>NC_087270.1:39472848-40091777 GCF_015220805.1 Pogoniulus pusillus
TTAAGTATGCCCCAAATAGTACCTGTATGAAAAGCCTTGAACTGTAATGCTCAGTTTCTTTTGTGCCATTGGAATGGGCTGCCCAGGGAGGTGGCGGAGTTGCCGTCCCTAGAGGTGTTGAAGCCAAGCCTGGATGAGGCACTTAGTGCCATGGTCTGGTTGATGGGACAGGGCTGGGTGCTAGGTTGGACTGGATGAGCTTGGAGGTTTTTTCCAACCTGGTTGATTCTATGATTCCAAGGCATTCCATGCATAGTTGGTGGTTACTCAGTTTCTACTGACAAAACTCATTTTTGCCAGCTCACTCAAACCAAAAAAAGCCCCCCAAAAAAGACAAGACCTTGAGCTGAACAGCAACTCTGTGGGTTTGGGGTGTTGGTTTTGTCTTTACTTAGAGCTCAATTTTCTGTATTGTTAGCACAATCATCTGCTTAGTCCTGACCACATTTAAGTGGTGCACGTATCCCATAAAGCTTGTGCTATGACAAGGGGATTACAACTTGAGCCTTTTGTTTGTAAACACATAGATGTCAAGACACTATCATGCTCTGGAGAATGTTTGGTGAGCAGCCAGTGCCCACATTTTCAATTGCTATTGTGAAATTCAGTGGGTTTTTTTTCAATAAAGCCTGATGGATCTACCTTTTAACAACCACAGGAGGGAAGGAAACAAAACAAACAACCCTATGGTTTATCACAAAATCATGGAACGGTCTGGGTTGGAAGGGATCTTTAAAAGTCATCTAGTCCAACCCCCCTGCAGTTTACAGGGACAGTTTCAACTAGATCAGTTGTTGAGAGACCTGTCCAACCTGACCTGGAATGGTTCCAGAGATGAGGCATAGAATCAACCAGGTTGGAAGAGACCTCCAAGCTCATCCAGTCCAACCTATCCCCCAGCCCTATCCAGTCTGGGCAACCTGTCCCAGTTCTCATCACCTCCAGTGTAAAAAAAATCTTTCTTCTATCTAGGCTGAACCTCCCTTCCTTTAGACTAAAACCATTACCCCTTGTCCTGTCAGAACAGACTCTGCTTAAAATGTCCCCAGCTTTCTTATTGGCCCCTACCAGGTCCCTTTAAGTCTCCCTACATCCTCCTCCTCTTCAGAGGGAACAACCCCAACTCTCTCAGCCTGTCCTCAGGGCAGAGGTGTTTCAGTCCTCTTATCATTTCTGTGGCATCCTCAAGATGCAGACAGGATCTGGGCACAGTACTCCAGATGTGGCCTCACAAGGGCAGAGCAGAGGGGAGGAGATTCCCCCCTCCCCTTAACCTGTAGGTCACACTCCTCTGAATGCACCCCAGGAAACCATTTGCCTTCTAAGTCCATGAGGGCACATTGCTGGCTCCTGATAAACCATATTAAAGTGACTTTTGCCTGTCTGTTTTCAGTCAGCTAGAGCAATGTGGAGCAGTGTTTCTGCAAGATTCATCTCACTATTCACACTTCAAAACGATCTCAGGGCTTACTGCAAGCCTTTGTTTCAAGGTGTACTTTCTTACAGGCTCATCAAAAGGAGAAAAGTTGGGAATGAGCCAAACCAATGTCAGGGTCTCCTTTGCCAACAGAAACTGCCCCAGACAACCTCTCCAGGCCCCCTTGCAGCTCACTTGCACAGTGCAGGAGTTGAGAGCTGTCAGCACTCCCTCACTTCTGACACAAAACATGCTGACATCCATGGAAATGTCTAAGATTCTACTGGCAGCTGGAAGTAGAAAATAAAGGTGGGAGAGGAGGGTGGGGGAGAGAGAGCAAATTCCTTTATGAACACCTGGGAATGAAAACAATTTTTTTTTCATCTATGAAAGAGTATTTTAAGAACTCTTTCAGATCAATCTCAAGCTCATCGTTTTCTTCACTACAGCAACTCAAGGATCAGTGCTGAGCCCCATCCTCTTTAACATCTTCATAGATGATCTGGGTGAGGGCATCGAGTCAGTCATCAGCAAGTTTGCAGATGACACCAAGCTGGGGGCAGATATGGCTGGGTTGGAGGGCAGAAGGGCTCTGCAGTGGGACCTTGACCGCCTGGACAGATGGGCAGAGTCCAAGGGGATGGGGTTCAATAGCTCCAAGTGCAGGGTGCTGCACTTTGGCCACAACAACCCCATGCAGAGATACAGGCTGGGGTTGGAGTGGCTGAGAGCAGCCAGACAGAGAGGGATCTGGGGGTGCTGATTGATACCCGCCTGAACATGAGCCAGCAGTGTGCCCAGGTGGCCAAGAGAGCCAGTGGCATCCTGGCCTGCATCAGGAATGGTGTGGCCAGCAGGAGCAGGGAGGTCATTCTGCCCCTGTACTCTGCACTGGTTAGACCACACCTTGAGTACTGTGTTCAGTTCTGGGCCCCCCAGTTTAGGAGGGACATTGAGATGCTTGAGCGTGTCCAGAGAAGGGCGACGAGGCTGGGGAGAGGCCTTGAGCACAGCCCTACGAGGAGAGGCTGAGGGAGCTGGGATTGGTTAGCCTGGAGAAGAGGAGGCTCAGGGGAGACCTTATTGCTGTCTACAACTACCTGAGGGGTGGTTGTGGCCAGGAGGAGGTTGCTCTCTTCTCTCAGGTGGCCAGCACCAGAACGAGAGGACACAGCCTCAGGCTGTGCCAGGGGAGATTTAGGCTGGAGGTGAGGAGAAAGTTCTTCCCTGAGAGAGTCATTGGACACTGGAATGGGCTGCCCGGGGAGGTGGTGGAGTCGCCGTCCCTGGAGCTGTTCAAGGCAGGATTGGACGTGGCACTTGGTGCCATGGTCTGGCCTTGAGCTCTGTGGTAAAGGGTTGGACTTGATGATCTGTGAGGTCTCTTCCAACCTTGATGATACTGTGAACTCGCTAGAGCCTCTGCCTTAAACCAGAATCAGTTGGGAGAAGACCTAATTTGTTTCCATGGCCTGGGTTGTGTTTACACATGGGTACCTATACACAAATGTGTGTATCCAATATCCTCTGACAACAAAAGAGCCTCTCTGCTTCAAACAAGAAGGATGAGGAAAGAACAGTTGATGCTGATCAGCAAAGAGCCATTTGTAGGAGCGTGAAAAGATCTGCAGTCACGGAGGCTCCAAGCCTCCAGAGAAGCCCACAACCTGCTTGTTAAGAAAGCCAGTGTTCCAAGGTACAGCTATTACTGTGAGGACTTTTCAAGGCAGGGAAACAAATGATTCATTGAGAGTGACCAGAACAGTTTGGTAGTGTTTTCTATTTCTTTTAAATACGAGCTAAGCACTAACTCCCTCTACACACCATGTACAGAGATGCTTAAATACCTCTGAGCAGTTAGTAACTCCCAATTTACTCTCCTTCCACTTAACTACCAAGACCACAAAGAAGTTCCTACATGTTTTCTGCTCTGAAGAACTTCCAAGTCATTCACGACTGTCCACACAGTGTTATGTTAATCACAAAGACTGCAAGTGAGGAGACATCTTCCAGCTTGGTGGTCTAAATTGTGTCCAACTACCTCCTTCACTTGCTGGTTCCACAAATCTATCTTGTCTTCAAGTAAAGAGTAACATCCTCCTCTCTTTGGAAAGGCCACTACAAGGTTGAGAATTTCACCAGATGTTGTCTCCAGTTACTTTCTTAATGTTGGTGCAATTTCAGCATCACTTCTACCTTTAGCCATTTCCAGGAGCAGTTCTGGGCATGTGTGCAGTGCAGAGCTTCACAGAATCAAGCAGGTTGGAAGAGACCTCCAAGATCATCCAGTCCAACCTAGCACCCAGCCCTAGCCAGTCAACCAGACCATGGCACTAAGTGCCCCAGACAGTCTTCTCTTGAACGCACTTGGTTCCATGGTCTAGCCTTGAGCTCTGTGGTAAAGGGTTGGACTCGATGATCTGTGAGGTCTCTTCCAACCCTGATGATACTATGATGATACCTCCAGGGATGGCAACTCCACCACCTCCCTGGGCAGCCCATTCCAATGCCAATCACTCTCTCTGACAACAACTTCCTCCTAACATCCAGCCTAGACCTCCCCTGGCACAACTTGAGACTGTGTCTCCTTATTCTGTTGCTAGTTTTGGTGTGTCCAGAACTGGGCAGCTGCCAAGCAAAGTGTTATTTCCATGTTGTAAGTCTACTCATGACCAGTTTTGGATCCCACTTCAAATTAGAGACTCAAGTGGCATTTAAAACAACACACACACAGTGGATACCACAAATGACAGTAGTCTGTCATACATGGGAAGGAGGGAGAAGAGCTGTAGGCAAGCAGGGTTAGTCATTAGCATTACAGTTATTTGTCTTGCCTCCACGGTTCAGTAGCTGCCTTTCTTACTTCAGCACATACACCTTTCATGATCACAGTGATAAGCCAGAGGCTGTTGCACAACATCTACGTACTCTCTACTCAAACCTCCCACTGGCATCTAAGAAGCCTGGAAGGTAAGTGAACAGGATGATGCATCTGAGCCACTCTAGTAAAAAAGGAATCTGAGAAGGGCAGCTTGTCAAGACACAGGCATCTCAGGAAGAGCAGTGCAAAAAAAAATCTTGACATGTATTAGAAGCCTCAAACATTCAGCTGTAGTAAATCTGCATTTGATTGCTCTCAAAACCAAAAGGCTTGTCTTACTGTCTTTCACTCTGCCCAAAAGCACAGACTACAAAGCTTCTCTCCCCCATCAACACTTTCAATACTGCATATATTCATAGAACCATAGAATCAACCAGGTTGGAAGAGACCTCCAAGATCATCCAGTCCAACCTAGCACCCAGCCCTATCCAGCCAACTAGACCATGGCACTAAGTGCCTCAGCCAGGCTTTGCTTCAACACCTCCCTGGGCAGCCCATTCCAATGCCAATCACTCTCTCTGACAACAACTTCCTAACAACATCCACCCTAGACCTCCCCTGACACAACTTGACACTCTGCCCCTTCTTCTGTTGCTACTTGCCTGGCAGAAGAGACCAACCCCACCTGGCTACAGCCTCCCTTCAGGGAGTTGTAGACAGCAATGAGGTCAGCCCTGAGCCTCCTCTTCTCTAGGCTGCACACCCCCAGCCCCCTCAGCCTCTCCTCACAGGGCTGTGCTCCAGGCCCCTCACCAGCTTCATCGCCCTTTTCTGGACACCTTCCAGCACCTCAACATCTCTCTTGAATTGAGGGGCCCAGAACTGGACACAGCAATCAAGGTGTGGCCTGAGCAGTGCTGAGAACAGTGAAAGAATAACCTCTCTTGTACTACTGACCACACTGTTCCTGATACAGGCTAGGATACCAATGGCTCTCTTGGCTACCTGGGCACACTGCTGCCTCATCTTCAGCCTATTATCTACCAGTACCCCAAAACCTCCAAACCACTGTAGCAGACTCCACTGATAACAAAGTTAAGAAAACAGGCAGCAATCAATATATCCCTGTCACCACCCCTAGAGGGATTTAAAAGCCATGTAGATGTGGAACTGAGGGACATGGTTTAGTTTTGACCTGGCAGCCCTGGGTTATCAGTTGGACTCAATAAGCTCAAAGGTCTTCTCCAACCTAAACACTTCTATAATTCCAATGTCTATTTTGATGTTTCCCATATGCAGCAGCAATGTGAAGCATTTTGGCATACACTAATACATTACTTTTTCTTCAGGATTTCAAGCCTTTTTCCTCAGCACTCTCTTCATGCAAATTCACTGGAACAGCTGAGCAGCTGCAAGACTACACTTCTGCCACCAATGATGGTAAGACAGGACCACTTCCCTCCTTCACCTACACATATCCTCGCTACAGAAAGCAGGACTTACTTTTTGTTGTCATTTCTTTCTGAACTGAAATGACCTCTCAAGGCTGAAATTTTATTACTAGAGTACTTGGCACAAGGAAATACATAAAATTAGAGCACTGCAGAACAGCTTAGGTTGGAAGGGACTTCAGAGGGCATCTACTCCACAGCCCCTGACATGGGCAGGGATGCCTCTCAGTTGCTAAAGGCCTTATCCAACCTGACCTTGAACACCCCCAGGGAGGAGGCATCCACAACCACTCTGGGCAGCCTGTTCCTGAGTCTTACCACTCTTGTGCTGAAGAACTTCTTCCTGAGATTCAGTCTAAACCTACTCTCCCTCAGCTTGAAACCCTTCCCCCTAGTCCTGTCACTAGACACCCTTATAAAAAGTTCCCCCCCAGCCTTCCTGCAGGATCCCTTCAGGTATTGGAAAGCAGCTATAAGGTCCCCCCAGAGCCTTCTCTTCTCCAGGCTGGACAACCCCAGCTCTCTCAGCCTATCCTCATAGCAGAGCTGCTCCAGCCCTTCAATCATCTTTGTGGTCCCAACAGTTCTACATCCTCCTACGATGAAGACAGTAGAACTGGATGCCCTATTCAAGGTGGGGTCTTGCACCAGTAAAGGGAAGGGAAAGAATCACTCCTTTTGACCAAATTCTTTGTCCCCAAGAGAAGCATTAAGTCAAGCAGGCTAGATCCTTCCCCATTGCCCCTCTGACTAGTGCTTTTCAGGTGAAGATGATTTTGCACCAAGCTGCTCTTCTGCCTGACCTAGAAAAGAAATCCTTATCCTCAGCTGTTCTTTTCCCAGCACGAGGATGGGAAAGAAGCTATAATTGAGCTGTTTGCTGAGAAGCAAGGGGAAAACACAGCATATTATGAAAATTACAGGCAAGCCTTCACCATGACAGCTTCGCTCCCATGTCCCCTGTATGCCCTGCTGATGGCTCCAGGCTGCTGAAAAAATGCCAACGTGCTCTAGGCAGAATTAAATACTGGCTTAATCCTAGAACTGCAGGAAAGCATGCAGATCTGCATCAAAACCTTGTTCTAAAGACAAGCCCCCCACAACTTTGGAATAAAAAGGAAACACAGGTCCCAGGTTTGTGGGCACACAATAAAGCCAAGGTGCAGCTGGATGTACAGCTACAAAGTGCAAGCTTAGGTGTACAAAAGCCCTTAGCTAGTGGAGTAAAACTTTGCTTGTAGATTCAGCATTCCCATTTCTTTCTTTCTACAAAATACCAATTTCTTTGGTATTTGGGGTATTTTTCTCCTCTCTTACCAGGAGAGTCTGAGAGTCCTGTGGTTCTTGAGCCTAGGGACAAGAAGACTGAGAAGGGATCTTCTCAATGCTGATCAATAGCTAAAAGGCAGAGGTCAAGAGGATGGGGCCAGAGTCTTTTCAGTGGTGCCCAGCAACAGAAAAAGGGGCATCAGGCACAAACTGGTGCTGAAGCAAAGCCTGGACGAGGCACTTAGTGCCATGGTCTAGTTGACTGGATAGGGCTGGCTGATAGGTTGGACTGGATGATCTTGGAGGTCTCTTCCAGAGTCTTTTCAGTGGTGCATCAGGCACAAACTGGTGCTGAAGCAAAGCCTGGATGAGGCACTTAGTGCCATGGTCTAGTTGACTGGATAGGGCTGGCTGATAGGTTGGACTGGATAATCTTAGAGGTCTCTTCCAACTTGGTTGATTCTATGATTCTATGAAACTGGAACACAGGAAATTACACCTAAACATAAGAAAACACTTCTTTCCTTTTAGGGTGGTGGAGCACTGGACCAGGCTTCCCAGAAAGGTGGAGTCTCCTCTGGAGAGGTTCCAAATCTACCAGAGCATGATCCTGGGCAACCTGCTCTGAGTGACCCTGCTTCAGCAATGGAGTTGTACTAGATGATTCTAGAGGTCCCTTTCAACCCCCACCACGTTTGCATTCTGTGAAAAGCCCAACTACTTCTTCCTAAAGAGTGCTACTGATTCACTTTAGCATCCTTCTGTGCCCTTAAATTTGCTAATCTTCTGTCTGCATGATGTGCTTGGACATCTCCTTTGTCTGTTCTTCTCCCTCCCACCTCAGCAAATCACCATGGCCATTTTTAAGCATAGGAAATAGTGTGTGAACTATTCTTAAGTCAACTCACTACAGAACTATTTCAAAGCATTACAGTTCTCTCCTGAAAGCTTTCTTCTGGGGAAAACAGATAATCCTCAAGTATTTAATTCATTATGGAGAAAGTACTTTTGAATGAGCTTTTATTCCCTCCTTTGTGTTCTGCCAACGTTTATTGATTTTTGTGTACAAAAATTTCTTCCACTAAACACTTGTGCCAACACCTATCACCTCCAAACCCAAACTGAGCAGTTGTTTAATGGCTTAGTGTTGGTAATTTATTCCTGCTGGGGAAAAAATGTCCCAATCAGTAACATGCATTAGCATGGAAGTATGAGTAGTGGTACCAGCTGCAGAAGATACAAGGCAGAAGCTGCAGTGTAAAAGCATCCAGCCACCAATTAAATCACAAGTTAGGTAGCTGGAATAGGTGCTGTAACTGGGATTGGTAATGCTGTACACCACTTCTGCCTGACAAAACATTCTTCCAGAGTCTATGGCCTGCAGCCTTGTGAGAGGCAATCAAGGATTAAGTTATCACTTCACAGGTCTGGCAAGAGAAATCTTATATTTAGCAAGGTGAAACACGCACCATACACCATCAGTTATCCCTTTAATCCAAATAAACTGTGTCAGACTAAATCTTGCCCTGTACTTTCCTGCCAACCAATCTCCTAGGCTCTGGAAATCAGCCAGTGAATCATTCACTTTTGCCAAGTCTTATGTTGTCCCACAGCAGGGCAAAGAGGTGCTTGCAAGAAGGATAAAATTTCCACCCTGTAGCAGACCAATAGGAGACTAACCCTAGTACTCTTTGGGGCAACTCCTGCTATTAGTCCAGGCTGGGAGATAAAGGGATAGAGAGCAGCCCTGGGGAGAAGGACTTGGAGGTGCTGGTGGGTGAAAAGCTGGACATAAGCCAGCAATGTGTACTCATGGCCCAGAAGCCAACTGTATCCTTAGCTGCATCTACAACAGCACGGACAGAAGGTCCAGGAGAGATTCTGCCCCTCTGCTCCACTCTGCTTAAACCCCACACCTGCAGTGCTAGGTTTTGCTCTGGGGTCCTCAGCACAAGAAAGATACGGACCTGTTGGTCCAGGGGGTCACAGACATGATCCATGGGGTGGAGCACCTCTGCTGTGAGGACAGGCTGAGAACTGGGGTTGTCCAGCCCAGAGAGGAGAATGATGTGGAGAGACCTTATTGCAGCTTCAAGGGGCCTAGGGACAATCTTGTCAGCAGGGCCTGTTCCAGAGAAGGGCAACGAGGGTGAGGGGCCTGGAGCACAGTCCTATGAAGAGAGGCTGAGGGAGCTGGGGGTGTGCAGCCTGGAAATGAAGAAGCTCAGGGGAGACCTTATTGCACTTTACAACTACCTGAAATGGGGTTGTAGCCAGGTGAGGGTTGGCCACTTCTCCCAGGCACCCAGTGACAGAACAAGAGGACACAGCCTCAAGGTGCACCAGGGCAGGTTTAGGCTGGATGTCGTTAGGAAGTTGTTGTCAGAGAGAGTGATTGGCATTGGAATGGGCTGCCCAGGGAGGTGGTGGAGTTGCCGTCCCTGGAACTATTTAAAAGGAGACTGGATGTGGCTCTTGGTGCCATGGCTTAGTCAATTAGAGGGTGCTAGGCAATAGGTTGGACTGGATGATCTTGAAGGTCTCTTCCAACCTGGTTAATTCTATGATTCTGTTGTTACAGGACAAGGTTTTAGACTAAAAGAGGGGAGATTTAGATTAGATAGATACATTTGACAACAAAGATGTTGCAACACTGATCCAGGTTGCCCAGATGTGGTAAATGCCCCATCACTGTAAACATTCCAGGTCAGGTTGGAGAGGGCTCTGAGCAACCTGATCTAGTTGAAGTTCTCCCTGCTGACTGCCCAGGTAGGTGGTGGAGGCACCGTCCCTGGGGGTCTTCAAGAAAAGACTGGATGAGGCACTTAGTGCCATGGTCTGGTTGACTGGATAGGGCTGGGTGCTAGGTTGGACTGGCTGAGCTTGGACGTCTCTTACAACCTGGTTGATTCTATGATTCTATGATAGGAGGTTGGACTTGATGACCTTGAAAAGTCCCTTCCAAACCAAACCATTCTGTGATTCCACGATTCTTACTAGGCATCTAAACCCCACAAACACAAATCTCCCAATCTCTCACCAATTTATACCACACCTATGAAGGGATGACTGAATAAGGGATGCAGAGCTTTCAGACACACAGTGACAAGTCACACCCAGCAGGCTTTCAGCAGATTGTACCAAGTCTTTCAAAGAGAACCGAGGTAAATCCAGCAGCTCTGTCAGCAAACCTCTTCCCAGCAGCTTCTAAGCACCTACAGGCCAAGGTCAGAGGCACTGCTGAATGCACAGCAGCTGCCAACCAGATTTCCTCCTTCCTCACTCTTATCACTAATTACTTCTATGAGCTTCCCACGAGCAACACCATCTATTCACTTCCTGCACCACTCTGAACACTGAGCTGTTTATCTCCTCAGCATGCCTTTCCTTTTGAAATCACTTTCAACACTTCTCCTTCCAAAGTAAAACCAGCAAAAGGCAACCCTAAAAAGAACCTTGAAGTCTTTTGCAACACTGCTTCTGGAGTAAAAACTATGATTGCAGATGGCTTTTTATAGGGTTATTTTTAAGCCATTACATACATGCTGTATTACATGCAGCTCATGGCAATTAAGAGCTCATTGTTCAAGTGTCCTGAGCTGCAAGAATGCAGCTATACAGCTATTTAACTACTTACCCACTCACACTATATAAAGGACCACAAAAGACCATGCAAAGCAGGGAACCACAGAGGTGGTAAACAGAAATACTGCACTGAGAAATACCTAGGAGGGAGCATTCACATAGTTATAATGAATAAATGGGTTACAACTGCAAAGCAGATCACAGGATCATAGAAAGGTTTGGATTCATAGAATCAACCATATTGGAACAGACCTCCAAGATCATCCAGTCCAATCCAAACAACCAGACCATGGCACTAAGTGCCCCAGACAGGCTTGGCTTCAACACCTCCAGGCACAGAGACTCCACCACCTCCCTGGGCAGCCCATTCCAATGCCAATCACTCTCTCTGATAACAACTTCCTAACAACATCCAGCCTAGACCTCCCCTGCCACAACTTGACACTCTGTCCCCTTCTTCTGTTGCTGCTTGCCTGGCAGAAGAGCCCAACCCCACCTGGCTACAGCCTCCCTTCAGGTAGCTGCAGACAGCAATGAGCTCTGCCCTGAGCCTCCTCTGCTGCAGGCTGCACACCCCCAGCTCCCTCAGCCTCTCCTCACAGGGTTTGTGTTCCAGGCCTTTCACCAGCTTTGTTGCCCTTCTCTGGACACCTTCCAGCACCTCAACATCTCTCTTGAATTGAGGAGCCCAGAACTGGACACAGCACTCAAGGACTGGCCTGACCAGTGTTGAGCACAGGGGCAGAAGAACCTCACTTGTCCTGCTGCCCACACTGCTCCTGAGCCAGCCCAGGATGCCATTGGCTCTGCTGCCCACCTGGGCACTGCTGCCTCCTCTGCAGCTCCTCTCTCCCAGCACCCCCAGCTCCCTCTCTGCCTGGCTGCTCTCAGCCACTCTGGCCCCAGCCTGTAGTGCTGCTTGAGGTTGTTGTGGCCAAAATGTAGAACCCTGCACTTGGCCTTGTTCAGTCTCATCCCATTGGCCTCTGCCCACCCATCCAGCCTGTCCAGGTCCCTCTGCAGGGCTCTCCTACCCTCCAACAGCTCCACACCTGCTCCTAGCTTGGTGTCATCTGCAAACTTACTGATGCTGGACTCAAGTCCCTGGTCCAGATCATCAATAAAGACATCGAACAGGACTGTGCCCAGCACTGATCCCTGGGGAACACCACTAGTGCCAGCTGCCAACTGGATATGGCACCATTCACCACCACTCTCTGGGCCCAGCCCTCCAGCCAGTTTCAGGATTGGTAGAGACCTTTAATATAATTTAGATTCAACTCTCTGCCATAGGGAGGGACACCTGCTTAAAGCACCAAGCAACCTGGCTTCGAACAGTTCTGGGCTTGGAGATCACCCTGAACCTGGTTCCCGCTGCCAGGACTGATTAATACAAAATGCACACTCAGGCATGGCAGAAAAAGTAGGAAAATAGCTCTTTTCATCTCTGACCTGGTGCTTAGCCTTGTGAAATATTACTTTGTTTAAGCAGTTGTGCTAGTTTGAAGCTAGCTAGAATGTTTTGGTGAGAAGAACTAGAGTACAGGCTGTGAAGGGGAAACAACAGTGATGTCTACTTCACTCATAGGCTTGCTGAGAGGTATAAGAGCAAGAATCCAAACATAGATAAGGTAATTTGCTCTCTGTCTGGGCTGTGGGCTGCATTCTTCTCTAACCTAACCTGATTAATTCACCTGCTTCCTAATCCCCCTGGCCAACCCTCCATTCTTCCTTGGGCAAAAGGCAACATCTGGGGTAAGGTAGAGAGGGGTGGGAGAAGGTGGAAGGGTGGTTGGGAGCTCCTCCTGGGGACTCAGGTTTCTGGCAGGGCTGTTGTGTTTCTGTATTACCTTTAACTTGTCTATTTCTGTCTATAGCTGTATCTATTGTAACTATCTGCTTGTACCTTGTGCTAAGCTGTAAATATAAGCTTCATTCAATTTCCAGAGCTGCTGAGTCTAGTCTGGGTGATTTCTAAAGTGTGAGAGGGCAGGGAACATCTAAACCAGCATAGCAGTGCTCTAGAAGAATTTGCTTTTGGAACAGCTTGTGCTCCAGTGGCTTTCACCTTCAGAAAACATGGAGCAAATGTTCCTGTGAAGTGTCACCAGTCAATTTTGCCATAAAATCACTGTGATTAAAGAGGAAAAAAAACCCCACCTCCTAATAACCCAGAAAAGTAATCACATGGTTAAAGAGGGGAAAAAAATCATCCCAATAACCCCAAAAGAAATCCTTCTGGTGTGAGTTTACTTGTTCTTGTTTTCTTCACCTAAATCAACAACTTGTGAAAATAGCTGTACCATCACTAAACCAGCTACCACTAAAAGCAAGTACTGTGGAATTTCTTTATCATAGAATCACAAAGGTTGGAGAAGACCTCCCAGATGAAGGCTAACTGCCAAATGTGTCACCTCAGCACCACATCTATGTGTCTTTTCAATTCCTCCAGGCATGGTGACTCCACCACTGCAGTGGGCAACCTGTTCCAGGGCCTGACATGCTTCCCATGCAGAAATTGTTCCTCATGACCAACCTTAACATTCCCTGATACACCTTGGGGACATTTCCTCTCATCCTGTCAGCTGCTATTTGGGAGAACAGTGTGACCCCACTCACTCCAACCTCCTTTTCAGGGAGCAGTAGAGAGTGAGAAGGTCTCTTCTCAGTCTCCTTTTCTGCAGGTTAAACAATTCCAGTTCCCTCAGAAGGTCTGTGCTCTAACCCCTCCACCAGCTTCACTGCCCTTCTCTGGATATGTTCTAGCACCTCCACCACCTTCGAGTGAGAGGTCCAAAACTGAACCCAGTATTCAAAGTGTTTCCTCATCAGTGCTGAGTACAAAGGGATGATCCCAGCCCTAGTCCTGCTGGCCACACTAATGCTGATCCAAGCCAGGATGCTTTTGGCCTTCTTGGCCACCTGAGCACACTGCTGTCTCATATTCACCTGGCTGTCAACCAGCATAGAAAGTAAATCCTGATACATTTTGGGCACAATACTCTGCAAAGAGCTAAACCTTAAAGTGAAAAAAAGTCTAAAACAAGATAAAAAAAATCAACTCTACTCTAAAATTTGAAGCAATGTTTATCTCCTCACATGGCTCTTTTGTTCCACAGCAGTCACCAGCATCAGATCACAGAATCATAGAATCAACCAGGTTGGAAGAGACCTCCAAGATCATCCAGTCCAACCTAGCACCCAGCCCTAGCCAGTCAACCAGACCACGGCACTAAGTGCCTCAGCCAGGCTTTGCTTCAACACCTCCAGGGACGGTGCCTCCACCACCTCCCTGGGCAGCCCATTCCAATGCCAATCACTCTCTCTGTGAAGAACTTCCTCCTAATATCCAGCCTAGACCTACCCTGGCACAACTTGAGACTGTGTCCCCTTGTTCTATTACTGGTTGCCTGGCAGAAGAGGCCACCCCCCACCTGGCTACAATGTCCCTTCAGGTAGTTGTAGACAGTAATAAGATCAGCCCTGAGCCTCCTCTTCTCCAGGCTAAACAGCCCCAGCTCCCTCAGCCTCTCCTCATAGGATTTGTGCTCCAGGCCCCTCACCAGCTTCGTTGCCCTTCTCTGGACATGTTCCAGCACCTCAACATCCTTCTTGAATTGAGGGGCCCAGAACTGAACACAGTACTCAAGGTGTGCTCTAACCAGTGCAGAGTACAGGGGCAGAATGACCTCCCTGCTCCTGCTGACCACACCATTCCTGATGCAGGCCAGGATGCCACTGGCTCTCTTGGCCACCTGGGCACACTTGCTGGCAGCTGGTTTCACTTAATCTTTTCTTTTCCTTTTCCAATGATCTGTTTGGGATACAAAGCGTGGGATGTGCCACATTGAAAAGTGTTTAATATTTTGTGGTCTCAGTGATTATTATGATATCATATGTTCATATGGCATCATAGTTCACAAAGAGAATTAAGAAGCCATTTATTTTCCTGAAATAAAACCTACACATCAAGGTGATATCAAATAAACTTGTCAGCTCCTGGTGCCAAGTTTGCATTGCAGAAAACCTATTTTAAGTCTGCAAGGGTAGGCTGCAGAGCTAGTTGCTGGTATTCATAAAGAGTAATGAGATGTAAGGCTTTCATCTCTGCTGAAAGGAGCCAAATGATGGTTTCTGCTGAATTCTGACTTTGAACTTCCAGATTGCCTGCTGGTTGCCTCTTCTAGCTGAAATGTCTTGCTCTTAGATGCAACTCATTGCCTGCCTGACTGCAAGTCATATGGGGCAGTGTACACAAAAGCACTTTAGGTGACACAGAGATGATTTATTATCCTACAAACAATAATAAAAGCAGATGTTTCTACATGTACTTCAAGAACCCCTCTTAATTGTTTTATACATACACATCACCATGAAAAGAATTCATTTTGCTACTGCAAAATTAAATTTAGAGGTTAGAAGGTGATCAACAATACCTGCAGTTAATCATGAACTACAAGCAGCTGGGAGTACCTACAGGAAGATACTGGAGCAAGCCTGACTTGATCTCAAACAGATCAAGTTGTTACTGCCTTCAGAATCACTCATGCTTTGTTTCTCTAAATCCCAAAGACAGAGGTGGTAGAACATTCCAGGTTGTGTTGGACAGGGCTCTGAGCAGCCATGCTGGCAATGCTTGCAGCACAGGGAGAAAGAAGTAAAATTATTTAGCTGTTGTATGTTTTTCAAGTCATTTTTCTTCCCACTAAATAGAACTGTAACCATTTTATATAAGACTTGTGAACAAATTCAGATTGACAGAGAGTGGACTGACTTTCTTCTGCAGACAGATCAGTGATAGTGCAAGACACCCACTTCTTATAGTCAGTCCTAAAAACACAAGTTGAAACCCACCCCTTTGCATGTGCAAGTGACAACACGAATCACAGAATCAACCAGGTTGGAAGAGACCTCCAAGCTCATCCAGTCCAACCTAGCACCCAGCCCTGGCCAATAAACCAGACCATGGCACTAAGTGCCCCAGCCAGGCTTGGCTTCAACACCTCCAGGGACTGTGGCACCACCACCTCCCTGGGCAGCCCATTCCAATGCCAATCACTCTCTCTGACAACAACTTCCTCCTAACATCCAGCATAGACCTCCCCCAGCACCACTTGAGACTGAGTCCCCTTGTTCTGTTGCTGCTTGCCTGGCAGAAGAGCCCAACCCCACCTGGCTACAGCCTCCCTGCAGGGAGTTGCAGACAGCAATGAGGTCAGCCCTGAGCCTCCTCTTCTGCAGGCTGCACACCCCCAGCTCCCTCAGCCTCTCCTCACAGGGCTGTGCTCCAGGCCCCTCCCCAGCTTCCTTGCCCTTCTCTGGACACCTTCCAGTATCTCAACATCTCTCCTGAGTTCATGACAACAGGGAAAGGAGAAAGAAGAAGTCAGTTTGCAGGGAGATAACCTAAGGTCAGCTGCTTTGGTATGAAGCCTGTGTTTGCAAAAGCAACAATTTGTTAACAGCTGTTTCCCCCCCAAGCACAGCCCCGAAACTGTGGGTGAAAGAAGTTTCCCTCCCCCAGCATTTTATTTTTTTGCAAAGGGAACAGACCTCATAGCTTACTTTGATAAAACCACTTAACAGATGTGGAATTAATATCAGACTTGCAGAGAAAAGCCTGTGGGCATGCAAAGAACTAACTATAACAGTTGACAAAGTACGTAAGAGGAAAGAGAAGCGAAGGAATATTCATGCAAAGATCAGATCACATGTTCCAGCTGAATGAGTTCCTCAAAAATCAGACTTCAACACACTGGCTTACTGTGCTCTGCTACTGCTACAAGCTCCTTATGAATATTAGAATCATGGAATCAACCAGGTTGGAAGAGATCTCCAAGATCATCCAGCCCAATCAACTTGACCATGGCACTAAGTGCCTCATCCAGGCTTTGCTCGAACACCTCCAGAGATAGCAACTCCACCACCTCCCTGGGCAGCCCATTCCAATGCCAATCACTCTCTCTGCCAACAACTTCCTCCTAACATCCAGCCTAGACCTTCCCTGGCACAACTTGAGACTGTGAACACAGGCTTGATTTTAAGAGATGAGGTAATTTATCTAATTTGAGGTTTAATAAATTGGGGTTTTGGTGTTTGGGGCTTTGTTTTGCCTCTCTTTTTTGGGCTTTAGTTTGAGTGGGTTGGGTTTGCTTCTTTTTAGAAAGCACTTTTAATTCCAAGCATCAAATTCTCAGCCATGTAGCCACAATTATTTTTCTTGACAGAAAACTAATCTTATGTGGGTGCACATATAAAGGGCAATCATAGAAGCATTTTGGTTGGAAGAGCCTTTTAAGCTCAAGTCCAACTGCTAACAGAAATGGCACCATAAGAAGCAATACCCTGACAAAAACATCCATTTCTCTAATATCAGATTTATGTCTCTCATACCCAGCAGAAAGAGAGGTGATGTGTTTCCAGAAGCATTACAGGAGACCCACTGTATAAAATTGTATTATTTACATTTAAAGGAGACCAACTATGAGAAATAGTAAGTTCATATGGCTTCCATGCCACACATCTGCACCATTCTGCCTATACAAATCTTGGATCTTGAGGGAGAAAATTGCTTCAATTAAAACCCAACCAAGCACTAAAAGCTAAACCAACCCCCCAAAATCTGGGAAAATTAAATGCAAATGGTTGCTATCTCTGCATTTTTTTTTGGGGGAGCTGGTTTGTGTTCTTTTGCTTTGTTTTGTTCTGCTTTAATTTACTGGTAGAGAAGTTGCCTTGATGACTGAGGAAAACAAAAGATCAGTCCCAGTGTCATTTTGTTTATTACAAAGTAGGATCATACTTCTTCTGTAGCCATGGCAAACCCTGGTCATAGGAGGTCATCAGAATTGCACTAACACAAGGCCTATGAGGAGAGGCTGAGGGAGCTGGGGGTGTGCAGCCTGCAGCAGAGGAGGCTCAGGGCAGAGCTCATTGCTGTCTACCTGAAGGAAGGCTGTAGCCAGGTGGGGTTGGGCTCTTCTGCCAGGCAAGCAGCAAGAGAAGAAGAGAGCACAGTCTCAAGCTGTGCTGGGGGAAGTCTAGGCTGGATGTTAGGAGGGAGTTGTTGGCAGAGAGAGTGATTGGCATTGGAATGGGCTGCCCAGGGAGGTGGTGGAGTCGCTCTGCCTGGAAGTGTGGAAGCAAAGCCTGGATGGATCACTTAGTGCCATGGTCTGGTTGATTGGACAGGTCTGGGTGCTAGGTTGGACAGGATGATCTTGGAGGTCTCTTCCAACCTGGTTGATTCTATGATTCTATAAACATAGACAGAAGGAACACCCAAAACCCTTGGTATTCAGATACATATAGCCAGAGTAGGGCAATGAAGCTGATGCAAGGTCTGGAGAAGAGGTCTTCTGAAGAGCAGCTGATGTAACTGGGGTTGTTCAGCCTGGAGAAAAGAAGGATGAGAGGAAAGCTTTCTCTCAACTACCCAAAAGGAATTTGGAACAAGGTGAGAACTGCCATCTTCTCCCAATTAATGATTGACAGGATGAGCAGAAATGCCCTCAAGTTGTGCCATGGCAGGTTTATATTGGACATTAGCAGAAATTTCTTCACTAAAAGGGTTATCAAACTTTGGAATAGGCTTCCCATGGTTGAATCACCGTTCCAGGAGGTAGAATCATAGAATCAGGCAAGATTGGAAGGGACCACAAGGATCAGCCAGTTCCAACCCCCCTGCCATGGGCAGAGACACCCTACCCTAGAGCAGGCTGGCCAGAGAGCCTCATCCAGCCTGGCCTTTAACACTCCAGGGATGGGGCCTCAACCACCTTCCTGGGCAACCCATTCCAGCCTCTCACCACTCTCATGCTCAATAACTTCCTCCTCACCTCCACTCTCAATCTCCCCACCTCCAGCTTTGCTCCATTCCCCCTAGTCCTATCACTCCCTGATGACCTAAAAAGTCCCTCCCCAGCTTTTTTGTAGGCCCCTTTCAGTATTTAAAAGATGCTTTATGTAGTGCTAAGGAACATAGTTTAGCATCAGATTTGGTAGACTTAGATGAGATGGTTGGATTTGATCATCTTAAAGGCCTTTTCCAACCACAATAAATCTGTGATTTTATATACAGCAGAGTGATGATAGCTTTTAGGTAAGTCAATTTTGTTCCTTCATCAGCTTGACAGTATTCCTTTAACCTCATTACTTCTCAGCAACCAGTATAACAGAATAGACAAGATGTCTAATTATCATAATTTGGGCATTCTAGCTTATAAAATCCCCAAGTGCTCATTCATGCAGCTGATTGAATGAGTCTGTGCAAGCATAACCACAAACAGAAAAGATGCTGGATACTGAATTTGATCATTTCATGCTACAAAACCAGGGCACAGTGATAAAATTCCTCCCTACAGGTATTGCAGCAATAGTTATTCTCATGTTAGTATTATCCATGCTCTTGGCACATGTTAAGATTTCATAACTAAACCCCCAAAAAGACATGCAGAAATTCAAGATGCTTTTTAAAGCACAGGATGAAGAAGGGATGTTAAAGATGGGAGTGTCACTGCTAAGTCTTCACACTCCATTTCTTTTGCTTAAGCAACAATCAATACCAGCTTCTTATCATGATTTACTTTGCAGTGGAAAAGTGGAGTTTGCTGCCCTAACGTGCAGGATTTGCACTACTGACCTGAGTTATCGCTGCTGAAACACATACAGAACGAGCAGAGGGATTTATCCTTGCTGGCAACCTGGACTGGCTCTGGTTATTGTGGCCTTGGAGGGGGGACAGAAATGCACTGCTGCTATTGTGCTGGTTACAGTGACCAGGAAATCAGTCTCTGGTGAACAAAGCACTTTAGATAAGTGGCACAACTAGAAATGAGTAGGGCAAAAGGAGAGCATCTGTACAGTCCTCTCCTTCCACCCCCAACACACAATCCATAAGTCAGTGTTTATGCAAGACTGGAGCAGCACCTAGGAATGCAGCTGCCCCTTGAGAAGGACTGATATGACTGTCAAGGCACTAGTGCTACGTGGTAGAAGTGTGACACCAGAGACAGACTGTTGAAACTTTCAGATCAAAGCTGCAAAGAACTCAGACAAACACTTGGCCCACAGAGAAGGATCAGTGCTGGGCCCAGTCCTGTTCAATATCTTTATTGATGACCTGGATGAGGGGATTGAGTCCAGCATCAGTAAGTTTGCAGATGACACCAAGCTAGGAGCAGCTGTGGAGCTGTTGGAGGGTAGGAGAGCCCTGCAGAGGGACCTGGCCAGGCTGGATGGGTGGGCAGAGGACAATGGGACGAGGTTGAACAAGGCCAAGGGCAGGGTTCTGCACTTTGGCCACAACAAGCCCAAGCAGCACTCCAGGCTGGGGCCAGAGTGGCTGGAGAGCAGCCAGGAGGAAAGGGACCTGGGGGTACTGATAGATAGTAGCTGAAGATGAGCCAGCAGTGTGCCCAGGTGGCCAAGAGAGCCAATGGCATCCTGGCCTGGCTCAGGAGCAGTGTGGGCAGCAGGACAAGGGAGGTTATTCTGCCCCTGTGCTCAGCACTGGTCAGGCCACACCTTGAGTGCTGTGTCCAGTTCTGGGCCCCTCAATTCAAGAAAGATGTTGAGGTGCTGGAAGGTGTCCAGAGAAGGGCAACAAAGCTGGTGAGGGGCCTGGAGCACAAATCCTATGAGGAGAGGTTGAGGGAGCTGGGCCTGTTTAGCCTGGAGAAGAGGAGGCTCAGGGGTGATCTTATTACTGTCTACAACTGCCTGAAGGGACATTGTAGCCAGGTGGGGGTTGGCCTCTTCTCCCAGGCAACCAGCAATAGAACAAGGGGACACAGTCTCAAGTTGTGCCAGGGTAGGTATAGGCTGGATGTTAGGAGGAAGTTCTTCACAGAGAGAGTGATTGGCAATGGAATGGGCTGCCCAGGGAGGTGGTGGAGGCACCGTCCCTGGGGGTCTTCAAGAAAAGCCTGGATGAGGCACTTAGTGCCATGGTCTGGTTGACTGGATAGGGCTGGGTGATAGGTTGGGCTGGATGATCTTGGAGGTCTCTTCCAACCTGGTTGATTCTACGATTCTATGATTCTATGAGAGTCATTGGACACTGGAATGGGCTGCCTGGGGAGGTGGTGGAGTCGTCGTCCCTGGGGCAGTTCAAGGCAAGGTTGGATGTGGCACTTGGTGCCATGGTCTAGCCTTGGGCACTGTGGTAAAGGGTTGGACTTGATGATCTGTGAGGTCTCTTCCAACCTTGGTGATACTGTGATACTGTGAAAATACAGTTTGTGTTTGGCTGTACATCAGAATCAAGTACCTGAAGAAACTCTCTCTTGCTTGTATCTCTGTTCTTACATCTCTATTTCTTTCCCCTTGGACTTTGATTTTCCCATCAGCAGCTCAACGACTGAATGCTCCCAGAGGAAGAGTTGGGTTGTGCAGTTCCAAACATGTAAGTTTCCATTTATTGTTCCATAGAATGAGAGGAAAATCCAGCCTCTCCAAGTACAACACAGTGGTTGAAAAAAAAACCACCACATTTGCCTTCCAGAGTTGAAAGGGAAAGAAATCTGCTTAAAACATGACTTGCAAAAAAAGAAAGGAAGAGCAAATATGTTACAGGCATAAAGCTGTATTGTAAGAGATCATTTGAAAGGCTGCCAATGCTGCAATTCCCCACAGCTTCTTTGTCATAAATACACAGTGGAAACTTGAGGAATGCCTAATATGATTTTGTTTTTAGCTGCCAGACAGTTTCAAGTAGGGTTCTGATACCAAAAGAGAGATTTTAAACCTCTCAAGCTCTTTTGTATGACTTTCAAAGGTCCCAGTTTGTGTCAAGCCCAAAGCTCCTTTCAGAAATCAGGCTACTGACTTTGCATGCCTAAAAATCACTGAGCAAACCCAACATAAATGAGCACCTTAAAAGATCAGATCTTTTAGTACCCTCCTCAACCTACTCATTCTTCTCCAACTGAAGTTGCATTTTTAAATGCATTTTAAAACAGGCTTGTGAGCATTTACATTCTCCCAGGCAACCAGCAATAGAACAAGGGGACACAGTCTCAAGTTGTGCCAGGGTAGGTCTAGGCTGGATATTAGGAAGAAGTTCTTCACAGAGAGAGTGATTTCCCATTGGAATGGGCTGCCCAGGGAGGTGGTGGAGTCACTGTCCCTGGGGGTCTTCAAGCAAAGACTGGATGAGGCACTTAGTGCCATGGTCTGGTTGATTGGATAGGGCTGGGTGCTAGGTTGGACTGGATGATCTTGGAGGTCTCTTCCAACCTGGTTGATTCTATGATTCTATGATTCTAAGAAAGATTCAACACTAAAAACCTTTCCAATAGCACACAACTCTTCCCAGACACAAGTTCCTTAGAAAGCAAACCAGGGGCAAGTACACATGCAAATGTTCCTGCACCAGAGGCAAAAAAAGCCTTCAATAAAAATAACCCTGCTTAGTTTAATTACTGAGACTAGGGACCATGTTTAGCATTATCAGCATACAAGGAAGCAGGCAGGCTTTTGAATCCAGTCAGCTTACTCTAGGTTCTTAAACATGCCCAGTGGAACTACTACAGTACATAGAATTACAGAATCATAGAGTTGTCAGGGCTGGAAGGGACCTCAAGGACCATCTAGCTTCAACCTCCCTGACACAGGCAGGGACACCTCACACCAGATCAGGTTGCTCAGAGCCCCATCCAGCCTGACCTTAAAAACTTCAGGGGATGAGACTTCTACCATCTCCTTGGGCAACCTGTTCCAGTGTCTCAGCACCCTCATGGGGAAGAACTTCTTCCTAACATCCAATCTGAAGGTCCCCACTTCTAGTTTTGCTTCATTCCCCCTAGTGCTCTCACTACCTGACATCCTAAAAAGTGCCTTCCCAGCTTTCCTGCAGGCCCCCTTCAGATACTGGAAGGTCACAATAAGGTCTCCTCAGAGCCTTCTCCTCTCCAGACTGAACAGCCCCAACTGTCTCAGTCTGGCTCTGTAGGAGAGGTGCTCCAGCCCTCTGATCAACCTTGTGGCCCTCCTCTGGACACACTCCAGCATGTCTATATCCTTCTCTAAAGAAAGGCTCCAGAATCATAAAAGTTTCTTCAAAACAAAATGCTTTTAAGTCCAAGTCCAACCATCAACCCAGCATTGCCAGGTCACCAATAAACCATGTCCTTCAACGCCACATCTACACACCTTTCCAATCCCTCCAGGCACGAGGGCTACTCCACCACATCCCTGGTTAGCCTGTTCCAGGGTTTGACAAAGCTTTTGGGGAAGGAACTGTTCCTCATGTACAACCTAAATGTCCCTAGCACACCTTTAGGCCATCTCCTCTCATCCTGTCACTTGCTACTTGGGAGAAAAGACTGACCCCCCACTCACTCCAACCTTCTTCCAGCAAGCTGCAGAGAGCAAGAAGGTCTCCCTGAGCCTCCAAACCCATTTCCCTCAGCTGCTACTCAGATGATTTGTGCTCTAGACCTCTCACCAGCTTCACTGCCCTTCTTTGACATGCTCCAAACATATGATTAAATACACATTGAATACATGACTACACACATAAATGATCATACAGAATATGATTTTAAAATATACCTTAAAATGTTATAAACTTGTATCTAGTTTGAACATCCCTTCTTTCAGTTTAAAACCACCACCCCTTTTCCTGACACAACAGGCCCTGCTGAAATGCCTTCCCCTGTCTTATATCACAGGCTCACAGGATGTTAGAGGTTGGAAGGGACCCAAGGAGATCAGCGAGTCAAACCCCCTGCTATAGCAGGACAATACCATCTAACACAGATCACAGAGGAACACATCCAGACAGGCCTTGAAAGTCATAGAATCATGAATCATAGAATCAACCAGGTTGGAAGAGACCTCCAAGCTCAGCCAGTCCAACCTAGCACCCAGCCCTGCCCAGTCAACCAGGCCATGGCACTAAGTGCCCCAGCCAGGCTTGGCTTCAACACCTCCAGGCACAGAGACTCCACCACCTCCCTGGGCAGCCCATTCCAATGCCAATCACTCTCTCTGACAACAACTTCCTCCTAACATCCAGCCTAGACCTCCCCTGCCACAACTTGACACTGTCCCCTTGTTTTCTTGCTGCTTGCCTGGGAGAAGAGCCCAACCCCACCTGGCTACAGCCTCCCTTCAGGGAGCTGCAGACAGCAATGAAGTCAGCCCTGAGCCTCCTCTTCTGCAGGCTAATCAAATGAATTAAAAACCAAAAGGATAAGCTGCTAAAGCCATTTCATACTAATGGCTTAAAACTATGTGACAAAGACTCTGTTTTATATCATGGGAACAAATATTTTACTTAATGATTCCAGTAAAACCCCAGAATAAGAAATGCTACAGCAAAGAGCAGCTGTGCAAGGCTGCAGCACAGAAAATGGTTTTGCTGCTATGGAATGAGGACTGCAGACAGAACAAACCCCACCAATTTCCAAAAACCAAGGACAGAAGTCAAAATTCTTTCTAGTTTTTCGGGTTTAGCTAAACAGAGAGCACGAATCTGTCAACACACACTTCACATTCCTGCCAAGGAAACTGCAACACTGACACTCCACTTAAAGAGGGAGCCCCAAACGAGAGCAGCGATCATCCTCAGCCAAAATCTCCATGGTACCCAACAGCCTGAAGTGTCAGGAGATTAGCAAACAATATCAACAAACAAGGGGGATGAGGTAGAATGGAGAACAATTAATTAACATCATTTAGACTGCTAGAAAATATCCCTCTCAAACAACTGAGCTGCTCCCTATTTACCCTTTGGGTTGCAGGATTCACAGTTCAAGTGAGCACTACTAAACCAGCAGCACTTTGTTTCTGACACCACTACCATTATCAGCAGTAAATCTTTCCTGTGATAAGCAATCTTTAGAATCATAGAATCAAGCAGGTTGGAAGAGACCTCCAAGACCATCCAGGCCAACCTAGCACCCAGCCCTATCCAATCAACCAGACCATGTCACTAAGTGCCTCAGCCAGCCTTTTCCTGAACACCCCCAGAGATGGCAACTCCACCACCTCCCTGGGCAGCCCATTCCAATGCCAATCACTCTCTCTGTGAAGAACTTCTTCCTAACATCCAGCCTATGCCTTCGCTGGCACAACTTGAGACTGTGTCCCCTTGTTCTATTGGTGCTTGCCTGGCAGAACAGATCAACCCCACCTGGCTACAGCCTCCCTGCAGGGAGTTGGAGACAGCAATGAGGTCACCCCTGAGCCTCCTCTTCTCCAGGCTGCACACCCGCAGCTCCCTGAACCTCTCCTCACAGGGTTTGTGCTCCAGGCCCCTCACCAGCTTTGTTGCCCTTCTCTGGACATGTTCCAGCACCTCAACATCTTTCTTGAATTGAGGGCCCCAGAACTGGACACAGCACTCAAGGTGTGGCCTGAGCAGTGCTGAGTCCAGGGGCAGAATAACCTCCCTTGTCCTGCTGGCCACACTGCTCCTGATGCAGGCCAGGATGCCATTGGCTCTCTTGGCCACCTGGGCACACTGCTGCCTCATCATCAGCTACTATCTATCAGTACCCCCAGGTCCCTTTCCTCCTGGCTGCTCTCCAGCCACTCTGTCCCCAGCCTGTAGTGCTGCTTGGGGTTATTGTGGCCAAAGTGTAGAACCCTGCACTTGGCCTTGTTCAATCTCATCCCATTGGCCTCTGCCCACCCATCCAGCCTGGCCAGGTCCCTCTGCAGGGCTCTCCTACCTTCCAACAGATCAACACCTGCTCTTAGCTTGGTGTCATCTGCAAACTTACTGATGCTAGACTCAATCCCCTCGTCCAGGTCATCAATAAAGACATGATTAAAACAATCCTAGCTTCAGTGCTTAGGAAAGCTGAAATACTTAATATCCTTCAGAGCTTGCTTATACAGAAGCCAAAGCAGCCAATAGCTAAAACACAAGAAACATGCAGCACTGAGGCAAAAATATTCAGCTTGAGTTGGAATTTTTTTAGGTCCTCTTCTATCATGAGGCATCAACTAAGCTTTGATTTAGAAAAGAATTCTTGGAGATGAACATTTAATAATTGTGATTAGTTTTTCAGTTTCTGGATGGATGTTCTGCTAAATCTAATTTACCATTAGGCCAGGTGGGATGGGGCTATGAGCAATCTGGTCTCATGCAAGGTGCCCTGGACCATGGCAAGGGGGTTGGGATTACATTATCTTGAAGGTCCCTTTGAACCACAGCATTTTATGGTTCCAGAAATTTGCCAGTACCCTCTCATAAACTAAGTTACAATTAACTGCTGACATCATTACTGTCTTGAAAATGAACCTGTCTCTTACTTTAAAACTTATTAATTGTAGACACAATTATAGAGTGAGAGTTGGTATTTATATTGAGTACTGTCAGCTCACAGTAACAGTAAGATGCTTTCCAAAATTCTACCAATCTGGATAAGGTTATTCTGCCATTGTTCAGAGACTGAAGGAGCTGGGGGTGTGCAGCCTGCAGAAGAGGAGGCTCAGGGCTGACCTCATTGCTGGCTACAGCTACCTAAAGAGAGGCTGTAGCCAGGTGGGGTTGGGCTCTTCTGCCAGGCAAGCAGCAACAGAACAAGGGGACACAGTCTCAAGTTGTGCCAGGGTAGATATAGGCTGGATGTTAGGAGGAAGTTGTTGGCAGAGAGAGTGATTGGCATTGGAATGGGCTGCCCAGGGAGGTGGTGGAGTCTGTGTGGCTGGAGGTGTTGAAGCAAAGCCTGGCTGGGGCACTTAGTGCCATGGTCTGGTTGATTGGCCAGGGCTGGGTGCTAGGTTGGACTGGCTGATCTTGGAGGTCTCTTCCAACCTAGTTGATTCTATGATTCTTCAACAGTACACATGATTTTATTCATGTACAGAGCTACAAGAACTATCCTCAGAGATAGCAAAAAACCCCTTTTGGACATAGTCCTGGGAAACCAGCTCTAGGAGAAACTGCTTGAGCAGGAGGGTTGGACCAGATAACCTCCAGAGATTCCTTCCAGCCTCAACCAGTCTACATACACATAACTACATTTAAGACTGCCATGAGTAAGGCTGCTATCACAGCAGCAATTCTAAACCAGTCTGTGAGCATGTTCTCTCACAAATCTCCCATCTGTAGGCAGGCAGCTGACCTTCCTCCTCAGCAAACCAGAACCTCAGTAACATCATCTCAAAGCAGGTTGCTGACCTGGGAAAGTATCACGGAAGACACATAAGCAGAGACTAGAAACACTGACAACGAAGACAAAGGCATGAGGAAATGTTGGAGTACACAATCTACAATATCAGTACTTCAAAAGGCTAACACCTTTTCCCAAGAAGCTGTACCAGGATACACATCACATGGTGTTAGTGAGCTCTGCAAGTTTCACCTTGCATCACCCTCACAAGTAAAACACCTCACTACATACTCACAAGACTGTCACCAGGAACAGGGGCACGGAGGACTATCTTATGCCTCCTTTCAAACCTGTGTCAAAATGCTGCAGCACTTATCCAGCATGCAGAACTGTGCTTGCTTTCATAGAATCAACCAGGTTGGAAGAGACCTCCAAGCTCATCCAGTCCAACCTAGCACCCAGCCCTAGCCAGTCAACTAGACCATGGCACTAAGTGCCTCAGACAGGCTTCTCTTGAACACCTCCAGGGACGGTGCCTCCACCACCTCCCTGGGCAGCCCATTCCAATGCCAATCACTCTCTCTGACAACAACTTCCTAACAACATCCAGCCTGTACTTTCCCCAGCAAAACTTGAGACTGTGTCCCCTTCTTCCGTTGCTGCTTGCCTGGCAGAAGAGGCCACCCCCCACCTGACTACAGCCTCCCTTCAGGGAGTTGCAGACAGCACTGAGGTCAGCCCTGAGCCTCCTCTTCTGCAGGCTGCACACCCCCAGCTCCCTCAGCCTCTCCTCATAGGGTTTGTGTTCCAGGCCCCTCACCAGCTTCATTGCCTTTCTCTGGACACCTTCCAGCACCTCAACATCTCTCTTGAATTGAGGAACCCAGAACTGGACACAGCACTCAAGGTGTGGCCTGAGCAGTGCTGAGTACAGGGGCAGAAGAACCTCCCTTGTCCTGCTGCCCACACTGCTCCTGATCCAGGCCAGGATGCCATTGGCTCTGCTGCCCACCTGGGCACACTGCTGGCTCATCTTCAGCTACTATCAGGGGCATTGCTTCTGCCCCTGTATTACAGTGTGAACCTGTCATGGTTCTACTAATTGCCTCATTCTCTTCTTGGGTATGTTGCAAAGGATTTGCCAGAGCTCTCTCTGTAATTCGATTAAACTCTGAGCAGCAGCAAACAAAGACATTTAGTGGTGACAGGAAGAGATAATTAGTCTGCCTGAAAACTTTGCAGAGAGTGGTTGCTCAGGCTGGATGTGAGGAGTTAGCACGAAATGACTGCAGAACTTTGTCTCTGGTCCTAAGTGAGATAGCTTGTGAGCAGCAGAGATACTTCTAAGCCTCAGCTGGTACACGTGTGGTTTCAACAGATGAGTAAAGCAACAAGATAATTGCTTCCTCCCAGAACCATCTCTTATTTTGTTTCTGCCACAAAATTTGCATATATTTTGTCTTTTTTTTTTTTTCTCTTCACACCTCTGAAGTGTTTCTTTTTCTGCTCACACTGAAATCCTCCCTTACCATGGCTGCAAACTCTGCACAGTCATTATCTCTAGCTGTGTTTTCAGGAGGAAACAAGAGCTACACAGGCTGTCAGATGAAGGCTGGCCGGTGACAAATGCCAGTCAAAGAGTTCAGAAGAGTGGAGACAAGAGCATTCATTCCAGGAAAAGACTGTACAGAAGAATAAAACAATTGATAATGCCACTTTTGTTCAGAGCTATTCATATTTGGAAGCTTTTTTTTGTAAGGGATTACATGTGTTACTAAGTACAAAGTTGAGATCATAAGAATGATTAAAACTCAGAGAGCTGGAAGTGCTCATCACTGAAGGGCTACTCTGATAAAAGCTGGGTAGATAGCCTGGTTCATGCTTTCATTTATCTGATCTGCACAGCAGAATTACAATTGCTTAAGAAGAGAACAAAACACTGGCAGAAGCGCACAAACCCTGAGGAGGAAGAAAGAAAATGGCATTGAGCTTTCCAAAAGGCTAAAAATGAAAGTGGACTAGCCTAAGAACTTCAGACAATATACATTAAGATACAGGGTTGCTTTACATCATTAGCACAATACAGAGGCTGGTCCCACTAAGCTATGATGACTAGCACACAACCAACCACCTGCAAGATGTAGATTGTTCATTTCACACCATAGGAGGAAAAAACCCAAACCAACCTAAACAACAACAAACACACACCTCCTGAAAAAAAAAACAAACTCAAACAAAAAACCCACCAAAAATCAAACAAAAAACAAAAACAAACCAACAAACCTTTTTTGGTCTTTTTTTTCCCCTGTATACTGAGATTAAAACAGGTAAAATAATATAAAGTATTCAAGTAAATCTGGACGTTCTACAGCAACTGCAGTTTCCCCTTCCTATTTCCCTTCCCTTATTTTCCCATCCAGCAAGAGCTGGAAAACAAAAATGTACAGAAACAAATTTCTCTGCATTCAGTAGTGTTCTTTCCAACTTTACAGAGCTGTGAGATGGTGGCAGAATCAGGCTAATCCCCTTAGAAGTAGCAGAGCATCAAGTCTAGCTCCTAAAACTTCTGTGACTACAAAAGAATGACAACTTACGTTAAAGTAATGCACATCACTCCAAAAACACCCTGGAGGTGTTCAGGAAAAGCCTGCATCAGGCACTTAGTGTCATGGTCTGGCTGATTGGATAGGGCTGGGTGCTAGGTTGGACTGGCTGAGCTTGGAGGTCTCTTCCAGCCTGGCTGATTCTATGATTCTATGAAAACTTGTTCAAAGTTCCTCAGGAAAATTCACATAAGCCACTAAAAGGTCTAATGTAAGACTCAAGGTTTCTCCTTTTCTTCTCATAATAAGCCCACAGATAATTTAGGAAACAAACACTGTAGGTTTTTATATTCCATTTTCCAGAACTTTTGGAATTCAGAAAACTGTAGGTGATATTATCTAAATTGTTCTAGCAGGCCATGAAAGTGCATGCCTTATAATCACTGATAACATCATAAGGCCTTTATCACCTTCTCAAGAAAGCATCAAAGCATGCCTGGCCACAGATCCTCAACCCTGAATATTCAGATTAGCTCATTTCAAATTTGCTTCAGGGATAAATCCACATAACCTAAAATCATTTCAAATTTGCTTCAGGGATAAATCCACATAACCTAAAATCATAGAATCATACAATCGACCAGGTTGGAAGAGACCTCCAAGCTCATCCAGTCCAACCTAGCACCCAGCCCTATCCAGTCAACCAGACCATGGCACTAAGTGCCTCATCCAGTCTTTTCTTGAAGACCCCCAGGGATGGTGCCTCCACCACCTCCCTGGGCAGCCCATTCCAATGGGAAATAACTCTCTCTGTGAAGAACTTCTTCCTAATATCCAGCCTAGACCTACCCTGGCACAACTTGAGACTGTGTCCCCTTGTTCTGTTGCTGGTTACCTGGGAGAAGAGGCCACAGCAAAGAGCATTAGAGTTGTTCAGCACAAAGTTCTTCTGGCTACTAGTAGTTAACCACATGGCATGGCAAGAAATACCCTCTCCTGCACCTTTCTGTGGTCTCAGAGATCAAGATTTTGGGGTTTAATCTCTAATATCCTCAAAATAAAATCAGTAGGCATTAAAAAGGTTTAATGCAGTTAGTTAAGACATTTAACAGACTCATTTAATGTATATATTTTAATGTGTGTATGTATATTTTGATATACATTTACTGTGTATATAGTTAAGTTCCTTTCCTAAAATTCACATGAACTTACTTGACAGGATAGAAATCTAAGTGAATCAGAATGGTTTGGGTTGGAAGGAACCTTTCAAGGCCATCTTGTCCACTGTGCAGTCAGCAGGGATATCTTCAACCATAAAAGGTTGTTCAGAGTCCCACTGAACTTGATCTGGAATGTTCCAAGGGCTGTGGTATTTACCACCTCTGCCACACCTGGACCAGCATTTCACCATTTTTGTGGCCTCTTCTGGACTTGTTCCAAACAGGTCCATGGCATTCCTGTGCTGAGGACCCCAAAGCTGGACACAGCACAGCAAGTGGGGCCTCATCCGAGTGGAGCAGGGGAAGAGAATCTCCCTTGCCAAGTACTCACTGGTATTCCAAATACCATCCAGTGCTGAGGTTTTAAAAGCTGTCTTGAACTGCATCTATTAACTTCCACAGAACACAGTGGCTCCAGACACTAAAATAACCCTTCAGCCTGCAGGAGTATTCTTCAGCATCATGGTCTAGATGACTGGATAGGGCTGGGTGCTAGGTTGGACTGGATGATCTCGGAGGTCTCTTCCAACCTGGTTGATTCTATGATTCTATTCTCTTCTGACCACTAAACACTTATTACAGTCTTATCTCACAAAGCACTGGTATTTAAGAACTGAAAATTCATATGGAATAATCAGACATAAGCACTCATGCTGCAGCATTTACTCAGAATACTGAAGGCAGATATTGAGATTGAGCTTGCTCCCCTACCTTTCTTCACTTCTCCCTGGTTTATGACCACTAGGTAAGCCACTTACTTTGCTTGATTTGATTTGTTAAAAGGAAATAAACTCTAAAGCCTTTCTTCTTTTCTTAACATATCATATCAAAATTGGAAACAAGTATTTTAAAACATAAAGCTCAGCTTTCATTACCCACCCAGTGCTCTGTTTGGTTCATGCTGTCAAAGTAGCACAAGGTAATTTGATAGTGTAATTTCCTTAGAATCCTACCATTTTCATCTTTTCATGAATCCAGAGTTCTGACTTGATTTCCACTATTTCAAAGAGTAACTGAAAACAAATCAAATGCTATGCCCTTTCAAATCATCTTCATAAGACAGAAACCTATATTGCAGTACAGGCAAAGAAGCCATTGGGCTAAAATGGAAAACACCAGGTCAAACAGTAGGATCATAGAATAATAGAATCATAGAATCAAACAGGTTGGAAGAGAACTCCAAGATCATCCAGTCCAACCTAGCATCCAGCCCTGGCCAATCAACCAGTCCATGGCACTAAGTGCCCCAGCCAGGCTTTGCCTGAACACCTCCTGGGATGGTGACTCCACCACCTCCCTGGGCAGCCCATTCCAATGCCAATCACTCTCTCTGACAACAACTTCCTAACAACATCCAGCCTAGACTTCCCGTGGCACAACTTGAGACTGTGTCCCCTTGTTCTGTTGCTGGTTGCCTGGGAGAAGAGGCCACCCCCCCACCTGGCTACAATGTCCCTTCAGGTAGTTGTAGTCAGCAATGAACTCTGCCCTGAGCCTCCTCTTCTCCATACTGAACAACCCCAGCCCCCTCAGCCTCTCCTCATAAGGTTTGTGTTCCAGGCCCTTCACCAGTAATTCCACTGAAAGTGAAGTCCAGAAAAAGACTGACACTGAGCCAAATTCCAGCTGACTCTTCTTAAAGCAAATAGATTTGTCTGTTTTAACAGGTGGATTTAAAAAGTCAAGAAAACAATTAACACATCATCACAGTCTCCTTGAAGCTTAAATGGACTGATAGAAAAGCCTGGATGGGGCACTTAATGCCATGATCTAGTTGACTGGATAGGGCTGGGTGATAGGTTGGATTGGATGATCTTGGAGGTCTCTTCCAACCTGGCTGATTCTATGACAGTCTTTAAGTTTCAGACATCTTTAAAACCAAAACTATTGACAGAACTCTCAAAATTGCTACAGAGATTTAAATAAAAGCTACTTGCCACCCAAACATTTAACATGTTCATTCTCATAGCTTCAGCATGCCAAAAAGAGGAGTTGTTGGTTTGGTTTTATTCTAACTCTGGGAGCTGGTCTTGCTGCTACTGCTTTGCAATAGAAAGACACTACAAATGACATTCTATTTGCAGCAGAAGTCCACTCCTTAGATAATTTGCCATCAGAAGCCTTTGCCAGCTCCAGAAAAGTGCATGAAGGACAGGCTTCTTAGCAGCTACCACCATGAACCTCCAAATACTGTCTATAAGCAAGTCCAAGCCAACAATATTCAGGGTATTCCAGAACTTGCTGCTAGATTACACAGCCTATTAAAAGCCTTCAATTTAGGATGGAATTATGGTTACAAGTGTTTTACAGATAGAATCATAGCATGGGTTGGGTTGGAAGGGATCTCCAAAGGTCATCTAATCCAACCCCCCCTGCAGTGAGCAGGAACATCCTCCACTCAAAACTCTGTCAAGCCTGACCTTGAATATCTCCTGGAATAGGGCCTTAATCACCACCCTGGGCAACCTGTTCCAGTGTTCTGCAACCTGTTCCAGTGTTCTACCACCCTCATGGTAAAGAACTTCTTCCTAACATTCAATCTAACCTCTTCTCTAACTTCAAACCATTGCCCCTTATCCTATCACTGCAGGCCTTTGTAAAGAGTCTCTCTTCAGCCTTCTTGCAGCCTCCCTTCAGGTACTGGAAGGGCACTACTAGGTGTCCCCAGAACCCTCTCTTCTCCAGACTGAACAAGAAGAAAAATTATCAGTTTAGGAATTGACAAACCACAAGTTGAAGGTTATAGTTCAGATCACATCATATGGGAACCAAACTAATTCATCCATTCTCTTTACTCTTGCCCTCCAATACAGCAGGTTAGTACCAACATGCTTGGATCAGCAATGAGATCAAGAAAAGGCCTCCTTCGTGTTCAGCAAAGTGATATGAGGTGGCCAAAGATGATTCCTTGTAGTGGCATGGCCACCCAGTTCCCACTTCAAGAGGAAATGGTTCATGATAAACAGAGTTTTCACTTACAATATGGGCACGAGGTTTACAAATAACAGGTAACCCTAATTTGCTATGACTATGCTAGCCATAAAGAAGGTATAAGCAAATAGGTGTGACCCAACTGGTGAGCAGGGCCAGACTATAAAGGAACATGGTAATGCAGTTTATTTTCTTTAGCAGCACAAAATAGGAGACAGGTCTTTATAAAGCACATTGACACACTGTCCTGCTTCTCCTGGGACAGAGTCTTGGGCTAGCCATGGGCTGCAGGTCATTAGCAGTGTGGGGCTACAGGTTTATCCCAGACATCATGCTCAGTATAAAAGGGGAAGTTTGCTGAAGAGAGGGCAGCCTCCTCCTTGGGCTCCTCCTGACTCTGCCCCTCTTCTTTCTGTTCTCAATTAACTGTGCTGTACTTCTGCTGGGCTGAATACAACTTTATATTGGCATTGATATCAGTTCTGTTGTTTCATTAAATCCATTTTCATTTCAACCCATGAGTCTTCTCTCTTCTTCCCCATCCTCCTCTGCTGGGGAGGGGTCATCAGGTGATAGAGCAACTGCTGAACTTTAGTCCTAGGTTTCTAGCTCCCATTTTCACTTTTGCTCAAGTCATGTGAGTTAAAGCCAGCACACTTCCTCAAAAGCACAACTGGAATTGCAGCAACCCCCCTCTCTCCCAGCAGAACTCCTACTTCCCAATTTTACACAAGATAAGTATTTCACATGTCAAGCATTCACCTCCTTGTTCAGTACTCATCCCTTGCTCATGCAACCAAAGACTTAGGAGGTGCACAGCAACAGGCCCATATTGTTAGCCCTACAGTCCTCAAGACAATCTCCTTTCCTTGACTGTGCTGACTCTTCTCCTATTTAAGATCTTTCCAGGACAAAAAGATGACTTTCAATCTTTTAAGGAAGAAAATGACTTCTAGGTACTGCATCTGAAGGATTTCATAGAATCACAGAATCAATCAGGTTGGAAGAGACTTCCAAGCTCAGCCAGTCCAACCTAGCACCCAGCCCTGGCCAATCAATCAGACCATGGCACTAAGTGCCTCAGCCAGGCTTGGCTTCAACACCTCCAGGGATGGCAACTCCAGCACCTCCCTGGACAGCCCATTCCAATGGCAAATCACTCCCTCTGGGAAGAACTTCTTTCTAATATCAAGCCCATACCTCCCCTGGTACAACTTGAGAGAGTGTCCCCTTCTTCTGTTGCTGCTTGCCTGGCTGAGGTGCAAGTTGTATGCAGAGATGCAACAGAGCTGCACTAAAGTCAGCACCACAGGAAAATCTCTTAACACTGTTTCTGCAAACATGAACTTCCTGTGAGTTGTTTTGTGTCCACAAAACGCCTCTCTGCATGTTGAGAATGCAAACTTTGTGTCCTTTTGGATGTCAGCTATCAGTCTTGGGCATACACATCACCACCCTCCCCCCACAACTTACTGGAACATTTCTGCATTATGAAATGTTGTCTAAACCTGTCCCTTGTGAGACAACCACAAACTGACAAGTAACCCAGAATTTTGCATCTGAGTTAAGAGTTTATACATCATTATGAACCCTTACCCACAGAGCAAGCTGCTCCCCCTTAGTGCAAGGGGGTAGCACAGCCAGAGGGTGCTGCTTGCACACACTCACACCCCGCTCAGAATCTCTCCTACTCCAAGCAGTTCAACATAGCAGAAATTCACTCAGCTCCAAGAAAGATACAAAGCACAGACACATTGTGCCAGTTTGAGGCAAACTGGAATATTTTAGTGAGAAGAATTAGATGCTAGGCTGTGAAAAGGAAACAATGGTGATGACTACTGCACTCATAGGCTTGCTGAGATGGATAAAAACAAGAACACAAACACAGATAGGACAGACTGGGTCTTTGTCACAGCTGGTGCCTGTACTTTTCTCCCTGGCCTACTTCTGTGTAATTAATCTTTCTGCTTTCTACCCCCCCTTGCAGATCCTCCAATCTCACCTTCCACATAAGGCAAATTCTGGGATAAGGTAGAGGGGCAGGATGAAGTTAGAAGGGTGGTTGGGAGCCCTTCCTGGGGACTGTGGTTTCTGGGAGGGCTGTTGTGTTTCTGTATTACCTTGAACTTGTATATTTCATAGAATCATAGAATCAACCAGGTTGGAAGAGACCTCCAAGATCATCCAGTCCAAGCTAACACCCAGCCCTGTCCAGTCAACCAGATCATGGCACTAAGTGCCTCATCCAGGCTTTTTCTGAACACCTCCAGGGACAGTGACTCCACCACCTCCCTGGGCAGCCCATTCCAATGGCAAATCATTTTCTCTTTGAAGAACTGATTTCTGTCTATAGCTGTAAATATTGTAACTATCTGCCTGTACATTGTGCTAAGGTGTAAATATAAAGCTTCATTCCTTAATTTCCAGCTGGCTGAGTCTAGTCTGGGTGACTTCATAAGAGTGGGGAGGTGGGTAACACCCAAATCTCACACACCTAGAGTGCAAGTCATTTTCACCCATCTTCAAAGCCAATCATATTCTTTCTTTTAAATCAGAATCATGGAACTGCTTTGGTTGGAAAAGACCAAAGCCAATCTCCCAAGAGAGCCTATTCCAGTGTTTCTTCCATGAAAGAAGTTTCTTCTCATGCACCAGAGAAGGTTTAGATTGGGTAACTTCAAGCCAACTTGTCTCATTTTGTGTCTTGTTAGTGAGGAGAAGAGGCTGCATCTATCTTGGTCCAATCTCCTTTCTTTATTGTAGTTGTAGAGAATGAGAAGGTCTCCTCTCAGCCTCCTTTTCTCCAGGCTAAACAACCTGTGCACCATATCCTTCACCAGCTTTGCTGCCCTTCTCTGGACCCACTCCAGGACCCCACTGTGAGAGGCCCAAAAGTGAAGCCAGTATTTGAGTTGTGGCCTCACCAGTGCCAGTGCAAGCTTTTCATTGGTTGATGGACATTTTCCCCAACCAACACACTCCCTCCATATTTATCATTTCAACAAAAATGTGCAAATTTTACCACCTCACCACTCAGGCATTTCCTATGCAGTCAGCTACACTAAGATTAGCATTTTCCTTTTCTGCCAAGGGAGCATGAGATCTCCAGGACTCACCCCAGCAGGAGCTGATAAGTCATGACTTATTTTCAGCTTTTAACTACCTCTAGTCAGCTTACAGTCACACACACATCACAGCCAGAGGAAAGCTGGCTTTACCTGCACTCTGTGCAGACCAGATATTGTGTAACTGCTAAGGCTGTGCCAAACAGGAGCTCATCTTGCTTCTCAACATGCTCAGTGGTGCTGCTTTGGTGTGGGGCCACAACCATCACAGACTTCTGGCTAAGAGAGAATCACAGAATCATAGAATCAGCCAGGTTGGAAGAGAACTCCAAGATCATCCAGTCCAACCTAGCACCCAGCCCTATTCAGTCAACTAAACCATGGCACTAAATGCCTCATCTAGGCTTTGCTTCAATGCCTCCAGGGACGGCGACTCCACCACCTCCCTGGGCAGCCCATTCCAATGCCAATCACTCTCTCTGGGAAGAACTTCCTCCTAACATCCAGCCTATACCTATCCTGTCACTGTACACCACTGAAAAGACTCTGGCCCCCTTTCCTTGACACTTGCCCTTTAGATATCCAGAAGATTGAGAATATTGAGCATTGCTCAGATGCTCTTTTGGTCTGCTCCTCTCCAGGCTTAACAGCTTCAGGTCTCCCTGTTTCTCCTCATGAGTGACCATGCTGCAGTCTCTGCTGGACTGTCTCCACTAATTCCCTGTCTCTCAAATTGTGGTGTCTAGAAAAGGACACAATACTGCATATGTGGCCTCACTATGGCAGAGTAAAGGGGAAGGAGAACTACCCTCTACCTGCTGGCCACACTTTTCTGAATGCATCCTAGGAGACAATTTGCCTACTTGGCCACAAGAGCATACTGCTGGAACTCCTTAGAAAACAATCAAATGGAGTTTAAGCATCACAACTTCACAAGCAAAAACTTTGACAGTCTGGATGCACAAAAATAACCTTTGAACTGGAATAGATGCCTTAAAAGGAGACCTCTCTACAAAATTATTTATAATGATACTCAATTATTGAAATGCCTATTCCACAGCACTAATTGTAGAGACACAATGGCTGAAAAGGGAAAGCCCAGCTTTGTTTAACAGACTCATCAGCTCCAGTTAGCTGCACTCAGTTCTTGGAAGAGTTTTTTATCCTTTGCCAGTCTTTGGAAAGTCTCTGCTCTGCAAAATAAAAGGGAAAGCATCTGCCTCATCCAGGCTTGGCTTCAACACCTCCAGGCACAGAGACTCCACCACCTCCCTGGGCAGCCCATTCCAATGCCAATCACTCTCTCTGACAACAACTTCCTAACAACATCCAGCCTAGACCTCCCCTGGCACAACTTGAGACTCTGTCCCCTTCTTCTGTTGCTGCTTGCCTGGCAGCAGAGCCCAACCCCACCTGGCTACAGCCTCCCTTCAGGCAGCTGCAGACAGCAATGAGCTCTGCCCTGAGCCTCCTCTTCTGCAGGCTGCACACCCCCAGCTCCCTCAGCCTCTCCTCACAGGGCTGTGCTCCAGGCCCCTCCCCAGCCTTGCTGCCCTTCTCTGGACACCTTCCAGCACCTCAACATCTCTCTTGAATTGAGGAGCTCAAGACTGGACACAGCACTCATGGTGTGGCCTGACCAGCACTGAGTTCAGGGGAAGAATAACCTCCCTTGTGGTCTAGTTGACTGGCCAGGGCTGGGTGCTAGGTTGGACTGGCTAAGCTTGGAGGTCTCTTCCAACCTGCTTGATTCTATGATCCTATACACATCGGAAATTATTACAGCAGTAGAGAGAAGTCAGCCCTCTATTTGTAAGTACATTCTGTTAATAAAAAGACTCAAAAGGTAGTTTATTGGGCAGATTTAATAAATTATTTGTTTTAAAAATAACATGGCACATTCACAGGCCAGGGCCTGACTGTTACAGTACTGATTCCTGAGCTTGTATAATTACATGTCAATTACAGTTATGTCTGCAGGATATAACAGAACTCCTTTTTCTCGCCTGTCAAAAATCATACAATCTTAGAATGGTTTGGGTTTGAGGGACCACTAAACCCCCCTACAATGAGAGGGACATCACACAGTCTCAAGTTGTGCCAGGGGAGTTCTAGGCTCAATGTTAGGAGGAAGTTCTTTCCAGAGAGAGTGATTGGCATTGGAATGGGCTGCCCAGGGAGGTGGTGGAGTTGCCATCCCTGGAGGTGTTGAAGCCAAGCCTGGCTGAGGCACTTAGTGCCATGGTCTGGTTGGTTGTCTAGGGCTGGGTGCTAGGTTGGACTGGCTGAGCTTGGAGATCTCTTCCAACCTGGCTGATTCTATGATTCTAAGATGCTTGATTTTTAAAGCTGTATGGAAAGAGCCTTCTTCTGGGTTGAAGGTTGGACTGGATGATCTTTGAGGTGTCTTCCAACTGGAAGTTTTCTGTGATTCTGTGATTCTTGTCAAAGCAAGTGTTTCACGTGCACTTCTTAACCCTCGAGTCCCTAGAGAAATGTGTAAGGAACACATTCAGTTTGCAGATGCAGGAGAAAGTGAGGTCACTCAGTTATCATCCAGATTTGTTAATATATCCTTAAGTGACTAAAGCAAATAGCTAAAGACACTCTTTTTCTGAAGACTTGGAAGTGTTTCAGTAGCAGTTACATCCACACTATTTGTCATCTGCCAAAGTCAGGCCCCAAACAACTGGCAAAATACAGGTTGCTCAGAGGCCCATGCAGCCTGTTTTCAGGCAGGGGGCATCTACCACCTCATTGGACTACCTGTGCTAAGGGTTTCACTACCCTCACTGAAAAAAGAAAATCAAAACTTCTGAATTATTTTTAATAGGTTTCCTTGTAAAATGCCTGCAATTAGTAAAAACAGAATAAAACCACAAACAAACCCAAAACCCCACAACAAACAAACATACACACAGCCAAACCAAAGAGATATTAAAGAAACCTGAAGCAATTAATGTCAATTTGGAGGTTTTCCAGAAAGATGAATTCCCATAAACATTCCAATTGTTGCCTAGGATTTATCTATTCACTTCAATCAAAAACGAGTTCACGCCCTCCTTCGAGCCTCAGCCACCAAGTAATAACTCAGTGAGTAATCTCTGTAGCACACTGTAAACCCTGTGTTGATAAAGAAACTTTAGCCTTGACCTTTGCAACAGAGAGAACAGACGACTAGGGCAGGCAAACAGAAAACTCAGACAAGTCATGCTAATGACACTGTTCATTGCCAGCCAATCCCTGGAGAGTCACACATCCTGCAGAAGGGAGCTTTTGACATAGAGAGGTCATTTTGGGGAAACTGGTGACAAAACTCCAAGCTCTGTAGCAAATAATGTTGTGAAAGCAGCTAAAGGAAAGGTTGACCATTTCCAAACGGTGTAAGGTGCAATTTATGATGAGCTAAAGCACTCCATCAACACCCCCACCCCCAAGAGCAGCCCAAGGTTAGTAACAAAGTCTGGAGGTTATCTGATGGATTTTAGAATTAATCTTTTGTACACCATCAGGTTGCTGAAACCTTTACAGCACTGTTAAGGATTGCTCAGTAAAAGAACTCCTGCATTTCCCTATCTCAGGAAAGGTTGTTTCTTGTTTAAGGAAAAAAACAAGAAGAGGATGCTTGTATTGAAAGTGCCCTTTGAAAGCAAGTGTTTCACATGCAACAAGAGAAAAGGAGGCTCAGGGCAGAGCTCATTGCTGTCTATAACTACCTGAAGGGAGGCTATAGCCAGGTGGGGGTCAGTTTATTCTGCCAGGCATGCAGCAACAGAAGAAGGGGACAGAGTCTCAAGCTGTGCCAGGGGAGGTCTAGGCTGGATGTGAGGAGGAAGTTGTTGGCAGAGAGAGTGATTGGCATTGGAATGGGCTGCCCAGGAAGGTGGTGGGGTCTCTGTGCCTGGAGCAAAGCCTGTATGAGGCACTTAGTGCCATGGTCTGGTTGATTGGCCAGGGCTGGGTGCTAGGTTGGACTGAATGAGCTTGGAGGTCTCTTCCAACCTGGCTGATTCTGTGATTCTAAGATGCTTGATTTTTAAAGCTGCATGGAAAGAGCCTTCTTCTTGTCAAAGCAAGTGTTTCACATGCACTTCTTAACCTTCAAGTCCCTAGAGAAATGTGTGAGGAATACATTCAGTTTGTAGATAAAAGTGAGGTCACTCAGTTATCACCCAGATTTTTTTATATACCCTTAAGTGATCAATGCAAATAGCTAAAGACACTCTTTATCTGAAGACCTGGAAGTGTTTCAGTAGCAGTTACATCCACACTATTTGTCATCTGCCAAAGTCAGGCCCCAAACAACTGGCAAAACACAGAATACATTTCTGATGTTTTCTGCACACATTCATTCCCAGAGCCAGGTGAAATCATAAGGAATTACAGGATCATGGAATGGTTTGGATTGGAAGGGACATTTAAACATCATCTAGTCCAACCCCCCTATAGTGAGCAGGGACATCTTCAACTAGATCAGGTTGCTCTGTCCCTTTCTCTGGGCAACCTAGGCCAGTGTCTCATCACTCTCAGTATGAAAAAAAATCTTCCCTCTATCTGGTTTAAGTCTTCTCCTTTTTGCTTTAAGTCCACCCTGTCACAGCAGACCTTGTTAAATAGATTGTCCCCATCTTTCTTACAGTCTCCTTTAAGTACTGAAAGGTCACAATAAGGACCTGCAGAGCCTTCTCTTCTCCACACTGAACATCCCCAACTCTCTCAGAGGGTCCTCACAGCAAAGAGGTTCCTGACATCTGACCATTTTTGTGGTCTCCTCCCTTCATATGCTGAGGGTTCCAGAGCTGGACATGTCATTGCAGTTGGAGTTTCATCAGAGCTGAGCAGAGGCACTGCTGGCCATGCTGCTTCAGCTGCTGTCTAGGATGCAACTGGCCTCTGGGCTGTGAGCCAGCTTTTCATCCACCAGCACCACCAAGTCCTTCCCACAGCTGCTTGCAATCCTTTCACCCCCTCAGTATCTGGACTGGTACTAGTGGTTGCCCCAACCCAGGTACAAGACATTATACTTGGCCTTGTTCAAACTCCTTCAGTTTGCACAGGTCCATTTCTTGTCACACAGACCCACTTCTCAAAAAGCATGGGTGAGTGCATGACTTCCAAACTCCAAAGCCTGCTTCTCCTCCTGCACTCAGAAATAAGTGAAAACTCTGTGCCAGGTATTTGCCACTTTAGCTGCTCTGACTGAGAACTTTCCAGATGGACTGACATGTTATGTGGATCTCTGGCCTGCAAGAACCACCCTGGGGAAACAGGATAAATGTGTGTAACTGTGACACAGGCTAATTCACCCATTAAACTATTTATTTACAGCTCCTCTTCTCCCAGATTTGGTTTCTAGAAGTGAATGGAAGTGGGAAAATGAATGTATTTGCAAAAGTCATTGGTGGCTGTTCCAATTATTGCTCCCTGCCAGAGCACAGCTGAACCATGACAGGTGGGGATGTGACAGCATAGATTGGTTTCTAAAACCCTTTTCCCTGCTCCTAAACTGACCCTAGCAGCTTAATGAGAAAGGCAGTAAAGCTCTTAAATATTTTCAAACTTACCCTTCTTTCCAAGGATCCAAAGAGTGCATTTATAGTATTATTTACATTTCTTACTTGTTTAATTAAAAGCACTCTAGCTTTGCCAAAACTCCTTTAGCTCCCTTTAGACACTAGACAAGTCTCAAATCATAATGAATTACTTTACAGCACGAAGTTGTTGAGGGTGGATTTTGGAATAGAAGCAGAACCTGAGAACAAATCAGTCCCCAAACTTGGAAGAACTATAAACAACTTAACCTTTTCCTTGAGCTGGTACTTAAGATTCCTCTGATGGTGCTGCAGAAGCCATGACAGCAGCCTCTCTCCAGGGTATTACACAGAATCATAGGGCCAGGGGATGGTTTAGGCTGGAAAGGACCTTTAATGATCATCTAGTCTCACCCACCTTCTGTGAACAGGGTCATCTTCAGCTAGAGCAGGCTGCTCAGAGCCCCATCCAACCCAACCCAGGATGGGGCTTCTGCCACCTCTGGACAAGCCATGCCAGCATCTCATCACCCTTATTATAAAACCATTCTTCCTTGTATCTAGAATAAGTCTCTCCCAGTTTGGTTTAAGTCCATCAGCCCGTGTCACAACAGGCCCTGCTAAAAAGATTGTCCCTGTCTTTCTTACAGACTCCTTTTAAGTGCTGAAATCCCGCAACAAAGTCTCCCAGGAACCTTCTCTTTTCCAGGCTGAACATCCCCAACTCTATCAGATGGGACCCTGTTCCAAATCCTCACTATCCCAACTACTGTCTCAGTGTTTGTAGGCAAACCTTTAATGCAGTCAATGGGCATCCACTTCGCCCTGTTCTGTTAAATCACAGCATATAAATCTACTCTGCTTCCTGCCTTAGATTAGCAATGGGTATTTGTGAACATGCAAATGAAGCATTCTTCTGGCTGGTGCACTGGTTTCTCACACTGGGCTCACCATCTTGTCTGAGATGTCAGCATCATTGCCAATTGATTCCTCCCTTGCCAGAAGGCACAATTTACATTGATGCTTTCTCTCATGGCTGCAGCAAGAACAAGTTTTAAACTTATATTTAGGAAAATAAAGGATGCAGCATTTGATTAGTTGCCAGGGTTTAGAGGAACTATGAAGAACATTGCTAATACAGCTCTGGCTGACTGAGAATCTCAATTTCCTGCCATTTTTAGCAGTTTCAAAGGCTCAAATCAACACAGGTATCTGGCAGCTAAACAATACACATGTTTCTGGAGGAGGTGGACATTGATACAAATGAAAACACTCTACCACTCACAGCCTGCTTGATTTTGAGAGCCTTATTGAAGCTCCAGTCCTGCTGCCTGTAATAAGTCTTCCAACTGATGACAAGAGAAAGTACATTTTGGACCTGGTGATATTTTTGCTTTTCCTCTTCCTACCAGAAGTTTGAATCACCAGAAATGAGGTAAAGAATACTTCTGCTAAAAACTTGACATGAAAAAGCTCTGATATGTCTTAAAGCTCTCCTCTGTGGTTAACTGATTTTCCTTTCTCATTTCTATCACCTTTAAGACCGCTTCTTTTCTACCCAGAAAACAGATCGTGACTTACTGTGGATATCCAGTAAAGGTTATTGCCTTTTCCTGCACCTCTGTTATTTTGTTTCATACATACATTTTATTCATTTCCTCTCCTTGCAAACAGACAATTAAGTAGTCACAACCTCAACCTTATCAATTATTACAGGACTTTTCAGTTTCACAGTAGTTAAAACAAACTGATGCCAGTTCTGACATAAATTTGTCCCTACCCTTAACCACCTTTCCAAGTGTTTTTGAAGTGTGCAATGCCCCAGTGTCAAAGTACTCCTAGAGCTACACCTCATCAGCATGGTCCATGCAATAAATACAAGCCCACTGGGAGAAAACAACTGTTAATTTTATTCCAAACTGGTCCCCACTCAAATTATTCTGCAGATTTCAATTTCTCCTGTTTCATAACAGCACTTGAGAAGAACTGAAACAGTTCACAGACCCATGAATGGGCAACACATTGTTGAGAGCAGGAAGCAAATGCAGCAAGCACTAGGTTTCAAAGCATCTTTCCAGCACAGTAAAATCAGCCTCCGTTTATGGGTGATGGAAATGACACTGCAGGAAGAACATACACTATGTTTGAAACAGAAAGCCCTCTATCAGGGCCTACATTTCCTAGTTGTTAGCCTCCCTTTACAAAACCTGCCCTTCCTAATTCAAAAATCTTACCTGGCATCTCCTTTTGAAAGGTTGGTGTTTACAGGATGAAGAATAACCTTGTTTGCATCCACATCCACCACACATTTTGTATGCAGATCAAGCTCTACAAAGAAATGAGAAAGTGTCAAGTGCTGCTCCTAAAGCAGTGGGATTATATACAGCATTACTTCCTCCAGACACCAAATTTATTCATGCAGCCTGACAGCCACCCATCAGCTAGAGAATAGAAACAGGACTATTGCCAAATTCCACTTCTAGAGATATTCTGATGGGATGGATCCTGTCCAGCTTTAAAACATGCACTCCTTTCAAAGGAAGAAAGAGCACTTCGACTGCACTGAAGGACAACCAGCACACACAAGCAGTGTGTGCTTCTTCTGGGGAAAGAGCCATTAGGCATGGTACCAATGTGACAGCTCTTCTTCTTGCCCTCTCAATGCCTTGCACGCTCCGAGGGAAAGCTGCTCCTACCATCTGCAGCACGTTTTCCCCAGCCGCTGTTATGACACTGCGGCATGTCACACCAGCTGCCAGTCCTGGGGCACCTGCCTGGAGAAACTCAAGGCCCAGCACAAAAAAATGTAGGTGTGAGCATGTAGGAAAGGGCTTAGCCTTCCCCAGAGGCTGCCAGTCAGCTGGAAAGCTCCACTCTTCCAAACGACACTAAGCAATGGGTATGAGTAATGGGAATACTTGGAACGTAGGAGAATGCTCAGCCGTAGAGGCGGGGGCAACAAAATGAAAGCTTCAGATAACACCGACAATCATCCAAGGTATCCACCCAATGACAAATGGAGCTACAGATCAAAACTTCAAAAATCACACAGCCAATTGCAATCAGAGTCACTGCCTACAGACACAGGGCCTGGACATAAACAAGTCCAGTCCCATGCCCTTTCACTCCAATGCTGAACCTGGCAAGCGCACCCAAATGCCCATACCTATAAACATGACACACTGCTCACACCCAGCAGACACTCTGCAATGCCCTCACGCTGTGGTGACGAGGGGCTACGCTGAGTAACCTCCATGCAGGGTTCACCACCTTAGCTGAATCACCAAAATATGCTCCTTGTCTAATCATGTTAATTATAATCCTCATCCTCCTTCATCTCCGCTCTTTCCTTCTTTGCCACCTGTACTTGCTCTTTCACCTCACAGCACCTTATAAACTCAGACTGCAAATCTCTCCGACAAACACTGCAGCTCTAATTATTGCATGGCACCTTGCTGGCTTCTTGGTACTGCTAAATAACATAAGAGGAAACTTCTTTTTTCCTTCTTCTTCATTTCTTGAAAGAAACATTCTAGCCTTTTGCTACTTGAAACACAGAGAAAGCCCAAGCTCAGGATTACTGCTCAGAACAGGCAGTCACATGAAACCCAAATCCAACCGAACAAAACTCCTCCTCTGTTATTAAACTGTGCTTTTGGAGAAGGAAAGAGACAGACAAGTCTCAGAAACTAGTGTTTATTTTAATTTCTCTCCATGCCCTGAAAGCAAATTTGCCTATCATTAATATGCAACACACGCTTGCTCAGATGAAATTATATTCTTCATAGGTCCCATATCCAACAAGCCACTTTATCTTGGTCTGGCTGGTTAGTGATTAACATTCTGTATTGCAGTGACCTGCTTTGCAGCTGCTGAAGAAGGCTTTTTTTACATGTCACCTCCCTTATGTGACACAGAAGTATGTCCACTCTGTATATAAGCAGCATGGTCTCTATCACTTATTCCGGTTCATCTCAAGAGTGGGTGCTGGTGGCAAGTTCTGCATCCATGACTGCCCACTGAGCTCAAAGTCTTGCTAATATACACCAAACTTCTCTTTGTGAAATATCTGGAAGAAAGCTCACAGGCAGGACATCAGAGTTCCTTAAAGTCACCTGTCCTCAGAGGAAAAGAAATTTGTCATCTACAACACAGGTTCTTCTGCCCCTGTACTCAGCACTGGTCAGGTCACACCTTGAGTGCTGTGTCCAGTTCTGGGCCCCTCAATTCAAGAGAGATGTTGAGGTGCTGGAAGGTGTCCAGAGAAGGGCGACAAAGCTGGTGAGGAGCCTGGAACACAAACCCTATGAGGAGAGGCTGAGGGAGCTGGGGGTGTGCAGCCTGCAGAAGAGGAGGCTCAGGGCTGTCCTCATTGCTGTCTCCAACTCCCTGAAGGGAGGCTGTAGCCAGGTGGGGTTGGCCTCTTCTCCCAGGCAACCAGCAATAGAACAAGGGACACAGTCTCAAGTTGTGCTGGGGAAAGTCTAGGCTGGATGTTAGGAGGAAGTTGTTGTCAGAGAGAGTGATTGGCATTGGAATGGGCTGCCCAGGGAGGTGGTGGAGGCACCATCCCTGGGGGTGTTCAAGAAAGGACTGGATGAGGCACTTAGTGCCATGGTTTAGTTGACTGAATAGGGCTGGGTGCTAGGTTGGACTGGATGAGCTTGGAGGTCTCTTCCAACCTGCTTGATTCTATGATCACCATCACAAAGGTAAGATTAAAAACCCTCACTTAAGCATCCTGCTGACAGGAGACAGCATGTTTTTGGGAGACATGGCAAGCCAACCTAACAGCTATTGCCAAACAGAGAGAACTGTCCTTCCTTCTGGCTGCTGTGCCCAGTGCTCACCTTCCACCAAGAATGTGCTCACCAGACCCCTCTGTAAATCACTCTAAGTTACTTCAATAGCAGAAAACTATTCAGCATGAAATATGTTCAGACAGTTACATCAGCCCAGAGAAAGGCCTGAAGAACATGAAAGGCCATGCAAACAGTGAGTAGACCTCCACAGAGAGGACAGAAGAGGAACACCCTCTCCCAGCAGAGATGAAGAGCTACATCAGCTCACAAGCGTCCCATTAAATAACCCCCTAAGAAACGGTTATATTGAGCCTCTAAACTGGGTCATGTATCCAGACAGCTTTAAGGCTACTTACCCCAGTTACCTTGGTGAAAGACTCACTCCTCCTAACTGAAACAGTTTGAATTCTGGCTTAACAGCATATCATACACTTCCTATACATACTGGCTCCATTACAAAGCATGTTCTTGGACCAAATTCTAAGACCTTTAATGCTTCCAGTAGGCGAAGAGATGGAAATCATATTATCATAGTTTCCACCTCATTAAGTGTTTAATATCATTAAAGCAGGTTGGTCTCATAGACACATTACCTTCCTGCTCTTTCAGATACGATCACACGCTGACTCCACCCTGACTTTTACTAGTTGCAGTGTCTCCTTGGGAAGCAGTGTACTCACTGTCCCTGAACAGGCAGCAAAATTAGGATGGATTACAATAACATGGTAAGCATTAACAACCAAACCCACCTCTTAGATCACCTTGTAGCAAGGACTCACTGGTCAGGGGTAGGTATTATTATTTCTTTCAAATATACAGCAATTTTGTTTCAGGCAGCACAAAATGTAGGGGATGTTAAAAGACATTAAAAAGGCCAAATGCTGGGTCCTATACTACAGGCTTTGCAAATTGAAGCTGGAAACTGCCCAGTGGAAAAGGACCTATGGTTGTCAGTCAAAAGCTGGCTGAAGATGAGTCAGTGTATGCCCAGGTGGTCAAAAGGCCAACAGCATTCTGGCTTGGATCACCAATAGTGTGGCCACTAGGACCAGGGCAGGGATCATTCCCTGGCACCAGTAAGACTGCACCTCAAATACTGGGTGCACTTTTGAGCCAGTCACTCCAAGAAGGACATTGAGGTGCTGGAGTGTGCCCAAAGAAGGACAATGAAGCTGGTGAAGGCTCTAGAGGAGCATCTGAGAGAACTGGGGTTGTTTAGCCTGGAGAAAAGGAGGCTGAGGGAAGACTTCGCTCTCTACAACTCCCTGAAAGGAGGCCAGACTGAGGTAGGGGTTGGTCTCTTCTCCCAGGTAACAAGCAACAGAATGACAGGAAACAACCTCAAGTTATGCCAGAGGAGGTTCAGATGGGACATTAGGAAAGAATTCTTCACTGAAAGAGTGGTTAAGCATTGGAACAGGCTGCCCAGGGAAGTGATGCAGTCATTGGCCCTTGACGTGCCTACAAAACACGCAGATGTGGCCCTTAGGGACACGGTTTAATGGTGGACTCAATGATCTCAGAGGTCTTTTCCAACTTCAATGACTCTAAGAAGTGGCTCAACAAGATTTAAAATCTCACCTATTATTATTGCTAACTTGCTTCTACCTCCAGTCATTACCAAGCAAACACAATCAGCTCTTCATCTGCTTCAGTAAACTCAAGAAACTGATCAGCTACCTGGTTTTCAGAACTAAACTCAAACTCTCAGTATCTCAAGCCACATTTATCATAGGGAATGAAAGCCTCTTTCAAAGCTTTGGAGTATGACAGTGTGATATCCATAAGAAAAGGGTGACAAGTGTCTTAGTCACTCTTCCACATTGGCATTTCACAGTTGAAGTGTTCAGCAAAGCCCAGTGCAAGAATAATTGTTAAGTCACATGTGTCCAAGTTAGTCAGAGGATTAGAATCTCTCTGAGATTCTTATTTTACATGTGAAACTGCAATGTAGGGCTTGAAAGGGGCCATTTCCCTTCCCATTTCCCTTGATTTTTCTATGCCTCTCTAAAGTTTTCTATGACACTAAAAACAGGATTTGAGCAACGCAGATCTTGGCTTGTGTAAATCCTGAACGTCTGTGTCTTTGATAAGCTTTATTTCCTTCTTTCTTATTTAAACAAATTCACACCACTCCCATACACTGTGGGCTCTTTCACTAGCCTAAGAAATCCCATGTCTTCCAAAGAGGGTGGAAGAGCTAGTGAGCAGGAGAGAGCTGGAAAGGCAGAATCAGGAGCAGCACACCACCACATGCAGTGGTGGATTCAGCAGGGACTGGTCTACTCCCAGCAACAGGTAGGAGTTTATCTCCTGTAACAGCAGTCACACCTCTGGTAATCATCAACTCGTGGTAGCTGATTTTCCACAACAGTCTTAGGAAACACCATCAAAGGTGCAACAGACTGCAGAGGTGTGTGGCAGAGTCCCTGTGAATCCTGGAGGAAGGGGAGAAGAGACACATTTTGGAAAATGTAGGATGTTTTCATCTCTGGGAAACCTCCATCTTGATTTAGGGAACTGTCATCAGAGATGAGCTCTAACTAATGACATCTGGTTGGATAATGATGTATCCAACTCACTCTCTCTAGCAGGGTATGCAATCAAACCCAGTGAAAACATCTGAACAGCTACGCAGTGACATTGGAGGTTGTCCAACCACTACTCTATAAAGTCATACTACCTTTACACTTACTCTGTCTCAGAAGCAAATACAATGCTCCTAGCAGGTATTACTGTAAAAACTCTTAAAGATGCTCACAGGATCACAGATCATACAGGATCAGAGGATGTTAGGGGTTGAAAGGGACCCAAGGAGATTGAGTCCAAGCTCTTTGCCAGAGCAGGACAACACAATCCAGCACAGATCACAGAGGAACACATCCAGACAGGCCTTGAAAGGCTCCAGAGAAGAAGACTCCACAACCTCTCTGGGCAGCCTGTGCCAGTGCTCTGGGACCCTTACGGTAAAGAAGTTCCCCCTTGTGTTGAGCTGGAACCTCCTGTGCTGCAGCTTACACCCATTGCTCCTTGTCCTATCCCAGGGAGCAGTGAGCAGAGCCTGTCCCCCCCTACCCCCAGCCCTCAGATGTTTAAAAATATTTATCAATTCCCCTCTAACTCTTCTCTTTTCCAGACTAAGCAGTCCCAGGTCCCTCAGCCTCTCCTCATCAGCCATGCCCTCCAGTCCCCTCATCTTCCTCATAGCCCTCCACTGGACCCTCTCCAGCAGATCCCTGTTCCTTTTCAACTGGAGAGCCCAAAACTGAATGCAGTGTTCAAGATGAGGTCTCAGCAGAGCAGAGAGGAGGGGCAGGAGAACCTCCCTTCATCTGCTGGACACACTCTTCCCAATACACCCCAGGATCCCAGTGGCTTTCTTGGCCACAAGGGCACACTGATAAAGTAAAGAAGTCTGTCTGCAAATTTTTTAAACTGGTGGTTGGGACCACAGCATCCAAAAGGCTTTTAGCACAACAGCCATGGTAGCTGAAAAGTCTGTCACCACTCATTTGACCTTCCCTATTTCCTTCTTCATATATTCTACTTTTTTCCACACTGTACAAGATGGATCAAGGAAAAGCACTTCCTGCTTTACAAGAACCTTTATTTCCATACAGATTTTCCCACCAAAATTTCATTTTAAGACATTAATTCCTGATGACTGACAGTTTTTCAGCCCCTTCAAATAACATCTCACTGAAACACAGATGTGTTATAACACAAGTTGGACGAATTCTGTGACAGATTCCTCACAATCCCACTACCATGTCTCGTCAGACCCCACCTGGAGTACTGTGTACAGCTCTGGAGCCCCCAATACAAGGAGGACATGGAATTGTTTGAGCCAGTCCAGAGAAGGGCCACAAAGATGCTCAGGGGGCTGCAGCAGCTCTGCTATGAGGACAGGCTGAGAGAGTTGGAGACAGGAACTTTTCAGTGTGGAGAAGAGAAGGATTTGAGGAGACCTTAGAGTGGCCTTCCAGTATCTGAAGGGCATCTACAGGAAGGCTGAGAAGGGACCATTGGCAAAGTCTTGTAACGACAGGATGAGGGGAATGAGTTTAAACTGGAAGAGGGGAGATTTGGACTAGATATTAGGAGGATGTTCTTTCCAGTGAGGGTGGTGAGACACTGGCACAGGTTGCCCAGGGAGGCTGTGGAGCACAGAAGCACCCAATGTGATCTTTGATCACATTGGGTGCTTCTGTGCTCCACAACCTCCCTGGAGGTGTTCAAGACCAGGTTGGATGAGGCCTTGAGCAACCTGCTCTAGTGGGAGGTGTCCCTGCCTACAGCAGGGGGTTGGAACTGGATGATGCTTGAAGTCCCTTCCAACCTAGACCATTCTATGATTCTATAGTGACACTCAAGGTCTCCTTGGAGACAGGACATTAAGCTGGGAACCAGCATGCCTGCTCTTGTAGCATTTCTGAAGAGCTAACTGAAGTATGAAAAATACAGTGTGAAAGGTTTAAAGTGCATGTACTAAGCTCCTAAACCAAAATTGGCCTCAAACACAAAAGCTCAGAATAATCTCCTGTAAAGACTGAGACAACAGAAATTTCATATTTTAAAGTTGCCAGTAGATTTTCAGGAGATTAACATTCCCTTGAAGGTTAGAACTGGAATGTTGTAGCCTGAGCCTTCACTTTGCATTGAATAAGAAATTAGAGATGGTTTAGTGTGCCTTTCTTGGTCCAAAAAACCCCAAAACCCAAATGACAATAACATTGAGAGTCATTTAAATAGTAACTCTGAAGTATGTAAAAGTTAATTTATCACAAAATTAAATGAATGTCAACCAAAAAAACCCAAACTTGAGGCTGTTGTTTCGTGAGTTTCTTTGTTTGTTTGCTTGTTTGAAAAAGAAATGTGAAAGCAAGCTCAAACACAAAGCTCCACAAGCTTTCTTGCCAATATTTGTTGCCTTAGAGAGACTTTTCTCTTTGCCCTTTGCTATGCAGAAGCCAACACAAATAGAGGAAAAACTAACCAACTGGATGGAAAAGCATGAAAACAACCTACAGCTAAATGACAATGTTAGGATCTGAAATGGAAAAAAAAAAAGGTGTAATAACATTTGGAAGGCATTAATTATTAGATGTAGTGACTGATGCATCCTGGACAAAATATGGAAGCTTGACTTGCCCCTTAAGTCAAAGAATCATAGAATCATAGAATCAATCAGGTTGGAAGAGACCTCCAAGATCATCCAGACCAACCTAGCACCCAGCCCTGGCCAATCAACCACTCCATGGCACTAAGTGCCCCAGCCAGGCTTTGCTTCAACACCTCCAGGGATGGCAACTCCACCACCTCCCTGGGCAGCCCATTCCAATGCCAATCACTCTCTCCGACAACAACTTCCTCCTAATATCCAGCCTAGACTTTCCCCAGCACAACTTGAGACTCTGTCCCCTTGTTCTATTGCTGGTTGCTTGGGAGAAGAGGCCACCCCCCTCCTGGCTACAGCCTCCCTTCAGGTAGCTGCAGACAGCAATGAGCTCTGCCCTGAGCCTTCTCTTCTGCAGGCTGCACACCCCCAGCTCCCTCAGCCTCTCCTCATAGGGTTTGTGCTCCAGGCCCCTCACCAGCTTCCTTGCCCTTCTCTGGACACCTTCCAGCACCTCAACATCTCTCTTGAATTGAGGAGCCCAGAACTGGACACAGCACTCAAGGTGTGGCCTGAGCAGTGCTGAGTACAGGGGCAGAATAACCTCCCTTGTCCTGCTGGCCACACTGCTCCTGAGCCAGTCCAGGATGCCATTGGCTCTCTTGGCCTCCTGGGCACACTGCTGGCTCATCTTCAGCTACTATCTATCAGCACTCTCTGGTCCCTTTCCTCCTGGCTGCTCTCAGCCACTCTGTCCCCAGCCTGTAGCACTGCTTGGGGTTGTTGTGGCCAAAGTGCAGAACCCTGCACTTGGCCTTGTTAAATGCCATCCCATTGGCCTCTGCCCACCCATCCAGCCTGGCCAGGTCCCTCTGCAGGGCTCTCCTACCTTCCAACAGCCTCACACCTGCTCCTAGCTAGTCTACCAATACGAAGCCTACACAAGCATCCTTCAAGCTTCTCTGGTATATATGAATGAACAGGGCAAATGTACCTCATGAAATTTTCAGTTTGCAGCAATTAAAGATCATTAAATATGCATGAGTGCATCTGGAGGAGCATACCACTTTATCTAACCGTGGTGATGAGGTGTAAGGCAGCACGAACTGGTGAGCACATAGAAGGAGAGCAGTCCTTCCTCGCATGTTAACACTACGTTGTCCGCATGGTTAAAAACAGCCTTCTGCTGTCTCATTTTCTGTGGGACAAGAGCTTGACAAACAGCTTTAGTAAAGACACTCCATGTATTACCCTTACTCACAGTCTGCTCTGCTGCTGTGCTGCTCAGCTCAGTGAGAGCAAGCAAATAAACCAGCTTGGTGACATTCTGATGCAGCAAAGAACTCGGGAGGAAATTCAACACAGCTCTATACTGCTGCTTTGTTTTGAGCTGCAGAGTGAACAGGAGCAGAACGCAATGGTGTTTGCTCTGCTATCAACCACCCCAAAGCCCAGGCACAACTATTCACAGTTTGTTCTATCTGATCTCCTGTTGACTGCAGGAGGAGCAAGAAAACAAGAAACCAGAGCAGCAAGGTAATCTCACCCTGCACTTCAGGCTAGCTCTAAAGACGACATTAGCACAAGAATTGTTTGCCCTTGTGGCATCCACATTGGACTGACTGATAGGTCTCAAAGGCTTCACCTGTGGAGAGCAAGCTAGTAACACCTTAAGCATTCTTAACATACAATTGCCTCACGGAGGACCAGAAGATGAAACAAGAACTCAACATGCTTTGTCACAGTATCTTTGGGTTAACCCTGCTCATACCACGAATGCTGTTTTACAGGTTATCAATCCTCAGGAAGCAGTAAAAACTGAAGGCAATCTCGTAGGACAAGGGCAATAATGAAGAAAAAGTTTTGTGGCTTGCATACTGCCATCAAGATGCAACAGTTGCCACTTCATTTATTCTAATACCATAATTCACCTTGTAAAACTGATTGCACAAACTCTAATTTAGCGACGAATTGCTTCTGTTGTAACCTCCAGTGGGAAACCAACCCAGCAATAATACAAGAACAACCCCTGCCTCCTCCACCAAAACCTTTTCAAGTGACTGAAAACCCAAATTCCTCCAGGGAATAGGACATAACATTGGTACCTAACACCATGCATAGAAGCTTGTACAACTACAGAAGGAAACTCCTTCATTATAAGCACTGGAGACAGAATCTTCATCATCAAATCACCAAAAAGATTGCTGCTTCAACACAGAAACCAGTCTGGATGCCAACAGACACCTGTACATACCCTTACAGGAAATCTAGATATTTTAACTGGGAGCTACAGGTCTTCCTCCACCATCCTACAAACAGTTTAATCTGTTAGTGCTGCCAGAATCCAGGCTATAGTCCCATACTATGTAAACCTGACCTGGTACACCCACACTACCACTCCCGACCTGAGCCATTAATGCCACCACCCACCTTTGAGCCAGCACCAGCACTTCTACTGCTCCTCAATAAATTCCTTCCAAGCACTAAACACAGCATTTTTGTGCAGTTAGTTTCCTGCTTTTCTTGTTTAAACAGAAAAGTATGAACCCAAGTGAGACACAGCCACACGACAGCTTCAGCCATACCCTGGACTATAAATCATAGTTTTTATTATTAATAAAAGATGTTCTATTTTAATTAGCACTACACTGGATTTATTCAAAAGGCACAGAGAAACACAAGGACTGCATGTACTTATGGATCCCTGTACACCAACATCACCTGAAACCAAAACATTAAGATAAATACTAATCTAAAAGCTTCCAGCTGCTTTTTTGCTTTGCTCCCTGGCATGGCTTGAGCTTTCACACAGCATTTACCCAAAATGAGTATTTGCTAAATGAACTGAAACACTGACAATGCTCATAAAAGGAAATCCACTGCAACTCCAAAATACAACAGCAAAAGAACTTACTATTTTCAAAAATCCATCTGAAAAAGGAGATATTTCAGTGACTGATAAGTCCAAGAAAACAGAAGACAATGAGTCCTGTTGAACCAGACAGTACTCAGTTAATTAATTCTTAATTCCCTCACTGCAAGAATCATAGAATCAACCAGGTTGGAAGAGACCTCCAAGCTCAGCCAGTCCAACCTAGCACCCAGCCCTAGCCAGGCAACCAGACCATGGCACTAAGTGCCTCATCCAGGCTTTTGTTCATCACCTCCCTGGGCAGCCCATTCCAATGGCAAATAAGAGAAAACAAGAAAAACATAGAAGTGCTGAAGTGGGCCCAGAGAGGGGCAGTGGAGCTGGTGATGAGTCTAAAGCACAAGACTTGAGGGAATTGGATGAGGGAACTGAGGTTGTATAGTCTGGAGAAAAGGAGGCTTATGGGAGACCTCACTTTCTAGAACTACCTTAAAGGAGGTTGGAGTGAGATGGGTGCTGGTCTGTTCTCTCAATTAATAAGTGATAGGAGAAGTGGAGTCTCAAGTTGCTCCACTGGGGGTTTAGGCTGGACATTATTAGAAACTTCCTCACTGAAAGGGTTATCAAATACTAGAATAGGCTCCCCAGGGAGGTGGATGAATCACATCCCTGGAGGCATTTAAAAGGTGCATAGATGTGGTGCTAAGTAACATCATTTAGCACTAGATTTGGTACAGTTAGATAAGGGTTGGTCTAGATCATCTTAACAGTGATCCCATAATAGTATGCTACTCAAGATCCTGGCTTGCAAGGCAGAAAGCATGCAAAAAAAATGCCACTATTGTTATGCAGCAGAGCTTCCAACTTTAGACATGATGCTGTCAAATTTGAAGCCAAAAGTAACCTAGATCCTAAATAATAAAAAACAAAAAACAAAACCAACATGAAACCAAATCTCCTTTTATGATCAGGTTACCTGCCTGGTGAATGTGGGGAAAGTTGTGGATGTAGTGATGTAGTCTACTTGGACTTCAGCAAAGCCTTTGACACTCCTATGAGGAGAGGCTGAGGGAGCTGGGGGTGTGCAGCCTGCAGAAGAGGAGGCTCAGGGCAGAGCTCATTGATGTCTACAACTACCTGAAGGGAGGCTGTAGCCAGGTGGGGTTGGGCTCTGCTGCCAGGCAAGCAGCAACAGAACAAGGGGAGGGAGTCTCAGGTTGTGCCAGGGGAGGTCTAGGCTGGATGTTAGGAGGAAGTTGTTGTCGGAGAGAGTGATTGGCATTGGAATGGGCTGCCCAAGGAGGTGGTGGAGTTGTCATCCCTGGAAGTGTAGAAGCAAAGCCTGGATGAGGCACTTAGTGCCATGGTCTAGTTGACTGGACAGGGCTGGGTGCTAGGCTGGAGTGGATGATCTTGGAGGTCTCCCCAACCTGGCTGACTCTGTGATACAGTTATAAATGCTTCCTCTCTCTGCTATAATCTTGGTTTATAGATTACCATGAGCATAAGAATCAAGCAAGACCCTCCATACTATCACCCTGAAACATAACTACTATGAATAACCATTTGATACGGAAATCCCTTCACTGTGCACCCAAGGAAGCTATTAAACTTTTATGGGCTGCATAAATTAGTAATAGTGAAACATCCCACTTTTATTAATGTAATAAACCCTTGCCTTAAGAAATTTGTAATTTAAACACTAAAGACACCTACCACAAGTAAACACTGAGAATATCTCAGAGCTGAAGTTTCACAGTTGCAACCATCTGACAGGTTGGCAATTTTAAGCCCTTCAGCACAGAGGGAAGGAAAGAACATTACTCATGATCCCGAAGAAAACAAATACTTGCTTCAGGCCCAAAGCCCCACAAGTTCACAGAAACACTGCTTAGAAGAAAGTGCACATTAGGGAGCCTCCAAGAAAGCCACCTCTTCCCTCACACAGCAAAGCCACAGAAGGCTCACAACCAGAAGACTCTTCAGAAAAATCAGTTGCACAAAACATTAAATTAATCCAAATCTCTGTTTGCTTCAATAAATTCTAGGACTATCAAAAATACTGCCTGGGGGTATCAGTTGTTCAGAACTGAACAAAACATCTGGAGGGTGACAAATACTCTACTAAAAGAAAAATTATAATAATCATTAAAAAAAATAATCAATACCAGGACATTTTGCTTCAGGGGGGAAAAGATATGGATCTTTTAGGCTAGATTTACATGGATTTAGGTGTCACTTACAAAATAAAAGGATGCTTTAATAGCTGCAAAGCAGTTCTTACAGAAAGAAGGTACTCCCTGACTGCCAAGGTACCCCCTGATTGCCAAGCTATGTGCTAAGAGCATGGGGTTCATGCTACTCCTCTCTGGGGAACAGCAAAGATCAACAATCAAATATCCTTCAGTCCTGGATAAGCTTTCTAACAGCCAGGCTATGACCATCCTCTCTAGTCCATAATAGTTTTTTTTAAGTTTACACAGATACAAACCAACTCTGATAACAAGATACACTCTGCCATTCTCCCAGATGCAGCCCAGGGTATTTCCCAGAAGGACAAATGATTCCAATAGATGTATTGCTCTAAACCTGTCATCTTCCATAAGTTTCTTCCCTTTACTTCCACCACTTCTTCCTCACATGCTTTCCCAGTCCCTAGCTGGATACAGCATGAAGACCACTATATGTGCACAAACTCTGGGCTGAACCTGCATAGAACATATGCCAGGAGGGCGAGAAGCATTATTCATCCTTGGAAATTCACAACTTGACTGAACAAGGTCCTGTGCAAGCTAAATTTGACTTGCTCTGAGCAGCACATTGGATCAGAGACCTCCAGAGGTCCTTTCCAACCTGAATTACTGTATAATCCTGGGGGGGGTAAAGAGCACCACACAGTCAGAAGACGTCTGGGTCACAGCCAAGGAAATGACCTGTGTCAGGAAAGGGACATGAGCAAGAGGAAAGCTCCTATCTTTCACTGAAACAAGGCACCACCTTCCCAGCTGCTTTCCATCTCAGCTCCTACCAGCTCCTCTATACTGACACTCAATCCCCTCCACCAAGGTAGGTCCCTTCTCAGTTTTGAGAACTGCTACCTGAAACTTAACAAAATGCAGACTTGGGGCAAAAATATCCTCGACTGTCCTAACCACCAGACTGTAGTGATCTTAACTGTATCTCCTCTGTTTCAGCTGTGGGAGTTGAGAGCTATTGTGAGCTCACTTTGACATGCTCTCATAAGGCACGGAAATACTGTATTCGAGACCATAAACTTGTTCACTTGTTGGAAAGAACTAAAGAGTTCTTTGGTTTCAAACCGTGCAGAAGATAACAGGCTTCCCCCCCACACTCCACTCCCTTTTTGCTTCAGCTATTTAACAGACTTCGCTCGATTCTCCTTCCCCAAAAATATTTGGCATACTTCTGTGTGAATGTGGGGGGGGGAAGCCACCCTACATGTTCCTTGGAACTTTGTCTTCTTCACCTTCCCATTCCTTGCTTGAAACTGCCTTTCCCTACTTGCTTCTCCATCATCTAAACCAAGGGTTTGTTTTTTTTCCCCCCCTCTGATTAAGACAAGTGATAAACATTTAAACAGATACCCAGACCACGGCCTGGTTAACATAACCCTCAGGCAAGTTTCGATGAGGAAGGGAGGGTTAAAACCCCCACACCGGCTCAACAAGGAAATCTTTCCTTGTCAATTCACGCCTCCTCTTCCATGTTTTCTGGTTTGTTGTCGTTTCTTTATGCCCTGATAGCGCCTCTGTCATCTGGATACCTGCGCTCCGCTCAATCACCGCGGGGTAAAAAGAGGGGCTGCGGAGCTGTGGGGCTGAATTGCCACAGGAGAAAATACGGAGGGAGAGGCACTTTTCCCCCAGAAAGCAGGAAGAAGGAAGAACTCTCCCAGCAGGGAACGGGGCAGAGCCCGGCTGGAAAGCAGGTGCAGGCGTGGAGAGGGGTGTGCGCCGGGAGGGAGGAGGCTAACCAAACCCCCACGGAACAGGGCGAGCTGAGGATAGAGGTGTCGGCAGAAGGGTGGGAAGGCAGCTACTTCGTGAGAGCAGTTCCATTTCGCTCCCTGTACCGGCGTGCGGAACAACAAACAAATAAATACACTCGCACACTCCGCTACCGACACACACCCCCCGACAAACACACCCCCGCGCCGGGACACCCACACCTGACCCGACGGACACCTAGGAGGGCTGCCGCCCCTCGGCCTCCCGCCGCGCTCTGCCCCTCAGGCCCGCTGCCCCTACACTCCCCCTCCGTGAGCGCCGGGAGGGGAGAGGTGATGGCTGCGGGAGGAGGGTCTCACCTCGCCGGTTCATGGGGCGGACGCGCACCGCCACCTTCACTTTGGAGTCCCCCATCGCGCGGCTGCAACCTCCCCGGCTCCTTCGTCCCTCCTCGGCTTCCGTCTAGGCAGGGAGAGCCGGCGGCGCGGGGCGGGGCGCGGGGCGGGGCGCGGGGCGGGGCGCGGGGCGGGGCGGGGCAGGTGGGGCGGGGCGGGGTGAGGGAGGGGCCGCCGCTGGCCAACGTCCGCTCGGACTACACCTCCCGGCATGCAGCGCGCCGCGCTGCCCCGCGCCCCGATGGGCTCCGCGATGTGCGCTGGGAAATGTAGTTCGCCTGGCGGGGGGCGTTGCATGCTGGGCTGTGTAGTCGTCCACCTGGAGCTTGGCAGGCTGCTGCAGCCACGCCGCTTCACACACCTCCGTCCCGCAGCGTCCTTCTCTCTGCCCTGGAGGGATGCGGGTTTGATGGCTGCCCAGGCATCAGCGACAATGGCCATCCAGAGAGACCTGCACAGCCTGAGAGCTGGGCACAGTGCAACCAGATGAGCTTCAACAAGGGCAAGTGCAGAGTCCTGCACCTGGGGAGGAAGAGTAAACTGCACCAGCACAAGCTGGGAGGTGATCTGCTGGAGAGCAGCCCTGTGGAGAGGGAGCTGGGGGTCCTGGTGGCTAACAAGTTACCCGTGGCACAGCAATGTTCCCTTGTGGCCAAGAAGGCAAATGGGATCCTGGGGTGCGTTAAGCAGAGTGTGTCCAGCAGATCAGGGGAGGTTCTCCTCCCCCTCTACTCTGCCCTGCTAGAGAGCAGCCCTGTGGAGAAGAACTTGGGGGTGCTGGTAGATGAAAAGTGGACATGAGTGGGCAATGTGCACTCTCCCCCAGAAGCCAACTGTATCCTGGGCTGCATCCAACATAGCATACTCAGCAGATTCGGGGAGGGAATTCTGCCCTTCTTCTCTGCTCCAGTGAGAGCCCACCTGCAGGGCTGTGTCCAGCTCTGGAGTCCTCAGCACAGCAAAGACACGGACCTGCTGGAGAGGTATAGAGAACGCCACAAAAATGATCACAGTATCACAGTATCACCAAGGTTGGAAGAGACCTCATAGATCATCAAGTCCAACCTTTTACCACAGAGCTCAAGGCTAGACCATGGCACCAAGTGCCACATCCAATCCTTCAATCCAACACCACCACAGCCATTAAACCATGTGGCCCCAAGTGCCATGGCCACACCCTTCTTGAGCACCTCTAGGGATGGGGACTCCACCAGCTCCCTGGGCAGCCTGTTCCAGTGCCTAACTCCAACCCACCCCCAAAGCTCTTTCCCTCCCTCATGCTCACAAAGATCTGATCCGAGGCTACCTATTGGCAATTGCCCTCCACAGGCCCACGTGGGCAGCACTGCAAGCAAACCTTAAAGACAGCCATCCCTGGAGCTGTTCAAGGCAGGATCGGACGTGGCACCCGGTGCCATGGTCTAGCCCTGAGCTCTGTGGTAAAGGGTTGGACTTCACAGTATCACAGTGTCACAGTGTCACAGTATCACCAAGGTTGGAAGAGACCTCACAGATCATCAAGTCCAGCCCTTGCAAAGACTGGAATCCCCATGATGTGAGGACAGGCTGAGAGAGACAGGGTTGTTCAGCCTGGAGAAGAGAAGGATCCAGGGAGACCTTATGGCAGCCTTTCAACACATAAAGGTGGCCTTTGAAGAAAGACAGGGAGAGAGTTGGAGGCCTGTTGTGACAGGTCAACGGGGATTGGTTTTAAACTAAAAGAGAGGAGACTCAGGCTGGATGTAAAGGAAGGAATTTTTATGTTGAGGGTGGTGAAATATTAGCCCAGGTTTCCCAGAAAAGTAATAGATGTCCCATCCCTGGAAACATACCAGGTCAGACTGGATGGAGAGCCAAGCAGCTTGATGCAGTTGAAGATGGTCCTGCTCACTGCTGGGGTTTGGACAAGATGACCTTTACAGGTCCCTCCCCACCCAAACCATCCTATGATTTGATGATGTTTTTGCTGGTCTGTAGGGTTTTTCTCTGCTAGAAATCACATCACATTAAATATCATTGGAATGGGCTGCCCAGGGAGGTGGTGGAGGCACCGTCCCTGGGGGTCTTCAAGAAAAGACTGGATGAGGCACTTAGTGCCATGGTCTAGTTGACTGGATAGGGCTGGGTGATAGGTTGGAGTGGATGATCTTGGAGGTCTCTTCCAACCTGGTTGATTCTATGATTCTATGATCATGACCCATAACACAAGGTATAATCATGATTTAAGAGCAACCTCTCACTCTGTCAACACGTTGTGGTTAACAGCTCCACTGCCATTTGCTTAGCTAAGGCAGCTCATAAAAAGGGCTCACCTATAACAATCAGAGAAGGTGTGAACAATATTATGAGTTGTCCCCATTAAATGTGTTGGTTGCTCAATCACAGCTACTGAGTGCAAAGACCAAGAACGAGGCTGTGATGCAAAGATGCAGAAAAACCCCACCCCACCTCATTCAAATGGTCACAGCTGAAACCTGTGTAGCTAATATTTTAGTTCAGAGCAAGGATTCTCTCTGTGTCATTTCAAAAGGACTCATTTCATCAGGGACAGGGAGTAAAAAACCTCTAAATCACTGTAATTGTTCCACATCAAACAAGGTTTTTATGACAGAAATAAATAAATCAGAAAATCATAATAATGATAACAACAACAATAACAAAAAGCTGTTCCTAAGTGGGTTGGAGGGAAGCTTTCAGAAAGTAGCACTTTTGGCCCAGAAGAATCCCACTTGGAATATATCACAGAATCATAGAATCAACCAAGTTGGAAGAGACCTCCAAGCTCATCCAGTCCAACCTAGCACCCAGCCCTATCCAGTCAACCAAACCACAGCACTAAGTGCCCCAGCCAGGCTTGGCTTCAACACCTCCAGGGACAGCAACTCCACCACCTCCCTGGGCAGCCCATTCCAATGCCAATCACTCTCTCTGACAACAACTTCCTTCTAACATCCAGCCTAGACCTCCCCTGCCACAACTTCACACTCTGTCCCCTTCTTCTGTTGCTGCTTGCCTGGCAGCAGAGCCCAACCCCACCTGGCTACAGCCTCCCTTCAGGGAGTTGGAGACAGCAATGAGCTCTGCCCTGAGCCTCCTCTGCTGCAGGCTGCACACCCCCAGCTCCCTCAGCCTCTCCTCACAGGGCTCTGCTCCAGGCCCCTCACCAGCTTCATTGCTCTTCTCTGGTCACCTTCCAGCACCTCAACATCTCTCTGCAATGGAGGAGCTCAGAACTGGACACAGCACTCAAGCTGTGGCCTGAGCAGTGCTGAGCACAGAGGCAGAAGAACCTCCCTTGTCCTGCTGCCCACACTGCTCCTGAGCCAGCCCAGGATGCCATTGGCTCTGCTGCCCACCTGGGCACTGCTGCTTCATCTTCAGCTCCTCTCTCCCAGCACCCCCAGCTCCTTCTCTGCCTGGCTGCTCTCAGCCACTCTGTTCCCAACCTGTAGTGCTGCTTGAGGTTGTTGTGGCTAAAGTGTAGAACCCTGCCCTTGGCCTTGTTCAGTCTCACCCCATTGGCCTCTTCCCACCCATCCAGCCTGGCAAAATCCCTCTGTGGGTCTTTTCTACACTACACTCCAGCAGATCCACAGCTGCTCCTAGCTTGGTGTCATCTGCAAACCTATGGATGCTGGACTCAATGCTTTGGTCCAGATCATCAGTAAAGGTATTGAACAGTTCATGCCTGCCTGATCTCAAGAATATCTTGCCAAGGCAGAGAGAAAATGAATATTAAGTGGGTATCTAAGTAGTGCTGGGATTAATATCCATGGCCTTATGATTTAAATAACAGCAGGCCAGACCAAGCAGTGTGGCAAAAGCCTGACACAAAAGCCAAGATTTTGCCCACAGCAGCAGCAAACATCATCTCCTCAGCACTCCGTGGCCGTGGTCTGGCCCTGCACCCCCTGTTGCAGAGTTTCTTGCTGAGAGAGGGGATGTCTTGCTTTCAGCCTGCACAGTTGGATCTCACACTTGTGATCTTGAGGGTCCAATTACAGGATGAAACTGGCCTTTGAACTTCTTGTGGTATTCTCCAGCTGGGGCCTCAGCAAACCACACCAACATCTTCTGAAACCAAGTACCTTGTGATGGTGATAAATATAACCCTCCTTCCACAGCTGGGCACGATGTGCAGCAGGCAGGGGGTGGGATTTCTCTCTGTGTCAGGTTGAGTCACCCAGAGTCTGACCTTAATAAATGGGCTGAAACCTGCCAGATGTGCACGCTGCTGGGGTTAGCAGGGGTCATACACATCCCATCCTTCCTGCTGCATTTTATCCCCTGGTATTAGCTGCCATTGGTGTCTCTCTTATATGTGAAACTAAACAGTATGTTTAGGCTACAGACACACTCTGTTGGCCCCTCTCGAGGAGTAAGAGAAAGGGAATAAGGGAGAGAGAGATGGCTTGGAAAAGAAAACAAACTAATTTGATGAAGACAGAAAAATCAAATCTGTAGAAATCCATACAAACCCAGGCCCCTGATGACCATTATGTCACCATCACCACAGTTATTGTGGCAGAAGACCCAGACTGGACTCAGCGTCAGATGGGAACCAGATTCAGGAGCTGAACTCTGGAACTGTATTCAGGTTGGGATTGAAGGCAGAATCCTCCTTGGAAGCCAGCCACTGAAGAAGAGCCTTGCCCCTGGTGACCCCTCAGCTTTATACCAGATATGATGTACACTGGATGGATTCCCTTGTTGGTTAGTTTAAGATCCTGCCCTGAACACTTCTCCCCACTGGCACAGCCTTTTACTTTGCACCCCAACGTGGTACACAGATTTAGCAGTGACCTTGATCTTCACAGGAGCAAGCATGAACAGCAGCCTTTCTGCACACCAATCCTTGGCAACAACTCTGCACACCAGCCCTAGCGCTGCTAGGAGCAGACACTGCAAAAACATTCTGCAAGTGCACTGAGAAGACACTGAGCTGAAAAGCAAAATCACTGAACAGAATTCACTCTGTCCTAGCTCTCAAACCAGGACAGCCTTCTGGGGAAAGGCTTGCATACTGCTGCTTTATGTGGTAGAAAGAGGTGCCAGGAGGATTGAAGTGCCACGCACGTGGACAATAACAGATGCACACACAGAATCCTTGCAAGCTTTGTCCCAGTTACTTACTCAGGATGAAGAATTTGGAACCTGAAAAAGCACCCTTTTAGCCTTTCTCAGGTTCCAGTTGCAAATTGCTAAGTTCTTCAGATTGGAAGAGACATCTTTAGAGCCCACAGAAATGTCCCCAGCTTCACCACCGGCTTTTACCAGGGCTCTGGGTTGGCCTGTGGGAGCAGTAACTTCTGATGAGTCTCTGCAGTCCTGCTTCTGGATGTCTCCTTTATGCAATGCCTGCAATCAATTACAGTACTGCAGCTTCTCTTGCACTGGCACAAGCTACCCCAATGTAATTACCCCACTGTGAATTCCTCAACAAGCCCTTTCCCTGGCTCCAAGTTCCACAATCTGTGGAAAGCATCTCCCTGGAGGGGCACAGCTTGGAGGGAGGATATTGTTTCCATTCACAGCACTGGAACATGCTAATTATGCTGGGAGGAAAGAGGAGGGGTGGCAGCTTTCACTAGGGAGGGACCGGCTGGGCAAATAGTTTGTGAAACGCCAACTTAACCCCATCTTGTAGGGAATTGTCTCCAGCTCTTTCCCCCCTTCCTAGTTACTGTAATGAAGGGCCCACTTCCCAGATTAGCTCTGGCTATTTAAATGCTAATTCAATTAACAAAACGTCTTAGTGGGGAGAGGCATTGCTTGTCCCTCCCACTCATTTATCGAGCTTCTTAATGCAACACTATTTTCATCAGATTGAGGAGCCACAGTTATTACTGTGCCCACCTGGTCGTGGCAGGGGTTAAAGCACTAATGTGGAGGAGACAAAACCAGGTCCTTCAGCTCAATTCTTTTTCTTTTACAAGCAACTGAATTGGGTTGATTTTGTTTAGAGGTAACCATGTCAAAACTATTTCATGTGTCCTGTGTAACTATGGTGCCTGAGCTGTGTGCATCACCAGGCTGCAGTGGAAGAAGTTGACTTTTATTTGCATCTAGAGGAAGGTGAGAAAGATTTAGATATCAGATCATCTATATAGAATTAAATCTCAGGGCAAGGCACAAAAACATGACAGTCACAGGCTCGCAGGATGTTAGGGGTTGGAAGGGATCCAAGGAGATCATCAAGTCCAACCCCCCTGCCAGAGCAGGACAATGCTATCTAACACAGATCACAGAGGAATGCATCCAGACAGGTCTTGGAAGTCTCCAGAGAAGAGGACTCCACAACCTCTCTGGGCAGCCTGTTCCAGTGCTCTGGGACCCTTACAGTAAAGAAGTTCCCCCTTGCATTGAGGTGGAACCTCCTGTGCTGCAGCTTACACCCATTGCTGCTTGTCCTATCCCAGGGAGCAGTGAGCAGAGCCTGGCCCCCACTCCTGTCAGCCTTCAGATACTTATAAACATTTATCAACTCTCCTCTAAGTCTTCTCTTTTCCAGACTAAGCAGTCCCAGGTCCCTCAGCCTCTCCCCATCAGCCATGCCCTCCAGTCCCCTGACCATGCTCATAGTCCTCCACTGGACCCTCTCCGGCAGATCCCTGTCTCTCTTCAACTGGAGAGCCCAACACTGAGCACAGATGAGGTCTCACCAAGATGAGGTCTCAGCAGGGCAGAGTAGAGGGGGAGGAGAACTTCTCTTGATCTGCTGGACACACTCTTCCTTTGGATGCCTCTTCTTGCAAACAATGACAATCGACAAATCACACACGTTTGAAATCCATTTCTTGGTTTGTTTGAGTGTGTATTGAAGGAGACCCATCAATTATGAATTTAGACCTACTTTCTGAACATGAATCATTCAGGTGTTGGAAAGAAGATCTGAGCAGTCTTTAATTAGTTGCATGCAAACACCTAAGTGTCACTTGGGGTCCTCTTTTACAAGCTGAGCACCAGCTGGGACACTCCCAGTCAGAGAGGGAGGCATTCAGGGCATCCATCAGCTCTTTAGCATCTTCACTGACCAGGTTTTGTCCTGTCCCTGGGCAAATGAGTTTTATTTTCTCTTCAGGTTTACCTTGCTTTTCAGTTGGGATATGCACACGTCAGTAGAAATTTGTAGCTAAAACCCAGACAACTTTTGTTGTGGTTTTCTTTCAGCTGTAATCAAGAAAGAAAGCACTGAGGGGAATCTGTATTAGACAGGTCAAGAAATCTGGATAAAACAGAACATCAGTTTCTCTAAATCAGTTGTGTGGGAGACCTGGACAGACTGGGGAGTCAGACAGAAAGGAACCTCAGGAAGTTCAACAAGGACAAGTGTAGGGTCCTGCACCTGGGAGGTGGTGGAGTCGCCATCCCTGGGGCTGTTTAAGGCAGGATTGGACGTGGCACTTGGTGCCATGGCCTGGCCTTGAGCTCTGTGGTAAAGGGTTGGACTTGATGATCTGTGAGGTCTCTTCCAATCCTAATAATACTGTGATACTGTGATACTGTGAATAGCCTCCTGCACCGGGACAGGTTGGGGGCCTGTCTGGATGTGTTCCTCTGTGATCTGTGATAGTGCTGTCCTGCTCTGGCAGGGGGGTTGGACTCGATGATCCCCTTGAGTCCCTTCCAACCCCTAACATCTTGTGGTCCTGTGACCTGCTGGAAAGGAGCTCTGTGGAGAAGGAGCTGGTGCTGCTGATGCACAAGTTCCCCACGAGCCAGCACTATGCCCTCTATTCTGTGATTCTATGTTTCATTGCCAAGGAGGCCAGTGGGATCCTAGAGACATTATCTTCTCACTATCACCCAGAGGGAGTCCCAACTCGATTGCCAGGCTCTAATCTTGCCATAAACCTGAGATGTACCCCAAAATGAAAATTCTTTTAGCTGCTCATTGGCCAGGCTCCTTCTCCTGTAGAGTGGGATTTCCACACAGATTCACACCTCTGGCATCAGTGCAGGGCCAGGTAATACCAGCAGTTTACATGCCAGTAGCAAAGCCTGGATGAGGCACTTAGTGCCATGGTTGATGTGGCACCAGGGCTGGGTGCTAGGTTGCACTGGATGATCTTGGAGGTCTCTTCCAACCTGGTTGATTCTATGATTCTATGTTTCATTGCCTTTTTCTCTTCTTCACCTTCCAAAAGCTGTGGAGCTTCAGGTCATGTCCAAGTGACCCATACATCACCAGACACTCATCAAGCTTCTAATCTAAACCCAGATCTAAACGTTTCAGCTGCACTTTCACTAAGTAAGTTCGATGTGTTTTGCCCATGCTTAGCAAATAACACCACAGGCTAAAACATGATCTCCAAATACCCCCAAATTTGGCTAGCTGGTGGTTTGATGTCAAAACCTGCAAAATGGTGATAAATGGAGATGGTGCTTTTGCTTTGGAGACGTGGACCTTACCGATGACAAAGCATTTTAATAGCGACCAAGGCATTCCTGTCGAACACTACAGGCAAGGGTGACACCCGGTGGCTTAGAAGTAAAAAACCCAAATCAGATCTAATCGCTCCACTTCCCTTTCCTGTCCTTATTAACTGATTTTCTCGTGGGGCTTTTAAAGAAAAATCTGGAGATTGGGATGTACCTCGTCCACCTTAGGGCATCTGATTGATAGCCAGGGGGAGCTGCACAGCCTGCAGAGGTGGGCACAAGCCAGCCTCAGGAGGTTCAACAAGAACAAGGGCAAGGTCCTGCAGCTGGGTGGAGGCAATGCCAAGCAGAAATGCAGGCTGGGCAGGGAGTGGCTGGAGAGCAGCCCTGAGGAGAGGGACTTGGGGGTGCTGCTGGAGGAGAAGCTCAACAGGAGCCAGCAGTGTGCACTTGCAGCCCAGAAAGCCAAGGAGAGCCTGGGCTGCAGCAGCAGAAGTGTGGCCAGCAGGGCCAGGGAGGGGATTCTCCCCCTCTGCTGTGCTCTGCTGAGACCCCACCTGGAGTCCTGCATCCAGTTCTGGAGCCTCTATTCCAAGAGGGATATGGAGATGTTGGAGTGTGTCCAGAGCAGGGCCAGGAGGATGCTCAGAGGGCTGCAGCAGCTCTGCTGTGAGCACAGACTGAAAGAGTTGGGGCTGTGCAGGCTGGAGCAGAGGAGGCTCCCAGGTGACCTTCTTGTGGCCTGCCAGGATCTGAAGGGGGCTCCAAAAAAGCTGGGGAGGGACTTTTGAGGCTGTCAGGGAGTGGCAGGAGTGGGGGGAATGGAGCAAAGCTGGAGGTGGGGAGAGTGAGAGTGGAGGTGAGGAGGAAGATGTTGAGCATGAGAGCTGGAACGGGTTGCCCAGGGAGGTGGTTGAGGCCCCATGGCTGGAGGTGTTTGAGGTCAGGCTGTGTGAGGCTGTGTGCAGCCTGCTCTAGGGTAGGGTGTCCCTGGGCATGGCAGGGGGGTTGGAACTGGCTGCTCCTTGTGGTCCCTTCCAACCCAGACTCATTCTATGATTCTGTGATCTGGCACTTCATAAAGCCAGGTGAAACAAGAAGCATTTGGCACTTCATGAAGTCATCCTGACTCTTCCTTTTCATGCACTGGTGTTCTCAGGCAGAAGGGGGAGCCCATACATTATTTTTTGTGTGCAATCATCTCCAAACAGCCCTAGGAAGCCATCAAATCGGCAGGGTTTTGTTTTGAAGGTGAAGAGCTTCTGCCTCGCTGATGTTAGAGACTCACACAACTAGGGGAAGGCAGGCTTGCAGAGCCCAGATTACTGTTATCTGTTCCTTCACAACAAGGAGAAATCAAGGAAGATTTGAATACCAAATAAATTCATCATGTGTCATTGTGTTAGTTCAGATGCTGGAAAAGAGAATTTAATTAAGAATTCATTAAACAAACAAAAATAGAGAGGGAAAACAAACCCTTTAGAAATGTCATAGCTGCATGGCATTTATTTTTGCTAATTGACTTCGACACCCACTGGGAAACCAAAGAAGTTGTCTGAGCAGTTCCACTGTGGTTATTTGTATAGAATCAGTGTGTCAGATGTTTCCTAAGGGTGTACATGAACGTTAAACTGTTAAACAAGCCTGGGGCTTTTGTAGATACTTGTGTCAGGGTGAGTGACTAAGGAAAGGCACTGTTTTTATGGCTGCCCACACCCCCTTTCAAATCCTTTCTCAGCACAGAGTCACAGAATGGTTTGGGTTGGGAGGGACCTTGAAGATCATCTAATCCCAGCCCCTTTGTCATAAGCAGGAACACCTCCTGCTAGACCATGCTGCACAAGGCCACATCCAACCTGGCTTTGAATAAGTCCAGGGTTGCAGCCCCCACAGCTTCCCTGGGCTATGTGTTTCAGTGCCTCTTCACCCTCACGATGAAGAATTTCTTCCTAGTGTCAGGGAGGGGTGAGGATGCTGGTGAGGAGCCTGGAGCACAGCCCTGTGAGGAGAGGCTGAGGGAGCTGGGGGTGTGCAGCCTGCAGAAGAGGAGGCTCAGGGCAGACCTCATTGCTGTCTGCAACTCCCTGAAGGGAGGCTGTAGCCAGGTGGGGTTGGGCTCTGCTGCCAGGCACCCAGCAACAGAAGGAGGGGACACAGCCTCAAGCTGTGTCAGAGGAGGTCTAGTCTGGATGTTAGGAGGAAGTTGTTGTCAGAGAGAGTGATTGGCATTGGAATGGGCTGCCCAGGGAGGTGGTGGAGTTGCCATCCCTGGGGATGTTCAAGAGGGGATTGGAGAGGTTCTCCAGCTGTCTGATCATCCTTGTGGCCTGGGTGTGGTACTTGGTGCCATGGTCTAGTTGATTTCATAGGGCTGGGTGCTAGGTTGGACTGGATATCTTGGAGGTCTCTTCCAGCCTGGCTGATTCTATGATTCTATCAGTTTAAACCTGTCTTCTCCCAGTCTGAAGCCATTACCCCTTGTCCTGTCACTACATGCCTTTGTATAAAAGCCTCTCTCCAGCTATCCTGCAGGTGCCCTTTAAATACTGGAAGGCAGCCATAAGATCTTCCTACAATATTCTCTTCTCCTGGCTGATCAGCCCCAGCTCTCAGCTGTTCTTCACAAGAGAGGAACTCCAACACTCTGATCATCCCTCAAGAATGCCACTGTCACATCCTTCAGCCACAGCTCCTGCTCATCCCTATATCAGCATTTTGGTCCACACTTGTGCATCCAGTGAAACCCCTAAGACCATTTTAGCTCTGAGGACCTCTGTGGCTCATCTCCTGGGATGGGTTTCTTGCTTTTCCTCCAAGAAAGCATTTGCTTGCTTTTTCTGATGAGTTTGACAGCCAAGCAGGTACTTGTGACTTGTGCCTTTGTCACAATCTGTGCTACCTCTTAGTGGCATTACCTTCCTGCTGCCTGCCAGTAATACTTCAGGGAATGACACAAGCAAATATTTTGGCTCTAAAACGTGTAATGCATGTGAAGATGCATTAATATAAGGTCTCCTACACACCATGTGTAGGAGAGGGGCTTTATTCCAACTGGTGCTGTGTCAGGAGTGCATGGCTTAAAGCCTTTGCAGCTTTAGAATGATGCATGTGCAATGTTAAAATGTAGGCAAAAAGAGCAGCAGCCACAGAGAAATTGCTCCTCACCCCAGCAAGGTAGCTGCTAGATAAGAGTAGATCTCTGCACCCCAAGAATGACAGTCCTGGAAGAGGTTAGAAGTTCATCTAGCCAAGGAGATCTTGGGCTGCAGGCTTGGTGATAAGTTTTGTTTGTGGAAGAGTAGAAGAATGAGACACATCTGTGCCATCCTTCTTCCCACTCTGGTACTGTAATCTCCATCTACAAACTGCAGTGGGCAGGAAAAGGGAAAGACAGCTCTTGCATGGGTGGAAAGAAGAGCTGGATTTTCAGTACTCAAGCCAAACTTGGAAAGCCCAGGCTGTGGAGGGCCTGGAGGAGCAGATGGCATTCCTATCTGAGCATTTTCTTGGACGTAGAGACAGTCAAGTGTTCGACTTCTCATGCTGCAGTGAAAGTGTTCTCCTGCCTGCCTTCTAAGGGCATTGCAACAGGAGTTTACAGGAGCAGAGCTCTAAAGGGCTCACTTTAGGAAATCCAGGTTTGTGTTGACAAACTGTAAATTAGCCCAACAAAGTTTTACAGACTTGGTTTTCAGAGCATCTGTAAGTGATTTAGAAGATTCCCTCTCCAGATATGCTCATGTAGTTGCTGGAGTTGCCAGCAGCACGTCCCAAGCCAAAACTCACCAGCTGGAGCTGTGTTTCCCTCTTACCCTGCTTCTAGGGATATCCCAGCACATGATTTCTTGGATAACTTTGCACTGCACCCTCATGGCTCATGTGTCCCAAAGCTGATGTATTAGGAACTCATTGGACATGAGCTTCCGCCCTATGGGAGGGTGAATGATTGTGGCTGAGCTCCCACACTGGAGCATCACTGGGTGAAGGTGCTGAAGCAGAGCAGAGTGTTTCCTTCTGACCTTCTGGACACCAGGATATCCTGCAAGACTGGATGTGTTGTCACATCAGTTCACAAACACTTTTGGCAGCAAGATCTCAGGTGTTTTGGGAGAACCCAATGCACAGCCCCACAAACAACAGTGGTGTTCCAGTTCTCAGTGACTCTTTGAGTAGGTAACACTGCCTCTCTGCCAGCCTGGCTCCTCCATTCCCTCTTGAGTGCTAAGAAGTTGCTAAGCAACCTCAATCCATCAAGCCACCAGCAGCATCACCACCATGAGGGTACCACAGTATGGATGCTGGAGTATGATTCTGTCCTGCAGCAGCTACTGCACCTAGGAAAGCCCTGTCCTTCTTCCCCACCCCAGGCAAGGGCAACAAAAGGTTGTCCACAGCTTTGCAGAAACACATGGGCATACAGATAGAAGACAGAGAGGCCTGCTCTGTATATGAAGGACTTCTGCTTTGGCCTCATAGGGGGTCATTTGGGAGTGGTGTGGCTTTTCTTCAGCATGAGCAATGTGGGACATTTGGAGGTAAAACTATCTGCTGACACCTGAGTGTTGCATGATCATAGAATAGTTTGAGCTGGAAATCACTGTTAAAGGTGCAATGAGGAGAGGCAGCTTCAACTAGATCATGCTGCTCAGTGTCCTGTCCAATTGGACCTGGGATGTTTCCAGAGATGAGGCATCTACCACTTCTTTAGGAAACCACCCTCACCCCTTGTCCTGTTGTAACTCTGCTAAAAAACATGTTCCCATCTTTCTTACAGGCCATGTGAAGTGATGGAGAGAGCAAGGGACAGCTCAGAGAAGGACAGGGTGGGTGCTTGGCTCCCTGTAAACCCTCCAGCACAGGCTGTTCTTGTGTATAGAGAGGAGTGGTCTCATATGCCCATTAGGCTTGGGCATCCTTAAACGTGTGCCTCACCCAGCAACTCAGCATTGCTGGGTCTTGCTATTCCACAGGAAATGGATATAGACACAGATATTTGTGGCAGCTTTAAAACCAGCAAATTTTTGCTGTGTTTCTCTGCTTTGAAAAAAAAAACTGCTTATTTTCTTCCTTCTCCTCCCTCCTTCAGTCTGTGCAGCTCCTTGGTGTTGTTAGAAGAGGTTTGCTTTCCCAAAGGCATCCAGAGAAGGGCCACAAGGATGATCAGAGGGCTGGAGCACCTATCCTATGGAGACAGACTGATGAGTTGGGGTCGTTCAGTCTGGAGAGGAGAAGTCTTCGAGGAGACCTTGTTCTGGCCTTCCAGTATCTGAAGGGGGCCTACAGGAAAGCTGGGGAGGCACTTTTTAGGATGTCAGGCAGTGAGAGTACTAAGGGGAATGGAGCAAAACTAGAAGTGGGGAGATTCCAATTGGATGTTAGGAAGAAGTTCTTTCCCATGAAGGTGCTGAGACACTGGAACAGCTTGCCCAGGGAGATGGTGGAAGCCTCATCCCTTGAAGCTTTTAAGGCTGAACTGGATGGGACTCTGAACAACCTGATATAGTGTGAGGTGTCCCTGCTCATGTCAGGGTGGTTGGAGCTAGATGGTTCTTGAGGTCCCTTCCAGCCCTGATTCTACAATCCATTAATACCAGCAATAGAACAAGGGGACACAGTCTCAAGTTGTGCCAGGGTAGGTATAGGCTGGATATTAGGAAGAAGTTCTTCACAGAGAGAGTGATTGGCATTGGAATGGGCTGCCCAGGGAGGTGGTGGAGGCACCGTCCCTGGGGGTCTTCAAGAAAAGCCTGGCTGAGGCACTTAGTGCCATGGTCTGGTTGATTGGATAGGGCTGGGTGCTAGGTTGAACTGGATGATCTTGGAGGTCTCTTCCAACCTGGTTGATTCTATGATTCTATCTGGCAAACAGACAGATTGCTCTGAGACAGAATGATGATGAACCATGTGGACATAGAATCATAGAATCAACCAGGTTGGAAGAGACCTCCAAGATCATCCAGTCTAACCTATCCCCCAGCCCTATCCAGTCAGTTAGACCATGGCACTAAGTGCCTCATCCGTGGCACTTGGTGCCATGGTCTAGCCTTGAGCTCTGTGGTGAAGGGTTGGACTTGATGATCTATGAGGTCTCTTCCAACCCTGATGATACTGTGTGATACTGTGATACCTCCAGGGACGGTGCCTCCACCACCTCCCTGGGCAGCCCATTCCAACGGGAAATCACTCTCTCTGTGAAGAACTTCCTCCTAACATCCAGCCTATACTGATGTGGGGTTTTTTTCGCTTGTTACTTGAATGGATCCTTTTTCCCAAGCCTGCCTTCCTTCACTCAGCGTTTCGAGCGGCTCCTTCTTCCCAAAGGCTGCAAGGATGCTCCGGGCGCCGCTGCCCGACCCAGCCGGTGGCGGCACAGCGCCGAGCGCTCCCTCTAGTGGCTGCCGCACCGAAGCGCCGAGAAGTGCTCTGCACGTTTCCACCCCGCTCAGCACGGACAGCGCTGCCAAAACCAGGTCGTCTGAGAGAGGTCCGTGGTTGCCGCAGCATGGGAAAGCAAAGCCACAGAACATGCTCCACTTGGGCCGTGGCATGGCTGCTTTGCACAGGGTTCAGCCGCGCTGAAGTGGTTTCTGCTGTTCCTACCTTTCGATGGGCTATTTGCAATGCAGGATGTGTCCTTCTGGACCAGCAGAGAGGGGTGTGAAAAGGAAGAGCTGCATCACACTTCCCATCTGGGGCTCGTCACACATCTGGCCAAGGACACGTCTCATCTGCATGGGTTTTGTACTGCTAGGATTTTGGATTCATCAGCACCAGACATGCCAGGGAAAAGCTGGTTTGATTTCAAATCTCATTACGGTTCCTCTGTGTTTCATCATCCTGCAGGCATGCTGTTTGCTGCAGCATCACTCCTTGCAGCAAGAGGAATTGCAGTGAAAGCCTCCAGGGCTGGTGGGGAGGGAAGGGAAAGGTGCTGCCATCCAGCACACAAGACTTTCATCGACATCTCTACTTCACCATCACCATGGAGCTCAGCCAACATAACTCTGTGTGCAGCTATGCTTGGGGTTAACCTTGGACAAACAGTGCACAGCAGCATTTTTTGGTTGTTGTTGCCTGAGAGGTGGTGCATAGATGTTGTGAAGGAAAAGCAACCACAGGAGTGCAAGTCTAGAGCACAAATCATGTGAGGGGCAGCTGAGGGAATTTGGGATGATGTGGCTAGAGGAAAGGAGGCTCAGGGGAGACCTTCTTGCTCTCTACAACTACCTGAAAGGAAGTTGTAGCAAAGTGGATGTTGGTCCCTTTTCCCAAGTAACAGGTGACAGGAAAGAGGAAATGGCCCAAAATGATACCAGAGGAGGTTTAGGTTGGAGATTAGGAAAAAAAAATCTTCCCTGAAAGGTTGTCAAGCTCTGGAACAGGCTGTGCAGGGAAGTGATGGAGTCACCATCCCTGAAGGGAATGAAAAGATGTGTCATGTGGTGCTGAAAGACATGGCTTGGCAATGGGCTTGGCTGTGTTGGCTTAGCAGTTGGACTTGATGATCTTAGAGCTCTTTTCCAACCTAAACAATCATATGATTCTATGATGTCCTGGCTCAGGTATGACCAGAGGAGCACATCTGACATTCCCTGGTATGAATACATCTGCCTGAATCTGTGAGTGCCTGAACCATCCCCAAGACATGTGCATGGCATTGCTTATGCATGAAACACAGAAAGTGGGAAAAAAAAAAGCCTCCCTGATCTTTCTTATCAGAGATTTCTCTGCTGAGCATCAAGGAATAGCTTCTGTGCTCTGGATACCTCTGCAGTTAGGGCAAAGCCCACATGCCAGGTGCCTGAAAGCTACATCTGCACTAGTTAGTTATTAACCAATAAAGTCTTAGATCCAGAGCCCTCAAAAGAGAAATGGCTTCAAAAACCCAGGACAACTATTTCAATGTGAACACTTTAAACCTTCTGCTGATGATCCAAGCAAAACCTATCCAGGTCAAATGGAGCAATCAATGATTGTATCTATCCACAAAGCTGCTCCCCCCAGAAAAGCAGAACATGTCTCTGTGCTGATGCATGCCAGAAATGATTCCTGATCACTGAAAACTTTCATTATCTTTTATGATTCATGGATCTTTCCTGGATTATTTCAGTTCCAGTCCTGGGCTCAGGGCTGTTCCACTGGCTGATTAATGGACATCTACTTGTAGCTACTGACCAAAATTTTCAGTGTCATGAAGATATGTCTACAACTGAAGGGAGGCTGTAGCCAGGTGGGGTTGGTCTCTTCTCCCATGCAAGCAGCAACAGAACAAGGGGACACAGTCTCAAGTTGTGCTGGGAGAGGTCTAGGCTGGATGTTAGGAGGAAGTTGTTGGCAGAGAGAGTTATTGGCATTGGAATGGGCTGCCCAGGGAGGTGGTGGAGTCTCTGTGCCTGGAGGTGTTCAAGAGAAGCCTGGATGGGACACTTAGTGCCATGGTCTGGTTGACTGGATAGGGCTGGGTGCTAGGTTAGACTGGATGATCTTGGAGGTCTCTTCCAACCTGGTTGATTCTATGATTCTATATTCTGCACTTCACTCAGCTTGATTGGTGCCATGGTCTGGCCTTGAGCTCTGTGGTAAAGGGTTGGACTTGATGATCTGTGAGGTCTCTTCCAATCCTAATAATACTGTGATACTGTGATACTGTGGTTATAAAATCACATGGGATGGTGTCACCTGGTTATTGCTGGTTCTCAACCACAGGCACAAAGCTGTGCTGCAGGGAACATAGAGATTAAAAAAAATAAGCCTCCCTGTTTTTTCTTATCAGAGATTTCTCTGCTGAGCATCAAGGAATAGCTTCTGTGCTCTGGGTACCTCTGCTTTGTGCAGAGCAGTTAGGACAAAGCCCACATGCCAGGTTCCCTAAAGCTATGTCTGCACTAGTTAGTTATTAATAAACTAACCAATAAACTAACCAGTGCCAGGATGAGGTTATTAAAGTCTTTTGCCTCCTGACAGGGCAGCTGCTTCCAAACTGTCTGCTGGGAACAGCCCTGTTCTAGTGCTGCTCCTGTCCCTAAATGGGAATTGATTTTTACAGTCCATATGAAAAGAAGTTTCTTTTAATGTCTTCTGCTGCTGCTTGTGGACCCTCCACTGTATCTCCTGGCCTTTCTCATCACCAGGGATGCTGGCACCACCCACCTCTGTTTGCACTGACAGGCAGCTTATTCCCCTATGCTGCAGCCAGGTATTTATAGACAGCAGATCTGGGCAGTAATTAGGCCATAGGATAATTTCAGTTTGCACTGGGACCACTGAGTGCTGCTAGAGGGGAGCAGGAGATCCTCACCCAGCAGGAATGAAACTCTGTTGTAGATGTGTTACCCCTCAGAGCGAGCAGGAGGCACTGACTCATTGTGCCTGGTGACAATTGCTACCTGCTTGTTCATCTTGAAGGTCATCAGGGGCATCCAGCAGGCAGAGAATGCCACCTTCTGTGCCCTGTGAAGTATTTGTGTAGCTGAGGGCTGCCGGTCACTGGGAAACTGCCCAAGACTTTAATGGCTTAATTGTGGTTTCCTGTATGTTCCCCTCTCTGTTGTTCGTCACAGATGACAACTGTGGTTTCTTGTCCATGGTACTGGGAGGGGTATCCCTGGAAATATCATCTCCTCCTGCAATTACTGCTTCTGAATATCTCTGCCTGCCTGGAGATTTGGATGTGTTGAAAAGATCAGGGCCAGCAGGCTGGTGTGTTGTCTGGAGCACTGGGCTCTCCAGTTGAAGAGGGAGGAGGAAATTCTGGAGAGTCCAGTGAAGGCTACAAAGATGCTGAAGGGATGGGGTTCAATAGCTCCAAGTGCAGGGTGCTGCACTTTGGCCACAACAACCCCATGCAGAGATACAGGCTGGGGTCAGAGTGGCTGAGAGCAGCCAGACAGAGAGGGATCTGGGGGTGCTGATTGATACCTGCCTGAACATGAGCCAGCAGTGTGCCCAGGTGGCCAAGAGAGCCAGTGGCATCCTGGCCTGCATCAGGAATGGTGTGGTCAGCAGGAGCAGGGAGGTCATTCTGCCCCTGTACTCTGCACTGGTTAGACCACACCTTGAGTGCTGTGTTCAGTTCTGGGCCCCCCAGTTTAGGAGGGACATTGAGATGCTTGAGCGTGTCCAGAGAAGGGCAACGAGGCTGGGGAGAGGCCTTGAGCACAGCCCTACGAGGAGAGGCTGAGGGAGCTGGGATTGGTTAGCCTGGAGAAGAGGAGGCTCAGGGGAGACCTTATTGCTGTCTGCAACTACCTGAGGGGTGGTTGTGGCCAGGAGGAGGTTGCTCTCTTCTCTCAGGTGGCCAGCGCCAGAACAAGAGGACACAGCCTCAGGCTGCACCAGGGGAGATTTAGGCTGGAGGTGAGGAGAAAGTTCTTCACTGAGAGAGTCATTGGACACTGGAATGGGCTGCCCAGGGAGGTGGTGGAGTCGCCGTCCCTGGGGCAGTTCAAGGCAGGATTGGATGTGGCACTTGGTGCCATGGTCTGGCCTTGAGCTCTGTGGTAGAGGGTTGGACTTGATGATCTGTGAGGTCCCTTCCAACCCTGATAATACTGTGATACCTCTCTCACGAGGAAAGGCTGAGAGAACTGGGGCTGGTTTAGCCTGGAGAAGACTAGGACAGGATCTTATCAATTCCTGTCAATATCTAACAGGCAGGGATCAAACAGATGGGGCCAGATTGTTTTCACTGGTGCCTGGTGACAAAACAAGGGGCAGAGGGCACAAACTGGAACCCAGGAGGTTCCACCTGAACATGAAGGAAAATCCTTTCCTGTGAGGGTGGAGGAGCACTGGAACAGGCTGCTCAGAGAGGCTGCAGATTCTCCTCTGGAGAGATTCCAAATCCTTCTGGATGTGATCCTGTGCAGTAGGTGACTTTGCTTTAACAGGGGGATTGGAGTAGATGATCCCCAGAGGTCCCTTCCATCCCTTTCATTTCTGTAGCTTTGTGACTCTGTGTCCTAGAACTCTCCTTCCAGTTAAGATCATCTGAAGGGAGCTTATTTCCTAGCCAGAACTGCTGCAAGGTGATGCTGGTTGCTTTTTTACCCTGAGGCATGAGTGAAGGCTGAAGTGCAGGTTCAGGCATCCTTGCACTGTGTGTGATGGGGTGAGACTGGGCTGTACACAATGCACCACAAAAATCGGGGGGGGACTGGAAAATGAGCACATTTTGGGCACCCTGGTACTCACTGGCAGTACCACAGAGCTACATTAGTGTAAAGCAGGGCATAATTAGACCTTTTAAGGCTTGTGTGTGCTAGCAGATAAACACACCATTTGCTGCACCCTGATATTGATCCTGAAAAAAAACCCATGCCACCCTTCACTCCTGGTTCCATTATCTCCAACCCCAAATGTCCAGAAATCACAGCCAGAAACCCCCAGACCACAAAACTGGGTCAAAGTTTTCAGTCCTATTTTTAGCATTCTTTCTGATGGGCTTTGAATTTGCCTCCTGGTTTTATTTCTCCCAGAGTGAGCTCAGCTCATGCCTCAAACCCTTTGAAAAGCGAGGTTCTTAGAAAATGAGCTGCCTCTGGGGCTTGTGGCTTGAAGAGAAACAACACATGTGTATGTGTGTGTATTCCTATGTATATTTACCCCTGCACAAAATGAGCTCCATGGTAAAATTACAGGAGCTGGAAAAACAAGCACCCTGTCACAAGAATCTCTTTGACAGGGTGACAAAGGACCTGTGCCCAATGCACTGTGCTTTGTCTGCCTGGGACCGATAGCAGAGGGCAAACGTTGGCTCGGCTAAATCGAGCCCTGTCAGCCCTGATCCTTCATCTCACTGGCCTTTGGCTTTCACATGTGCACTCCCTTCTTTTGCCTTAAGACCTTTAGATATCTCCCCCCAGTTCAGACTGGACTATGGCCAAGAACTGGATATTTGCTTTAAATCACAGAGGTCTTCCCTGCCACGCTTTAAAAGCAGATCCTGGGCTGAAGTCATGCCAGGATGAGTTTTATCAGTGATAGAAAGCAGAATCTGATAACAAAATGCTACAAATCTTTCAGAGCATTTCAAAGAACCCTCAAAACCCAAACAAACCCAAACAGGAGGTCTTTTCTCCAGGGACATTTTAATAAGCAAGTTGCCTACCGTGTACCACTCCCACACTTGTGGTTAATTCATCTCTTGTTGCCCCTCCCTCCAAGTCCATTAGGTTGGACTTGGTGATCTCAAAGGTCTTTCCCATCCTGGTTCATTCTGTGGTTCTGTGATCACTTGGTAAATCTGATGGCAAAAGCTGCATCTGGGTATTGGTGTGTGCAGGGACACTGCTACCTCTGCCACGGGCATTGCTGCTCCTGTGGGGAACTGCCAAAGCAGCTGATCTCTGGGGAAAGGTTGCAGAATCAGGACCACTGCTGAGTAATCCCAGGCCAGAGACCTACACTCCTGCCTGCTGGGCATCACAGGAAGGCTCTGAGCCTTCATATGTAATGCATAAGGAGAACTGGGATGATCTTTTCATAGGTGATACTCTCAGGCTCCATGTAATATTAACTGTTGGGTAAGAAGGACTTTGAAATTAGGATCTGAGTTCCCAGGGTTGGTAGCAGAGGTCTGTAGGGTAAACATCTGGAGTCAGAAATTTGCTGGAGCCTATTCTTCACCCTGGGGACCAGGCACCCCTGAAGATCCCATGCATGGCTGCTGGTGTGGACTCAGTTGCTCAGCAGGCAGGCAGGCAGTGATGATGAAGGGGTGGATTCAAGGTCCTTTTCTAGCAGAGTGCACATCCAGCTTCCCCTGCCTTGAAACCGAGGAAACTACTTTTGCTTAAACTCCAGCTTTACAGCATTAGATTATGTTCTAGTAGAATGGGAGTCAGAGTTCTGAACTATATCCTCTGCTTTGCCAGTGGTGTGGTGGATGAAAACCTTTTCCTCTGTTAGACACATTTGTAATCCCTCAAGTATTTTGCTGGATTTGGCCCCAGAAGGGCAACAAAGCTGGTGAGGGGCCTGGAGCACAAATCCTATGAGGAGAGGTTGAGGGAGCTGGGCCTGTTTAGCCTGGAGAAGAGGAGGCTCAGGGCTGATCTTATTACTGTCTACAACTACCTGAAGGGACATTGTAGCCAGGTGGGGGGTGGCCTCTTCTCCCAGGCAACCAGCAATAGAACAAGGGGACACAGTGTCAAGTTGTGCCAGGGTAGGTCTAGGCTGGATGTTAGGAAGAAGTTCTTCACAGAGAGAGTGATTGGCATTGGAATGGGCTGCCCAGGGAGGTGGTGGAGGCACCGTCCCTGGGGGTCTTCAAGCAAAGCCTGGCTGAGGCACTTAGTGCCATGGTCTGGTTGGTTGGTTAGGGCAGGGTGCTAGGTTGGACTGGATGATCTTGGAGGTCTCTTCCAACCTGGTTGATTCTATGATTCTATGATCCTATGATTCTACCTGACTTCAGTAGATTAAAAGCAGAGACTTTTATGTTCTTCTCTACTGAATTCTGTCTTGCCAACTTTAAAGACAAATCCTTAACTCAAATGAAGCACACCTGGGTCAGTGATTTTTAACCCCTGGGCCTTGGATGGCTACTGGTTTGGGCTATGCTGCAAGCCAGCTCTTCTTATACAGGTACTTTTAACACAATAGAAATCAAGCAAGAAAGCAAAAGAAGGAAATTTGGAGTTAATTTCATGTGCATTTCTGCTGTAACCTGTTTTTTCTGCTGGCTCCAATGGCACACAAAAAGCAAGAGGAGGAAATTCAGAGTTAATTTCATGTGTCCTTCTTTTGTAACCTGTCTTTTCTGCTGGCTCCAACAGCACACAAAAAGCCTTTGGGATTTGAATGCTGATTTACAAGTTAGCTAAACTCAGGCATCAGAGTAGGTAGAAACGAGACCATTGGCTGTCATTTGGTCCAGCCTCAGAAGATTTTCTGGTTCTTAGCTATGTTTTAAAGTAACTTAATGTTTGTTTTCCCCAAGACTAATGGGAAATAACCCACCCTCTTGTCCCAAGGCAGGAACAAGTATTTCCTTCTCTCATTTCTCAGACCCATTTTCTAAACCTGGTATTAAAACCTCCTAAGAAAAGAGCATTCACCCCAGCTGCAGCCAATGCATCCCCATGCTAAGCTGACCTCACAAGAGAGAGCTTTCCTGGGAGCAGGATAAGAAAAACTCACAGCATCAACTGAATCAAACGTTTATTTTGCTGACTGTATCAGTAACTGAATCCTGGTTTTGTCTGGGCTACTGAGGTGGGGACAGCATTAAGAGGATGCTGTGCTGGGGAGAGTATGTGAAAAGAAGGTAAAGAAGGTTCCCTCATAGGTGTCACAGAATCACTGAGGCTCTGAAATCATCAAGTCCAGCCTATAATCTAACATCATGACTTCAGTTAAACCATGCCACCAAGTGCCACATCCAATCTTCTCTTAAAGACCTCCAGGGATGGTGACTCCACTACCTCCCTGGGCAGTCCATTCCAGTGCCTAATCACCCTTTCTGTGAGAAAGTGCTTCCTGACATCCTACCTAAACCTCACCTGGCACAGCTTCAGATCATGCCCTCTTGTCCTGTCAGTAGTTGCTTGGGAGAAGAGCCTGACCCCCACCTGACTACAACTTACTTTTAGGTAGTTGTAGAGTGATAAGGTCCCCTCTAAGTCTCCTCCAGGCTGAACAACCCCCCCCTCCTCACAGGTATAATCACTGCTGTATAGTGCCTTCCCAGCATGTATCACATCCCATCCCATCACCCCATATTAAGCAACCCAGGGGCATTTGCCTTCTCTCTAGGGAAATCTGACCAGCTAAATTCCTCACTACATAGCAGGACTCAAAGCAGCAGGGGAAAGGAGAAGAAAAGGCAATCTAGTAGGCCACAGTGTAGTGCTATCCATAAATATTTTACCAGCAAAGGTATGCAACTGGTATTTTGAACAAATCCCCAGCCACAGTTTTAATACAGTGCCTTTAGCATGCCACTCTGCCACGTTTAGATCTAATTCCAGGTGTCAGTCAAATCGCTGCGTGTTATTAACCCATGGGCATAATTGCCTTTCCCTCCAACTCTGCGACTCAAAGAGGCTTTATGTACAATTGTGATAAGTGAAATAACTTTCCTGATTCCAGCTCACAGCTGAACACTTTGGCACTGAATGTTACACGTGCATGGGTGTTACCTTCGTCCCTCTACGTGGTATTACCGGTGCAGCGATGGCTGTGGAGGAAGACCTGTGGCAGCAGAGGAATGGCTGAGCTTTGCATTAGCTCATCTCTGCAGCTGGTGCTGCATGGAAATGCTTCAGCCCATCTTGGTGTAGGGAAAAATAGTCTCCATGCTGCATTGGCAGTGGAGAAACCCTCACACGCTGCCGTGGCCGAAGCGATCGGTATCAGATCCAGGCACTGATGGTTGCTGCGTCTCCATCCCCAACCTCCTCCCTCTCACCATGTCCTATTTCGTGCCTGCAGCAGGAACTGATGCTGAAGGGGGATTAGCTTGTTGGTTTCGGTTTTGTCACCACTAGGGCAATATGAACATGAAACACAAAGGGCAAAGGCAGTGCTTTCTGGTCTTTTTGTGCTGGTGAAATGCACAGCATGAGTGGGAGGGCAGTGAAGGGTTGCCAGCCACCAAAGGATGTAGGTGTTGTGAACAGCAGGTCTCAAAAGGCATCACCTCAGCCTCTCTTGGATGTCACCAGGCTTTACAGGAGGTCATGCAACCCTTAGAAGTAATTTGTGCCTGAAGGATCTCATCTATACCCTCAGCAAGCTTGCAGGCAACAATGGGCTGAGTGGTGCTGTTGAGTGCTGGGATGAATCCAGAGGGACCCAGACAAGTTGGACAAGTGGGCCCATGTTAATCTCATAAGGATTAACAAGGCCAAGTACAGGATCCTGCATCTGAGTCAGGGCAGCCTCCAGTATCCATATAGGCTGGAGAATAGGGGGACTGAGAGCAGCCCTGTAGAGAAGGGCTCAAGGATACTGGTGAGTGAAAAGCTGGATGTAAACCAGCTATGTGAACTCACAGCCCAACAGGCAAATTGTGTCCTGGGCTGCATCCAAAGCAGCATGGTCAGCACCTCAAGGGAGGGATTCTGCCCTTCTGCTCTGCTCTGCTCTGCTCTGGCAAGACCCCCAGCTGCAATGCTGTGTCCAGCTTTGGGGTCCTCAGCAAAGGAGAGACTTGTACCTGTTGGAGTGGGTCCAAAATTGAATAAAAGGACACAGAATTGATCAAAGGACACAGAATTGGTCAAAAGGCTGCTATGAAGGCAGGTTATTCCATGGCTCTGTAGTTCTATGCTCTTGACAAAGTCAGGCCTGTTGGCCTCTATCACTTGCTCAGATTTTCTTCGTATTTGTGGACTGGATCTGGGGAACACCTCCCTTAATTTCATCTATATGAAAGGTATGTAGACAGTATCCACTGGCTTGCTGGACTGCTTCCTGAGTGGGCATAGATTAGCATCTCCAAAGGGTGGTTTGTCTCAGAGGCAAGGGAAGGTTGTCCATTTGCAAAGGACATTCACCCAATGTGATTCACAGGCATCAGAGGACATTTGGGTAGCTGAGATTTGGTGGGTTGAATCTCACCTCTGCAACTCCTCCATCACCCTGCTGTAAAGGCTGCTGAAGAGAGGGTGGGACACTTGGAAAACGTTTGCTTAGGACAGAACCTGCTTAAAGTACCACAAGGGGTAGGAGGAGTGTCCTCCACTGAGCCTCCAGTCTGTCCCCAGCTCCTTAAGTACCATTGGTAGAAAAACAGGGAGAGAGGGATAAATCATCTACCAGGCTGCTCAGAGCTTGCCTTCCCTATGGGGAGAGCTTGTGCTGCTGGACACCTCCAATGATCAACCACTGAGGCATTTTATCCTCTCACTGTCCTACACTCTGGCTGAAATGGTCCCAAAATACCTCAAGAGAGACTCAATTCACATGAAAACAGTGCCCTTGATGATGACCCAGGAAGGGTTCAGCCTCCTGGTTATATGATTTTCAGGGCTAGGATGAGCTCATGTCCTAAAGCTGGGGTATTTGCACTGAGCAATGTGATGGACATTGTAGAGCACAGGGTTTCTGAGCCCAGTATAGGTGTCTTTAGGTATCATGATGCATACATTCATGTGAGTGGGACCATTCAAATCTCTCCTAGCATTTATAGTGGTGTAAGAGCTGTGATTTCACCAAGCATCATGTCTCCACTAAGCCTTTGGATGAGGGTTCAGATAGTTGCTGAATGCTCTGTATCTCTTGAGCTCCACTTGCCAAGCTCTTGGCTTTTAACACAGCTGCTACTGTGGAGAAAGTCAGGATGTTCTCCTCCAAATGCAGCTATGGGAATCCCTCTTCTTGTGATACAGCAAGAAAAAATGGCCTCGAGCTGCACCAGGGGAACTTTAGGTTGGGTATCAGGGAAAATGTATTTCCCCAAAGGGTTGTCAAGCCCTGGAACAGTCTGCCTAAAGAGGTAGTAGAGTCACCATCCCTGGAGAGATTTTAAAGCCATGTAGCTGTGGTGCTGAGGGGCATGGTTTAGTGATGACAAGGCAGTGATTGCTTAGTGTTTAGACTTGAGCTTAAAGGTCAGTTCCAATAAAATAATTATATAATTTGTTACTCATCCCCTGGCATTCAGGACCTCTCACTTCAGAGCAGCTCCATTCCCACCTTGGCACTCAGCCTTGGCTCCCTTGCCCCTCTGTGTGGTGCTTTTTGGCTCTGAGCCTTGGCTTCAGAGCAAAGCATTGACAAAAGCTCTATAGATACCAGGATACCATAGCAGCATTATCATGCTGTGATCACAGCATGACTTGGGACCATATGCATGGACAAGTGTACAAGTGCCATGGTAAGGAAGTACTGGAGAGAGTCCAGCAGGGGCTATGAAGATGCTGAGGGGACTGGAGCATCACTCTGATGTGGAAAGCCCCAGGGCTGTCTAGCCTGGAGAAGGCTGAAGGGGGAAATCTTATCAGTGCTGATCAGTATCTAAAGGGCAAGTGTCAAGAGGATGGAGCTGCACTCCTTCCAGTGGTGATCAGTGATGAGACAAGGGCCAATGGGCACAGAAATGTCCATCTGAACATGAGGAAAAAAAATCTTTACTGTAAGAGTAATGGATCACTGGCTCAGGCTGCTCAGGCTGCCCAGGCTGTGGAGTTTTCTTCTCTGGAGACTTTTGGAACCATCTTGGATGCAATCCTAGCACTCTGCTCTAGGTGACAATGCTTTAACAGGAAGATTGAACCAGTTGATCTACAAAGGTCCTTTCAAACCCTGCCATGCTGGGATTCTGTGGTTCTGAGGTGGTATATTCTCCATCCTCACCATCAACATAGCAAATGATGTATCTGTTTTCCAGCTCCAGGGCAGCAGAAGATCATAGAATCGCAGAATCAACCAGGTTGGAAGAGAGCTCCAAGCTCATACAGTCCAACCTAGCACCCAGCCCTATCCAGTCAACCAGACCATGGCACTAAGTGCACCATCCAGTCTCTTCTTGAACACCTGCCTCTTCTCTGCAAAGCTCATCAGCTTCACTTATTTGGCTGCATACCACCCACAGGCCTGGAGCACACCCAGTCACACCTAGCATCCTGGCAGTGCTGATCCATTGGGTGCCCATGGTCTTTAAGCTCAGCTCTTGATTTGAGTTAATCTAATTATTGATCTGATTCTGGGCATTTTGGGTAATGGGGAAAATATATTTTGAGGGGCTACTTTGGGATGTCTTAATAGGAGAAAAATGGAATGGCCTTGATGTGGAATGGGCTGCCCAGGGAGGTGGTGGATTCACTGTCCCTGGAGGTGTTGAAGCCAAGCCTGGATGAGGCACTTAGTGCCATGGTCTGGTTGACTGGCTAGGGCTGGGTGCTAGGTTGGACTGGATGAGCTTGGAGGTCTCTTCCAACCTGGTTGATTCTATGATTCTATGTGTGGGATCATCACTGAAGCACCATCCCTGTTCTTCAGGGTGTTGCATTCAGCTCCCCTATTTGACCCCTTAATTTCCAGCAGTGACATCCCCAAAATCCCTGTTTGTGGTCTCACTAATGGTCTAAATTTAGACTATTGGAGAGGATTTGTGACTCTGTTGCTGGGCACAGGTGGGGAAGGCGGGGGTCAGTTGGGTAATGGCAGGAGTCAGTTGGGGAATGGCATACGAGTCCTGTGCCATTGAGGTTTGTTTGAGCTTTGAAGACAGAGGAGAGGTGCGTGAGGATGACGGTGCTGTCCAGGAAGAGTGGAGGGGGGAAAAAATACAGGTCTCTCAGTCCTTTTTATAGCCTAGGCTATTTAACTGAGCTCATTGCTTAGCCAAGACATTAAGGAAGGATTTTCCCCTTGAATCCTGATTCGATTTCCCAATAAAACGCCCGCTATGGCTGCTGCTGCTGCTAGGAGATATGTTGGTTTGCGGTTCAAGGAGGCACAGAGCATAAAAATGAACTGAAAGAAAGGAGCTGGATGCTGCAGGGATGCAGGGGAAAGGCTCTTCCTGCATGGAGACCATCTTCCTTCACGGGGCTCTCTGAACAGCAGAGCTGGACAGGGCTGGGATTCAATGGAGAGACGGGAAATGAGGGGAAAAAAAGAGGAGTTTCCCACATCTTGCTTTCTTCCTCCCTACCAGAGCCAGAGCATCTTGAGTCAAACCAGCGCTGCAGTTGTGAGAGAATTGGTCAGGAGGTGGGTGTGGGCAGGGAGAAATAAAAATGGCATAAAATTGCAGATGGAAGGATCTATGTGTCCTGCTTCTCTGAGAAGTTCCATCCATCCCTCTCTTCTCCCCACATCCTGGGTACCCAAGGGTCCCTCTTCCAGGCCCCGGTGGCCCCTTCTATAGCTTGACTTTGAGGCCAGACTCCTGAAGGTTATTTGGGGGCATCACTGTGTTAATCAAATGTTCACACAAGCTGCTTAATTCCCCCTCTATAATCCAACTGGAGATGGAGCCTGGCAGGTTTCTAGATGTTATGTTTACATCGGACTGCGGGTGGAGGGAGGAAGGAGGGGATGAGGCGGATGGGGTGGAGGGAGATGACGTGCTTGGAATAAAATTGTGCTACCTCCTCCTCCATCCCCCAGCAAAAAAAAAAAAACCAAACCACCACGTATTTGTCCACCCCCCTGCACCATTTCCATACCCAAAGCGTCCACCCAGAAGAGGAGGGGCCATGCTGCAGCTCATCTCAAGGGGGCAAAGGTCTTTGAGAAACCCCCAGCTTGATTTATTCAGGGCATCACAATATTTCTGGAGATTAATATTAATAAGAGCCTTCTGCCCCCTCCTCTCTGTCCCCTGAGCTGAGCCCAAGGGATGCAGCCAGATCCTGGCGGGATACAAGGCCTCCCCACCTTTGGATGCGAGGTGATGGCGTCTCTTCATCCCAGCTGTTTCACAAGCAATAAATGGGTTGTTTATTTGTTTGGGGTTACTGCGATCTTGTTTTTCCTCTCTTGTGCTGCAGCTCGTTAAAGAAAAAGCTGTTCTCCGGGTGAGGGCCGGGTTCTGCTGGGGCCAGCAGTGCTGCAGAGGGATGCTTGGCGCATAGTGCAGCAGGACTGAGATCTGCTGCAGGGATGGAGGCAATCCCAAATAGAAGGGACCCCAAATCTCCTTTTCCCTTCTTTTTATTCACTGAACAGGAGCTCTCTGGCAGTTCAGACCCCCTCTGGAGGTCCAGGATGTGGAGGCGGCCACCCTGGGTTGAGCAAGCAGCTGTGGGCAGCCGAACTGAAAGGTTAAGGGTTTGATTTGGGGTGGATTTTAGTATTTATCCCCCACCTGGTGCTGACTGTGGGTCCTTGAGGGGGGTCCTGCCTCTGCCACTGTAAAGAGACGTGTGAGAAACCTCTGCAAACAAAGGAGAGGATGCGGGAGCCTGCTGCGAAAGAGCTTTATTGGCACGGCATGACCTGACAGGCTCCTTGCGGCATCTGCATCGGGCAGGATGCAAGCCCAGAAAGGGCTGTCCCAGAATACCTGCAGCACCCCAGAGCAGGGTGCAAAGAGGCGTCCTATAGACCCCAAACTGATGCCAACGCTCCCGCGGGCACTGTCCCATAGGTGAGGGTCTGCTCGCAGGGCTGCAAAGAGAGATGGACTCCCCAGCACCACCATGGAAGGGCACCGCAGCTTGGCTGCAGCTCTGCCACCACCCCGCGGGGTTGAGAGACCATCCCCTCCAGTAAGGCCTGTCCTTGCCCAGTGCAGGGCACCTGCTGGGGGCACTGGGATGGTCACTGGACTGCCCATGGGGACAGAGTGATGTGAGGGCAGGTTGGCCTTTAGCTGCAAAGAGAAAGGAAGGGGTGGGAGAAGGGCAGGCAGGTGAAGGACTGTGGGAGAAGGTTAGGGGCTTGGCGACAGGATCACAGGAACCTTTCTGGCTAAAAAAGATGGAGGGGAAAAAAATAGATCAAAATAAAAGTGCGAAAACAGAAGGGAAGATAAAATACGGGGGGGGGGGGGAGGGGAGCAGTACCCTGTGCAGGGACACCTGCTCAGCATTAGGCCGCGGGTTCACAGCATCCTCCCGAGGCTCTTCCTCCTCGGGCTGTCACTTGCCCGAATTTTATTTTATTTTCAGAATAATTCAAGTGCTGGTTCAGTCTCCCCCCAGCTCCTCCTGCTTTCTCCCCCCTCCCTCCTCTCGGCTGCTCGCACACACACACGCCTCTCGCCGGGGCTGTGTTAGGGGTATAATGAGGCAGCCGATGGGTAATTGGGATCTTTTGTAGGGAGGATGTATGGCCGGGGCAGCTGCTGGGGGGGGGGGAGGTGGGGTGGGGGTGAGGGGGGGTGGGGTGTGGGGGCAGCTGGGGGGGACGACAGCATTACCATACAAAGGGAACAAATGACATGTTTATCCCAGCAAGAGATTTACGCCCGGCCTCGCCCTGCAGACATAGCCCCCCCCCCCCCCCCCCCCCCCCTTCTCTTCTCTTCGGCAATTTTGATTTAAATTATAAGGATTACTGGAGGGGGGGGGGGGGGGGGGGGGTGAGGATGGAGAGGAAAGACACACAAACAGCCACGGGGAAAAAAAATATCTATAATAATAATAATGCTTTACAAAATTCAGGAATAAAGCAGCTTTGCTCAGCCTGACTCTCCCCCCCCTTCCCCCCCGCCTGAGTAAGAGGAGCAGCATGAGCCCTGGTGACCCTAAGACCTGCCCTTGCTTTTAGCGGAGGGGGGGGGGGGGGGGAAATGAGAACGAGAAAAGGCGACAGAAAAGGCAAAGCACAAAGCAGCGGCGGCGGTGGAGCAGCCCCGAGGGCAGCAACCACGGCCTCCCCCCGGGCCCACCCGCGGGTCACCCCCGAGTGACAGCTCCACATTTCCTTCCCCGGGTGCCTATGCGCGCAGGGACCCTCCCCCGCCTCTTTTATCCCAAGTCTTCCCTAAAAAAGATGCTTTATCCTCTCCATCCCTCTCCTCCCCACCCAGCGCTGCGGACACTACCTGCGCCGGTGCGCAGCGCTGCCTGCGTGCCCCGCGGCCGTGCTTTTTTTGGGAGGGGAGGAATGTTTTGGGGGTGGGGGGGGGGAGGGGGTGGGAAGGGATCCGCGGGTGCAGAGAGCCGCGGAGCAGCCTTCGGCCTCGATGCTGGTCAGCCTCGTTCTTGGCATTCACCGCGTGCCTTAATTGTATGGACATTTAAATCAAGGTCCGCTGTGAACACGGAGAGAGGGGCCTTTGCTCGGGAGCGGCAGGAACGGAGCGCCACGGGGCCCCCAGATATTAGAAATAAAGGGGGGAAAAGGGGGAGGAGGGGGGGAAAGGAGGGAAGTGGGAGAGGGGCCGCGCTGCCCACCGCCCCCGCGGAACCCAGCCTTTGTTCTCCGCACCCCGCGGAGAGCTCGACGCGCCCTTCTCCGCTGGGAGGTGGTGGGTGGGGGTGTGTGAAGGATGAAATCCTCCAAGGATCTATGATATAAAATAAAGCAGAGGCTACGGAGTGCTGTCCCGGGAAGGGGCCGGGGCGGCGGGTTGGGGGGTGGGGGTGTGCTGGGGAGGGCCGGCGCTGCCCCGTTACCTGCCCTCCGTCTCTGCCCGCCGCTGCCCGCTCTCTGCCGCCTGCCCCGAGCCCCGCCGAGCTGCTCTAAACGGAGGAGGAGGGGGGGGGATGGGGAGGGGGGGTCTGGAAGAGCGCAATAAACCTTCCCCCGTTCGCCTGCTGCAGTCAATCCTTTCGCTCAGATCCCAAGTGGTGCAAAAAAAAGAGGAGAGGGGCCCATCTGGCTTCTCATCAGCTTTGTCAAGTCTTGCATACGCTAAAATGCTAATGACCTAGATAGCTCATGCAAAATGCAGCAGAGAGGGAGAGAGGGAGGGAGCAGCGAGGGAGGGAGAAGGGAGGGGGAAAGGCAGAGGGAGGGGGAGAGCCCGGGTGCATCACCCCCCCTTCCCCGCACCCCCCTTTAGCCCTTACTGGCCAATGCACCTTGGTAGGTACAAGCCGGGCTTTGATTTGAAAGGTCAGCCGGGTACGATATGGTTGAGGGGGGGGGGGGTGAGGGGGTAGAGCCCACGGATAAACCGCTCTGGCTTCATCCCCCAACCCCCCCCACTAACACCCCCCCCCCCCCCCTAGTTCTCCAAGGTGGGAAGAAAGGGCGCAGCCCCCATAGCATTCCCCCCCTCCCCTCCCCTGGGGGGTGCTGAGGAGGGTGTCTTGTCTGGCCCCCCTTCCTGGCCCGACCCGAACCCCAAACCGCCCTGCCCGGATAAGAGGAGCGAAGGAAATACCCCCTGCGGCAGCCCCGCCGTGGTCCTTCGGTCCTGCAGCCGGTGCAGCAGCGCGGCCAGGAGCGTAATCCCGCGGAATTTGCTCAGGAGGCGAGGGGATGTAGCCCTCCGCGCTATGCGGAGAAGAAGTGAAAATAATATATATATATTAAAACCCATATATATATATATCTATAAAAAGAAAATGAAAGGAAGGGATGAAGCCGGGAGCGGAGCGGGTGGCTGGAGGGAAGCAGAGGGAGCGCGCATCGTGAAGCGGGCGCTGAGCGGAGAGAGGAGCTGTCAGCGGTGCCTTCTCATTTATCATTAGCCAGCCCTAATCTTGCTCGCTGTCCTCCTTCGGTGATGTTGATCCACTTTCCCTCCCTCCTCCCCCCCCCCCCACCCCCTCTCTTTTCCCGCACACCCCCTCCCCGTAAAGGATTATTCAGCCAAAAAAAAAAAAAAAAAAAAAAAAAAAAAAAAAAAAAAAAGGGAAAAAAATCACAGCTGCTGACTCCGTGCGCGGAAAACAAGGCGGCTGCAGCCTTCACCCCCAGCCCCTCTCTCCCGCAGAGATGCTCCGGGTGTTGTCCGCAGAAATGCTGCCTTTTAAAACAAGGAGCGACCCGCGGGGAGAGAACCTTCAGCCCTGCCCAGCTTCCCCCCACACCCTCCACTGAGTATGGGGAAAGAGGGGGTGGGGGGAAAACCCCCTACCCTGGTCCCTTCCTCAGCCCTGCTGCGGAGAAAAGATGCTGCAGAGCTGCAAGAGAGGGGAAAGGAAAAAAAAAGAATCAGTTTTGGATGAGGCTTTGCTTTTGCTTTCTCTCTCCCCCCCCCCCCCCCCCGTGCTGCTGGCTTCATGGCTACGCTACTGTAATTATGAATTCTTCTTCTTGTGACTTGTGTGTGTGTGTGCGAGGGGCTGGGGGGGAAGTGGCTGTGTTTTGCGGCTGACATCACTGCAGTGGCGTGGAGCTGACAGCTCCCAGGGCTGCGCTCAGGCTGCAGTGGCTCCTCAGCTTTTTTTGCAGCCTCTTTGCTGACAATTGTCGGGGAAAAAGGCAGGGGGTGAAGAATAATAATAATAATAGAAAAGATTCCCCTAAACCAAGCAACCCCACCCCATCTCTCTGCATTCAAGGTGAATTTCAAGGGGAAGAGTGCAGGTTTTATTTTTGAGTTCCTGATGGTCATGAGCAATGCATGCCGAGGCTGTCTACACCCAGGGATGTCAACATATCCCCAGCATCTTCCTGAGCAGCCAGTCAGACCCTGTCACCTTGTCGGGGCACTGCGCAGCATAACCCAGGCCAAACTAGTGGCTGAAGCAGACTCCCAGGGCAGGAAATCCTTTATTACTTGCTGGGTGATTTCGTATCAAGGGCATGTGCCTGCTCCTGGGATCTCTGCATAGGCTGCAGCTACCGTGCTGTTGAGATCATTTCAGCTACGTATCGTGCCGCAGAGCACGTATATTCCTTCCCATCGCATGAGGGCTAATCCATGCTGCTCTTTCCACACACACACACACACACCCCCGCCCCCCCCCCCCCCCTCCCCACCCTGAGTCGAGGCCTAGAAGTGGCTGAGAAAAATCCTTGTGGAAGCAGAAGCCCATGGTTCATACCCCAAGTGCTGATCTTGTGTGTTCAGAGACAGGCAGAAGCATCCATCTCTGAATAAGTGCAAGAGCCCTGTGAGCATTGGGAGCCCTCCCCTCGGTGTGCTCAGAACCTCCGTGCTGAGTGGGCTGAGAGATGTGGCCCTTTCTTCTTAGTGCTGTTTAACACCAGGACCATTTTGTTTCCATTACGTTAATGACATATCATTGGATGCACCAAACCAGAGGAGTTTTCAAGGAGATACTGGAAATTTGATGGCTTTGGGAGGGTCACCAGCCCAAGCACAAAATTCTCCTTACCAGCCTTTCATAATGCCAGTTCCCCCCCCAAAAAAGAAACCCTGACGAGAAAGGACTTGCTTAAAAACAAAAAGCAACCCCCAACCCTATTTACTCTGAACAAGCAACTTCTCATATACCTCCCTTAAACTGTTTGCAATTCAAATAAGCAGCCATATAGCACAGATTTTAAAGGTCTCGCTGACAGAAGCCAACAGCCAGAGCATCCCTCTGAGACCACCGCGCTTCAAACCGCAGCTGGAGCCACGAGCCACATGAGCATCAGCCTCGGCAGCTGCCCGGTGGGGACTGTGCTGGCGGCTGGGGTCACGGCGTCACGTTATTTATCTCCTCCTTGGTTTGGTGCCTCAGAGATTGATAGAGAGCTGAGCTGTTTGACTTAGAAATGAATAGATGTGCGTTTCATGGGAGGTAATTTGGTTGGAGGTAGAAAGTGGGAATTTCAGTATCTCTCCAAAATGAAGGTTGTATATGATTGCACACATAACAGTGGTTTATCTGTCTCTAACATCTTCCTTTGGAGCATCCCACAGCGCTATGGGAATCTGCACGAGCACTGATGCCAATCGTAAGGTAGTAAACCACAGAATCGTTTTGGTTGCACAAAGCCTTTAAGATCATCCTAGTTCAATTCCCCCTTACACAAGTAGGGAAACTGGGGATCTGGGATCCCAGAGACATTTAGTCACCCATCCCTAGCAGCTTCAAATGGAAGAGAGATGTCTACAGAGGACATGGAGCCGCTGAAAACTGTGGGAGTGGCTGGAGATACAAACCCAGACCAGGGCTTGCATCACTCACAGCCCTCGGTCCTGGGCAAAACATATCTGCAAAACGGATATGGGGATTTTCAGCCTGAATCTGAGGCCACTCATGCTGGGGCTGAGTGCTGCATCATAAACCTGCACTGGGTTAACACTCAAAGGGATGCCTCAGGGTCTTTTCTAGCTCACGCTCTTGCCCGCTCCCCATCCCGGTTACCAAGGGTATTTAAAGCCCACTCCAGGCTGCTCGAAAACACATTACGCTCCCTTACAAGCATAAATCCTTGGACTTAACGGGTGATCCATTCCCTCCCTCTGCTCTGTTAGCACATTAAGAAATTAAATGCTAAAACTCCTAAAGATCCGATTGACCAGCATCGCGCCGCTCCATATGGCGCGGCATATGTGTCCGGCCCTCCCGCACGCCCCGCTCGGGATCGCCTGCGTATGCGCTCGGCCAGGATGGGATGGGAAAATGGTTTCGAGGCAAATTTGGGTGGATTTAGACTTTGCCTGTTTTGGTTTTCTTTTTTTATTTATTTTATTTCCCCTCCCAAACCCCCCCATGACATTTCACTTCTCTGCTCCACCTCCAGTGCCAGAGGAAAAACGGTAGAGGTGATCTATGCCCCTAACTAAGGATGCAGAGCTTTGCCTTGCTGGAGGAGGTCAGGTGAGGTTATTTAACGCTTTGCAGGATGGATGGCTCCTAAAAGATGATGGGCTTAAGGAAATAACCTCAAAGGTACAGCCTCATGTTCAGCTTAATGATATGGGGAGCCAACAGCAGGGGTGACTTCAGGGGAATAGATCCCACTGGGCAGGTGCTGAGCACCTAATCAAAGGGGAAAAGGTCCCTTTTCCACCTTACCCATTCCACGATAAATCACATTGCAACAAACAATAGGCTCTGGGCCTCGGTGGGAGCTTTCCCGGAGTGATGATGGCTTTCCAAAAGCCTTTATGAGCTTTCTCACCACTTTAATGAAAGCTAAACCTCCTTTTGCTTTGTCTGGGGCTCACCTGAGTTTCTGGGTGGTGGGAGGTGCAAGGGGGTGACAATCGCGGGGCTAGAGCTGGCAGCACCTGGCTGGGTTTAGCCCCATGCCCAGCACTGCAGAGATGGACAGAGTCTGTACTGAAAAACTTTAACTCTAAACATGACCTAAACCAGCTTAATGGGGATATACACGAAGGAAGGGATTAACCCCCCTTGCACCCTAGCCAGGAGTAACAAATCCCATTAACTCACCATCCCTAGGAGGGGAAACTTTGCATCCACTGGTCCCTGAATTAAGGCCCTGCCACATTCATTTAGTTATTTCTCTCAGTTAAAATTCCCAGCCCGTGGCAATGTCTCTCTGTTCTGAGAATTAAGGATGGCTTCTGTGGGAGGCATCAGCATCACTGTGCGCCAGCCAGGCCGTGTCACTCTGGTAGGATGCCTGCGTCGGCTGCTCACCTCCTAAACAGTTAATTCCTGGAGACTGCAAGAAGGTTAAATAGTATTGGGATCAGATGCAGTCACCTATAGCTCCCCTTTCTGCAAGATTTCTTGGTGCAGCAAAAGGAGGATGAAGAATCTCTCCCTGCCTGTAAAACCCAGGTTGTAATTTGCTTTAAAGCAGGCGAATTACTCACCGAGGAGATAGGTAGGGATGGCACAAAATATAGTGGGGAGGAAGAGAAACTGTTAGAGACAACAGCAGAAGAAAAACTCTGTTATCTATGGTAACAGTCTGGAGACTGATTTATACAGCGTATAAATAGAGCAGGAGAAGCTTTCTTGATGTGAACTGATAGCAAATCGAGAGTTTATTTTACCCTCCCTTGCAGGTTCAGCTTAATACGAACATTTTCCCTCTTTGCAGAGGCTCCTGCTCCGCAGCATTTATGCCATCACACCTATTTCCATAGGAAATGGGCCCAAACTTTCTCCCCTCAATGCCTGGGATTTGAGCCTGGCGAGTCCCCCTCCTTCCCAAGTACTCATTTCATCTTCATTAATCCTCTCACCTCCCCTCAGAGCCACCCTCTCCAAGTCCCCAAATATTATTGCTTTGTTTGCTGCTGGGTTTTGTGGCGGATGGAAGCTGATGAACTAGATCCCTTATGCAAAGGACTTAGTTCCCTTCCATGGTTTTAATATTATTTAATCTACTGCCTGTAAAGGGGAAAAAAAAAACCCAACCCAAACCAGACCACATCTCTTCTACTCTGATTTCTATCAGAATTTCCATTGGGGGGGGGGGGGGAAGTCATTTTAAAGGCCTTCAAGTGGAAGGTTTAAAATAAAGCATCATACTGAAGCAAATTTTGTTAGAGTAAGCGGTACAGGGACAAAAAAAAAGGAAGCTGCCATGCTGGGCTGGAGCCTTGTTAAGCATTTTGAGTCACATATATTCTGGAGAAGAGTAATGTACCATATGCTTCAGAGAACAAAATACAGGAGGAGCAGTGAAATTTCGACATTTGTCTCAGCTATACCTGGGCTGTTTGTGTTTTGGGGGCCTAAAACCCTGCTGTACCATATCATTTGTCCCTGTCACATTTTGCCCCTCCATCATTTTATGAGTATCTTGAGATTAAACCCCCAAACTTGCCTCACCTTGCTGGAATTTGCTGTTTATTTTCCAAGCTGCTCTGCTTTACAGCAGTAACGGCCTTGAAATCCCGCACGGTGCCATCTCCCCGTCTATACATTCTCTTGGCTCCTATTGTTCTATAGGTCAGCGTGAGAGCCCTGAATCAGGTAAAAGCACTTTCTTAGTCCCTCTTGTGCTGTATGCCACAATATAAACGCCTGCCTAGTGCGCGTTTCCCATACGCAGATTCAACTGGCATGGAAGAGCAGATGGTTCAGGTAACGGATTTAAAAGCTGTCCCAGGCAGCCCCTAGTCCTGACCTACATTGCAGGATGAATGCCAGACATACCTTTGCTTCCCCTAGATATCTTTGTGGTGTTTCTTCCCTGTGTTTTCTTTCCCAGCTGCTGTAAAATGGAGAGAAGAAAAAAAAAAGAAAAAAAGCAGCAGAGAAAAAAAAGAGAAAAGAAAAAAAGCAGCAGAGAAAAAAAAAGAGAAAAGAAAAAAAGCAGCAGAAAAAAAAAGAGAAAAGAAAAAAAGCAGCAGAAAAAAAAAGAGAAAAGAAAAAAAGCAGCAGAAAAAAAAAAGAGAAAAGAAAAAAAGCAGCAGAAAAAAAAAAGAGAAAAGAAAAAAAGCAGCAGAAAAAAAAAAGAGAAAAGAAAAAAAGCAGCAGAAAAAAAAAAGAGAAAAGAAAAAAAGCAGCAGAAAAAAAAAAGAGAAAAGAAAAAAAGCAGCAGAAAAAAAAAGAGAAAAGAAAAAAAGCAGCAGAAAAAAAAAGAGAAAAGAAAAAAAGCAGCAGAAAAAAAAAGAGAAAAGAAAAAAAGCAGCAGAAAAAAAAGAGAAAAGAAAAAAAGCAGCAGAAAAAAAAAGAGAAAAGAAAAAAAGCAGCAGAAAAAAAAAGAGAAAAGAAAAAAAGCAGCAGAAAAAAAAAGAGAAAAGAAAAAAGCAGCAGAAAAAAAAAGAGAAAAGAAAAAAAGCAGCAGAAAAAAAAAGAGAAAAGAAAAAAAGCAACAGAAAAAAAAAGAGAAAAGAAAAAAAGCAACAGAAAAAAAAGAGAAAAGAAAAAAAGCAACAGAAAAAAAAGAGAAAAGAAAAAAAGCAACAGAAAAAAAAGAGAAAAGAAAAAAAGCAACAGAAAAAAAAGAGAAAAGAAAAAAGCAACAGAAAAAAAAGAGAAAAGAAAAAAGCAACAGAAAAAAAAGAGAAAAGAAAAAAGCAACAGAAAAAAAAGAGAAAAGAAAAAAGCAACAGAAAAAAAAGAGAAAAGAAAAAAGCAACAGAAAAAAAAGAGAAAAGAAAAAAGCAACAGAAAAAAAGAAAAGAAAAAAAGAAAAGGAAAAAGAAACAGAAAAATGAAATAAAGAAAAGAAAAAAGAAAAGAAAGAAAAAGAAAAAAGAAATAAAAAGGAAAAAAGAAAAATAAAAAAGAAAAAATAAATGAAACAAAAAAAGGAAAGAAAAAAGAAACAGAAAAAAGAAAAAGGAAATAGAAAAGAAAAAAGTAAAAAAAAAAGACAAGAAATAAAAAGAAGAGAAAAAGAAGAGAAAAAAGAAGAGAAGAAAAGAAAGAAAATAAAAATAAAAGAAAGAAAAAAAGTAAAAAGAAAATAAAGAAACAAAAAGAAAAGGAAATGAAAGAAAAAAAAATTAAAGGAAAGAAGGGGAAAAAAAAAAACCCAAGCCCCAACCCAGCAGCAATACCTTCATGCCTGATATTTACACAAGTAAATATTTTTTATGTATATGCAGACAGTACAGAAATGATCTTTAATGAATTATCTGCGAGTGAAAACAGTTCTGTAAATCAGCAGGGCTGCAGGCAATTCTTACCATATGTCGGCTCGCATTTGTATCACAGGGGTGGGTTTGGCGAGGACGGAATATCTGCCTTGCTCTCATTGCTGATGTGCAAGGAATTAGGAGCTACATAACTCAATGTGTTTAAGCAAGAATATTGTCTGGTTTTATTGGACTATTATTAATGCAAAGGCGAATGCATCCTATGCCGCGCGGCGAGGCAGGCAGCGAGAGCTGCATGGTAGCAGGCAGAAGCTTAAATGATATTAAGAATACCTTTCTGGTCCGTCCCCCCCCCCCCCCCCCAAAGCTTCCTTCAAACCTTTCTCCTGGAGGTTTCTCAGGCTCAATCAGCAACTTGCACAGCAAAAAATGTCTGCAAAATATAAGCTGCGCTCTGCACACATCCCTCCCTTCCCCCATCATAAAATAGCATCTCAATTCCTAATGGTAATAAGGATGAATTACTTAATGTATGGAGGGGGTGCTGGGGCTAAAAACGCACTCCATAATACCGCTGAGCTTTATTATTGCTGTGTTTACCCGCGGAAGCGTAAAGCTCATCACGCGCCGCAGAAACCGGAGCCCCAGATGAGAAACTGCCACCATAATACCTTGCAAAACGCAGGTTAAAACTTCTGCCTGGTCCAGGTTAGGAATAAATGGCTCTCCTAAATCCAGCTAGAAAAGCAAGATGAAGAGTGACTGGGGAAAGGTGGGGGGGGGGGGAAGGGAAAGACAAATCAAAATTGGTATGGAGATCCTTTTATTCCCCAACTCTGGGGATTTTATTCCTGAGTTGGTAATGCTGAGGATGTGCTTCATCTATCTTTTAAATACATTGCAGCAGTAAACCAACCAACCATCCAAAAATCTAAAGGCAGGCTCTCCAGCAGGCTAAATAAGAGGGCAAAAAGTAGGGGGGAACTTCGCCCAGGTTGCAGTGATGCTAGGAGGGAGGAGAAGGCCTCTGGGAACAGTGGTCCTCGCTCTGCTGCGCCAGACCCCGAACAAAGAGAGGTTGCCCCTATTTGTATACGGGTCCTGTATATTGAGCGGATTGCTGCTGGCTCCAGTGGGAATAGGATGCTTTCTGCTTGTTTGCCCACGGGAATATTTCTGGCCACACTGGCTCCAGCAGGGGGAAGGGAGAGGGGTTAGGAATAGATTTTTTTTTTTTTTTTGGTGTGTGTGCAAGAGAATAAAAACAAACAATGATTTAAAAAAAGAAGAAAAAAAGCATCCCAGCTCCTTCTCTTCTGCCCCCTGCTCTCACCCCCTCTCCTTCCTCGTGAGGACGCAGCCGTGAGGCAGACGACTCCGTCACGACGTAACACCTAGATGAAAAATGCCATAACCATTTGTCACCAAATATCCTGTGCACCAAGATACCAAGCAAACAGTGTGAGCCTGACAGGGCTGATGCAAAACAGCACTTCAGCTAATTTTTCCTTTCTCCTCGACTCCGTTGTGCACTATGCAAATCTGATTGCAAAAGTGGGCCGTGAGCATCACTTTAAAGCCGGTTAACTTTCGGAGGTGGTGCTCAGAGCAATCAACAGAACCTTAGCATGCAGGAACTTAAATAACAGAGCTGCTTCCCCGCTCGGCACCGAGCTTTGGTTCCTGCTTGGCGCAGAGGTTTGGTTCCAGCCGCGTGATGGATTGCGCCCTGCCTGCGCGCAGATTAAAAAGACATCGCTTCAGATCACTTGTGGCAGCAGCAAAGAGGAGCTGGTTTTAAACCAGAATAACAATAATAGCAATTACCTAACAATCTGCCCTGAATCATCTCGCCCTGCAAGCAGTTATTGATTATTAACAGGATAATATTTGCATGAGCCTGCCGTGGACCACATCCCGCATCCCACTGCACCAGCGCACAGTGAAAACTGACCTGCTGCTGGCGGATTCATAGTCCAGTGGTAGGTGCCTGCAGGCTCTGAAATGTATCAAGCTCTTGGTGCCATGGTCTAGTTGATTGGCCAGGATGTCAATGCAGACTTCTCATAAAATTGATCATAGAATCAAGCAGGTTGGAAGAGACCTCCAAGCTCAGCCAGTCCAACCTAGCATCCAGCCCTGGCCAACCAACCAGACCATGGCACTAAGTGCCTCAGCCAGGCTTGGCTTCAACACCTCCAGGCACGGTGACTCCACCACCTCCCTGGGCAGCCCATTCCAATGCCAATCACTCTCTCTGACAACAACTTCCTCCTCACATCCAGCCTAGACCTCCCCTGCCACAACTCCAGACTGTGTCCCCTTGTTCTGTTGCTGCTTGCCTGGCAGCAGAGCCCAACCCCACCTGGCTACAGCCTCCCTTCAGGGAGTTGGAGACAGCAATTTTTGCAGATTTATTCCTGCCAGCTTTACAAGGGAGAAGAAAGAAGCAGTTAAGCACAGAGGAGCTCAGGTTAAGTACAAAGGCCCAGCCAGCAATTGTGAGGGATGGCAGAATCACAATCAAGCCTAGCACTACGTAACCGGGGGGCCACCAGGCCCCCCGGCCTTTGATCCCCTTCACCAATCACCCAGTGCACACCATAGGGACTCACCAGTGACAAGGAGAGGAGGATCCCTCTGCCCAGTTGGGCAAGCTTGGCTGCTGCTTTCCCTGGGGCCCATTAAATAGGGGAGTGGGCAGGGAGGGCAAAGTGGTCACACCTGGGGTGGGAGGAGACTCCAAGAGAACTCAGGTGCTCTGGGTTTGGGGGGAAAAAGGGGAAAGAGGCAGAAAAAGGGAGGTGGTGCTGAAAGGATGGAGATGAAAAGAGGAAGATGGGGGAAAGAGGAAGGTGGAGAGGAAGGAAGGAGATGGAAAGAAAAAGAGGGAGATGGAGGAAAATCTGAAGAGGAAAGGAGGGAGATGGGGGAGAAGGGAGATTTAAACAAGTAATAAAAATGAAAACTGGACTGTAGTGTTTGCACTGCAAGCAGCCTTTTCATGAGCAGCCCTTTGTCATTTCTGCCTGGAGTGGTAACCAGACATCTTCAGTGGCTCACTGTGTTGGCAAAGAAGAGCAAGCCACACCTGGCTAAGGGGGGAAATGAGGAAATAAAGAGGAAAGCTAAGAAATAAAAACCAAGTACAAATTATAAAGACATATATGCAAACTGTGAGGTCTTTCAGCAAGTTCTGCATGGGACAGCAATATGCCCCTGTGGCCAAGAGGGCCAATGGCATCCTGGGGTGCATCAGGAAAAGTGTGGCCAGCAGGTCTAGGGAGGTTCTCCCCCTGTACTCTGCCCTGCTGAGACCACACCTGCAGTACTGTGTCCAGTTTTGGGCTCCCCAGTTCAAGAGAGACAGAGATCTGCTGGAGGCAGTCCAGCAGAGAGCCACAAGGATGACTACAGACCTAGAGCATTTCCCATATGAAGAGAGACTGAGAAACCTGAGGCTGTTTATTCTGGAGAGGAGAAGGCTGAGAGGGGACCTGATCAGTGTGTACAAATCTCTGAGGGGTGGGTGTCAAGTGGCTGGGGCCAATCTCCTTTTGGTGGTTAGCAACTTCCTCCTCACCTTCACCCTCAATCTCTCCACCTCCAGCTTTGCTCCATTTACTTTAGCCCTGTCACTCCCTGACAGCCTCAAAAATCCCTCCCCAGCTTTTTTGTAGCCCCCTTCAGATCCTGGAAGGCCACAAGAAGGTCACCTGGGAGCCTCCTCTTCTGCAGCCTGCACAGCCCCAACTCTTTCAGTCTGTGCTCACAGCAGAGCTGCTGCAGCCCTCTTTAAGAAAGACCTTAAAAGCTGTGTGGATGTGGTGCTGAGAGACACAGTTCAGTGGTGACCTGGCAGTGCTGGGTTAATGGCTGGACTTGATGATCTTTAGAGGTCTTCAGATGGTCTGAAGATGACCCTTTAAGATCTTTCCCATCCTACATGATTCTGTCGTATCCATTCTTCAAAGTCATTTTTTTCTGCACTGGAAATGGAGGCCAAGAAAACATCCCCATTGCTGTCACATCATCACAAATGACTGCTGGGTGGGGTTTTATTTCCCCCCCCCCCACCCACTTTGAGCCCCCAGCATCAGCTCCCATCCTATGTTTTATACATGGTCAGCAAGAGACAATCTCTTTCATAATAGGGCAGGAGCACATCCAATTAAACTGGCAAACAATATTACATTCTCCTATTAGCTTGTGAAGAGCATCCTTTCTGGTAAAGAGGAGCCCAGAGGTTAGAGAAATGTTAAGGATTTCTTTCTCAAACTCTTCCCTGGCTGACTCTGTGATCTCCATTTGAATTAGCTGGTACCTGCTGCTTGGGCTGTTTGTTGTTAGATGTCACCAGCAACGGTGATGCCAAAAAGGCTGCAACACAATAGACTCGAAAGGATCTGAGGTTGAGGGCAATGAAGTTTAAAATGTAGTCTCTTCTTGCTTGGAGATATTTTTGCACATGTGTATCTTGAAAAGAAAACTCAGAAGGGAGATGCTTTCAAAGGCAAAGGGAAGAAAGTCAGAGGGAAAAAGGCAATGCACTTTGCAACAGATTCGGTTAAGCAGCTCAGGTGATCCTGTTGATTTGCTGCTCCCTGGATTGTAATTGATTAGAAACTGCTTCTGATGCTTACAGGATGCAGAAAGAGGAGTTCAATGTAAATAAGGAGCTGCTGTATGTTTAAGTGTCCCTTCTGGTGAATTAAATACCTTTATGAAAAGACTCCCTGCATTTTATTTATTCCACTTCCTACTTGAATGTCATCTTGGCTCAGTTAATCAGAGGAGAACCTGTGAGGGCAGATTAAGAGGGTTAGGGTTGTTCAGCCTGGAGAAGAGAAGGCTCTGGAGAGACCTTATTGTGGCCTTTCAGTGCTTAAAGGGGCCTCTCAGAAAGACAGGAACAATCTTCTTAGCAGGGTCTGTTGGGACAGGACACTTTGAAACCGTTTTAAACCATTACACCAGCACAGAGTAGAAGCTGACCTGCTGGAGAGCAGCCCTGCAGAGAAGGACATGGGACCTGCTGCTGAGCTACAAGTTCCCCATGGGCCACTAATGTGCCATCATGGCCAAGAAGGTGAATGGTCTCCTGGGCTGCATTAAGGGCAATGTGGCCAGCAGGTCGAGGGAGGTTCTCCTCTGTTTCTACTTTGAGCTAGTATCAGTATTGTGTTCAGTTCTGGGCTCCCCAGCTCAGGAGAGACAGGGTACTACAGCAGAGAGTCCAGCAGAGGTGATGGGAGGACTGGAGCATCTTTCTGAGGAGGAAAGGCTGAGAGACCTGGGGCTGGAGAGCCTGGAGAAGACTGAGAGAGGATCTTCTGAGAGCTCTTTACCATGCAAAGGGCAGGTGTCCAGAAGATGGGACCAGTCACTCTTCAGTGGTGTTGAGTGGAAGGATAAGGGCAATGGGCACAAACAGGAACCTTTTCCACAGGAGGAAAACCTTCTATGCTGTGAGGGTGCCAGAGCACTGGAACAGACTGTCCAGAGAGGCTGTGGAGTCTTTTCTCTGGAGAGATTCCAAGCCCACCTGGACACCACTGCAAAAATGCTGAGCACAGCAGAGGAAAAGCTTCTGCTGATGAACAGGAGTTGGGTCCATGGCACATAGCCTCTGCAAGAGTCACCTCTGCACCAGAGTGATTTGCTTCCTACCAGTCTCGGTTTCAACGTAGACATCAATCTGGATATCTATACACAACTGTCTCCAGTTATCAGACAAATCTTGTACAGCCAAGGCTACTCAGAAGGGGTTGTTCTGCACAGATTCCTTCAAACCTCTCAAAATTGATGGCAGGATCTATCACCCTACAGCTGCAGTTTATTTTGCAGAGTGCTCAAAAGGGGTTATGCAGACTTGATGCAGCTGGGTCAAACAGCCTCATCTGAGATTTACATGATGGGAGATGCCTGCTTCTCTGGTCATCAGTTCTGGTCATCATGTGGTCTGCTCCATCAAGGTGCAGCCTTGGTGTGAAGCAGGTTAAGTCCAACAGATTTATTCCTCCCCCATTTGTTGGTTGGTCATGACCCTCCCAGGTACACCCTACAAAGCAGGCCTTGTTGTTTAACAGCCAAACCTTGACTACCAGCACTTCTGCTACTAACTGTGTCCTCTTGGCAGTGCAGAAACACCTTGCAAGCTCCCAGACAGCCTTCATAGCACCACAGTGCCCATTTTCTCCCAGCAGTGGTGCCAGCTTCCTTAAGCAAGCCTTTGGTCTGCTCTGCTCTCCACGGCGATCACTCTCCACTCAGTGCTGAAGCTCAGCACAAGGTGTCTTCTTCTCTGAAGACTGTCAAGACCCTTCTGGATCTATTCCTGCATGACTTGCCCCAGGTGATCCTGCTTTGGCAGGGAGGTTGGACTAGGTGACCCCTGTGGGTCACTCCCAACCCCTACTTCACTACAATCTTCCAGGAAGTTGCAGAGAGCAAGAAGGTCACCCCTGAGCCTCCTCTTCTCCAGGCTAAACAACCCCAGCTGCCCCAGCCTCTCCTCACAAGACTTGTGCTCTAGATTCATCACCATCTTCCTTGCCCTTCTCTGGACACCTTCCAGCACCTCAACATCTCTCTTGAATTGAGGAGCCCAGAACTGGACACAGCACTCAAGGTGTGGTCTGACCAGTGCTGAGCACAGGGCCAGAATAACCTCCCTTGTCCTGATGCCCACACTGCTCCTGAGCCAGCCCAGGATGCCATTGGCTCTGCTGCCCACCTGGGCACACTGCTGGCTCAACTTCAGCTCCTCTCTCCCAGCACCCCCAGGTCTGTCTCTGCCTGGCTGCTCTCAGCCACTCTGTCCCCAGCCTGGAGTGCTGCTTGGGGTTGTTGTGGCCAAAGTGCAGAGCCCTGCACTTGGCCTTGTTCAATCTCATCCCATTGGCCTCTGCCCACCCATCCAGCCTGGCCAGGTCTCTCTGCAGGGCTCTCCTACCCTCCAACAGCTCCACAGCTGCTCCTAGCTTGGTGTCATCTGCAAACTTACTGATGCTTACTTACCATTATCTAACTTATCTTACTTGTTGGAGCACCCTCAGTGTACAAAATGTTTTCCTTATATCTACCCTAAACCTTCCCTCTTTCAGCATAAGTTGACATTATTTACCCTACCTCTTGGTAATGGTTTCCTTTTGCCCTGGGGTCCATGTTCTTCCCACTAGCAGAAGTGCTGTGAGACACAGGACGTGGCTGTGGGCTCTGTGAGCTTTCCTGCAGGACTTGCATTTTCCTTTTGAGGTCACAGCTTTTTGTCGTCCCTTCATAGGAGCTTTCCTTCTGAGGGTGCTGATTGCAAGGGAGAAGCTGCCTGAAGGGGATCCTGATGTGCAGAGCATCCTGAGACAAGGTAAAAGTACCTTTGCTCCGGGCTTTGGAGTGTGATGGGAGAGAGAAGGAAAACTGTTTTGCCTCTGAAAGCAATGCAACCAGATGGTTTCCTCCCTCAAGGCAGTGCAGCCAAAGCTGGGTTTGTTCTGGTATTACAAAAGTGCTGATGTGAAGGGATGACTTATCAGTGGGCTCCTTCAAGTCCAGGCTGGAGAGTCTGAGTGGGAACTGGACTTCTCTACTCAGTGCTCAGGACCAAAGAAAGGCATTTAATGGAATTGTTCAGACAAGCTCAAAAATCTCAGCTTGCACATGCAGTTAAAACCTTCCCTGGTACTTCAGCTTCCTGGCTGGGATTTGCTTTCCCAGGAGATGGTTCACAGAATAGCTTCCAAGCTGGACTAGAAGCCTGCTCACCCTCCAAGAGAAGTGTGTCAGGGGAGGCTGTGTAACACAATGACAGGTTGCCAGGTGGTGATGGGGGAAACACTGAAAATACAGAGGAGGGCAAAAGCATTTCTAAGCTAGAAGAAAAGGTGGAGCCAACAAATTATGGTCTGCTCTGGCATCTCCTCTTCTGCTGCTCCAGAAAGAACTGCAATACAGTTGTGTGCACAGGGGTGAGCACTTTTGGCTGAGACAATGAGCAAGTGTGGGTTTGCTTTGGGTTCATGATGGATGAAGAGCAGGTGGGTGAGCAGCTCTCTCCACTCTGACAGTCCAGAGGAATTAATCATGCCTGGGAAGCTTGATCACATCCGAGTTTGAAATGATGCTAAAAAGACACCATGGGGTTCCAGGTGATTGTCTCCTGCAGTTCCCGATCAGCTATAAGAAGCCCTCCTATAGCTACAAGGCTTTAAATTCTGCTTCAGGTCCTCAAAATCTCTTCTCTTTCTGCCTCTTCTATCCTCTGTGGCCATGTGCCAGGTTTGACTGTCAGAATTCAATCACCAGTGTTGGCTCCTGAAGCAGAGGAGGCTCTAACTTATTCTTTTCTGTATCTAGGCAAAGTGATGCTTGTGACACCAGCTGAGTTAGAATTAGACTTAATCACATTTTCATTTTCCTGGGTAGAAGCAGAATGTTCCTTAGGTTTGATCTTGTGAAATCCTGGGTGCTTTGGTCTTGTTCCAAGATCAGAAATCAGGCATAGAGATTGTTTTGGTCAGAAGAGGCCTTTAGGATCTTTGAGTCCAACCATTAACCCAGCACTGCCAGGTCACCACTAAACCATGTCCTTCAGCACCACATCTACATGGCTTCTAAATCCCTTCTGGGAGGGTGACTCCAGCACAGCTGTCAGCCTGTTCCAGTGAACATGCCTGGTGGACATGTGCAATGTGCATATAACTTCTGGAAGGTGCATGGTGTGTTGCTAATGTGAAGCAGTTCTAGTGCCAGTGCTTGGCCAAACCATGAGCAGGAGCTGTGTCCAATCAAGGAAAGACTGTGACCATGAACAGCACCATGTTGATGGAAGGAGGAACACCAAAATCATTCCTCTGATCTGTGAAGAAAGAGGAAATATGATGTTTGCTATTGTTGATGCTGCTGAGCTCACAGAATTTAGCTCAGCTGAATGAGTGCTCTGTTGTGACTTTGAAAATGCAGGGTTCTGCACTTTGGCCACAACAAGCCCAAGCAGCACTCCAGGCTGGGGCCAGAGTGGCTGAGAGCAGCCAGGCAGAGAGGGAGCTGGGGGTGCTGGGAGAGAGAAGCTGAAGTTGAGACAACAGTGTGCCCAGGTGGGCAGCAGAGCCAATGGCATCCTGGGCTGGCTCAGGAGCAGTGTGGGCATCAGGACAAGGGAGGTTCTTCTGCCCCTGTGCTCAGCACTGCTCAGGCCACACCTTGATTGCTGTGTCCAGTTCTGGGTTCCTCAATTCAAGAGAGATGTTGAGGTGCTGGAAGGTATCCAGAGAAGGGCAAGGAAGCTGGTGAGGGGCCTGGAGCACAGCCCTGTGAGGAGAGGCTGAGGGAGCTGGGGGTGTGCAGGCTGCAGAAGAGGAGGCTCAGGGCAGACCTCATTGCTATCTACAACTCCCTGAAGAGAGGCTGTAGCCAGGTGAGGTTGGTCTCTTCTGCCAGGCAAGCAGCAACAGAAGAAGGGGACACAGTCTCAAGCTGTGCTGAGTGAGGTCTAGTCTGGATGTTGTTAGGAAGTTGTTGTCAGAGAGAGTGATTGGCATTGGAATGGGCTGCCCAGGGAGGTGGTGGAGTCTCTGTGCCTGGAGGTGTTGAAGCCAAGCCTGGCTGGGGCACTTAGTGCCATGGTCTGGTTGCTTGGCCAGGGCTGGGTGCTAGGTTGGACTGGCTGAGCTTGGAGGTCTCTCCCAGCCTGGTTGATTCGATGACTCTATGTATTGTAGTGACACAGAAAGGAAAATTGGTGCCATCCCAACAGGGTGGGAACATACATTTGGACCTTGTTTTCTCTCCAGGTCCTCATCTTCTGTGTGCAGAGCTGCTAAGGGAGCCATGTTTAAAGGCAATGGGCACCATCTTTTTGCAGTGCAAGACCTCTTAAATTTGGCTTTCCTGGATTCCTTGGTGGGACAGGAGAGAAGAAATCCAGGAGGACATTAGAGTGAGAAGGAACTCGTTAGCAGAGAGAGTGTTTCTGCTCTCTCATTACTTCTAAATGATTACCAGAAACATTGGAAGGAAGTCAGATATCAGCTTTGGGAGCTCTGTTAACACCTTGGAGTGAGGCTGGGATCCTTCCATCCTGATGCTGAGCTGTGACACAGTGGAGCATAGACCTGAAGACTCCCTGGCTACACTGTGCTGGTTCAGCTGAGCTGCATGTGTCAGCAGAGAGCAGGGAGAGTTCAATATTTATAACATGTTTTGACCAGTAATGTATTCAGCCTATTTTTAAGCTGCATGGCTCTGCACGGAGGGACATCTCATGTCTCTGCACCCTACTGCAAGCTGTCAGCCCCTGAAGGCAGCTGGAAGTGTTACAGCTGATATCCACACTTGAAGGAGAAGGATTCCAGCAATGCTTCGATCTTCTAGCAGCTGTCAACAAAATCTGATCTAGGGATAGAACATTGCACAGTTCACAAGGTGGGAGAGGACATGGCATGGAGTTATGGAGATGGGATGCCTGGGAATAAGTGTGGGCTCTGCCAGCCCAGGATTGGCTGCAACAGCATCAAGTAGATTAACTTAAGCATTGTAGAATCAGAGAATGGTGGGGCTTGGAAGAGCTCTCTGAGATAGGCTGGATGTTAGGAGGAAGTTGTTGGCAGAGAGAGTGATTGGCACTGGAATGGGCTGCCCAGGGAGGTGGTGGAGTTGCCATCCCTGGAGGTGTTGAAGCCAAGCCTGGATGAGACACTTAGTGCCATGGTCTGGTTGACTGGATAGGGCTGGGTGCTAGGTTGGAGTGGATGATCTTGGAGGTCTCTTTCAACCTGGTTGATTCTGATTCTATGGCATTGAGCTACTGATATGGGATGCCTAGGAATGGCGTGGGTGCTGCCAGCCTAGGATTGGCTGCAATAGCATCAAGTAGATTAACCTAAACATCATAGAGTCACAGAATGGTGGGGTTTGGAAGGGCTCTCTGGAGATAGGCTGGATGCTAGGATGAAGTTCTTGCCAGAGTGATTGACATTGGAATGGGCTGCCCAGGGAGTTGGTGGAGTTGCTGTGCCTGGAGGTGTTCAAGCCAAGCCTGGATGAGACACTTAGTGCCATGGTCTGGTTGATTGGAGAGGGCTGGGTGCTAGGTTGGAGTGGATGAGCTTGGAGGTCTCTTCCAACCTGGTTGATTCTATGATTCTGTGATCATATAGTCCAACCCCTCTGCTACAGCCAGTTCACTCAAATCAGCTTGCCTGGGACCACATACAGGTGGGTTCAAAATCTCTACAGAAGGAGTCTCCACAGCCTCTCTGGACAGCCTGTGCCAGTGCTCTGTCACCCTCACAGGATCAAAGTTTCTCCTCATCTTCAGTTGGAACCTCTTCTGTTCTAGCTTGTCTCCATTGTCCCTTGCCCTGGCACTGCTTGTCCCTTGGCACTGCTTGTCCCTTGGCACTGCTCTGGTTTAGGTTATCTTGAAAAGTACTTTGGCCTATGCTTTAGGAGGAAGGTCTGGCAACAGTTCTCAACCACAGGTCAGTTGATGCACATGAAGAATGATTCAGATAAAGAGAAAACACCACTGTGAGCTCCACTCATAGAATCACAGAATCACAGAAATGAGCACCACCAAGTTATTAAAGCAGGAAATCATTCTCCAGCAAAGAAACCAGTTGAAACTCAGGTTCTGCTGTGAGCCCAGAATGAAAATCTACAGCAAGAGGAGATGAAACCTGTCTTGTTTGGATTATGTGATTAAGAGTTTTACTATTTTCAGTATCCCTAATCTGAAACAGTAAGCAACATCAGCAGAAAAATCAGTCAGTGTGGGAGGAAAAATGGGTGAGTATTTTGGGTTTTATTTCTGCACTGGAAATCAGTTGTTAGGTAGCTGGAAAACACACAGGGAAATTCAAGCAGTTGATGTTTCTCTTCTTCTGTTGCACTCAAAGCCTGTGTCTTGGAAGGGAATTTGCGTGGGACACGACAGCAGTTCCTGTCACACAAATCCTAAGTCTCCAAACACAGATATATATATATATATATATATTCTTAATGAAAAATCCTGGGGGCCTGAGTATTGTTCATAATTAAGCCTGTGAAACAGAAGTGGCTGGTAATGAGGAGGCTTTGCTTCGTGTCTCCCAACAAGCCTCACCTAGATGAGATTTGTGCCTACACAGGTCTGTACAGGGGCCTCTGAAATGTAAATAAAGTCTCCCTGTCTGCTCAACCAGTGAATGGGAGGGTGAGGGGCATCTGTGAGGTGACCAAATTTGAGGCTAAGCCAGAAGATGTGGGCACAGGTCTCCAGGCTTTCTCTCTCATGATTAATTCCATACAGCATTCAGGAAAAGGCAAGAAATCTGGAGACTGCTTTTAAATGAGAAGTCATAGAATCATAGAATCAAGCAGGTTGGAAGAGACCTCCAAGATCATCCAGCCCAACCTAGCACCCAGCCCTGGCCAAGCAACCAGACCATGGCACTAAGTGCCTCATCCAGGCTTTGCTTCAACACCTCCAGGCACAGTGACTCCACCACCTCCCTGGGCAGCCCATTCCAATGCCAATCACTCTCTCTGTGAAGAACTTCCTGCTAACATCCAACCTATACTTCCCCAAGCACAACTTGAGACTGTGTCCCCTTGTTCTATTGCTGGTTGCCTGGGAGAGGAGGCCACCCCCTACCTGGCTACAATGTCCCTTCAGGTAGTTGTCACTTGCACATAACCTGTGCAGCAGCTCTGGTGACTGAGGTGAAGCCAAGACCTCTTCAACTGTGGTGAAAGTTGGTGCAATGGCAGTGGGTCCAGTGCAAAATTCAGTCTTAGGTTAGGATGGAATTTGAGATCAGCTGGAGTCAGTACAGGAAAGATATGGAGCTGTTGGAGCAGGTCCAGAAGAGATTTGAGAGATGTAGCATTGCTTTGATGAGGACAGGCTGAGAGAGTTGGGGTTCAGTCTGGAGAAGAGAAGGCTCCAGGAAGACCACTGTGGCCAGTAGGACAAAGGAGGTTATTCTGGTACTCAGCACTGCTCAGGCCACACCTTGAGTGCTGTGTCCAGTTCTGGGATCCTCAATTCAAGAGTGGAAGGTGTCCAGAGAAGGGCAACAAAGCTGGGGAGGGGCCTGGAGCAGAGCCCTGTGAGGAGAGGCTGAGGGAGCTGGGGGTGTGCAGCCTGCAGCAGAGGAGGCTCAGGGCAGAGCTCATTGCTGTCTACAACTCCCTGAAGGGAGGCTGTAGCCAGGTGGGGTTGGGCTCTGCTGCCAGGCAAGCAGCAACAGAAGAAGGGGAGAGAGTGTCAAGTTGTGGCAGGGGAGGTCTAGGCTGGATGTTGTTAGGAAGTTGTTGTCAGAGAGAGTGATTGGCATTGGAATGGGCTGCCCAGGGAGGTGGTGGAGTCTCTGTGCCTGGAGGTGTTGAAGCAAAGCCTGGATGAGGCACTTAGTGCCATGGACTGGTTGATTGTCTAGGGCTGGGTGCTGGGTTGGACTGGATGATCCTGGAGGTCTCTTCCAACCTGGCTGATTCTATGATTCTATGATCTATAGCAGCCCAAACCATTCTGTGATTTTATGACCATAGATCCTAATTCACATTTACAATTCTTGCCCATCACAATTAGAACTGAAACCTGCCTTAAAATTACTCTGCAGTGTCAAATCCTTCCCTTATTTCCCCAGTGGTGCAGAGGTCTCTAAGGACAAGCCCTGTGAATGACTGTGTTGAGCAAGGGCTAAAGAAGAGCCAGGCGATTTAGGCTTTGTCTTGCACATAGCATTGCAAAGCATCACCCTGAATGAACTGCTGCCAGAGCTGTCGAAGGGTCAACGACTTCCTCAGCAAACCTCAGACACAGGTGGGACCTCGGGCAGGGCTCGGTGCATCCCTCAGCCAAGCTTTTAAAACAGCAATCCCTGCAATAGGATTAAATGGTGCCAACCAATGGGGGCAAAGGCTTGTGGAGATTATGAGAAGCATGTGAAAGGAAGGATTAGTGGGAGTTGCAATGAAAATGGAAGAGAGAAATCAGATCCATGTGCCAAACACGCTTGGAGGTAGCTAACCTCTCCACCTCTGCTCCAGAACAGCCCAGACTCACCTTTCCATCCATGAGAACAGTCCCTGTGCTTTGCCTCTGTCCTGGAAGGCTGATAGGCCTATTAGATGTCCTGCCCTGCCTCACCCTTCTGCTGATGGGGGAAGCAAGGGTGGGAGGAAAACAAAGGCTTGGGCCATTATGTCCCCACTCAGAGTGATAAACAGGTACCCACAGGTGTTTAGGTGCTTGTTGGTGTCTTGTCCAACTAAGGGTGAGCGAGCCCTGGGGCCACCTAATATGATCAGTTTGGCAGATGCCATCTGATTGGTGAATCAGAAGTGACAGAACCTGAGCTGAGTTGCAAGCAGTTGAGCTGCTTCTGCCCTGCTGCCTCTGCTTGCTGCTTCTGCCTTACGGAGCTGCCTCTGCCTTGTGGAGCTGCTTCTGCCTCACTGCTCCTGGACAATGTGTTCTGCTCTGCCTCTGGCTTCAGACCAGCTTAGACCTCATCTTTTGGGCTTGATCTACCTGGAAACTTAAGTTCCAGGCCCCTCACCAGCTTTGTTGCCCTTCTCTGGTCATGTTCCACTATCTCAACATCTCTCTTGAATTTAGGAGCCCAGAACTGGACACAGCACTCAAGCTGTGGCCTGAGCAGTGCTGAGCACAGTGGCAGAATAACCTCCCTTGTCCTGCTGGCCACACTGCTCCTGATGCAGGCCAGGATGTAGTTAACTCTCTTGGCCACCTGGGCACACTGCTGGCTCATCTTCAGCTGTTATCTCCCAGCACCCCCAGATTTATTTCTTCCAGACTGCTCTCAGCCACTCAGTCCCCAGCCTGTAGTGCTGCTTGGGGTTGTTGTGGCCAAAGTGTAGAACCCTGCACTTGGCCTTGTTCAATCTCATCCCATTGGCCTCTGCCCACCCATCCAGCCTGCCAAGGTGTTCTGGATGTTCTGCAGACCATTAGTCAGCCATGCTGGGCTTAAGCTGTTTGGCTGCAAGCATGAAGAAATCTGCTTCTTTAGCTCCTTCTAGTAAATCCATGGTCTCTTGTGCCCTGATCTATCCCTGTGTCATCTTCCTGGGCAGCCTGCCTGTGGCAGCAAGACAGCTTTATGAGTCTGCTGAGGTCACATCCGAACATCCTGAGTAATCTTCATCACTGATGGAAAAATGCCCATGTGTCTTGGTGAAATACTGCAAGGAGCAGCCAGCATTGTTTAAGACACATCTCTGATTTTGAGCCTCACCTTGTCATGCAAGCTGTGAGCAAGGCTGAGTCAGCCAAAGCACTGTCACCAAGATTGCATTTATTGTATAGATATTAATGACTTGAGGCAAATTTCCATGCAAAATATTTGGGGTTTTTTTGGGTAAAAGATAATATCATTCTTTACTGAGGGGGCTGAGTTAAAAACAGAAAGGGAAACTGGGTGTGAAAAACAAACCTCCAAAAGCAATCCTGGCTTTGGTTTGTGTAAGAAAAAAACAAAGCCCTCAGCATCAGTTGAAAAAGAAATGGTACAAAATTGTGTGATTTTGTGTTTGCTTCCATTGAAAACATCTTTGGGAATATGTCTTTGAGTAGTCCTGACAAGCTCTCAAAATAAACCCAACCAAACAAAGCATAAGCCAGAAGTCTTGGAGGGCTCTTCCAACCTGGTTGATTCTATCATTCTGTGATTCTAGTCCAGCTCTCTTGCTAATGCAGATACACCCAGAGCAAGTTGCCCAGGACCAGAACATCCAAGTGGCTTCTGAAAGCTTCCAGAGAGGGAAACTCCACAGCTTCTTTAGCCAGCCTACTCTGAGGCTCTGGCACCCTCAAAGTAAAGAGATTGCTTATTTCAACTGAAACCTCCTGTATACTGTGCAGCAAAGCTGGAGGTGGGTGGGTTCTGACTGGCTGTGAGGAGGAAGTTGTTCAGCATAGAATCAGTCAGGGTTGGAAGGCACCACAAGGAGCAGCCAGTTCCAACCCCCTGCCATGCCCAGGGACACCCTACCCTAGAGCAGGCTGCACACAGCCTCACACAGCCTGGCCTCAAACACCTCCAGCCATGGGGCCTCAACCACCTCCCTGGGCAACCCATTCCAGCCTCTCACCACTCTCCTGCTCAACAACTTCCTCCTCACCTCCACTCTGACTCTCCCCACCTCCAGCTTTGCTCCATTTTCCCCAGTCCTGCCATTCCCTGATGTCCTGAAAAGTCCCTCCCCAGCTTTCTTGTAGCCCCCTTCAGAAACTGAAAGGCTACAAGAAGGTCACCTGGGAGCCTCCTCTTCTGCAGCCTGCACAGCCCCAACTCTTTCAGTCTGCCCTCATAGGACATGAGAGTGGTGAGAGGCTGGAATGGGTTGCCCAGGGAGGTGGTTGAGGCCCCATGGCTGGAGGTGTTTGAGGCCAGGCTGTGTGAGGCTGTGTGCAGCCTGCTCTAGGGTAGGGTGTCCCTGGGCATGGCAGAGGGGTTGGAACTGGCTGCTCCTTGTGGTCCCTTCCAACCCTGACTGATTCTACGATTCTATGACAAGGGATATATCAGGATTCCTCTGTCTAGACCTAAATTTTTCCTCTTTTTCAGCTAATCCTACCCAAATTTCTGTGCTGACCCATTAATAGAGTGCATGAGTTTCAGTCTGCTTCTGAGCAGGAGCTGAGTATCACTGCAAAAAGCAGAGATTACATTTCAGTTGTAGTTGCAACTCACATCCTTAGAATCATGGAGTCATTTGGGTTGAGACACTGGAAGGTGTCCAGAGAAGGGCAGCAAGGCTGGGGAAGGGCCTGGAGCAGAGCCCTGTGAGGAGAGGCTGAGGGAGCTGGGGGTGTGCAGCCTGCAGCAGAGGAGGCTCAGGGCAGAGCTCATTGCTGTCTGCAGCTGCCTGCAGGGAGGCTGTAGCCAGGTGGGGTTGGGCTCTGCTGCCAGGCAAGCAGCAACAGAACAAGGGGACAGAGTGTCAAGCTGTGCCAGGGCAGGTTCAGGCTGGATGTTTTTAGGAAGTTGTTGTCAGAGAGAGTGATTGGCATTGGAATGGGCTGCCCAGGGAGGTGGTGGAGTCTCTGTGGCTGGAGGTGTTGAAGCCAAGCCTGGCTGGGGCACTTAGTGCCATGGTCTGGTTGCTTGGCCAGGGCTGGGTGCTAGGTTGGACTGGCTGAGCTTGGAGATCTCTTCCAACCTGGCTGATTCTGTGATTCTATGTCCATGTTGCCAGTCTCCAAAACCAGGTGGACACATCCCAGCTGCTCCTTGTGAGTGGCACTTGTCCTGCTGTGCTGATCAAGACCATGCTCTGCTGCTGTAAGATCTACCAGTAGAGAGGTGGGGTTTGAGTTTTCCGTCTGTGTCCTGCCTGCACCACTCCTGATCCCCTATGGCTGGGATTTATTTCTGTCTAACTCAGAGATCTCTTCAGTGCACTTTTTGGGTCACAGCAGCCTCTATGTGTGGTTAGACACATTCCCAAATATCAATATAGCAGAAACAGAAGAAAAAAGGATCTGTGAAGCTACACATCTCTTAATGACTTTAAAAGCCTTTCTAAGGGTCTGCAGTTGGCCTTTTGTTTAGTGTAGAGCCACTCTCCTGGGACCAATGCCTGGTATAAATTTGTGCCACTAGAATCTAACATCTGAAATAAATCTGAGGTTGAGGTAATCCTTTTGAGCTCAAGCCTATAAAACACTGAGTACCATCCCCACCTGGAATGATTGTGTTTCTTTATTCCACCTCTGGGTGCAAAGTGGGATCTTACTGACCTTTTTTACAGGGCTGAACACTATGTTCCCATCTTCATGATGATCCTGTTGTGTACCTTGAAGCTGGCTCTGACACTTCAGTTCTCTCTTGTGAGAAACTCAGGCTACAAGATCGTCGTGAGCAGCCTTTTCTTATACATAAGTACAGTTTTCCCCTCACAAAACTCCCTTGCAAGGTGGCAAGTAAAGAGCTTTCACCTGTTTGCTGATGTGTGTATCCTATTAGCTGTGCCAATATTAATGTATAAGTTGTGTAGAGTAGAAACCTCTCAATGTACATCAAGAGTTTCTCAGTGCCTATCATAACAGTCAGAGGAGCCCTGGCCAACCTAAATGATAATCACAGACTGGTAGGAGGTGAAACAGACCTGCAGGTCATCTAATTTGCTTCTCCCACACTAAAACAGTTGACCCAGAGCAGGTTGCACTGGCATGTCCAGGAGGGTTTTGAATCGCTTCAGACTGGTAGATAGTAGCTGAAGCTGAGCCAGCAGTGCCCAGGTGGGCAGCAGAGCCAATGGCATCCTGGGCTGGCTCAGGAGCAGTGTGGGCAGCAGGACAAGGGAGGTTCTTCTGCCCCTGTGCTCAGCACTGCTCAGGCCACACCTTGAGTGCTGTGTCCAGTTCTGGGCTCCTCAACTCAAGAGAGATGTTGAGATACTGGAATGTGTCCAGAGAAGGGCAGCAAGGCTGGTGAGGGGCCTGGAGCACAGCCCTGTGAGGAGAGGCTGAGGGAGCTGGGGGTGTGCAGCCTGCAGAAGAGGAGGCTCAGGGCAGACCTCATTGCTGTCTACAACTCCCTGAAGGGAGGCTGTAGCCAGGTGGGGTTGGGCTCTTCTACCAGGCAAGCAGCAACAGAACAAGGGGACAGAGTGTCAAGCTGTGCTGGGGGAAGTCTAGGCTGGCTGTTAGGAGGAAGTTGTTGTCAGAGAGAGTGATTGGCATTGGAATGGGCTGCCCAGGGAGGTGGTGGAGTCTCTGTGCCTGGAGGTGTTGAAGCCAAGCCTGGCTGGGGCACTTAGTGCCATGGTCTGGTTGATTGGCCAGGGCTGGGTGCTAGGTTGGACTGGAGGAGCTTGGAGGTCTCTTCCAGTCTGGTTGATTCTATGATTCCACAGCCTCCATGGGCAGCCTGTTCCACCCTAAGAGGAGAGAAGTTTTTCCTTATTCTCACATGGGATTTCCTGTGGTTTAGTTTGTGCCAGAAGCTCCTTTTCCTATCACTGGGCAGCACTGAAAAGAGCCTGGCACGGTCCTCATGGTCCCTGTGCTTCAGATACTGATAAGCATTGAGAAGATTCCTTCTCAGCCTGCTCTCCTCTGAGAGAAATGGCCCCAGGTCTCCCACAGCTTCTTTCTAAGAGAGAGAATTGCTTATGTTTCTCCACAAAGCCACCCATTTGAGTTCAGTGCTTCTTGACTCTGCTCTCTGTTGCCCACAGAGTCACCTGGATATGAGACTTCCCTCTCCATTGCCTTCTGCCTCAGACAGTTACTCACAAATATGATTTAAGACTCTAACATCATGTCCTTGGGGACCAATGCTCACCTCACAGTAGACTCTGTCAGAAAAGGTGAATTTAATGGATGCTCAGGCCCAGTGATCAGCATGATCCTCACATGGCTTTGATCTGAGACATTCTGATCTAGTTGAAGATATTGTTTAGCCTGCGGAAGAGGAGGCTCAGGGCAGAGCTCATTGCTGTCTGCAGCTACCTGCAGGGAGGCTGTAGCCAGGTGGGGTTGGGCTCTTCTGCCAGGCAAGCAGCAACAGAAGAAGGGGACCCAGTCTCAAGCTGTGCCAGGGGAGGTCTAGGCTGGATGTTGGGAGGAAGTTGTTGTCAGAGAGAGTGATTGACATTGGAATAGGCTGCCCAGGGAGGTGGTGGAGTCTCTGTGCCTGGAGGTGTTGAAGCCAAGCCTGGCTGGGGCACTTAGTGCCATGGTCTGGTTGCTTGCCATGGGCTGGGTGCTAGGTTGGACTGGCTGATCCTGGAGGTCTCTTCCAACCTGCTTGATTCTATGATTCTATGATAAGGAGGTTTGGAAGTATGGATGTGGCCACAGGACAGATCTCAGCACTATTTATTTTCCCAGGACAAGTGCAGCCTTAACATTACCATCCCAAGTGCTGGCATGGCAGCCTGCTGTGAGAGCAGCCATCTTCCAGTGCTAGTGTGCTTTTATTTCATCCTGGGCTTTGGCTGTGTTCTCTTAAGCTGTGCTGTGGGAAAGCTGTAATTGGAATCCTGAAATTGAATTTAGTGGTTGCCTGGTTGTCCAGGCAGTTTCTCTGCCCATCCTACACCAGATGTAATCCTATTCCTTTGGAGGCAAAATAAGTCAGAATGCCCTGCATTACTAAGTGTGGCACAAGTTTCCTGTCCACTGGGCTGCCTTGGGTTTGTTTTCTTTTAACCCATGGCACACACACACACATACTTGGCTTTGTGACTCTTGTCTGCAGACCTTGGTGTGTTAAGTGTCAAGAGAAAGGGTGAAAATATCAAGGTGGAAAGGGCAAAGAGTGGTTTAGCTAAGATAAAGTATCAGAACACCTTAGCTCTGTTGTTGGTATACTACTAGTACTACTATACATCCTGTCAAGAGGAGAGTGAGAGGATGGATAGGAGCTGATGTTAAAATCAATCATAGAACAGCTTAGGTCAGAAAGAACCTTAGAATCATGTACTCCAACCTTGGCTGCTCAAGGTCTCATCCAACCTGGCCTTCAACACTCCCAGGCAGGAGGTGGGCAGCCTATTTGAGTCCCACCACCCTCATACTGAAGAACTTCTTTCTAAGATCCAGTCTAAAACTCTTCTCCCTCAGCTTAGATCTGTTTCCTTTTGTCCTATTGTGAGGCTGGAACAGAAGCAAAGCAATTTACTGAGTTCCAATGTTGGATGATCTTCATTTTACCTGTGATTAGATCACTTCCAAAGGTCATGGCAGTCCTGGGCAAAAAGGAACATGGTCACTTTGCCTGTGGTTTTCCACAGCCAGGCTCCCTGTCCAGTTTGGGTCAGCTTGGATCAGTGGTGAATACAGATCTGTCTGGTTCTGTGGTGGTTCATTTTCACCCTCTGCCCTTCTCTATTTGGACTCACAGCTACATATCAAAGCAGGAGCAGATGAACTGTGTGGATTTCTCTGTGCTTCCAACTCTCCATGCAGGCTTGGGCTATGTGCCTTAGCCCAGATAGCTTCATTATAAAGCTGCTTGGGGTCTCTATGGGTCTTTCAACAGAAATGGGTCCAGACAGAGCCTTTCTGTGGAAAACCACAGGCAAAGTAATTTAGTGAGTTTCAGTGTTGGATGATCTTCGTTTTACCTGTGATTAGATCACTTCCAAAGGTCATGGAAGTCCTGGGCAAAGAGGAACATGATCACTTTGCCAGTATTCACCACTGATCCAAGCTGATCCACACTGGACAAGGAGCCTGGCTGTGGAAAACCACAGGCAAAGTAATTTGGTGAGTTTCAGTGTTGGATGATCTTCATTTCACCTGTGATTAGGACACTTCCAAAGGTCATGGAAGTCCTGGTTAAAGAGGAACATGGTCACTTTTCCAGGCTTCCTGTCCAGTTTGGATCAGTGATGAATACATATCTGCCTGGACCCATTTCTGTTGAAACACCCATAGAGACCCCAAGCAGCTCTATAATGGAGCTGTCTGGGCTAAGGCACATAGCCCAAGCCTGCATGGAGAGTTGGAAGCACAGGGAAACCCACACAGTTCATCTGCTCCTGCTTTGATTATGTAGCTGTGAGTCCAAATAGAGAAGGATAGAGGGTGAAAATGAACCATCACAGAACCAGACAGGTTCAGTGCAGACACCTTCAGAAAAAGCCATCTAAAATGAGAAGGGGATTTGTGGCTATCTCTGTTATGCCTTGCATTGATCAAAACCCACTGCAATGATCAAGTGACAACCAACAGCATCATTTAAGCAGTGGTGATTTGTGAGCTGCTGTAAGGGAGCTTGACTCAGGCTTGGGGGAAGCACTGATTCAGGTTTTGACCAAAAGAATTATTATTCTGAGGGTGCAAAACAGCATGCTTTCTGTGGTCACTGATGTCAGCACTGTAACATCACATTGAGATGCTGCTGGCCAGAGGGTTGCTGTGAAGTTTGTGGAAGATGCCCAGATCCCTTGGAGAAACTCAGCTGTGGCCCCCTGGCAGCTGTCTGCTCGTGCCAGCAGTCCTCAGTTGACTTTATCTCCTGGCTTTGCCTCTGAACGCTTCTCTGTCCTCTTTTGCTCCTCATTGGAAGCCTTTCCCCCCCTGGCAGATTGATGGTGTCATGGGAGGTGTCTCCAGTGGCCTTGTTGCCATCTGTTCCCCATCCCACTGACACAACTCAGAGGCAGTGCTGCTTAGGGATGGGTTCCCTGAGTGCTTCCAGGGGTTGGATTTTCCCCCTGACTGCTGAGTGGAGCAAACATCTCCCTTGGTGAGATGCAAGTACCTGAAAACTATGCCTCAAATATCCTGCCTACTCAATACACAGTGTACACAACAAAAAATCCACAACAAACCAACCAGCAACTGTTGGACTCCTTTCCAAAGACTTTTCCACTTAGAAAATGACTATACCTGGGCATATGACTGTCCCTGGAGGTGTTTAAGAGCAGGCTGCATGAGGCACTTTGTGCCAGGGGTTAGTTAATCAGAAGGCTTAGGTGATAGGTTGGACTCAACGATCCTGGAGCTCTTTTCCAACCTGTTTCACTCCGTGATGATTCTGTGGTTCCCCTTTGCTGTACAGTGTGCTCCAATCTGTTATAAAACTCACTTATGCCAAGACAATTCACTCCCGGGAGGAACCAGAAGCCCAAACCTCTTGATTCGTCTCCTGGCTTCATCTTTTATCCATCCCCGTGGCTTTTCTCTTCGCTGCCTGCTGCTGATCAGCATTCCCGGTGAGGAGCAGCTGCTGCTCCGCCGGCAGCAGGCAGTGCGTGCGGAGCGTGGGGAGGCGGCCGGGGGCGGGGGGCGAGGGGAAAACGCTGCCGGCAGCTCCTGCCCGGGCTCCTGCCTCCAGCATCACCACAAGAGCTCAAAGCCGTTGTGGCAAAAAACGGATTCAACCCTCTGCGCCCAGTCGCAGCCCTAAAAGAGAAGCAGTTTGGTAGCGCTGGGGTGCCGGGGGTTAAAGGAAGGGCTTTGCCCGTGTGTGCGCTGCGCGTTTGTGTGCGGGCGCCTCCGCGTACACAGACACAGAGATCTACTGCCCCTCCTGAACCCACCTTTGGGAATAAGGAGATCTTTAAACATGCAAAAAATCCCTTCCAGACACTTTGTCATGGCTTACTAGAAACAGCAGACCCCATTAGCAATTTAAATGGTGGCTCCTAGCAGCATCGTTTTGAACGAAGCGAAGCACGCCTTACACACGGGGGCTGCCGGCGCCGGGCGGGGGAGGCCCTGGACGCTCACTGGGCGTAGTAGAAATTGGCTTTGAGAAGCCTGGGTGGAGGCAATGCCAAGCAGAAATGCAGGCTGGGCAGTGAGTGGCTGGAGAGCAGCCCTGAGGAGAGGGACTTGGGGGTGCTGCTGGAGGAGAAGCTCAACAGGAGCCAGCAGTGTGCACTTGCAGCCCAGAAAGCCAAGCAGGGCCTGGGCTGCAGCAGCAGCAGTGTGGCCAGCAGGGCCAGGGAGGGGATTCTCCTCCTCTGCTGTGCTCTGCTGAGACCCCACCTGGAGTACTGCATCCAGCTCTGGAGCCCCTGGGACAAGAGGGATGTGGAGATGCTGGAGAGTGTCCAGAGCAGGGCCAGGAGGATGCTCAGAGGCTGCAGCAGCTCTGCTGTGAGCACAGACTGAAAGAGTTGGGGCTGTGCAGGCTGGAGCAGAGGAGGCTCCCAGGTGACCTTGTTGTGGCCTGCCAGCATCTGAAGGGGGCTACAAAAAAGCTGGGGAGGGACTTTTGAGGCTGTGAGGGAGTGGCAGGAGTGGGGGCAATGGAGCAAAGCTGGAGGTGAGGAGGTTCAGGCTGGACATGAGGAAGAAGTTGTTGAGCAGGAGAGTGGTGAGAGGCTGGACTGGGTTGCCCAGGGAGGTGGTTGAGGCCCCATCGCTGGAGGTGTTTGAGGCCAGGCTGTGTGAGGCTGTGTGCAGCCTGCTCTAGGGTAGGGTGTCCCTGGGCATGGCAGGGGGGGTGGCACTGGCTGCTTCTTGTGGTGCCTTCCAACCCTGACTTATTCTGTGATTCTATGATTCATTACAACATGGAATTTTTTTGGAAAGTCAGGGAAAAATGAAACTGCATTTCTTATGGTTTAAATATAACAGCATAAGGGGAAATGAGCTACTAGAGAAATATAATGACCTTAAGGAAGATGGGGAAGGAGTCAAGTGGTGGCTAAGCAGCAGCAGCCAAAACACAAAGTCAAACAGCAGTGGGAGAAGACAGCAGTGGGCACAGCTGAAGCAGCAGAAGCAGCAAGGGGAAGGGACAAGCTGTGCTTCTAGGCATAAAGCTTTTGATGCTCCAATGAAATGATATTAACTTCTCCATTGATGCCATGATATAGCCTACCCCTAGAATGTTCACCTCTCCTCTGTCTGAGCTAGAAACCTAGCTCAAACAGCCACAGTTTCCAACTCAATCAGCTGGAGAGCTGTGACCAGTGGTGTCCCCCAGGAATCAGTGCTGAGGCCTGTTCTGTTCAGCATCTTCACCAATGACATTGATGAGAGCACAGACAGACAGAGAGAGTCTGCTCAGCGAGTTTGCTGACCACACCAAGCTGGGAGGCTTGGCTGATCCAGCTGAAGGCTGTGCAGCCATCCAGAGAGACCTCTGCCCTGCTGAGACCTCATCTGGAATACTGTGTTCAGTGTTGGGCTCCCCAGTTTCAGAGGGACAGGGACCTGCTGGAGAGGGTCCAGCAGAGGGCTACGAGGATGATGAGGGGACGGGAGGGCACTGCCTGATGAGGAGAGGCTGAGGGACCTGGGGCTGCTTAGTCTGGAGAAGAGAAGACTGAGAGGGGATTTGATAAGTGTTTAGAATTATTTGAAGGCTGCCAGGAGTGGGGGGACAGGCTCTGCTCACTGCTCCCTGGGATAGGACAAGGAGCAATGGGTGTAAGTTGCAGCACAGGAGGTTCCAGCTCAACACAAGGGGGAACTTCTTGACTGTAAGGGTCACAGAGCACTGGAATAGGCTGCCCAGAGAGGTTGTGGAGTCTCCTTCTCTGGAGCCTTTCAAGGCCTGTCTGGATGTGTTCCTCTGTGACCTGTGCTAGATTGTGTGGTCCTGCTCCAGCAGGGAGGTTGGACTTGATGATCTCTTTGGGTCCCTTTCAACCCTTAACATCCTCTGAGCTGTGATCAGACAAAACAGGGCTGGTGATTTGGTTTCTTGGATTGTTTTTTTTTTCCCCCTAAATCTTAGATGACTTCTGCAAAGTGAACTACCAACTGGAGTGTGCCCATCTTTTCCTGCTGTGTGCTTTCCCCCCCTCCCTGCCTGCAGCGCCGATCCGTTGCACCACGCCAGGTCTTCGCACATGAGCCATTTGCGCCGTTCGAAGGGAAATTGTGCGTGGGTGTGAAATCTTCTGTGCACACATGCTCTGCATTTTGTTTGCTTAAAAGCCCGTGCAAAGCTTCCCCCCCCCCCCCCCCCCCCCCCCCCCCCCCCCCCCCCCTTTTTCTTCTTCTTCTTCATTTTGTTTTTCCCTTTTTTTTCCCCCCCTGTCTTCCTGGTGGGAGAATCCTCTCGGGAGCTGAAGTTACACAGGCGTTAACGCGCAGTACCACCCAAACCCGCTGCCTTCTGTGCAGGGCAGAAGTGCCCTTGTGCTGGGCCAGCCTTTGGGAAGGCAGAAGGTCATCTGGACCAACCTTGCCCCCGTGCCAGCTGCCCCGTCTCGTGCACGAACGGTCTGCCACGATACAGAAACATCCTCATTAGGAGAATAGGCAGATTTCCAGGATCCACTTCTGATTCCCTGGTCCTGGAACAGTCCCAAATATCACAGATGTTTTGACGGCTCTCCCAGAGGGCAGCAGCAGCTCGTCCTCCGCTTTCGGCACGTTGAGCCCTGGCATGCCACGAGCAGCAAGCTGCTCATGTACTGCCCCGGGCATGGCAGCCATCCCAGTGAACCCAACGTTTGCATCCTAGAAGAGCAAGGTCCCAACACAGGCTATTGCCCAGCTGGGGTTTTCAAAGCCCTGTAGCATCCTGGAGATACAATCTCCAGTCTGTGCACAGCTCCCAGGGCAAAAAATCTGTCTTTGTAGGACATCCTGCAAGCAAGAGCAGCGTCTTGAGAAGCACCTTGCTTTTAAGAAAGATGCAAAAGAGGCGAGCAGGATGGATGCAGGTCCAGGTCTCCTTTCCACAGGCCAGGACGTTATGGATAGGAAGCAAAGCAGCAAATTACAGTAAGGACAGTTTAAGCAGTAGGGCAGAAAAACAGTGAATAAACTGCCAGCATCAAGGTGGTCTTCAGCGGAGGAATGAGCCAAGTGCAGGGTTCTGCACTTTGGCCACAACAACCCCAAGCAGCGCTACAGGGTGGGGACAGAGTGGCTGGAGAGCAGCCAGGAAGAAAGGGATCTAGGGGTACTGGTAGATAGTAGGCTGAAGATGAGGCAGCAGTGTGCCCAGGTGGGCAGCAGAGCCAATGGCATCCTGGCCTGGCTCAGGAGCAGTGTGGGCAGCAGGACAAGGGAGGTTATTCTGCCCCTGGACTCAGCACTGCTCAGGCCACACCTTGAGGCCTCTGTCTAGTTCTGGGCTCCTCAATTCAAGAGAGATGTTGAGGTGCTGGAAGGTGTCCAGAGAAGGGCAAGGAAGCTGGTGAGGGGCCTGGAGCAGAGCCCTGTGAGGAGAGGCTGAGGGAGCTGGGGGTGTGCAGCCTGGAGAGGAGGAGGCTCAGGGCAGAGCTCATTGCTGTCTACAACTCCCTGAAGGGAGGCTGTAGCCAGGTGGGGTTGGGCTCTGCTGCCAGGCAAGCAGCACCAGAACAAGGGGACAGAGTGTCAAGTTGTGTCAGGGGAGGTCTAGGCTGGATGTTAGGAGGAAGTTGTTGGCAGAGTGATTGGCATTGGAATGGGCTGCCCAGGGAGGTGGTGGAGTCTCTGTGCCTGGAGGTGTTGAAGCCAAGCCTGGCTGAGGCACTTAGTGCCATGGTCTGGTTGATTGTCTAGGGCTGGGTGCTAGGTTGGACTGGCTGAGCTTGGAGGTCTCTTCCAACCTGGTTGATTCTAAGATTCTATTACTCTATGTGAATGAGCTTCCTCAGTCTACCATGGACCTGGGTAAACACAACCCTGGATTCCATGCTGGGTCCCATTCTGAAGGCTAGAGGATGGACTATTGTGTGAGATAAAAACACATCTTGTCTTGTTGAGCAACCACAAGAAATTTTCTCTTTCTCTCCTATCCTCCCCACCTGCCTCAGAAGAGGCTGTAAAGTTTTCTTCACTCAGCATTGCAAAGTGCTTGGGAAAGCTGAAGTGAAAGACAGCATGGAGCTGTGTTTATTGCTGATGTGTTACCTTTACCTGCCAGTCAATGAAGGAGGAAAACTTGACAAGTTATTCACTGGGCTATGTAACAGCCTCTTCTAGGGTGTATCTTGCTCTGGAAGGAAAGGAGAGCCACCTGCTTATGAGAAGACTGGAAATATCAGACATTAAAAGAGAAACTTCTCTGCATGTTGCTGCCCTGATCTGCCTCCTACCCGAGGTCCACACTTAGAGCTGTTCAAAGCGATTGCAAAGTGGGTGCAAAGTACTGTTCTGGCAGGGTAGCACTGCTGCCTGGCACAGCACTGATGTCGATGTGACAAATCAGACACCTAATCAGAAACCATGGGGCTTGTGTCTGCTTGTGAGTGAGATGTTGTGGGACTAGGTGGGCTCAGAATGATGAGATGCTGTGGGACTAGGTGGGCTCAGAAGGAGTGAGATGCTGTGGGACTAGGTGGGCTCAGAAGGAGTGAGATGATGTGGGACTAGGTGGGCTCAGAATGAGTGAGATGCTGTGGGACTAGGTGGGCTCAGAATGAGTGAGATGATGTGGGACTAGGTGGGCTCAGAATGAGTGAGATGATGTGGGACTAGGTGAGCTCAGAATGAGTGAGATGATGTGGGACTAGGGGGGCTCAGAATGAGTGAGATGATGTGGGACTAGGTGGGCTCAGAATGATGAGATGCTGTGGGACTAGGTGGGCTCAGAATGATGAGATGCTGTGGGACTAGGGGGGCTCAGAATGATGAGATGCTGTGGGACTAGGGGGGCTCAGAATGATGAGATGCTGTGGGACTAGGTGGGCTCAGAAGGAGTGAGATGCTGTGGGACTAGGTGGGCTCAGAAGGAGTGAGATGATGTGGGACTAGGTGGGCTCAGAAGGAGTGAGATGATGTGGGACTAGGTGGGCTCAGAATGATGAGATGCTGTGGGACTAGGTGGGCTCAGAATGAGTGAGATGCTGTGGGACTAGGTGGGCTCAGAATGAGTGAGATGATGTGGGACTAGGGGGGCTCAGAAGGAGTGAGATGATGTGGGACTAGGTGGGCTCAGAATGAGTGAGATGCTGTGGGACTAGGTGGGCTCAGAATGAGTAAGATGATGTGGGACTAGGGGGGTTCAGAATGAGTGAGATGATGTGGGACTAGGTGGGCTCAGAATGAGTGAGATAATCTGGGACTAGGTGGGCTCAGAATGAATGAGATGTTGTGGGACTAGGGGGGCTCAGAATGAGTGAGATGATGTGGGACTAGGGGGGCTCAGAATGAATGAGATGTTGTGGGACTAGGTGGGCTCAGAAGGAGTGAGATGCTGTGGGACTAGGGGGGCTCAGAATGAGTGAGATGCTGTGGGACTAGGTGGGCTCAGAACGAGTGAGATGATGTGGGACTAGGTGGGCTCAGAATGAGTAAGATGATGTGGGACTAGGTGGGCTCAGAATGAGTGAGATGATGTGGGACTAGGTGGGCTCAGAATGAGTAAGATGATGTGGGACTAGGTGGGCTCAGAATGAGTGAGATGATGTGGGACTAGGGGGGCTCAGAAAGGCTTCAACTCCCAACCAGGAAACCTGGTGATAGGGAAAGGGAGAAATGTGGCTTCTACTGCTGTGGTGACATGGGGCTTGCACAAGGTGAGAGCTTAGCAGCAGGGGTAGAGATATTCACAGAATGTTAAGGGCTGGAAGGGACCTCCAGAGATCACTGAGTCCCGTCCAGAGCAGGATCACCTAGAGCAGACCACACAGGAACACATCCAGGCGGGTTTTGAAACCCACAGCCTCCCTGGGCAGCCTGTTCCAGTGCTCTGTCACCCTCACCATAAAGTGTCTCCTTGTGTTGAGGTGGAACCTCCTGTGTTCTAGCTTGTACCCATTGCTCCTTGTCCTACCACTGGACACCACTGAAGAGTCTGGCACCTTCATCTTGCCATTCAGCTCTCAGGTATTTATAGACATTGATCACAGGACAGATGTTCAATTCCTGACAGCATCCTTGTCGCTCTCCTTGTGGACTCTCTTCAGTCAATCCTTATCTCCCTCGACCTGAGGAGCCTAAAACTGGACACGAGATTCCAGGTATGATCTCATCAGTGTGGAGTAGAGGGGGAGGAGAACCTCCCTGGACCTGCTGCTGGACATTGTTCGCTATGAACCCCAGGATGCCGTTTGCCCTCTTGGCCACAAGGGCACATTGCTGTTCCATGGATAACTTGCTGTCCACCAGGACTCCAAGGTCTCTCTCCATGGAGCTGCTTTCCAGCAGAATTATTTTCATCCTTTTCCTCTTTTTTTTTTTTTTCCTCTTTCTTGGAAAGACATTAAAACAAGCCCCGTGTGGCTGCTCAGCTTTGCTGCACTCAGCCCATGTGTCCTGCTCACACACAATGAGGTGCCTGTGCAATTTGTGGCATGGCAATAAAGTCAAAGCTCAAGGTAGAAATAGCAGCTAACTGGAGAATGTTCATGCTTGGCTCTGCATGCCTCACACCCTTGCTGTGCCTTTACTCAGAGATATTACCCCAATAAAGTGCATTGTATTACCCTGTGAATTACCAGAGCCTGGGCTGCAGCAGCACAAGTGTGGCCAGCAGGGCCAGGGAGGGGATTCTCCTCCTCTGCTCTGCTTTGCTGAGACCCCACCTGGAGTACTGCATCCAGCTCTGGAGCCCCCATTACAAGAGGGCTGTGGAGATGCTGGAGAGTGTCCAGAGCAGGGCCAGGAGGATGCTCAGAGGCTGCAGCAGCTCTGCTGTGAGCACAGACTGAAAGAGTTGGGGCTGTGCAGGCTGGAGCAGAGGAGGCTCCCAGGGGACCTTCTTGTGGCCTTCCAGGATCTGAAGTGGGCTACAAAAAAGCTGGGGAGGGACTTTTGAGGCTGTCAGGGAGTGGCAGGACTGGGGGGAATGGAGCAAAGCTGGAGGTGGGCAGGTTCAGGCTGGTCATGAGGAGGAAGTTGTTGAGCAGGAGAGTGGTGAGAGGCTGGAATGGGTTGCCCAGGGAGGTGGTTGAGGCCCCATGGCTGGAGGTGTTTGAGGCCAGGCTGTGTGAGGCTGTGTGCAGCCTGCTCTAGGGTAGGGTGTCCCTGGGCATGGCAGGGGGGTTGGAACTGGCTGCTCCTTGTGGTCCCTTCCAACCTTGACTGATTCTATGATTCTATGAGTTAAGTTAAGGAGATCAGGGTTGCATCTGTAGCACTCTGCAGAGTCTTCCCAGGCCAGCACTGTTTGTCTCTACAGGACTATCTGTCCATGGGGCAGCTGCAGGAGTGACCCTGCTGGTGTTTCTGGGGGCAACTTGGTCCTCAAGTTGTTGTCTCACCTCCACTTCTGCTGCCTCCTGTACCTTTAGCTAGTCCTGCATTTACTAAGTGATTAACCTGATCTCCTTTTATGACCAGATGATCTGCCTGGTGGGTGTGGGCAAGGCTGTGGATGTAGTCTACCTGGACTTCTGCAAGGCCTTTGACACTGTCTGCCATAGCAAACTCCTGGCCAAGCTGGCAACTCCTGGCCAAGCTGGCAACCCTTGGCTTGGGCAGGGGCACTCTGTGCTGGGTTAAGAACTGGCTGGAGGGCTGGGCCCAGAGAGTGGTGGTGAATGGAGCCAGATAGAGCTGGCAGCTGTCACTAGTGGTGTGCCCCAGGGATCAGTGCTGAGTACAGTTCTGTTTAACATCTTCATTGATGATCTGGATGAGGGGATTGAGTCCTCCATAAGTCCTGTGTCCAGTTCTGGGACCCTCAATTCAAGAGAGATGTTGAGGTGCTGGAAGGTGTCCAGAGAAGGGCAGCAAGGCTGGTGAGGGGCCTGGAGCAGAGCCCTGTGAGGAGAGGCTGAGGGAGCTGGGGGTGTGCAGCCTGCAGCAGAGGAGGCTCAGGGCAGAGCTCATTGCTGTCTACAACTCCCTGAAGGGAGGCTGTAGCCAGGTGGGGTTGGGCTCTGCTGCCAGGCAAGCAGCAAGAGAACAAGGGGACACAGTCTCAAGTTGTGGCAGGGGAGGTCTAGGCTGGCTGTTAGGAGGAAGTTGTTGTCAGAGAGAGTGATTGGCATTGGAATGGGCTGCCCAGGGAGGTGGTGGAGTCTCTGTGCCTGGAGGTGTTCAAGAAAAGCCTGGCTGGGGCACTTAGTGCCATGGTCTGGTTGCTTGGGCAGGGCTGGGTGCTAGGTTGGACTGGATGATCTTGGAGGTCTCTTCCAACCTGCTTGATTCTATGAGTCTATAATCCCTGGAGGTGTTCAAGGCCAGGCTGGATGAGGCTTTGAGCCACTGGTCTAGTGGGAGGTGTCCCTGCCAGTGACATGAAGGTTGGAACAAGATGACCATTAAGAACACTTTCAACCCCAACTGTTCCATGTTTCATTGATTCATAGTGGGGAGGTATTCATGAACACTCATGAGATGGAATGCTGTATGCTTGTGATGGAGACTGCCTTCCTCAGGGCACCAGACTGAACTCAAGGCTCACAGAGAAATCCCAAGGCAGACCATAATTATTCAGGTTGGAAGTTGGCCAGAGCATTGGAAATCACTACATGGCATGACTCTTAAATCCTTCCCTTTCTGTCTGCCTTCTGAATTCCTTCCTTCCTTTCAAATTAATTCCTTTCTTTCTTCCTTCCTTCTGAATTCCTTTCTTTCTTCATTCTGAATTCTTCCCTTCCTGCCTTCTGAATGCCTCCTTTCCTGCCTTCTGAACACCTTCCTTCCTTCCAAATTCCTTCCTTTCTCCCTTCTGAATTTCTTTCTTTCTTCCTTCCTTTGCAATTCCTCTCTTCTGAATTCCTTCCTTCCTTCTGAATTCCTCCCTCTCTTCCTTCTGAATTCCTTTCTTTCTTCCTTCCTTCTGAATTCCTCCCTCTTTTCCTTCTGAATTACTTTCTTCTTTTTTTCCTTCCTTCCTTCTGAATTCCTTTCTTCTTCATTCTGAATCCCTCCCTTCCTGCCTTCTGAATGTCTCCCTTCTGAATTCCTTCCTGCCTTCCTCCCTTCTGAATTACTGCCTTCCTTCCTTCCAAATTCCTTCCTTTCTCCCTTCTGAATTCCTTTCTTCCTTCCTTTAGAATTCCTCTCTTCTGAATTCCTTCCTGCCTTCCTTCTGAATTCCTCCCTCTCTTCCTTCTGAATGTCTTCCTTCCTTCCTTCCTTCCTTCCTTCCTTCCTTCCTTCCTTCCTTCCTTCCTTCCTTCCTTCCTTCCTTCCTTCCTTCCTTCCTTCCTTCCTTCCTTCCTTCCCTCCTTCCCTCCTTCCTTCCCTCCTTCCTTCCCTCCTTCCTTCCCTCCTTCCTTCCCTCCCTCCTTCCCTCCCTCCTTCCCTCCCTCCTTCCCTCCCTCCTTCCCTCCCTCCTTCCCTCCCTCCTTCCCTCCCTCCTTCCCTCCCTCCTTCCCTCCTTCCTTCCTTCCTTCCTTCCTTCCTTCCTTCCTTCCTTCCTTCCTTCCTTCCTTCCTTCCTTCCTTCCTTCCTTCCTTCCTTCCTTCCTTCCTTCCTTCCTTCCTTCCTTCCTTCCTTCCTTCCTTCCTTCCTTCCCATTCACAAAGGACAGGTCTCACAGAGAACAGAAAACTCCAGGGAGAAAACAGAAAGGTTCACTCCATCTTCTGCCCTGTTTCAGCCAGCACAGATCCTATGTGGTTTCAGAGAGCTCCCACCCAGCAGGTGGCTCTTGCAGGTAGGTTTTGCAGTGGGCAGGTTGTTAGATGTGTTTCCTTTTTAAACATGCTGCAGAGCAAATGCTCTTTCCTGCTCAGTTGTTGCTAGGCTAATGTTGTGAAACAGGTGAAAAGGCCACTTACAAGTGCAATGTTAAGCAGCCAAGCACAGGCATATCTTCATCTAGAGTTCACGCAGACTGGCAGCTGGAACCTTAGCTATATCTCTTAAAGATTATTAAGCTGACCAGTCTTTGGGGTTTTCAGTCTTTCTTACAGCATCACCTTTATGGGTACTCATAGAATCATAGAATCAGCCAGGTGGGAAGAGACCTCCAAGCTCAGCCAGTCCAACCTAGTACCCAGCTCTGCCCAAGCAACCAGACCATGGCACTAAGTGCCCCAGCCAGGTTTTGCTTGAACACCTCCAGGCACAGAGACTCCACCACCTCCCTGGGCAGCCCATTCCAATGCCAATCACTCTCTCTGACAACAACTTCCTCCTAACAGCCAGCCTAGACTTCCCCCAGCACAACCTGAGACTGTGACCCCTCCTTCTGTTGCTGCTTGCCTGGCAGCAGAGCCCAACCCCACCTGGCTACAGCCTCCCTTCAGGGAGTTGCAGACAGCAATGAGCTCTGTCCTGAGCCTCCTCTTCTGCAGGCTGCACACCCCCAGCTCCCTCAGCCTCTCCTCACAGGGCTCTGCTCCAGGCCCCTCACCAGCCTTCTGCCCTTCTCTGGACACCTCCCAGCACCTCAACATCTCTCTTGAATTGAGGGGCCCAGAACTGGACACAGCACTCAAGATGTGGCCTGATCAGTGCTGAGTCCAGGGGCAGAAGAACCTCCCTTGTCCTGCTGCCCACACTGCTCCTGAGCCAGCCCAGGATGCCATTGGCTCTGCTGCCCACAATTCTGCCCCATCATCTTCAGCTCCTCTCTCCCAGCACCCCCAGCTCCCTCTCTGCCTGGCTGCTCTCAGTCACTCTATCCCCAGCCTGTAGTGCTGCTTGAGGTTGTTATGAACAAAGTGCAGAACCCTACCCTTGGCCTTGTTCAATCTCATCCCATTGGCCTCTGCCCACCCATCCAGCCTGGCCAGGTCCCTCTGCAGGGCTCTCCTACCCTCCAACAGATGAACACCTGCTCCTAGCTTGGTGTCATCTGCAAACTTACTGATGCTGGACTCAATCATGCTTACCACTTGCTCTGCTGAGATTAATTGGCCTGTCTTTGGGGGATCTTACACTGTGAGCCATGCAGCAGACCCTCAGCAAGCTTGATGCTGCTGCACAAAGAGAAGGAGCAGCTAACACACCATCAGGCTGTGCTGCCACTCATTGAGCCCTGGGCAGGCTGGAGAGCTGAACAGTGTACAAGCTCATGAAATTCAACGAGGGCAACTGTAGGGTCCTATAACTAGGAGGAATAACACCCTGCACCAGTACAAGTTAGGGGTTGACCTGCTGGAGAACTGCCCTGGAGAAAAGGAGCCCTGAATACTGGTGAACAAAAAGTTCACCAAGAGCCACTAGTGTGCTATCTTGGCCAAGAAAGCCAATGGTGTCCAAGGGTGCATTAAGAAGAGTGTGGGCAGCAGGATGAGGGAGGCTCTCAGTCCCTTCTGCTCTGCCTGAGTGAGGCTGTATCTGGAATATTGTGTCAGTTCTGGGGTCCCCTATTCAGGAGAGATAAAGAAATTGTAGAGAGAGTCCAGTAGAATCTACAAATATACTGAGGGGCAGGAACATAGACTCATAGAATCAGTCAGGGTTGGAAGAGACCACAAGGATCATAGAATCACAGAATCAGTCAGGGCTGGAAGGGAGCACAAGGATCATAGAATCACAGAATCAGTCAGGGTTGGAAGGGACCACAAGGATCATAGAATCACAGAATCAGCCAGGGTTGGAAGGGACCACAAGGATCATCTAGTTTCAACCCCCCTGCCATAGGCAGGGACACCCTAGCCTAGAACAGGCTGGCCAGCACCTCAACCACCTCCCTGGGCAACCCAGTCCAGCCTCTCACCACTCTCATGCTCAACAACTTCCTCCTCACCTCCATTCTGAACCTCCCCACTTCCAGCTTTGCTCCATTCCCTCTAGCCCTGTCACTATCTCTCTGACAAGGAAAGGATAGAGCCCTGGGGCTGTTCAGCCTGGTGAAGAGAAGGCTTACAGATCTTATCAAGTCTAAAGTGCAGAGGTCAAGAGGATAGGGCCAGACCTTTTCAGTGGTGCCCAGCACCAGGACAAGGGACAATGGGCACAGACTGGTACCCAGGGTGTTCCATCTAAACATGAGAAAAAGCTTCTTTCCTGTGAGGGCTGCAGAGCATCAGACCAGGCTGCCCACAGAGGCTATGGACTCTCCTTTTCTGGAGAGATTCCAAACCTGTCTGGCTGTGATCCTGGGAAAACTGCTCTAGGTGATCTTGCTTTAACAGTAAGGTCAGACTAGATGTTCTCCAGTGGTGTCTTCCAACTCCTACCATTCTCTGATTCTATGAGATTCTATCTACCTTCCCAAAATCTTCTGAAAGGACCTTTGTTATAAATAAATAAATTGATTTTCTTGCAGATTCCTGTTCTTGACCTCTCTCCTACAGCCATCAAAAGAGCTCAGGACATTTCCATTGACTGTGCACCCCAAACTTTAAAACTGCAAGCCAAACTTCAAATCTGGAGCCAAGTTGATGGGAATCAAACTTTGAACTGATGAATCCTAACTGAACAAAATATGTGTGGGGAAAAGAATAGTGAAGAAGTAATTTCTTTGCAGATAAGTGCCCATAGCAACAGACTCCCAGAGGAAAAGTGCTGCTCCAATAACCCATTTTATGCAAGGCTTTCCTAACTTTAAACAAATCCCCCCTGGAGATGCATCCAAACCACATAGCTTTGTGGGATATGGCATGCTGCTGTCTCTCCTCAAGTGAAGCAGGCATGCACTTAGAACTGGCAGTGAGCCTCCATGATGGTGCTGCTCCAGAACCTATATTGTTCCATTTCTTGCCATAAGAGACCCACAGGCCTTAAAGTTTGACCTACATTTCTTTTTCTTGTTGATGTAATGTAAGGATGCTCTTCAAAGGACCTCTCTGTATCCTCTGGACTTCAAAATCCTCATGTTCTGGGTGCTTGGTAAGCTACAGTTGCATAGGACCATAGAATTGACAGGGCTGGAAGGGACCTCAAGGATCACCTAGCTCCAAGCCCCCTGCCATGGGCAGGAACACCTCATATTAGATCAAGTGCAGAGCCACGTGTAGCCTGGCCTTAAAAACTTTAAAGGGATGGGGATTCCACCACCTCTCTGGGCAACCTGTTCCAGTGTCTCATCATCCTCATAGGGAAGAACTTCTTCCTGACATCCAGTTTGAATCTACCCACTTCTCATTTTGCTCCATTCCCCCCAGTCCTATCACTACCTGGCATCCTATAAAGTCCCTCCCCAGCTTTCCTGTAGGACCCCTTCAGATACTGGAAGGCCACAAAAAGGTCTCCTCAGAGCCTTCTCCTGTCCAGACTGAAGAGCCCCAGATTGTCTCCTACACATTGCCTCCTTGTTCAGCAAAGGTTATTTCTCTTGTCTGGTCTGATGTGGCCCAGAAAGAGGAAGCTCACTGTGCTCTTACAGGAATTAGAAGGGCTTGCCCTGGCACTGTGCTTTGGAGAAGCAACAGAATCATAGAATCAGCCAGGTTGGAAGAGACCTCCAACATCATTCAGGCCAACCTAGCACCCAGCCCGATCCTGTCAACCAGACCATGGCACTAAGTGCCTCAGCCAGGCTTTGCTTCAACACCTCCAGGGACGGTGCCTCCACCACCTCCCTGGGCAGCCCATTCCAATGCCAATCACTCTCTCTGCCAGGAACTTCCTCCTCACATCCAGCCTAGACCTCCCCTGCCACAACTTGACACTGTCCCCTTCTTCTCTTGCTGCTTGCCTGGCAGCAGAGCCCAACCCCACCTGGCTACAGCCTCCCTTCAGGGAGTTTCAGACAGCAATGAGCTCTGCCCAGAGCCTCCTCTTCTGCAGGCTGCACACCCCCAGCTCCCTCAGCCTCTCCTCACAGGGCTCTGCTCCAGGCCCCTCCCCAGCCTTGCTGCCCTTCTCTGGACACCTTCCAGCACCTCAACATCTCTCTCGAATTGAGGAGCCCAGAACTGGACACAGCACTCAAGGGGTGGCCTGAGCAGTGCTGAGCACAGGGGCACAAGAACCTCCCTTGTCCTACTGGCCACACTGCTCCTGAGCCAGCCCAGGATGCCATTGGCTCTGCTGCCCACCTGGGCACTGCTGCCTCAGCTTCAGCTCCTCTCTCCCAGCACCCCCAGCTCCCTCTGCCCCCAGCCTGTAGTGCTGCTTGGGGTTGTTGTGGCCAAAGTGTAGAACCCTGCACTTGGCCTTGTTCAATCTCATCCCATTGGCCTCTGCCCACCCATGCAGCCTGGCCAGGTCCCTCTGCAGGGCTCTGCTACCCTCCAACAGCTCCACAGCTGCTCCTAGCTTGGTGTCATCTGCAAACTTGCTGATGCTGGACTCGATCTCCTGGTCCAGATCAGCAATAAAGACACTGAACAGGAGTGCTGGGAGGATTCAGCAGCCCCATCCAAAGGCGTTCATGGTGAGGATTTGTTGTCCTGTGCGCACGGCTTGGCAGGAGCACTCCTTCTCCCCCACAAGGCTGGTGGGAGGCACACATCGTCTTCCTCTCAGCACAGTTGCTGGCGAAGCCATGAAATTAATGTGAGCATATGGAAGTAGGCTGCAGATCTTGACTGTCTAACACACTCCAGTTTCCAAAACTGTGCTCCTGACACAACGCAGCCATAGGCTGCTACAAACCCGAGGCTTGTGGCGAAACAGATGATTTTTGTACCTCTACACCAGCCAAGCTACTCTTAGGTGTGAAAGATAAAGGTCTCTCTAGCAATTTATCACTGCTAATGTTCTGGCCCTGAAATAATCATGGAAGACATTTTATTTGCTGTTTATTCATCCTGACTTGAAGTGAATCAACTTCTGAGCTCACACCATGTGACGGTGGCAGTGGCGCATGTGTTCTCTGTGCCAGGAGAGAGTATCCAGGCAACTAGACCAGATATCAAAATCTTGACAGATTTTTTCCCACCCTGTATTTTGTCTGTCTTATGGCCCTTATTACCACTGAATTTAGGAACCCGTTGATCTGTAATGAATTCCATCTCACAGCTGCCTTTTGCAGACAGAGCGATGCCTATGTTCTGCAGAGGGAAACTGGAGGCACCGAGAGCCATGCAGAAAAACTGCCTCAAGTGGGGATTGGAGTGGAATGTCCCAGGGCTGACCTCATTGCTGTCTGCAGCTCCCTGAAGGGAGGCTGTAGCCAGGTGGGGTTGGGCTCTTCTGCCAGGCAAGCAGCAACAGAACAAGGGGATGAGCAGTTTGATGAGCAACTTGTTCTAAATGCAGGGCTGACCCTGATTAGGGAAAGAGATTTGGGCTAGAGGATCTTCTCAGCCCTCTTCCAGCCTAAGTTCTCCTACAGTCCAGTAAGACACCTGAGAATCATAGAGTCATAGAATCAAGCAGGTTGGAAGAGACCTCCAAGCTCAGCCACTCCAACCTAGCACCCAGCCCTGGCCAAGCAACCAGACCACGGCACTAAGTGCCCCAGCCAGGCTTGGCTTCAACACCTCCAGGCACAGAGACTCCACCACCTCCCTGGGCAGCCCATTCCAATGCCAATCACTCTCTCTGACAACAACTTCCTAACAACATCCAGATTAGACCTCCCCTGCCACAACTTGACACTCTCTCCCCTTCTTCTGTTGCTGCTTGCCTGGCAGAAGAGCCCAACCCCACCTGGCTACAGCCTCCCTGCAGGGAGTTGCAGACAGCAATCAGCTCTGCCCTGAGCCTCCTCTGCTGCAGGCTGCACACCCCCAGCTCCCTCAGCCTCTCCTCACAGGGCTCTGCTCCAGGCCCCTCCCCAGCTTCCTTGCCCTTCTCTGGACAGCTTCCAGCACCTCAACATCTCTCTTTAATCGAGGGGCCCAGAACTGGACACAGCACTCACGGTGTGGCCTGAGCAGTGCTGAGCACAGGGACAGAATAACCTCCCTCATGTCAAGACATAAGAACTATTTGTTATCTCCCTCTCCAAAACCTATCAGGGGTTTAAAACCCCCACAGTTCCATTTTTAGGTTAAACAAGTGATATTGGTGACCCAACAACATCAAACTGATTCCTAAGGGTGGGGAAAATCAGGAAAAATGAAATGCATTTTCAATTCCTTGTCATTTGAGTTTAATGTCCTCAGGGTTGGTTTCTTTAACAATTCTTCTTAAGTGCACTTACTGCAAAGCCTGTGTCTTAATTAAAAAGTACAATGTCCTGAAATAAAATCTGCCATGCATCAAAGTCCTAAATAAAGAAAAATGAAAGGATAAGGACCTGGGACATTTTATACTAAAGGTCCATGCAGGAGGAAGCATCCATCCCTTCCTTACTGACCTATGGAAATCATTACTACAGACTGTTCCAGCACAATGAACTGGAAGGAATGGTAATAGTTTTAATTCCCTCTCTTTGGCAGAAGTCATTGCTTTACCATAGTAATGTCTGCATACAGGATCACAGCATCACAGGATGTTAGGGAATGGAAGTGAACTCTATAGATCATTGAGTCATAGAATCATAGAATCATCCAGGTTGGAAGAGACCTCCAAGCTCATCAAGTCCAAACTAGCACCCAGCCCTGGCCAATCAACCAGACCATGGCACTAAGTGCCCCAGCCAGGCTTGGCTTCAACACCTCCAGGCACAGAGACTCCACCACCTCCCTGGGCAGCCCATTCCAATGCCAATTACTCTCTCTGCCAGGAACTTCCTAACAACATCCAGCCTAGACCTCACCTGCCACAACTTGAGACTGTGTCCCCTTCTTCTGTTGCTGCTTGCCTGGCAGCAGAGCCCAACCCCACCTGGCTACAGCCTCCCTTCAGGGAGTTGGAGACAGCAATGAGCTCTTCCCTGAGCCTCCTCTGCTGCAGGCTGCACACCCCCAGCTCCCTCAGCCTCTCCTCACAGGGCTGTGCTCCAGGCCCCTCCCCAGCTTCCTGGCCCTTCTCTGGACACCTTCCAGCACCTCAACATCTCTCTTGAATTGAGGAGCCCAGAACTGGACATAGCACTCAAGGGGTGGCCTGAGCAGTGCTGAGTACAGGGGCAGAATAACCTGGGCACACTGCTGCTTCACCTTCAGCTCCTCTCTCCCAGCACCCCCAGGTCCCTCTCTGCCTGGCTGCTCTCAGCCACTCAGTCCCCAGCCTGTAGTGCTGCTTGGGGTTGTTGTGGCCAAAGTGTAGAACCCTGCACTTGGCGTTGTTAAATCTCATCCCATTGGCCTCTGCCCACCCTGGATGAGGCACTTAGTGCCATGGTCTGGGTAATTGGCCAGGGCTGGGTGCTAGGTTGGACTGGATGATCTTGTAGGTCTCTTCCAACCTGGTTGATCCTATGATAAGATTTTTCCCAAGAAGGTCTTGGGAGAAAAAAACAAACCCATACATCACCATGACCTTCAACGAGAGGAAATTTGGCTTGAATGGGAATTTCACAGGTCTAACTTGACTCACATTTCATACAGGCCCTAGCTGCAGGCAATGAATCTCCTATGTTTTTGTCTTGGTGTGTGGCCTGTGGAAGGTCTGTGAGAGCCCTCACTGCCTTGAAAGGATGAGTCACATGGGATAGGTACTGTGAATGTGCTGAGCCTACTTCTCTACACCTCGGTGCAGCGGCAGGCTGAGTGTGGTCCAGAAGAGCCTCGGGAGGTCCATCCATCCTTCTGACTCCTAGCCTGAGCATTTCCCCTGCCTGCCCGGCCAAGGCACAAAGCTGGGGAGATCTAACAGGAGCACACAGGAGGGGGCACAGCTGCCAGCATAAATGATCAAAGGGCAGAGCAGGCTGATGTGCACAAAGACGCTGTGATACAGCAGAAGAGATCCCCTCTAGCCCTCACCGATGCTAATGCATGTATGTGCCTCCTGATTGACTTCGTAATTAATTGGCTACGTGGGGTAGATCCTGCTCTCACCTCCCTTGCTCTAAACACGGCTGCAGAAGCCTGCCGAGCCACAGGGCTGTAAAACTGAGCCGCACAAGGGATGAGCGAGGCCTTTTGTCTTTATTTTCTCTGAGAGGACATAAAAGATGTAAGCAGCCTGTAAGGATATCAATAAAGGCAAAACACGGACTTATTTCAACTCCCAAACTGCAGCAGGAGAAAGTCGGTATGCAGAAGGGCTTAAGCAGTAGTTGAAAAGGAGAGGGGTTGGCATTTTTGGCTCTTAAGGTGGATATATGCTAGAAAAACAGGGCGAAAAGGTAGGGGAAATGAATACTTCCATCCCAAGCAGAGCAAGGAGAAGCAGCATTTGTTATGCAAATCTTGCCGTCAGGGCAAACCCCGGGTGCCGATAAGAGCTGAGCCTTGTTCTAGCTCTGTTTTGCGTAGCTCCCGCACGGCCGCGGGTTGGCGATTGCGCCGCCGCGGAAGCGAGCACCAGGCGCACACATTGCCCAGCTCCATGTATTTCTCTTACTGTGCACCGCCGTGGAAGCGAGCGCCAGGCGCACACATTGCCCCGCTCCATGCATTTCTCTTACTGTGCACCGCCGCGGAAGCGAGCGCCAAGCGCGCACATTGCCCAGCTCCATGCATTTCTCTTACTGTGCACCGCCGCAGAAGCGAGCACCAAGCGCGCACATTGCCCCGCTCCATGCGTTTCTCTTACTGTGCACCGCCGCGGAAGCGAGCGCCAAGCGCGCACATTGCCCCGCTCCATGCGTTTCTCTTACTGTGCACCGCTGCGGAAGCGAGCGCCAAGCGCGCACATTGCCCAGCTCCATGCGTTTCTCTTACTGTGCACTGCCGCGGAAGCGAGCGCCAAGCGCGCACATTGCCCAGCTCCATGCGTTTCTCTTACTGTGCACCGCCGCGGAAGTGAGCGCCAAGCGCACACATTGCCCCGCTCCATGCGTTTCTCTTACTGTGCACCGCTGCGGCAGCGAGCGCCAGGCGCACACATTGCCCCGCTCCATGCATTTCTCTTACTGTGCACCGCCGCGGAAGCGAGCGCCAGGCGCACACATTGCCCCGCTCCATGCATTTCTCTTACTGTGCACCGCCGCGGAAGCGAGCGCCAGGCGCACACATTGCCCCGCTCCATGCATTTCTCTTACTGTGCACCGCCGCGGAAGCGAGCGCCAGGCGCACACATTGCCCCGCTCCATGCATTTCTCTTACTGTGCACCGCCGCGGAAGCGAGCGCCAAGCGCGCACATTGCCCAGCTCCATGCGTTTCTCTTACTGTGCACCACCGCGGAAGCGAGCGCCAAGCGCACACATTGCCCCGCTCCATGCATTTCTCTTGCTGGAACACGGATTCTGGAGCCTGCCTGAAAAGGCGTTTGGTCCATTGAGGCTTGTTAATTTTACTGCTTTGTTTTCTGCTAAGGTGACATCTGCTCCTGAATGACCTTAGCATCTTTTCTCTCTGCAGCCTGGCCCGGGTCGCCGTCCCTTTTATGCGCATACATTAACGTGCGGGTGAAGTGCAGCTTCCTGAGCTCTGCTCTTTATCCTTTTCATTTGCGCTAATCCCGCACTCCGTGGGGAACAAAGGGCTGGATCCTCGCGGTGTAAACGGCCAGACCCCATCACAGGGATTTACACCCACCCATTATCTCCGAAGCCCAGTCCCCACTTCACCATCTCCACCATCAAATTCCTTGTCCTTGTGGATAATTTATTGCTTCTTTTCTCCTGCTAGTTGTCTGCTTAGGAGGAGGGTGTAAAATTTCCTTGCAGAGCTCCCATCCTGTGAGTATCCCAGACACATCCCCACTGGATGATGAGGGAGTTTGTTGGTGGGTCGAAGACTTGTGCCACCTGCATAGCAGGGAATATTTCTTTCCTCCCCTTCCCCGTGCCAAGGCACTCTGGATTTTTGTGGCCCCAGTGCAGGATCTGTCCCCAGCCACTGCTGCCTTCTGTGGAAATCAATGAGGTTTGCTCAGCCCTGCGTTCAGCTGAGGCAGAGCTATCTATCTGCCTGGCTATTAAATTACTTTTCCATGTGACAACAGAGCCTCCAAAGTTTGCAGGATAATTTCAGTCTTCATATGCAGCTCTTCAAGCCTCTTCTTCCCTCTCTCATTGTTTCAATGCTCTGTCCCCATTCAGAGGCTCAGCGTTGCAAGAGGAATATTATTATTTGTCCTATCTGCCTTTGTCAGGCTCTATTGGTTTTTTTTTTTGCCTCACTACCAAACAAAATCAATTTTATCACTGATTTCTCTGACCTGGCACCAGAACGACATGCCTACAGTTTCTGCTGCAAATTCTCTTTGCTGTCTGTAATAAGTTACTTAACCATTCCATTATTTGATGCCGGCTCCCGGTGGGTTTGAGCTGCACAAGATGTCTTGCTGATGAAATTGGCACCAGCTCTTAAAAAAAATCCAAATCAGTTCTATCTCCTGGGCCCTGCTCATGACTCTAAAAGAGGTTAGTTAGGCAGGAGCTGCGTTTTGCACATCTGGGTGGAAAATGCAGAGGCATTTTTTCCTCTCCGCCCGCACGTCCACACGGCTCACATTGTTTCTCCCGATGAAATTGTTGATTATTGGGAGAGAAGGGAGCTCACTCAGGGAGGAAATTTGGCTGGTATATATGGCAAGGCTCCAATGGCTTTAATGAATGCAACGTTGATCACTTGAACAACAGGATCAGCAATATGGCATGGATGCGATAGCCCTTTTTTCCTGCCTGGTTATAAAGTACCAGATAACGCCCTTGTGTCAGAGGGCAGCTCCCATTAGAGGGCAGGAATGATGATCAGGGTGTTAGATCTGCTTGCTTCTTCCAGCTTCTTCCTAGCCAGCCTTTCTTCCTGGAGCTGGTCCAATTCTTTGAGCCTTCAAAGTGGCACTGAAACCTAGCATTACCTATCCTGGCAAGCTTTTTGGTAGTGAGATCCCAGGCTCACAAGATGTTAGGGGTTGAAAGGGACCCAAGGAGATCATCCAGTCCCATCCCCCTGCCAGAGCAGGACAATACAATCTAACACAGACCACAGAGGAACACATCCATGTAGGCCCTGGAAGTCTCCAGAGAAGGAGACTCCACAACCTCTCTGGGCAGCCTGTGCCAGTGCTCTGGAACCCTTACAGTAAAGAAGTTCCCCCTTGTGTTGAGCTTGAACCTCCCGTGCTGCAGCTTCCACCCATTGCTCCATGTCCTATTCCAGGGAGCAGTGAGCAGAGCCTGTCCCCTGCTCCTGGCAGCCTTCAGATACTTATAAACATTTATCAATTCCCCTCTCTGTCTTCTGTTTTCCAGACTAAACAGCCCCAGGCCCTCAGCCTCTCCTCATAACCTCACCTCATAAGCCATGCCCTCCAGTCCCCTAATCATCCTCGTAGCCCTCCTCTGGGCTATCCCCCGAGATAACTCATCTCAGTAAACTTTTCAAACACACCTTTCTCTAGATTGCTCAATCTTCTCAACCAGGTCTTACTTGAACTATTTTCTAAATGAATATGGAAAGGCAGGGGGAGGGAAATGAAAAGACTCTCTCACTTCTTCGAGGTCACACCGTTATGCAAAATCCCACATGTGCACAACTTCCCACCTTTTTAAAAAATCAAACCTAAATTTGACTTGTTCTAAGTACCTAATGGGAGCTGCAATTTCTTGCTAATTATATAATTACTCCAGATTGTTATGTAGCGCTGGCAATTAAACACTTGGAATACTTTTAGCTTGAAGGAAGTAATTGCGTAATTCCAGTGAATCCGTGCAAGCAAAGCTGCATTGGTTGCTGCTCCCTCTCCTCTATGACTTCATGGCATCAGCCACTCACACAGAGATGCAGTGCTGAATTCCTGAGCTGCTGCAAACCATCAGAGCCTGGCCAACCTTGGCGCAGCAGTTTATAGCACCTGAAGGTGAAGCTGGATGTGATAGAAGGGCTTAACACTTTTCATACCAACAGACAGAGTGATATGGATGTGTATGTTTATCTATCTATCCATTCATCCATCCATCCATCCCTCTATCTAGCTGGATGTTAGGAGGAAGTTCTTCACAGAGGAAGTGATTTGCCATTGGAATGGGCTGCCCAGGGAGGTGGTGGAGTCACATTCCTGAAGGTGTTCAAGAAAAGACTTAGTGCCATGGTCTACTTGACTAGATACAGCTGGGTGCTAGGTTGGACTGGGTGATCTTGGAGGTCTCTTCCAACCTGGTTGATTCTATGATTCTATGATCTATAGGATTGTAGAATCACTGAATCTTAGAATCATAGAATGGTCTATGGAAGGGACCTCTGAAGCTCATTGTACAGGGTTAACCCTCCAGGGGGAGTAACCTTGAACCTGACCCTATGTGGTCTTGACCCCTTCCCAGGGGTGGGTCTGAACACTACGAGGTGATGGTTAGCCCACTCCCCCTTCCTGTCTAAAGATTCATAAAAGCAGTGGGATCATCTAGTCCAATCCCCCCTGCAGTCAGCAGGGGCATCATCAACTAGACCAACTGAACTATGTATGTATGTATAAATGTATGTATATATGTATGTATATATGTATGTATGTACCCATCCATCTACCTATCCATCTCTATCTATCTATCCTTCCATCCATGTATGCATGTATCCATCCATCTATCTATCTACCTACCTCCAAGGATGGTGACTCCATAGAATTCATAGAATCAAGCAGGTTGGAAGAGACCTCCAAGCTCATCCAGTCCAACCTAGCACCCAGCCCTAGCCAGTCAACCAGACCATGGCACTAAGTGCCTCAGCCAGGCTTTTCTTGAAGATCCCCAGGGACGGTGCCTCCACCACCTCCCTGGGCAGCCCATTCCAATGCCAATCACTCTCTCTGTGAAGAACTTCTTCCTAACATCCAGCCTATACCTACCCTGGCACAACTTGAGTCTGTGTCCCCTTGTTCTATTGCTGGTTGCCTGGGAGAAGAGGCCACCTCCCACCTGGCTACAATGCCCCTTCAGGTAGTTGTAGACAGTAATAAGATCACCCCTGAGCCTCCTCTTCTCCAGGCTAAATCTATCTGTCTATCTATCCATCCATATCTATGTATCTATCCATCCATCCATCTATCCATGTATGTATGTATCTATCTATCTTTCTATCCATCCGTTCATCCATCCATCCATCTGTCCCTCCCTCCCTCCCTCCATCCATATATCCATCTCTATTTATCGTTCCATCCATGTATGTATGCATCCATCCATCTATCTACCTATCTTTCTATGTATGTATGTATGTATGTATGTATGTATGTATGTATGTATCTATCTATCTATCTATCTATCCATCCATCCATCTTTATCTATGTATCTACCTATCTATCCATCTATCCATGTATGTATATATATATATCCATGTATGTATGTAGCACCAGTGATAAAGCTGGTGAAAGGCCTGGAACACAAACCCTATGAGGAGAGGCTGAGGGAGCTGGGGGTGTGCAGCCTGCAGCAGAGGAGGCTCAGGGCAGAGCTCATTGCTGACTCAATCCCCTCCTCCAGATCATCAGTCAAGATACTGATGACATCCAGTTGAGAAGAATTCATTGGTGGTGAGTGACTTCAATAAGCATCTCCCTGGTGTTTATATTGTTTATATGGAAGATACCATCCAAGTTCTGTCTCTATGTCCCATGGTCTCAGTGAGTATTACTTTATGTTTTTTCTGTTTGCCACGGGAAGCCTGAAAACTTCTAACCCTTGGTCTGCTCTTGGAAGAAGACACTATGGGCTTGGAGTCTCTCTGAGGAAACATTGCCCATGCCATCATCCCATCAATTTACTGCCTCTCCCCTGGGAAGCTACAACTCAGGCAGTCACTTTCTAGGACTGGACATTAGAGCAAGGGCTGCAACTTTGGAGGGAAAATCTCTTCCCATCCTTGAAACCTTCAGGTGGTGCTCTCCCCATGCAACACTCCAGGCTTGAGGCAGAGTGGATGGAAAGCTGTCTGATGGAACAGGACCTGGGGGTGTTGATAGAAAGCCAGCTGAACAGGGGCCAGCAGCGTGTTCAAGTGGCCAAGAAAGCCAGATCAGTTTGGCTTGTATCGGCAGCAGTGCGGCCAGCAGGACTCCAGCAGTCATAATCCCCCTGTCCTCACCACTGGTGAGGTTGCAGCTCAAATACTGGGCTCAGTTTTGGGCCCTACACCCCAAGTAAAGGACACTGAGGTGTTGGAGCACATCCAAAGAAGGGCAACAAAGCTGGTGAAGGGTTTAGAGCACAAATCTTGTGAGGTGGAGCTGAGGGAACTGGACTTGTCCAGGCTGGAGAAAAGGAGGCTCAGGGGAGACCTTCTTGCTCTCTGCAACTCACTGAGAAAGGAAACTGCAGCCAGGTGGAGGCTCTTCTATGATGAAAGGAGAAGGCCTCCAATTGTGCCAGGGAAGATTCAGGTCAAATAGGAGGAAACAATGCCTTTCTCCAAAGGCACTGGAACAGGCTGTCCAGCAAAGTGTGGAGGTACTTAATCCCTGAAGGCACTTGGCCAGGTGGCCATGAGAGCCAATGGCATCCTGGCCTGGCTCAGGAGCAGTGTGGCCAGTAGGACAAGGGAGGTTCTCTGCCCCTGTACTCAGCACTGCTCAGGCCACACCTTGAGTGCTGTGTCCAGTTCTGGGCCCCTCAATTCAAGAAAGATGTTGAGGTGCTGGAACATGTCCAGAGAAGGGCAACAAAGCTGGTGAGGGGCCTGGAGCACAAATCCTACGAGGAGAGGCTGAGGGAGCTGGGCCTGTTTAGCCTGGAGAAGAGGAGGCTCAGGGCTGATCTTATTACTGTCTACAACTACCTGAAGGGAGGCTGTAGCCAGGTGGGGGTTGGCCTCTTCTCCCAGGCAACCAGCAATAGAACAAGGGGACACAGTCTCAAGTTGTGCCAGGGTAGGTATAGGCTGGATGTTAGGAAGAAGTTCTTCACAGAGAGAGTGATTGGCATTGGAATGGGCTGCCCAGGGAGGTGGTGGAGGCACCGTCCCTGGGGGTCTTCAAGAAAAGACTGGATGAGGCACTTAGTGCCATGGTCTGGTTGATTGGATAGGGCTGGGTGCTAGGTTGGACTGGATGATCTTGGAGGTCTCTTCCAACCTGCTTGATTCTATGATTCTATGAAAACACAGGTAGAAGTGTTCCTGAGGGCCATGGTTTAGTGGTCATGTGGCTGTGCTGAGGTCTTAAGGGCTATTTCAAACTAAACAACTCCATGATTCTCCCTTATGCAATGCAGAGACCACAAGAAGGTAACTGGAGATCTTCATCCCAAGCTCATTGCATGGGTGGAAATATTTGGCTTGGCTCCAGCAGACTTTGGTCAGTCCTTGGATTCTACTTCTAGGTACATAAACACATTTGCACACATCACTACATGGTACTCACAAATCTCTGTGCCACTGATTATTTCAGGGCTCTCTCTGGTCATAAAACTCTCACTGAAGTAGACACAGCTTTTACTTACATGAAAACAATCAAGCTTAACCCTCACTTTGCTAGACAGCATTTCCATCCAAACCCAGCTAGTGCAAACTGACCTGGGAAAAGTGCTTCTGCCACTGAGGTGGTGAGAAATGATCTGCTTTGTCTTGACAGCAAAAGAAAAACCAACCCAACCCAACTCCAACCTCTTCCAGTTTCCTTGCCCCTCCTAAACTGAGGGCAGTCCTCTGTTTAGTCATTCCTGTGGCTGAAACCAGCATGGAATGCTAAATGGATTAATTAGTGCTACATCACTCTACATTTAGACAGCTTCCTTTCGGAATTAGATTTCTTCAGGTTTATGCCATTACATTTCTGAAATGTACATTCTCAATCATATTAGCAGTTAGGAATACATCACATGTAGTTTCTGCTTGTACCTTTAGGATACAAAGTGCACACACCACCCAAGACAGGCTGAGATGGGAGGTCAGCACCAGGAATGACTGTATTGCACAGCTCACGAGGTTAAAGATACTCCTGAGATCATAGAATCATAGAATCAAGCAGGTTGGAAGAGACCTCCAAGCTCAGCCAGTCCAACCTAGCACCCAGCCCTGGCCAATCAACCAGACCATGGCACTAAGTGCCTCAGCCAGGCTTGGCTTCAACACCTCCAGAGACAGCAACTCCACCACCTCCCTGGGTAGTCCATTCCAATGTCAATCACTCTCTCTGGGAAGAACCATGGAATCATGGAACCATAGGATCAACCAGGTTCAAAGAGACCCCCAAGATGCCCCCCAGGAACTGCCAAGTGTCTCCAGGTATGAGAAGTTCAGCTTTATTTTTTCATGCAGGTTTTCATCTCCTGCAGTTGCAGAGATATTCTTGAAAAAAATATGAAGCATCTGAAAAGAAAACAGAGAGTGAATAAAAACTTTTTTTCTGCCATTCAGGCACAAATTCTTTAGCTAAGGTAACCAAGCAATTATGGAGACTCACTTCATGCCCCCTATGGCAGGAGGTTGGAATTGGATGATCCTTGAGATCCCTTCTGACTTAAACCTTTCTATGATTCTATGATTCCTCTCAGTGACCCTGCACTTGCTTGGGGGTTGGACTAGATGAGTGTTGTCTCAAGTTGTGTCATGGGAGGTCTAGGCTGGATGTTAGGAGGAAGTTGTTGTCAGAGAGAGTGATTGGCATTGGAATGGGCTGCCCAGGGAGGTGGGGGAGTCTCTGTGCCTGGAGGTGTTGAAGCCAAGCCTGGCTGGGGCACTTAGTGCCATGGTCTGGTTGATTGTCTAGGGCTGGGTGCTAGGTTGGACTGGATGAGCTTGAAGGTCTCTTCCACACAAACACAAACCCTGTGAGGAGAGGCTGAGGGAGCTGGGGGTGTGCAGCCTGCGGAAGAGGAGGCTCAGGGCAGAGCTCATTGCTGTCTACAACTCCCTGAAGGGAGGCTGTAGCCAGGTGGGGTTGGGCCCTTCTGCCAGGCAAGCAGCAAGAGAAGAAGGGGACACAGTCTCAAGCTGTGCCAGGGGAGGTCTAGGCTGGATGTTGTTAGGAAGTTGTTGTCAGAGAGAGTGATTGGCATTGGAATGGGCTGCCCAGGGAGGTGGGGGAGTTGCTATCCCTGGAGGTGTTGAAGCCAAGCCTGGCTGGGGCACTTAGTGCCGTGGTTGATTGGGCAGGGCTGGGTGCTGGGTTGGACTGGTTGATCTTGGAGTTCTTTTCCAGCCTGGTTGACCCTGTGATTCTTTACCATTCCTTACAATTTCTTTATTCTAACCCAAGCTTCTTGTGGCTGAAAACAATTACTGGGTTTATTTTATGATGATCCACAGAAGGCCTTCCCTACCCCTGGCACGTTGGTATGCTCTGACATCAAATGTAAGTTAAGAACACTTGAATGTCTGACCATGTTGAGCTCTCCTGATAGTTCTGCTCACAGAGATTCCATTGATGTAAATGGGCTGCTGTGTGGAAAATTAAAGAAAGGGTGACAGAAGCATATTGAAAGCCTGCTGCAGGAAGTAAGGATAGGCAGGAATGTATCAGAAAAGAAAATGAGAGCATTTCACATTCCCTGGTGTTACAAAAAACACAGAATAAACCAAGAGCTGTTAGCTTGGCACACCAAAGAAGACCAACTGCCCTTTCTATGACTCTTAAGTGATTTCAGGCAAAAGGAAACTTGAACATTTGAGGGGGGGAATCAAACCCATTAAGGATGGTGAAAGATTTAACAGTGAAGGATGTGGGAGATCTGCACACGGAGCAGGAGAAGTAAGCATGGTTCACATCAAATGCCAAGGCTGCTAACGGAGAAGGATGCTTCTGCTTTAGAGAGCTCATTTTTAGCAGTTTGAAAATTAATAGTGACTCAGAGCCACACATGGTTCACAACTGTTGACTGTGTAGCTGGGGAATTGAAAGGCAACTGTTCAGCTGCCCCTTTAGACAGCTAGCATGGTTTTGCCAAGGACATGTGGTGCCTGACGACACTCAGAGCCTTCCAGCATGGAGTGAATGAGAGGACAAGGGCTGGGTCCTGCAACTGGGTCACAACAGCCCCAGGCAATGTTGCAGGCTGTGGGGAGAGTGGATGAAAAGCTGTCCCCTGCAAAAGGACCTGAGGGTGTTGGTTGGCGGCCAGTTGAGTATCAGCTAGCAGTGTGTCCGTGCAGCCAAGAAGGCCAACAGCATCCTGGCCTGTGTAAGCAACAGTGTGGCTAGACAGAGCAGGGACCTTGTGCAGGGAGACCCCATGCTGTCAGATCCTGTGTCATAGAATCACAGAATCAGCCAGGTTGGAAGAGACCTCCAAGCTCATCCAGTCCAACCTAGCACCCAGCCCTATCCAGTCATCTAGACCATGGCACTGAGTGCCTCATCCAGGCTTTGCTTGGAGACCTCCAGGGACGGTGTCCTGGAGGAGCCCTCTGTGGGGCTGAGGTAGAATGCATGGGAATATGGTGGGGTTGGGATCAGCTAAAGGCCCAGTTTGGGAGGACGGTGCCCAGAGTTGCAGGGGTCAGTGCTGCTTTATGTATGGGACTGTGTCTGTGAGTCCAGCATAGACTCATCTCTCCTGGCTCCCCTGCCAAGGGGCTGCTTCCTGGCTGGAGAGCAGGCCAGAGGAGAGGGACTTGGGGGTGCTGCTGGACAAGGAGCTCAACATGAGCCAGCAGCATCATCAACACCCACCCCTCCTCCCTCTCAAACAATCTGATCCATGCAGAAGAGCCTAATCCCACCTTTTGGCCACTCCACAAACCCCACTCCCTAATGCCAGACTCCTGCCCCAGAGCTGGCTGTGGTGCTTGTGCCTGCTGCCAGGCTTTGGCAAGGAGCCATTCTTCTGCTTCTGCCTGCACTTTTTCAGTCTGATGTTGTGCTGGGACAGGTTGTCCTGGACCAGAGGCAGGTTTGTTCTCACATGCTGCCATCTAAGGCTTTTTCTTGGCTTTACTGAAGTGGGCCCTGCTCTGGGTAGCTTCAGGGGTGGTTGGGACACTTCCCTCAGCAGAAAGTTTCTTCTTAGGCAGACAGGGCAAACTGATGTTTTGACAGGGCATGGTGCCAGTAGTGCCTAGGATGTTTTCACTACCCTGGATGGTGTCCTCCTCTGTGATGGCATCAGTGTCACAGCTGATGTCAAAGCCTGGAGAGATGGGATCATGCATGTCAACATCAGTGTCCAGGCTGATGCCAATGCCTGAGCAGGTACCATTGTCCATGTGGACATCAATGCCCAGCCTGAAATTCAGGACATTCAACAAGGCCAAGTGTAAGGTCCTGCACCTGGGTTGGTGCAATCCCAAGCACAAATCCAAGCTGGGTAGTTAATGGCTGTGAGCAGCCCTGAGGAAAAGGCTCTGGGGGCCTGGGGTGATGAAAAGCTCAACAGGAGCCTGCAGTGTGAGTGCAGCCCAGACAGCAACCCTGTGCTGGGCTGCAGCAAGAGCAGTGTGGGCACAGGGCAAGGGAGGGGATTCTGCCCCTTGGCTCTGCTCACCTCAGACCCCACCTGGAGTTCTGGGTGCAGTTCTGGAGCTGCCAACACAAGAAGGACGTGGAAGTGTTGGAGCCAGTCCAGAGGAGGGCCAAGAAGATGCTCAGAGGGCTGCAGCAGCTCTGCTCTGCGGACAGGCTGAGAGAGTTGGGGCGCTATGGCCAGCAGAAGAGAAGGCTTCCAGGAGACTTTGGAGTGGCCTTCCAATATCTGAAGTGGCCTTTCCTCGTGGTTTTATGGTATTGGCACACAGAATCATAGAATCAACCAAGCTGGAAGAGCCCTCCAAGCTCATCCAGGCCAACCTAGCACCCAGTCCTAGTCAGTTAACTAGACCATGGCACTAAGTGCCTCATCCAGGCTTGGCTTCAACACCTCCAGGGATGGAGACTCCACCACCTCCCTGGGCAGCCCATTCCAATGCCAATCACTCTCTCTGCCAGGAACTTCCTCCTAACATCCAGCCTAGACCTCCCCTGGACAACTTGAGACTGTGTCCCCTTGTTCTGTAGCTGCTTGCCTGGCAGCAGAGCCCAACCCCACCTGGCTGTCAAGTCTCCTTTGAAAATTCAGTCCTGCCCTTAGGAAATTGAGTCATAGGTTCTGTGGTCAAAAGAGGTCACGGCATTGAACAGAAAGAGTTCAGAGAGTACATCCAAGGCAGATGCTTCAGAGCTATTTTGTGTTAAAGCTGTGCCTAGAAACCTGTGGATGTGTCTCTATATATTTAAAAACATTGATACATATTTCTACATGACTCTATGTGAACATGTCTGCAAATACTTTTGGCCACAAAAATCACTGAATCTCGAAAAGTGGTTTCACAATAAAGAGGAAATGGTAAACCATGGGGTTAAAAAAAACCCAAACAAAACAATGAAGATATTTTTATAGCAGAAAACTTTATAGAATCACAGAATCAGTCAGGGCTGGAAGGGACCACAAGGAGCAGCCAGTTCCAAGCCCCCTGCCATGCCCAGGGACACCCTACCCTAGAGCAGGCTGCACACAGCCTCACACAGCCTGGCCTCAAACACCTCCAGCCATGGGGCCTCAACCACCTCCCTGGGCAACCCAGTCCAGCCTCTCACCACTCTCCTGCTCAACAACTTCCTCCTCACCTCCAGCCTCACTCTCCCCACCTCCAGCTTTGCTCCACTCCCCCCAGTCCTATCACTAGCTGACAGCCTAAAAAGTCCCTCCTCAGCTTTTTTGTAGTCCTCCTTCAGATACTGAAAGCTCACAAGAAGGTCACCTCACAGTCTTCTCCTCTCCAAACTGCACAGCCCCAACTCCCTCAGTCTGTCCTCACAGCAGAGCTGCTGCAGCCCTCTGAGCATCCTCCTGGCCTATAGCAACAATTCTACCATGGCTTCACCAGACTCACCCTCACCCTGTGACCTAAGATAGAGATGAAGCCAAGCACCTGGCTAGAATCACCTCTCTCACACGTTACCTGCAGCCCCTAGCCCCTACTCTCTCCAGTCTTGCACCTGCTGTTTTCTTTCTCCTACTTAGGGCTGGTCTTTCTAGCAAACCTTAACGAGGGTCAGAACCTTGTTTGCCACTTGAGATTTCATTTTCTGTCCCTTTCTTACCTCAGTAAGTGAATCTTTGATGTTCCCTCTGCCAGTCACTGTGCCTTTCTGCAGCTTTCTATTTGGCTTGCCTGTACTATCTTGTGAACATGCCTGTCTTGAAACAGAACAGCACTGCTGCACAGACTGTCAGTCAGAGAGGAGTCAATCTCCTTCTTCTTTTAATCATGTGGGCTTTCCCCTTTTCAGTTCTTGGTGACTTTCCTCCCACAGGAAATGAGTAGGATCTTCTGGCTCTGCCTATTATAACACTTCACCACGTGTGTTCTCTTTTGTTCCTAATCTCACTTCAAAAGTGGCTGCCTGTGTTGCTTTTCCCATGTTAAGGCTGGTGAAAAAGAGCAGGTTCTTATTTCTCCGTCAGCAGCTTGTGACACATCTGGAAAGCTGTACCCAGAGTATAGTTTTAACCATTGTAGTAGGTGTCTTTACTATTTTAAGCACTAATTAGTTGTATTTATCCTCTCAGTGTCACAGAGCATGGCATATTTTTGAGCTGCAAGGGACCTTAAAAGCCATCTAGTCCTACTCCCTTGCAATGGGCAGGAACTGCATTAGGTTGCTCTGTCTAGCTTCACCTAGAATCAGAGGTAGGGCACCTAGCACCTCTCTGGGCAACCTGTTCTAGTGTCTCATTACCCTCATAGTGAACCTTTCCTAGGGGAGCATTTCTGAGGAAGTTCTTCACAGAGAGAGTGATTGGCATTGGAATGGGCTGCCCAGGGAGGTGGTGGAGTCTCTGTGCCTGGAGGTGTTGAAGCCAAGCCTGGATGAGGCACTTAGTGCCATGGTCTGGTTGACTGGATAGGGCTGGGTGCTAGGTTGGACTGGATGATCTTGGAGGTCTCTTCCAACCTGGTTGATTCTATGATTCTATGATTCTATGATGTAACTTTGATTCCTTTGTAGGAGTCTGAAAAAAAATTGATCCTAGTTCTCCAAATTATTTCCTGATAGCCCTGGTAATAAATGAGTAAAAATATTGGCATCTTTAAGCAAATAGCTTTTACCTGAGGTAATATTTATGTATTCTTATGTCAGTTCTGTTTGGGTGGCTTACTTGCTCCACTCCCTCCCAGCTACCTGAGTTATCCTTATTTTATTCAAGCATTTGCTTATGAGTAAAGATGTAGTGTTTCAGGTGTGGAAAGGAAGGGGCAAGACTTGGGTAATAGGTTGGAAGTGATGATCTCAAAGGTCTTTTACAACCTGGTTAATTTTGTGATTCTGTGATTGTTTCAGTTTGTAGCCAACAACCTTTGTCCATGTTATCACAGTATCACAGTATCACAGTATCACAGTATCACCAAGGTTGGAAGAGACCTCACAGATCATCAAGTCCAACCCTTTACCACAGAGCTCAAGGCCAGACCATGGCACCAAGTGCCACGTCCAGTCCTGTCTTGAACAGCTCCAGGGACGGCGACTCCACCACCTCCCCGGGCAGCCCATTCCAGTGTCCAATGACTCTCTCAGGGAAGAACTTTCTCCTCACCTCCAGCCTAAATCTCCCCTGGCACAGCTTGAGGCTGTGTCCTCTTGTTCTGGTGCTGGCCACCTGAGAGAAGAGAGCAACCTCCTCCTGGCCACAACCTCCCCTCAGGTAGTTGTAGACAGCAATGAGGTCTCCCCTGAGCCTCCTCTTCTCCAGGCTAACCAATCCCAGCTCCCTCAGCCTCTCCTCGTAGGGCTGTGCTCAAGGCCTCTCCCCAGCCTCGTCGCCCTTCTCTGGACACGCTCAAGCATCTCAATGTCCCTCCTAAACTGGGGGGCCCAGAACTGAACACAGCACTCAAGGTATGGTCTAAGCAGTGCAGAGTACAGGGGCAGAATGACCTCCCTGCTCCTGCTGACCACACCATTCCTGATGCAGGCCAGGATGCCACTGGCTCTCTTGGCCACCTGGGCACACTGCTGGCTCATGTTCAGGCAGGTATCAATCAGTACCCCCAGATCCCTCTCTGTCTGGCTGCTCTCAGCCACTCTGACCCCAGCCTGTATCTCTGCATGGGGTTGCTGTAGCCAAAGTGCAGCACCCTGCACTTGGAGTTATTGAAGCCATCCCCTTGGACTCTGCCCATCTGTGCAGGCAGTCAAGGTCCCGCTGCAGAGCCCTTCTGCCCTCCAACCCAGCCACATCTGCCCCCAGCTTGGTGTCATCTGCACACTTGCTGATGACTGACTCCATGCCCTCATCCAGATCATCTATGAAGATGTTAAAGAGGATGGGGCTCAGCACTGACCCCTGAGGGACACCACTAGTGACAGCCACCAGCTGGATGTGGCACCGTTCACCACCACACTCTGGGCTTGGCCCTCCAGCCAGTTCCTAACCCAGCACAGAGTGTTGCCATCCAAGCCATGGGCTGACAGCTTAGCCAGGAGTTTGCTGTGGGGGACAGTGTCAAAGGCCTTGCTGAAGTCCAGATAGACCACATCCACAGGCCTCCCCACATCCACCAAGCGGGTCACCTGATCATAGAAGGAGATCAGTTGAAGGGCATGTTGCTACATGCCCTTGTAAAAAGTCCTTCTGCAGTTTCCTTTCCCTTGCCTTTGCAAGAGGAAGAACAGTCTCTGCTTGTCCCCACTTCACTGGTGTGGTATTTAGGCACGAGGAACTCGTCCTCCTGCAAGACAGCGTTGCAGAGGCATCACAACACCACCAAACACACCCACGGCTCCAGCACCCTCCTTGGGGATTTCATCCCAAGTTCTTCTCCCTGCTCTGGTACCTCTGTGGGTGGCACTAACTAGAAAGCCACCCCAAATGAGAGCAGGTCGTGTTATACTTACTGCTTTGCATGGTTGTATGGTTTTAGCAACTCATCATCTTGTGGCTGCTGGTAAGTGCACATATCAGAGTGACAATCAAGGTGGAATTCTGCTCTTAATTATACCCTTTGCAGCACCCTGAAATCATCAGAATCACACAGAGACGTCTGAATGCTCCAACGAGGAAATGAGAGAAGTGGCAGTGAAAGGCATCTGGTAAAACTTCTGCTATGAGGGAGGCTCAGGAGTTGAGTTTGGCTTTATGGACCTCTTGACAAAGGCAAAATTTGGTCTTTTTGCCCTCTTTTCTTGCCTTCTCTAATTGTTTTTTGGTTTGTTTTATTTATTTCAATCTATTTCTCTATGGATGTGCTCATGTCCTGGAAGGCTGATAGGCCTATTAGATGTCCTGCCCTGCCTCACCCTTCTGCTGATGGGGGAAGCAAGGGTGGGAGGAAAACAAAGGCTTGGGCCATTATGTCCCCACTCAGAGTGATAAACAGGTACCCACAGGTGTTTAGGTGCTTGTTGGTGTCTTGTCCAACTAAGGGTGAGCGAGCCCTGGGGCCACCTAATATGATCAGTTTGGCAGATGCCATCTGATTGGTGAATCAGAAGTGACAGAAACTGAGCTGAGTTGCAAGCAGTTGAGCTGCTTCTGCCCTGCTGCCTCTGCTTGCTGCTTCTGCCTTACGGAGCTGCCTCTGCCTTGTGGAGCTGCTTCTGCCTCACTGCTCCTGGACAATGTGTTCTGCTCTGCCTCTTGCTTCAGACCAGCTTAGACCTGATCATTTGGGCTTGAGCTACCTGGAAACTTAAGTGCCTCAAGTTTCCAAGGAGAAGGCATTTAAGTACCTGATGACACAGCGAGAAGTGCCACTGCCATGGTGCTCTCTGCAACCCTCCATGCCAAGAGGAACCAGAACCAGGTCAGAGATCCTCTACCTCTTTCCCAGCACCCTGGGAAGATCTGGAAGACTCTCAATGGCTGAGCAGTTCTAACACTGCCACAGAGGAGCCAGGTTGGAAGAGACCTCCAAGATCATCAAGTCCAACCTAGCACCCAGCCCTGGCCAAGCAACCAGACCATGGCACTAAGTGCCCCAGCCAGGCTTGGCTTCAACACCTCCAGGGATAGCAACTCCCCCACCTCCCTGGGCAGCCCATTCCAATGCCAATCACTCTCTCTGACAACAACTTCCTCCTAACATCCAGCCTAGACCTGCCCTGCCACAACTTGACACTCTGTGCCCTTCTTCTCTTGCTGCTTGCCTGGCAGCAGAGCCCAACCCCACCTGGCTACAGCCTCCCTTCAGGGAGTTGTAGACAGCAATGAGCTCTGCCCTGATCCTCCTCTTCTGCAGGCTGCACACCCCCAGATCCCTCATTCTCTCCTCATAGGGTTTGTGTTCCAGGCCTTTCACCAGCTTTGTCACCTACTAATTTTGGGTAAAACTTCCTCTGTGAGCTCTGGGAGCCAAAAACCTTCCTCGTTTCTACAGGTTTGCAAAGGAGTTGAAAAGCTTTCAGAATATCCCATGGAGACATACAATTTGTATTCAGAACAGGCTTCAGAAGTGACAGCAAGATTTTCCATCAGAGATTTCCTCAATTAACCCCAAGACATGCAAATTGGCATTTTTACTAATATTCTCCAAGGTCTCAGGCGTGTGATGAGTAGAGCACTGCCTCTCATTAGCACACCTGTAAGAGCTCTGCAGTGTGCACATGCACCTCCCAGCATCTGGATAGTTTCCAGCTTTGTTCCCAAATCAGCAGTTCCAGGACAGGGCTGGGTACTGGATGATCTTGGAAGTCTCTTCCAACCTGGTTGATACATAGAATCATAAAATCAGTCAGGGTTGGAAGGGACAATGAGGATCATCTAGTTCCAATCTCTCTGCCACAGGTAGGGACACCCTACCCTAGAGCAGGCTGCCCACAGCCTTATCTAGCCTGGGCTTATCTCCAGGGATGGGGCTTCAACCACCTCCCTGGGCAACCCATTCCAGGGTCTCACCACTCTCATGGTGAAGAACTTCCTACAACTCTAAGAGGTGATGGTTCTAAACTGAAAGAGGGGAAACTTGGAGGTGGTGGAGTTGCCGTCCCTGGAGGTGTTGAAGCAAAGCCTGGCTGAGGCACTTAGTGCCATGGTCTGGTTGATTGTCTAGGGCTGGGTGCTAGGTTGGACTGGATGAGCTTGGAGGTCTCTTCCAACCTGTTTCATTCTATGATACTATATTATATGGTACATTATAACAAATTGTTTACACTGCGGGTGGTGAGACACTGGCACAGGTTGCCCACAGAGGTGGTAGAAGCCTCATCTCTGTCAACATTCTGGGTCAGGTTGGACAGAGCTCTGAGCAGCCTGCTCTAGTTGCTCATAGAATCAACCAGGTTGGAAGAGAGCTCCAAGCTCAGCCAGTCCAACCTAGCACCCAGCCCTAGCCAGGCAACCAGACCATGGCACTAAGTGCCCCAGCCAGGCTTGGCTTCAACACCTCCAGGCACAGAGACTCCACCACCTCCCTGGGCAGCCCATTCCAATGCCAGTCACTCTGCCAACAACTTCCTCCTAACACCCAGCCCAGACCTCCCCTGACACAACTTGAGACTCTGTCCCCTTCTTCTGTTGCAATGCCCACTGCTGGGCTGTCAGACTAGGTGAACTTTAAAGGTCCCTTACAACCCATATCATTCTGTGGTTCTACGAAACACTTCTTAGAGACACTGTCTTAATGTACTGAGCTTCAGGAACAAGAAAGCCAAAAATATAAGCAGTGCAGCTTTGGATTTAAAATGAAAAAGCAGGCAGCTTGTCAAAAGGAAATTAGTAGAAGCCAGAACCGGGTGAAATGTTTGCAAGAAGCAGAGAGATTGTTTAACGACACCATATTAGAGGCTCAGAGAACACACACAGAGGGTATCAAAAAAGACTTAAAAAAGACCAGAAGAAAGCTACCCTAATTAAAGATCAGGAGGTTATTACAAGTGAGAAGACTTCGTGTTCAAACAAGGAAAAAATAGAGAACATAAATTCTATTAAAAAGAGAGATTTGAAGAACTACTTTCTAAGAGCACGAACAAATTCTCAATCCTTTTCCAAACACAACTGGATTAAGAAGCCTGCCAGGTGGTGAAAGGGGCCAACAGAGGGCCAAGGTGTAAAAGGAGTAACTTCAGACCTGCAAGCAGTAAGATGAAGAAGAACAACAAAGAATGTGGATCTGAGCTATCTGTGCAGAGGAAATTGCTTGTAATTGGAGTTGTTCATCCTGGAGATGAGCCATGCTGCACCGTACTGCAACCATCCTGCACCACACTGCAACCATCCTGCACCACACTGCAACCATCCTGCACCACACTGCAACCATCCTGCACCATCCTGCAACCATCCTGCACCACACTGCAACCATCCTGCAACCATCCTGCACCACACTGCAACCATCCTGCACCACACTGCAACCATCCTGCAACCATCCTGCACCACACTGCAACCATCCTGCACCACACTGCAACCATCCTGCACCACACTGCAACCTTCCTGCACCATACTGCAACCATCCTGCACCACACTGCAACCATCCTGCAACCATCCTGCACCACACTGCAACCATCCTGCACCATACTGCAACCATCCTGCACCACACTGCAACCATCCTGCACCACACTGCAACCATCCTGCAACCATCCTGCACCACACTGCAACCATCCTGCACCACACTGCAACCATCCTGCAACCATCCTGCAGTCTCTCCATACTCATTGGAAGAGAGATGAGGACAGACTTTTTCTCAGGGCCTGTTATAACAGCACAAGGGGTGATGGTTTTAAACTAAATGAGGGGAAATTTAGGCTATAGACATTAAAGAAATATTCTACACTGAGAATGGTGAAACACTGGCACAGGTTGCCCAGAGAGGTGGTAGATTTCCCCAATCCTAGGAAACATTCCATGACAGGTTGGACAGAATCCTGAGCAACCTGATATAGTTGAAGCTGTCCCTGCTAACTGCAGGGAGGTTGGACTGGGAGGACTTTAAATGTCCTCTTCCTACCCAAACCATTCTGTGGTTTGATGATTGAGGCCTGGAACACAAACACTATGAGGAGAGGCTGAGGGAGCTGGGGGTGTGCAGCCTGCAGAAGGGGAGGCTCAGGGCAGAGCTCATTGCTGTCTACAACTACCTGAAGGGAGGCTGTAGCCAGGTGGGGTTGGGCTCTGCTGCCAGGCAAGCAGCAACAGAAGAAGGGGACACAGTGTCAAGTTGTGCCAGGGGAGGTCTAGGCTGGGTGTTAGGAGGAAGTTGTTGTCAGAGAGAGTGATTGGCATTGGAATGGGCTGCCCAGGGAGGTGGTGGAGTCACTGTGCCTGGAGGTGTTGAAGCCAAGCCTGGCTGGGGCACTTAGTGCCATGGTCTGGTTGATTGTTTAGGGCTGGGTGCTAGGTTGGACTGAATGATCTTGGAGGTCTCTTCCAACCTGGTTGATTCTATGAATCTAAGATGTCCCTGCTAACTGCAGGGAGGTTGAACTAGGTGGACTTTAAATGTCCTCTTCCAACCCAAACCATTCTGTGGTTTGATGATTCTATGATCTGAGGAAATTCCTGAGCTACATCTTCACCCACAGGCCAGGAGGAGGCTCTGGGGAAGTGTCACTCTTCTACAAGTGTTTGTGAGTGGCTTCATCAAAGACTCTTCAGAGTCCTGCCAAGGGTAGACTCCAGCTCCAGTGAGCCTGTGGAAGGCTTCAGAAGGCCCAGACACAAAAAGACCTTTGCAAGGCTTGACTCAGCCTTGGGTTTGGTGTATCTTTCATACAGAGAAAACCTGTGAGCTCAGTCCTTTTTCTCTCTTGTATGTGTCAGCTCACATCTTGCCAGCTGACACTTCTGTAGATGAAGTCAGGGTCACTACAAGTGTTGAACATGGAAGCTTGTGGTGGATAAAGAGAAATGTTGCTGCCAGAGCTCCTATACCATTTCTCTCTTTCCCATCTGCAGAGCGCTCTGCACTGTCTGAGTTTTCATCCAGCAGGCTGTGGAGGGCAGAGGGAGGAGGAGTAAGAGACATGGTAGGGTTTGCAGTGGTTTTATTCGCTCTAGTGACAACCTGTATTTGCCTCTGGGGAAGGGTGACTACTGCATGCTTCGGGGACATCCAGTTATGTACAAAACAAAAGAAGAGATGCCTTTCCCATGGACAAGCTTGGGAGCAGCTTGCACACTTCTGCAGGCAGATGGCATGATGTATATTAAATTAGCACTTATGTCGGGGGGCTTATTTAAAGGATGGAAGTGTCGTCTCTTGGTGCGTGTGCCAAAACTGCTCATGCCCAATCCAGGATTTTTGTATCCTTTCAGCGAGCCTGGAAAATATTTGAAGGAACATGCCCTACCCAAAGACAGGTGTGGATGGTATCATCCTGTACAGTATCTTTATTGATGAGCTGCACCAGGGGATTGAGTCCAGCATCAGTAAGTTTGCAGATGACACCAAGCTAGGAGCAGCTGTGGAGCTGTTGGAAGGTAGGAGAGCCCTGCAGAGGGACCTGGCCAGGCTGGATGGGTGGGCAGAGGTCAATGGGATGACATTTAACAAGGCCAAGTGCAGGGTTCTGCACTTTGGCCACAACAACCCCAAGCAGCACTACAGGCTGGGGCCAGAGTGGCTGAGAGCAGGCAGGCAGAGAGGGAGCTGGGGGTGCTGGGAGAGAGGAGCTGAAGATGAGGCAGCAGTGCCCAGGTGGGCAGCAGAGCCAGTGGCATCCTGGGCTGGCTCAGGAAGAGTGTGGCTAGTAGAGCAAGGGAGGTTCTTCTGCCCCTGTGCTCAGCACTGCTCAGGCCACACCTTGAGTGCTGTGTCCAGTTCTGGGCTTCTCAATTCAAGAGAGATGTTGAGGTGCTGGAAGGTGTCCGGAGAAGGGCAAGGAAGCTGGAGAGGGGCCTGGAGCACAGCCCTGTGAGGAGAGGCTGAGGGAGCTGGGGGTGTGCAGCCTGCAGCAGAGGAGGCTCAGGGCAGACCTCATTGCTGTCTCCAATTACCTGAAGGGAGGCTGTAGCCAGGTGGGGTTTGGCTCTGCTGCCAGGCAATGTGCAACAGAAGAAGGGGACACACTCTCAGGTTGTGCTAGGGGAGGTCTAGGCTGGATGTCAGGAGGAAGTTGTTGTCAGAAAAAGTGATTGGCATTGGAATGGGCTGCCCAGGGAGGTGGTGGAGTCTCTGTGCCTGGAGGTGTTGAAGCCAAGCCTGGCTGAGGCACTTAGTGCCATGGTCTGGTTGCTTGGCCAGGGCTGGGTGCTAGGTTGGGCTTGATGATCTTGGAGGTCTCTTCCAACCTGCTTGATTCTATGACTCTATGATCTCATCCTTCTTTTATATCTTTTAATGAAAAGGGAAAGCACTTAATAAAAACAATAGAACCCTGCTTATAAAAGAAAGGTCCAAACTGGCATTAACTGAACTGAAGCCAAATGTCCCTCAGACTTCATTGTAAATCTCCTCCACTTGGGTGAAGGTTTGCACTGATGAACAGCGACAATGCGAATAAGTAGTGCAAACATGACTGGCAAAGACCATGGAGTCTAAAGCAAATGCTGAGTCATCAGCAATATTTTTAACCTCCCACACTCAGAATAGAAGGTACCAAGGGACTGTAATTACTGGGATATGACAAATGATGAATTTTTAATGGCTACAGCTGCAGGACTCTTCATCGCCCAAGAGCACTGCTGCTGAAAGTCATAACTTTTGTTTAACCTATGTGCACTGACTCTAAGTTATGCTCTGTGCATTTTGTCCATAGAAAACGTTGCTGTTGTCTACCTAAAAGCTCAGCCTAGTTTTGCAGCTATCCCAAACCTATTTTCCCCTATTGTATCCCTCTCTGTAACTTGGATAGGTCTTCAGAGTCTTTGGGGGTCTTATGATAGCCTAATTTTTCTGTGTCACTTGCAAACCTCTTACACTCATTTTGATGCCTTACACCATAACATTGTCCTAACAGGCTCTTGTGTTGATGATCTGTACTTTAATTGTCACCACAACCCTGTTTTCTACCTAGCCTGGTAATTCTGCCCCAGCACCATGAAAACTCTGTTCAATACCCCACACCTGCCCTGAGCATGTTATGGCTTTTGGATAGTCTGTCTCATTTGGGACTGTAAATTCTCTTGGGCCACACCTTGAGTGCTGTGTCCAGTTCTGGGCTCCTCAATTCAAGAGAGATGTTGAGGTGCTGGAAGGTGTCCAGAGAAGGGCAGCAAGGCTGGGGAGGGGCCTGGAGCACAGCCCTGTGAGGAGAGGCTGAGGGAGCTGGGGGTGTGCAGCCTGCAGCAGAGGAGGCTCAGGGCAGAGCTCATTGCTGTCTGCAACTCCCTGAAGGGAGGCTGTAGCCAGGTGGGGTTGGTCTCTTCTGCCAGGCAAGCAGCAGCAGAAGAAGGGGACACAGTCTCAAGTTGTGCCAGGGGAGGTCTAGGCTGGATGTTAGGAGGAAGTTGTTGTCAGAGAGAGTGATTGGCAGCCCAGGGAGGTGGGGGAGTGTCTGTGCCTGGAGGTGTTGAAGCCAAGCCTGGCTGAGGCACTTAGTGCCATGGTCTGGTCGAGTGGACCGGGCTGGGTGCTAGGTTGGACTGGATGAGCTTGGAGGTCTCTTCCAACCTGCTTGATTCTGTGATTCTATGAATACTCTGCACCTGCCCTGAGCTTGTTATGGCTTTTGGATAGTCTGTCTCATTTGGGATTGTAAATTCCCCTGGGCAGAAGAGGTGGCAAATGGCCCCTGGGGTGAAAACAGTTAGATATCACCAGACCTTTGAGTATCTTTGATGATCTGGACCCCTGCTTTCCCATGCCTACCGCATGACAAAATGCTGCGTAGCAATTCCAATGAAGGATGGAATGAAAAGGCAGTTCATCCAGAGGATGAGAAAGAACATAATTTAACAGGCAGTATTTTACATATTTCTTTTCTTCCAAACAGAATATTACCTGGCATTTAATTTCCCTCCAGAACCCAGATGCTGTCAGGAAATGCCCTGATACTTTTGTTGAAAACCCAGAAGCGTTTCAGGTGTCTCTTAATCCATTTTATTACCATTTCTCCTACGAAACTATCTCGAACATACAACCTTTCCGTTTACATCAGCACCTGAGTGTGCTTTGCCAAGCCATGACAGGCTGTGCTGCATATCTATTCCCAGGAGAGCTTTCAGCCTTGCGATTCAATAATCACCGTTATTGCTGGATGCCAGAGTGCAAATAAGATATCTCTGGTCAAAGCCCGGCAAATCTCTCATGCCTTTTAATGAAAGAGCTGGTTTATTTTGCTTTCATGCGCTTTTCTTACGCGCAGAGGCGAGGAACCAGCTCACGGTTCCTAACTGCTGTCTTCTCGGAGCACAGGAATTGCCTTGTTGGTAGGACCTGCCTGGTGCAGTGGAGGAAGCAGCCCACAAGAGGGCTCAGGAAAGCAGCCTCCATCCCTGCACCAGCATCCCTGGACCAGCACGCCTGGGAAGATGCTGAGCAGAGAGAAGCTGGGCGTCGTGGGGAAAGCTCCTGTTCAGTCATATCCACCACACACACACCTTAAAATATCTCATAGAGGGCAAGGAAATAACCAAGCAGTTCAAACGCCGGCAGCTTTTATTACCCTGAACAGCATCATCCAGCTGGTTTTAGTCTTTGTGCCCTTGTATTTCTTACAGACTTTATTAGTAACAGGGAGTGCAGCTGAATGGTAATATATGATCACACTGAAAGCTTGAGAAGTTCCTTTTTTAGTTTTATGGCACTTGTCTGAGTGTCACAGAAGCACATTTATAAAAAGCCTATTGCAGCATTTAGCATAAGAGTTGATAGAGTGCTGTAGGTTGGAAGGAATCTTTAAAGATCATCTAGTCTAACTCCCCAGGGACATCTTCAGCTACATCAGGTTGCTCAGAGACTCAGCCAAGCTCACCTGCAATGTTTTCTACTCCTTCTCTGGGAAACCTGTGCCAGTGTTTTACCACCCTCAATGTGAAAAAAAACACCTCTGGCTTATATCTAGTCTGAATCTCCTCTCTTTCACTTTAAAAACATCATCCCTGCTCCTGTTGCTACAGAAGGTAGGAGAGCCCTGCAGAGGGACCTGGCCAGGCTGCATGGGTGGGCAGAGGCCAATGGGATGAGATTTAACAAGGCCAAGTGCAGGGTTCTACACTTTGGCCACAACAACCCCAAGCAGCGCTGGGGACTGAGTGGCTGAGAGCAGTCAGGAGGAAAGGGACCTGGGGGTACTGATAGATAGTAAGCTGAAGATGAGCCAGCAGTGTGCCCAGGTGGCCAAGAGAGCCAATGGCATCCTGGCCTGCATCAGGAACAGTGTGGCCAGCAGGACAAGGGAGGTTATTCTTCCCCTGTACTCAGCACTGGTCAGGCCACACCTTGAGTGCTGTGTCCAGTTCTGGGCCCCTCAATTCAAGAAAGATGTTGAGGTGCTGGAACATGACCAGAGAAGGGCAACAAAGCTGGTGAGGGGCCTGGAGCACAAATCCTATGAGGAGAGGCTGAGGGAGCTGGGGGTGTGCAGCCTGGAGAAGAGGAGGCTCAGGGCTGATCTTATTACTGTCTACAGCTACCTGAAGGGGCATTGTAGCCAGGTGTGGGGTGGCCTCTTCTCCCAGGCAACCAGCAATAGAACAAGGGGACACAGTCTCAAGTTGTGCCAGGGTAGGTATAGGCTGGGTATTAGGAAGAAGTTCTTCACAGAGAGAGTGCTTGGCATTGGAATGGGCTGCCCAGGGAGGTGGTGGAGGCACCGTCCCTGGGGGTGTTCAAGAAAAGCCTGGCTGAGGCACTTGGTGCCATGGTCTGGTTGACTGGATAGGGCTGGGTGATAGGTTGGACTGGATGAGCTTGGAGGTCTCTTCCAACCTGGTTGATTCTATGATTCTATGATTTTACCTTGTAAAAAAGATTGTCCTGATCTTTCTTATAGGCCTCTTTAAATGTTGGAAGGACGCAGTAAAGTCCTCCTGGAGCCATCTCTTCTCCAAGCTGAACAACCTCAACTCTCTCAGTCTGTCCTTGTAGCAGAGGTGCTCCAGTCACCATTTTTATTGCCTCCCCTGAACCTGCTCCAAGAGGTTCATGTCCTTCTGTGAGTGTCTCCAGAGCTGGATGCAATTCTCCATGTGAGGTCTCACAAGAATCATAGAATGGTTAGGTGGGAAGGGACTTCAAAGATTATCTAGTTCCAACTCCCCATCGTAGCCAGGGACACCTCCCACTAGAACAGATCACTCAAGGCCTCATCCAACCTGGACTTGAACACCTCCAGGGTAAATTACAATAGAATAGAAGCAACCAGGTTGGAAGACACTTCCAAGATCATCCAGTCCAACTTATCACCCAGCCCTAGCCAATCAACTAGACCATGGAACTGTCTCATCCAGCCTATTCTTGAACACCTCCAGTCTTTCCTTGAACACCTCCAAGCTCATCCAGTCCAACCTATCACCCAGCCTTGTCCAATTGGAAAAATCACCTCCTGTGACCCACTGGCCACACTGCTTTGGATGCAGCCCAGGTGGGATTGGCCTTTTGGGCTGCAAATGCACACTGCTGGCTCATGTTCAGCTTGTCACCCACCAGCATCCCTAAGTCCTTCTCTGCAGGGCTGCTGTGCATCCATTCTACTTCCAGCCTTTACTGCTACTGGGAATCACCCTGATCTAGGTGTAGGGGGGAAAGTATAGGCTGGATGTTAGGAGGAAGTTCTTCACAAGGAGAGTGATTTCCCATTGGAATGGGCTGCCCAGGGAGGTGGTGGAGGCACCGTCCCTGGAGGTGTTCAAGAAAAGCCTGGATGAGGCACTTAGTGCCATGGTCTGGTTGACTGGCTAGGGCTGGGTGCTAGGTTGGACTGGATGACATTGGAGGTCTCTTCCAACCTGGTTGATTCTGTGATTCTAGGGCCTTGCACTGGGTCTTGTTGAACCTCATGAAATTCAGGTGCAGTGTTTTCTGGTTTGTTTGGTTTTTCTTTCTTCTTCTTCTTTTTTTTTCTGAACTGGGGAATGAGCAGTATCAGTTCCACTGATATCTTTCAGCAGGGCAATGTAAACCACTCTCTCATTCGATTTTATAAAGTCATCAGTGCAGCTGCACACAAACCAGTGCTGACTGACAGAGCCAAGGAAGCCACCACACACTCTGCAATGTTTATGTTGCATAATTTTCCACCAAAAAAAAAAAAAAAAAAAGCTTAATTTATTCCATTAGCTTTGTGTGTGTGTGTGGCTTTGCTGGCAGATGAAAACAGAATCACAAAAATAAAAAGACACAATATTTTGACTAAGTGTATACCTGGAAGTAAAACAAGCTGCCAAAAATACACCTTAGCTGACAAGTAAGATTTTTCATAGAATCATAGAATCAAGCAGGTTGGAAGAGACCTCCAACATCATCCAGTCCAACCTAGCACCCAGCCCTAGACAAGCAACCAGACCATGGCACTAAGTGCCCCAGCCAGGCTTGGCTTCAACACCTCCAGGCACAGAGACTCCACCACCTCCCTGGGCAGCCCATTCCAATGCCAATCACTCTCCCTGCCAACAACTTCCTCCTAACATCCAGACTAGACCTTCCCCTGGCACAACTTGACACTCTGTCCCCTTTCTTCCATTGCTGCTTGCCTGGCAGCAGAGCCCAACCCCACCTGGCTACAGCCTCCCTTCAGGCAGCTGCAGACAGCAATGAGCTCTGCCCTGAGCCTCCTCTTCTGCAGGCTGCACACCCCCAGCTCCCTCAGCCTCTCCTCACAGGGCTGTGCTCCAGGCCCCTCCACAGCCTTGCTGCCCTTCTCTGGACACCTCCCAGCACCTCAACATCTCTCTTGAATTGAGAAGCCCAGAACTGGACACAGCACTCAAAGGGTGGCCTGAGCAGTGCTGAGTACAGGGGCACAAGAACCTCCCTTGTCCTGCTGCCCACACTGCTCCTGAGCCAGCCCAGGATGCCATTGGCTCTCCTGCCCACCTGGGCACACTGCTGGCTCATGTACAGCCTACTATCTACCAGTACCCCCCAGGTCCCTTTCTTCCTGGCTGCTCTCCAGCCAGGAGGTTGTGTAGATCTCTGGCTGAAAGGACACAGAAGAGCCCACAGCCCTTTTCTTCCTGCTCTCTCCCTTGAGCCGAAATTTTCCTTTCTTCATGCTGGTTTCCTGAAGATTTTTACCATATGCTGTGAAATTGCTGTGCTAGGAATACTGTGATTAACCACACAGGAATGCAAGCACTGTGGAGGTGCCTAGATTAAAGCTTTTTTTTTTCCCTGATACACTTAATGCAGCAAATGCCTTGGTACATGGAAAGTCTGTGTTTGAGGGTGAAGCACAGAACACTACAAATAAAAATAATCACATTCTGCTTGCTTGGACATGAATACCCAAAACAAGAAAACCTTTGCAAGCTAGAATGTGATTTGCAGACTTTTTCCCCACCCAGACTTCAACCTGTGGAATGAGTGAAGGGGATAGTCCACACTTGCCTGCAGTGTAAGTGGGATTCATTTAATTTCAGAAGTATTCTGTTTCCATGGAGCCCAAGAGCAGCAAGCACTCCAGTAAATCAGCAGTTTTTATTTGTTAAGTGGCATGATGACTTATTACTATTTAATACTTGGGTGCCAGTTGTGGAACAGGAACACAGTGTGTGAAGTGCCATTTGCACACCAAATGGGAGACTGCTTCCTGCCTCTAACAGCTGTTATCAGAAGGCATCAGCAGCTCTGCTGTCTGCCACTCACCAACCACTGCTTTGGACCTCCATCACCAAGCCTGCAGAGCCCTGCTCTGCCATTATCAGCCTCACAAACAGATAGGAAATGACCTTCAATGTTCATCTAGTCCAACATCCCTGCTGTCAGCAGGGACAACTTCATCTCTACCAGGTTGCTCAGAGCCCCATCCAACTTGACCTGGAATGGTTCCAGAGCCAGCAACAGAAGAAGGGGACAGAGTGTCAAGTTGTGCCAGGGGAGGTCTAGGCTGGATGTTAGGAGGAAGTTGTTGTCAGAGAGAGTGATTGGCATTGGAATGGGCTGCCCAGGGAGGTGGTGGAGTCTCTGTGCCTGGAGGTGATGAAGCCAAGCCTGGCTGAGGCACTTAGTGCCATGGTCTGGTTGATTGGCCAGGGCTGGGTGCTAGGTTGGGCTGGATGAGCTTGGAGGTCTCTTCCAACCTGGATGATTTTATGATTCTATGGGGCTTCTACCAGCTTGCTAGGCAACCTGTACCAGTGTCTCACCAACCTCAGTGCAGAAAAACTCTTCCTTGTTCATAGTCTCAGCCTAGAGAAGGCTACCCAGGCAACCAGTGACAGAACAAGAGGACACAGTTTCAAGCTGTGCCAGGGCAGGTTTAGGCTGGATGTTAGGAAGTTCTTCACAGGAGTGATTTGCCATTGGAATGGACTGCCCAGGAAGGTGGTGCAGTCACCATCCCTGGGGGTGTTTAAAAGGAGACTGGATGATGCACTTGGTGCCATGGTTTAGTTAATTAGGTAATAGGTTGGATTTGATGATCTTGAAGGTCTTTTCCAACCTGGTTAATTCTGTACATCTCCCCTCCTTTAGTTTAGAACCATCAACCCTTGTTCTGTCACAACAAAAGCCCCCACTAAAAAACATTTTTGTCATCTTACAGGTCCCTTAAAGCACTAAATGGCCACAGTAACATCCTCCCACGGCCTTCTCTTCTGAAGCAGCTGAATGCAATAGGTGACAAAGCACATTTTCACATAATAATTAATGTGCCAGCAGGGACACCTATGATTTGAGAGATAAACATAACATAAATATTCAAGCACAGCATCTATGGCATGGAGGATCATCTGAGTGGAGATAATACTGGCTTTTCACCAACTGGCAGTTAGAATCATAGAATCAAGCAGGTTGGAAGAGACCTCCAAGATCATCCAGCCCAACCTAGCACCCAGCCCTAGAAATCAACCAGACCATGGCACTAAGTGCCTCATCCAGGCTTGGCTTCAACACCTCCAGGCACAGCAACTCCACCACCTCTCTGGGCAGCCCATTCCAATGCCAATCACACTCTCTGGCAACAACTTCCTCCTAACATCCAGCCTAGATCTCCCCATGGCATAACTTGACACTCCATCCCCTCATTCTGTTGCTACTTGCCTGGCAGAAACCAACCCCACATGGCTACAATCTCCCTTCAGGTAGTCGTAGACAGCAGTGGGGTCTGCCCTGAGCCTCCTTTTCTGCAGGCTGCACACCCCCAGCTCCCTCAGCCTCTCCTCACAGGGCTCTGCTCCAGGCCCCTCTCCAGCCTTGCTGCCCTTCTCTGGACACCTTCCAGCACCTCAACATCTCTCTTGAATTGAGAAGCCCAGAAGTGGACACAGTACTCGAGGTGTGGCCTGAGCAGTTCACTGCACATCACGGCTCTGTAGGACCTCAGCCATTTCATCTGCAAGGCTGAACAGCAGTAATCTGTTTTCCTGCCCTTCACCTCTGACTGACCTCTATTCACGTAAGGAAGGTGGCAGTGAAAATGTTAACTCCACAATGAAGCAGCAAGCATGCTGCTACTGAAAGGATTCATAGATGCATTTGTTGGAGACATGTTCTTAGCAGACAATGCAGAGAGTCTAACTCTGTATGGTGAAACAGAAGAAATGTTATCAGTTACTACCAGTATAAGACCAGTGGATGCCATCACCTGCAGTGGCTTAAAGAAAGCGATGGCAAATGTCAGCATGGATATGAATTGAGAGCAGCTAATTAGGTGAAGAGGTCTGAAATGAAATTCACTTAGCAGCCAAGCATTTCTCTCACTAACTTGTACTGTCACAACACCTCTGTTATTTACCACATGCATCTTTGTGTTCACTTAATGTGATGGATTTTCTTCAGGTTCCTGCAGGCTTTTCTGGAGGTCTTCTCCAGTCTTGATCTGAGTAATTCTATCAAAATTTAACACAACTTGAAACACAGACTGCATCCTGCAACTGTTTGTGCTCAATAGGAATAGAGGGTCTGAAAACTGAGATGGGACAGCTTTAACTCATGGCCCCACCTGAATTTTTAAGTCTGACTCCTAAGATAAATTTTGTGCTTTTCTTGATCCCTTTAGAAGCACCTGGGAATTCTCAGGATTGCAGTAAATGTCTCCTTTATAAGCTTAATTATATTGTGTCTTAAGAGCATAGCTGTGTAAAGTCCAGCTTAGGAGCTGAATGAAACTACCTTTCTCACAGACCACTTTTTGAGTGACTTACCTGGCCTTCCCCTCACAGACTAAGCATTAGTCTATCATTTTCTCTCCAGCATTCTCAAACCACCTCAGGTGGATTTTAACATTGAATTGCTATCATATCCTTTCCACCCCTTTGCTTCTTCTTACTTGACCATTACTTTGCCCTCCCCATACTCTGAAATTGTCAGTGCAAAACCCCCTGCCCAGTTCCCAAAACCCTGTGAGATTTTGTACCAATTTCCCTTCCATTGACCATAACTGTAGGCACAGAATGAGCTTCAGTTGTTGAAAAACCAAAATACCATTGTTCTAGTTTCCCTAAGTCTTCTCCATTAGAAACCTGACTGTGCTACCCACTGAAAGAGCTGAATCACCCTGAACAATCATAGAATCAAGCAGGTTGGAAGAGACCTCCAACATCATCCAGTCTGACCTAGCACCCAGCCCTGGCCAATCAACCAGACCATGGCACTAAGTGCCTCAGCCAGGCTTGGCTTCAAAAGCACCAGGGACGGTGCCTCCACCACCTCCCTGGGCAGCCCATTCCAATGCCAATCACTCTCCTTGTGAAGAATTTCCTCCTAATATCCAGCCTAGACCTCCCCCAGCACAACTTGACACTCTGTCTCCTTCTTCTGTTGCTGCTTGCCTGGCAGCAGAGCCCAACCCCACCTGGCTACAGCCTCCCTTCAGGCAGCTGCAGACAGCAATGAGCTCTGCCCTGAGCCTCCTCTTCTGCAGGCTGCACACCCCCAGCTCCCTCAGCCTCTTCTCATAGTGTTTGTGTTCCAGGCCCCTCACCAGCTTTGTTGGCCTTTTCTGGACATATTCCAACATCTCCCTTGAATTGAGGAGGCCAGAACTGGACACAGTACTCAGGAGATGGGCATCTTGCACAAGTACTTACACACTGCCCACTTTTTGTCTCTAGGTTTTTATTGCAAACATGGGTGCAGACACCGATCTCTGTAGAGCATCTCCATACACACAGTACTCTGCAAGACAGGCACAACACAGAGCACTGGTGAAGCACAGCATTTACAGGAGGGCAGCAGCTATCAACTACCAGAAAACTGTGGGGGAAAAAAAGTTATCACAGAACAACAAAACATAGCATTGCATGAGGAGCCTGCGTGCCATGTTTCTCTGACCACGTCTGCACAACCCTTCCCCAGCTGGGAACGCAAGCCAGGGGGTGGATGCCATTCATCCACACCTACTCTTACGAGGGACAGGCAAAGGAAACCCCTTCCTGAGGCAGAGGCCATGCAAAAATAGCTATGGCCCAGCCACAGAAAGGGGACCCCAGAGCAAAGAGTCCATCGCACAGAGGTTTATACCTCAGGGAGTAAGGCCAGGGACAAAGCTCAGCAGACAGCCCTCAGGGTCAGGACTACTTTTGAGACTGATGCATGCAAAGCACAGCTGCTACTCCTGAGCCCGAGGGCGGCTGCACCACCTGGAGCAGAGACTCAAAGGCATGAGGCGGTGGTGCTGTGTGTCGCCCCGGGGCACAGCGGCTGGGGGCACAACAGAAAGGCTGCTGCATTCTCGGGTGCATCGAGCCCCCAGCACCAGGTGAAGGAGTGCGTGTGGCGGTGTCCCTCTCCAGCAGGGCACAGGGCCCGGAGCGACCATGTGGGCTCCGTGTCCAGAGCGTCCCTCCCCGGCCGCCGCCGGCAGCAGCAGGCGGCAGCCCCGGCGGAGCTGACCGCCGCCGGCAGCAGCAGCGGCAGCAGGCAGCCCCGGCGGAGCTGGCCGCCGCTCGGCAGGGGGCGGGCCCCGCGCTCCGCCGCCCCACGGCCCGGCCCGTCCCGACGGGCAGCGCGGCGGCCGCTCACACCCCTCCCGCCCTCACCCCCTGCCGCCGCGGCCGACGCCCAGCGGGGCAGATGCTAGCAGCGCCGCGGCGCCTCCTCCACGTGCTCCGCGGCTCCATCTTCAGGATGGGCGACTCGGCCTCCCGCCTGCCGCAGAGGGAAGAAGCGCTCCCCGGCAGGAGCCAGCGCACCGCGGTGGCAGGTAGGGACAGGGACAGGGACGCGGCCCCTCTGCCGTGGCTCGCAGCGGCGGAGCGCAGGCCTTTAGCTGTCCCTGCGCACATGCGCAGAGGGCTCCGGGCGGGGCGGGCCCGGTGCCGCGGCTGCGCGGGCGGCGGTGGCGCAGGTGCGGGGGGCGGCGGCGGCTGCGTGGGGGCGGTGTGGCAGGGCTGTGGTGTGCGTGTGTGGGGCGCTGGGAGGCTGCGGCGTGCCCTGCTTGCGTGGCTTAGCTGCGGAGCGGCGTTCGCTGTACGCTGCTGCACACCCAGGAGTTGGTCGCAAAGTCCAAGCAGGGTGCGGGTTGCGGGGGACCTTTGGCCCGCGTCTGGTTCCGCTCTGCTGCGGCGTGCTGCGCAGGTTGGCGTCCCGGCGGGTTGGGAATCTCTCCAGAGAAGACTCCACAACCTCTCTGGGCAGCTATTCCGGCGCTCCACCATCTCTAAAGAAGTTTTTTCTCGTGTTCAGGTGGAGCTTTTTGGCTCCAGTTTGCGTCTATTACCACTTCATAGAATCATAGAATCAAGCAGGTTGGAAGAGAGCTCCAAGCTCAGCCACTCCAACCTAGCACCCAGCCCTGGCCAAGCAACCAGACCATGGCACTAAGTGCCTCAGCCAGGATTGGCTTCAACACCTCCAGAGACAGAGACTCCACCACCTTCCTGGGCAGTCCATTCCAATGCCAATCACTCTCTCTGACAACAACTTCCTCCTAATATCCAACCTAGACCTCCCCTGCCACAGCTTGGCACTGTGTCCCCTTCTTCTGTTGCTGCTTGCCTGGCAGCAGAGCCCAACCCCACCTGGCTACAGCCTCCCTTCAGGGAGTTTCAGACAGCAATGAGCTCTTCCCAGAGCCTCCTCTTCTGCAGGCTGCACACCCCCAGCTCCCTCAGCCTCTCCTCCTAGGGCTGTGTTTCAGGACCAGCCCTTCTGTGGACACCTTCCACTTGACCTGTTGCTGGACACCACTGAACAGATTGTGGCCTCACCCTCTTCCAACCCCAACGTTTGGGCACTGAGCATTCAGATACAAGTACCCAGTGCTATTTTCAGCAGCTCTGAGGCTTTCAGTTGCCCAATCTCCCATGCACATGGGGGTCAGACCAGAAATGAAACTGCAGTCAGTGCAGAAGTACTTCAACAGTGATTTACTGTTAAATTTATGCTACAGAAAGCCAAAAAGTGGATTGCCTAAAATAACATTTTGTGAGGTGTAGAGCACAGCTGAGCTGTTGTGGTGGAGAAGAAATGGGGAAATGTCACTTATAGAATGATAGAATCAACCCGGTTGGAAGAGACCTCCAAGCTCATCCAGTCCAACCCATCCTCCAGCCCTATCCAGTCAACTAAACCATGGCACTAAGTGCCTCATCCAGGCTTTTCTTAAGTACAGAAATCTGGCAGAAGGGAGTTAACAAAGGTTAAATGCTTCTCTCACATCCTATAGATTCGCAGAATCACAGAATGTCAGGGGCTGGAAGGGACCTTGAAAGACCATCCAGCCCAACCCCCCTGCCAGAGCAGGATCACCCATACCAGATCACACAGGATCCAGGTGGGTTTTGATTCTCTCCAGAGAGGGAGACTCCACAACCCCCTGGGCTGCCTGTTCCAGTGCTCTGTCACCCTCACAGTGAAAAAATTCCTTCTCATGTTTACATGAAACTTCCTATGTCTGAGCTTCTACCCAGTGCCCCTTGTGCTGTCACTGGGCCTCACCCAGCAGAGCCTGGCTCCAGCCTCCTGGCACTCACCTTTACATATTTATGGTCAGTAGAGAGGTCACCTCTCAGCCTCCTCCAAGCTAACAAGCCCCAGCTCCCTCAGGCTCTCCTCATAAGAGAGATATTCCACTCCCTTAATTATCTTTGTGGCTCTGTGCTGGACTTTCTCAAGCAGTTCCATGTCCCTCCTGAAATGGGGGGCCCAGAACTGGACACCCTCAGCAGGGCAGAGCAGAGGGGCAGGAGAACCTCCTTTACCTACCACCCACAGCCCTTCTAATCCACTCCAGAATGGCACTGGCCCTGCTGGCCACAAGAGCGCATTGCTGGCTCATGGTCTGCCTTCCATCCACTGGGACCCCTTCGCTGCCTTCTGACAGGTCAATCCCCAACCTGTACTGAAGCCTGGGGTTGTTCTTTCCCAGATGCAAGACTCTACCCTTGTGAACTTCATTCTTCCTGCCCAGCCCTCCAGCCTGTCCAAGCCTGGCTGAATGGCAGCACAGCTTTCTGGTGTGTCAGCAGCTCCACCCAGCTTTGTGTCATCAGCAAACTTGGCTGACAGTGCACTCTGTGCCCTCATCCAGATCATTGATGAATATATTGAACAGAGCTGGTTCCAGTACTGACCTCTCTGAGACTCCACTAGTTACAGGCCTCCAACTAGACTCCATCCCACTGACCACAGCTCTGACTTCTTTCCTTCAACCAGTTCCCTGGCTACCTCACTACCTAATCACCCAGACCACACTGCCTCAGTTTAGCCAGAAGGATGCTGTGGGAGACAGTGTCAGATGCTGTACTGAGATCAACATAACCAACATCCACTGCTCTGCTGTCATCTGCTCAAGCACAACAAACTTCTCTGCTCAGCTCCAGCTATGAGTGATACTTTAGTAATATCACAGAACATTAGAGGTTGGAAGGGACCTCCAGAGAGCACTCCCTGCCAAAAGCAGGGTCACCCAGGGTAATTCACACAGGAACACCTCCAGGAGGGTTTTGAAAGTCTCCAGAGACACCACAGCCTTGCTGGGCAGCCTGCTCCAGTGCTCTGTCACCCTCACTGTAAAGAAGTTTCTCCTCATGTTGAGGTGAAACCTTCTGCATTCCATTTTGTAGCCATTGCTCCATGTCTTATTGCTGCTGACCACCAAAAGGAGATTGGCCCCAGCCACTTGACACCCACCCCTCAGAGATTTGTACACACTGATCAGGTCCCCTCTCAGCATTCTCCTCTCCAGACTAAACAGCCTCAGGTTTCTCAGTCTCTCTTCATATGGGAAATGCTCAAGGTCTGTAGTCATCCTTGTGGCTCTCTGCTGGACTGCCTCCAGCAGATCTCTGTCTCTCTGGAACAGGGAGCCCAAAACTGGACACAGTATTGCAGGACAGAGTACAGGGGGAGAACCTCCCTAGACCTGCTGGCCACACTTTTCCTGATGCACCCCAGGATGCCATTGGCCCTCTTGGCCACAGGGGCATATTGCTGTCCCATGCAGAACTTGCTGAAAGGCCTCACAGTTTGCATATATGTCTTTATAATTTGTACTTGGTTTTTATTTCTTAGCTTTCCTCTTTATTTCCTCATTTTCCCCCCTTAGCCAGGTGTGGCTTGCTCTTCTTTGCCAACACAGTGAGCCACTGAAGATGTCTGGTTACCACTCCAGGCAGAAATGACAAAAGGCTGCTCATGAGAAGGCTGCTTGCAGTGCAAACACTACAGTCCAGTTTTCATTTTTATTACTTGTTTAAATCTCCCTTCTCCCCCATCTCCCTCCTTTCCTCTTCATATTTTCCTCCATCTCCCCCTTTTTCTTTCCATCTCCTTCCTTCCTCTCCATCTTCCTCTTTCCCCCATCTTCCTCTTTTCATCTCCATCCTTTCAGCACCACCTCCCCTTTTCTGCCCCTTTCCCCTTTTTCCCCCCAAACCCAGAGCACCTGAGTTCTCTTGGAGTCTCCTCCCACCCCAGGTGTGGCCACTTTGCCCTCCCTGCCCACTCCCCTATTTAATGGGCCCCAGGGAAGGCAGTAGCCAAGCTTGCCCAACTGGGCAGAGGGATCCTCCTCTCATCATCACTGGTGAGTCTCTGTGGTGTGCACTGGGTGATTGGTGGAGGGGATCAAAGGCCGGGGGGCCTGGTGGCCCCCCTGGTTACATAGAGCTAGGCTTGATTGTGATTCTGCCATCCCTCACAATTGTTGGCTGGGCCTTTGTACTTAACCTGAGCTCCTCTGTGCTTAACTGCTTCTTTCTTCTCCCTTGTAAAGCTGGCAGGAATAAATCTGCAAAGTGCTTATGAGAAGCAGTGAATTAGCATGGAGGAAACCTGGCAGTGAGGGCTCAGTTTCATGAAGGCAACGTGAGCTCAAATGACAATATTTACATCTCAAGCCACCACTTCATTTGCCAAGTGGATAGTGCACTTAGCAACTTGCAACTTTGTGCCACTGGTGGTTTTAAGTGGAAAAACCCTCACTGAAGTTCCCAGTAAATCAGTAATAGGACTTGCAGAGCTGCTGGCAAAGTGTCATCCTGCCTGAAGTTATCATTTTACAAGATCACAGAATGTTAGGAGTTGGAGAGGACTTCTGGGTATCATCTAGTCCAACGAGTCTGCTAAAGCACCTAGTCACTTAAAGCATGTTGCACAGGCTTGCAGTCAGACAAATTTGGAAGTCTCCATTTCACAACAACCATCTTTCAGAGAGTTGTAGATGTTCCCGTCCCCTCGATCTTTGTAACCCTCCTCTAGCAGCTCCTTGTTTCTCTTGAGGTGGGGAGCCCAGAATTCGTGCCAGTAGAGCAGAGGAGAGGACTTTTCCCTCTGTTGTCCTTGCTCCTTGTAATGCATCCCAGGACACAGCTTGCTTTATTTGCAATGACAACACACAGCTACCTAGTATTTAACCTGGATTTTGCCACAATCACAGGCCCTTTCCAGCAGGTCTGAGATGATCTTGCACTGCTGCAAAACTTTTCCCTGCTTGCCTTCATGAGGTTTCTGTCAGGGTAAACCAGAAGTTTTTCAAGGTCTCATTGGACAGAAGGTCTGCAGTTTGCTGTGTCTGCACTCACTCTCAGTTGAGCATTGCCCTCAAATTTGCTGTGTTTCCTGGCATAACCTTCATCTTCCTATTGAAGCTGCTGAATGATACTGGCCCCAGCACCACAGGCTGGAGTTAGCAGCTACATGCTAGAAATCAAGATCCTGATCTGGAGCTGATCCAGTCTGGATGTGTTCCTCTGTGGAGCCCTCATTACAAGAGGGCTGTGGAGATGCTGGAGTGTGTCCAGAGCAGGGCCAGGAGGATGCTCAGAGGCTGCAGCAGCTCTGCTGTGAGCACAGACTGAAAGAGTTGGGGCTGTGCAGGCTGGAGCAGAGGAGGCTCCCAGGTGACCTTCTTGTGGCCTTCCAGGATCTGAAGGGGGCTCCAAAAAAGCTGGGGAGGGACTTTTCAGGACATCAGGGAGTGCCAGGACTGGGGGGAATGGAGTAAAGCTGGAGGTGGGCAGGTTCAGGCTGGACATGAGGAGGAAGTTGTTGAGCAGGAGAGTGGTGAGAGGCTGGACTGGGTTGCGCAGGGAGGTGGTTGAGGCCCCATGGCTGGAGGTGTTTGAGACCAGGCTGACTGTGATCTGTGTTAGTATTGTCCTGCTCTGTCAGGGGGGTTGGACTCGATGATCTCTGTGGGTCCTTTCCAACCCTGACCTATACTACGATGTGGCCTCACTAACAGAGTAGACCAGGAGGAGAACCTCCCTGCACCTGCTGGCCACACTCCTCTTAATGCACAGCAGGAGACCATTTGCCTTCTTGTCCACAATGAGACATTGTTGGCTCATGGTGATCTTGTCCACTCACACTCTCAGGTCTGTCTTTGCAGAGCTATTTTGCAGCACCCCCTGTAACTTATTCCTAAGCCATTTTATGGTGACAAAGGTTTCATTTCCTCACCAAGGGCAAGTGTCAAAATGCAGAACTGTTAAACAGGACGACCCAATCCCTTGATACTTGTGAATTAGTCTTGGAGTTCTCCATGTTTTTGTAGCCTCTTTCTACTGTGCTGATTTAGAGGGGGGGAAAAAAACCCTGGTACCTTATGCTTATTCCATGCTGGAATATGTATGCAGTGTTAGGCTGAGAAGTTTTAAGCAGATTTTCTCTGAGATTCTGACAGTTTGCTGAATTGTGCACAGCACAAGAACCGCAAACTAAAATGTGAGCTCTGCTAAGAGATTTTTATCACTAGAAAACAAGTAATAAAATGAAAAAGGTGAGATGATTTTTTTTCCCCCTTTAACACTTGAAAAAAACTCAACCCTCCTTGATCTTGGGCAAATACAGCACCTTTTTTTTCAGACATTAAGCAGCACTATGTTGTAGGTATAAAATAGATGTTCTTGAATCATAGAATCAACCAGGCTGGAAGAAACCTCCAAGCTCATCCAGTCCAACCTAGCACCCAGCCCCGGCCAATCAACCAGACCATGGCACTAAGTGCCTCATCCAGGCTTGGCTTCAACACCTCCAGGGACGGCAACTCCACCACCTCCCTGGGCAGCCCATTCCAATGCCAATCACTCTCTCTGCCAACAACTTCCTCCTAACATCCAGCCTAGACCTCCCCTGGCACAACTTAAGGCTGTGTCCCCTTGTTCTATGGCTGGCTGCATGGGAGAAGAGTCCAACCCCACCTGTCTGCAGCCTCCCTTCAGGTAGTTGTAGACAGCAGTTGTAGATGCAAGTCAGCTTCTAATGAAACTTAGTAATTTTCTGGAAATTGATGGCTTGAGTGTATTTGAGGCAAACACCATCTCTTAGAACAAAGAAATGAGTAATTGACTCTTCTGAATGAGAAAGGTAAGTTGAAATGTAAGCTATGCCTGGCCACACATGACATTGTTTCTCAGCTCAACTTCGGTGGAAGTAGCTCTCACAATTTTTCACCCATATGCCACACACAACTTCAGTAGAAATGAGTAACTTAGTTTACCTGATAGGGCATAATACTGAAATGTCAGCAAGTGGTGGGAAAACAAGAAGTTAATTCTACTAAACCTTAAGAGAAATTGCATTTTCTCTTTGTTCTGAGGCATAACCTCACTCATAGGGAACACAAACCCTAAGAGGAGAGGCTGAGGGAGCTGGGGGTGTGCAGCCTGCGGAAGAGGAGGCTCAGGGCAGAGCTCATTGTTGTCTGCAACTACCTGAAGGGAGGCTGTAGCCAGGTGGGGTTGGTCTCTGCTGCCAGGCAAGCAGCAACAGAATGTTTTGTGTTGGAAGGGACCTTAAAAATCATGCAGTTCCACCTGCCTTGTTGTGGACAGGGACATCTCCCACTAGACCAGGCTCCTCAAAGCCACATGCAGACAGGCTTTGAGCAATTCACTACCTCTCTGGTCAACCTGTCCTAGTGCCTCACCACCCTCATAGAACCAGGGTTGGAAGGCACCACAAGGATTAGCTCGTTCCAACCCCCCTGCCATAGGCAGGGACATGTCACACAAGATCAGACTGTCCAGAGCCTCATCCTGCCTGGCCTTAAACACCTCCAGGGATGGGGCTTCCACCACCTCTCTGGGCAACCCATTGCAGGCTCTCACCACCCTCATGGTGAAGAATTTCTTCCTAATGTCTAATCTAAATCTTAGCTTCTGGTTTGAAGCCATTACTCCTTGTCATGTCACCACATCCTTTTGTAAAAAGTCCCTCTCCAGGTATCCCAGTATCACCAAGGTTGGAAGAGACCTCACAGATCATCAAGTCCAACCCTTTACCACAGAGCTCAAGGCTAGACCATGGCACCAAGTGCCACGTCCAATCCTGCCTTGAACAGCTCCAGGGACGGCGACTCCACCACCTCCCCGGGCAGCCCATTCCAGTGTCCAATGACTCTCTCAGGGAAGAACTTTCTCCTCACCTCCAGCCTAAATTTCCCCTGGCACAGCCTGAGGCTGTGTCCTCTCGTTCTGGTGCTGGCCTGTAGGCCCTCTTCAAATACTGGAAAGCTCTTATCAGCCACCTCAGATTTCTGCCCTGAGCCTTCTCTTCTTCAGGCTGAACAGCCCCAACTCTCTGTTTTCACAGCAGAGGTGCTCCAGCCCTCTGATGATATTCATGGCCCTTCACTTGACCCACTCTAACAGTTCCATGCCTTTCTTGTGTAGGAGCCTGCAGAGCTGGACATACTACTCCAGGCAGTGAGTCCTAGGTAGGTCTCTTCCCAGCACCCTCTGGCCACGCTGGTTTTGATGCAGCCCAGCATACAGCTTGCCTTCTGAGTTGGAAGCACTTACTGTTGGCTCACGTTGAGCTTTTCCTCAACCAGTACTCCCAAAGGCTTCTCTTCAGGACTGTTCTATATCTGTTCTTCCTGGGGGAGGGTTATCTGAAAGACAACTTCTGGAATTTGTGATTTCCAGCATCTTTAAGGTGTGAAATAGGTGTGAGATGTACTTGGAAATCCTCTCTCTACTAACATGCCATGGCTTCTTTTTCTCTCTCTCTGTCTCTCTTTTTTTTTACTTTTAATTTTTGCATCTTGGCAGGTTTTTATATCTCCATACCAACCAGCTCATTTTCAGGCCAAGTGTGAAACTGTGTGTACTGGACTGTTGTGGGAAACCCAGGAATTGCTTTCTAGCCACTCATTTGGGCATGAGGAAAAATATCTTCACTGACAAGAGTTATCAAGCCATGGATCAGGCTGCCCTGGGAAGTGATGGAGTCTTCATTCCTGAAGGGATTTAAATGCCATGTAGATGTGGTGCTGAGATGCATGGTTTAATGGTGGCCTGGCAGTGGTGGGTTAATGGTTGGACTTGCTGATCTGAAAGGTCTTGTTCAAGCTAAATGATTCTGTGATTCTGTGATTCACATTTTGGAAGATATTGTAAGAAGCAGCAAAGTTTTAAGTCAATCTAAGGAAATGTTTGTATTGTTTGCATGTACTTTTTGCTCTTGGCAGCTGGAAAACAACAACAAAAAGGCAGTGATCAGCACACATGATGCTCTGTAGATTAAATACATACAGGGAGTATGTCTGTAGAGCTGCACATCCAGCTGTCAAACACAGCTCCCAAGGTACTGCCACCCCAGTGAAAAAGCCCTGTGTTGTGTTACCACTGCTAACTGCACAGCAATAGGAAGGGCTGAGGCATCTCTAAACCAACCCAAGAAAAGAAACCAATCTCTTGTTTGGGTTCCTGGAGCTGCTGGAGGGCTGCTTAGCATGCGGCTCACAGCTGGATGTGTGCGCTGGCATGAGGCAGTGCTGCACAAAGCTGTACCCCCAGGGCTGCGGTGGGGCGGGCGCGGAGGAAGGGCTCCCCAGGGTTTCTCCTGGCAACAGTGCAGGTTGCTGGGAAACAGCATTGCTTAAATGGGAAGAAACTTTACCCAACGGGCAGCCTCTTGAATGCAAATAAGGCTCGAAGGAGACTTCTCTTGCTGATACTCTCATTTCCCCCTCCCTGAGATAAAAAAACCCAAACCCAGAAGCTCTTTATTCAGAGGATTATGTGTGGATGCTGCTATGCAGAACCATTGAAAGTTATGTAATAAAAGAGGGTAATTATTTCTAGGAAAAGGTAGTAGCATGCATGATACCCAAGGATTCAGCAACTCCTTGTCTTGTGAAGGGATGGCATAGCTGGATTTGTCAGATTCATGTCACTAAAGAAACTTGCCACTTGGGAGAATTAAACAGAAGAGTTATATGTGCAAAGGTTAATTTTTTTTCACTAGAGAACATTCTGTGTTATTTTGTGTCAGCCCTGGGCTATGTTGGACTTCTTCAGCTAATAGTGCCCATTTATATTTAGTACCATTATTGGGTGAATGATATTGACTTGACATTTGGGTAATGTTGTGAGTTTTGACTCGGAAGGCTGAGAGAAACACCTCAGTTTCTTTACTTGATTCCCATGCTGCTATTTAAAGTGGTTTTTTTCCTTTCTTGATTGCTGAAGATCCATGGTGTCAGCTATGTCCTCAGTTGTGTCTGTGTAACTCAACTAAATAAATATTCTTCTTTTTCAATATGATGTTTAGCTGACTTCATTATCATCACAGTAGCACAAAGTTAGCATATCCTCAGCTGTAAATGCTAGGATGCTCATGTACAAGTAGGCATTGCTAAAGTACTGTGTAGGGAATCAGGTTGTGTCCCAGATCACAGAAATGACTGTAACACACTTTTGATGCAGTTCTGTCACTGGCAGAGACGTGGCATTAGGTTGCCCCTTGCTCCTTCACTTTCCACACCAGAGAGGAGTGTTGCTTTTGTTTTATGTTGTACCCAGTATAGAGCTGGCAGAGAGGTTGTGGAGTCTCCTCTGGAGACTTCTAGACTCGTTTGAATGTGGTCCCGGGCAACCTGCACTGGGTGACTCTGCTTTAGCAGGGGGGTTGGACTACAATCATAGAATCAACCAGGTTGGAAGAGACCTCCAAGCTCATCCAGTCCAACCTAGCACCCAGCCCTATCCAGTCAACCAGACCATGGCACTAAGTGCCTCATCCAGGCTTTTCTTGAACACCCCCAGGGACGGTGACTCCCACCTCCCTGGGCAGCCCCTTCCAATGGCAAATGACTCACTCTGTGAAGAACTTCCTCCTGACATCCAGCCTATTAGATGATCTCCAGAGATTCCTTCCAACCCCCACTGTTCTGTGGAGGAGCTGTTCATATCCTTGAATTTCCTGCTCCAAGTGCTGCTACAGCAGGACACAGTTACACTGTCACAGAGAACCAGGCACTTGTGTGCTTAATTCATCACGTAGGGAATGCCAGAAGACATTAGCCCCAAAGTGGTCAGGCAGTTGCACTAGATGAGCATTGCAGGTCTCTTCCAACTGAAGTCTATTCTGTTCTACCCTGGTCTGGTCTAGTCTATTCTCATACAATAGGTTGCTGGTCCGGGAAAAAAAAGCCACAATCATACTTTTCATAGAATCATGAAATAGGATAAGCCAGGTTGGAAGAGACCTCCAAGATCAGCCAGTCCAACCTAGCACCCAGCCCTGGCCAAGCAACCAGACCACGGCACTAAGTGTCCCAGCCAGGCTTGGCTTCAGCACCTCCAGGGACGGCAACTCCACCACCTCCCTGGGCAGCCCATTCCAATGCCAATCACTCTCTCTGACAACAACTTCCTCCTAACATCCAGCCTAGACCTCCCCTGCCACAACTTGAGGCTGTGTCCCCTTGTTCTGTTGCTGCTTGCCTGGCAGCAGAGCCCACCCCCACCTGGCTACAGCCTCCCTTCAGGGAGCTGCAGACAGCAATGAGCTCTGCCCTGAGCCTCCTCTGCTGCAGGCTGCACACCCCCAGCTCCCTCAGTCTCTCCTCACAGGGCTGTGCTCCAGGCCCCTCACCAGCTTCCTTGCCCTTCTCTGGACATGTTCCAGCACCTCAACATCTCTCTTGAATTGAGGAGCCCAGAACTGGGCACAGCACTCAAGGTGTGGCCTGAGCAGTGCTGAGCACAGGGGCAGAAGAACCTCCCTTGTCCTGCTGCCCACACTGCTCCTGAGCCAGCCCAGGATGCCATTGGCTCAGTTGTTTATGGCATTCTTAAGGAAAAGGGGAACTGCTATGGAAACTCACTCAGACTAGACCTGATGACAGGTTACATTATGGTTATGTGGCCAGATCAGTGTAAGCCTGGTGTGGATTTACAGTGGAATAACTAGTGCAGGTAACTGCCCACACGACTGCCTTTCTTGTTCAGTGAACACAGAGTAATCTGTCTTCATTTCACTGAAAGGTAACCTCTGTTACATTCACTTCAGAGTGAAAAAGTGCAGTTACTGCAGAGAGATGCTCTGGTATGGTGAGAATTTTGTCTGAACCATTCTTATCTTCTCTGTTTTTCCCCAGAACAGCACAACCCATATTAATTGAGGGCATAGTGGTGTTTAATGACCTGTCTCTGTAGTTGGTACTCACTGTAAAGCCTTGGGAATTGTTTTCTTTCCCAGAGAGTTGTTCTGGTTGCCCTGAATAAAAAGGCCTTCTCTTCAAATGGCACAGAATCATTTTTCCCCCTTTCTTGTTTTAATGGTTAATGTTAAAAGCCTGGAAGGTTAAATTGTTCACACATGGAACTGTGGAGGTGCCACAATTTAGCTCCCTCACAAGCCTTAGGAAGTACAATGACAAAACTCCTCATCCTTTAACTGGTTTGAAGGAGTGGTAGAAACCAAGAATTAGTTGGAAAAGACCTTTAAGATCCTAAAGTCCAAACATTAACTCTAATGTGTCTGCTGCAAAACCATGCCCCTTAGCACCACAACTCTACATCTTTTCCACCCCAGGAGATGGTGAGTCAGCCAGCTCCCTGGGGAGCCTGTGTTTCATAACCCTGTCAATGAAGAGGTTTCTTCTAATGTCTAACCTAAACTAGCCCTGGTGCAACTTGACCAGCAGCCACCTCTCTCCAGCCTCCTTTCAGGAAGTCTCCTCTCAGCCTCCTTTTCTTCAGACTAAACCACCCCAGTTCCCTCTGCCACTTCTCAGAAGGTTTGTGCTCTAGGCTGTTCAGCAGCTGTTCTTTGGACATGCTCCAGCACCTCAATGTCCTTCTTGGGGTGAAGGGTCCAAATCTTAACACCAAGTTCTTCCCAGAGAGGGTGATTTGCCATTGGAATGGGCTGCCCAGGGAGGTGGTGGGGTTGCTGTGCCTGGAGGTGTTGAAGCAAAGCCTGGATGAGGCACTTAGTGCCATGGTCTGGTTGATTGGCTTGGGCTGGGTGCTAGGTTGGACTGGCTGAGCTTGGAGGTCTCTTCCAAACAGGTTGGTTTTATGATTCTATCATAATCAAGGTGTAGCCTCACCAGTGGTGAGTACAGGGTGACAACTGCCACTTTATTTACCTGGTACAGTGCTTTACTTAAATAATTGACTTGCATAAAGAATTAAATTACATAAAGGCTGATCCTGCACTGGGTTACCCTAAGGCAGATTTAAGGTTGCTTGAATGTTTTGGCTGTTGACCTCTCTGTCTTAGTCCTTCTGTGTTACTTTGGTGTGATTATTCTGGTATCTTGCAGCTCAAAAAGTTTCTCATAGAATCAGTCAGGGTTGGAAGGGACCACAAGGAACAGCCAGTTCCAACCCCCCTGCCATGCCCAGGGACACCCTACCCTAGAGCAGGCTGCACACAGCCTCACACAGCCTGGCCTCAAACACCTCCAGCCATGGGGCCTCAGCCACCTCCCTGGGCAACCCATTCCAGCCTCTCACCACTCTCCTGCTCAACAACTTCCTCCTCACCTTCAGGCTGAACCTACCCACCTCCAGCTTTGCTCCATCCCCCTCAAGGTCCTGCCACTCTCTGACATCCTCAAAAGTCCTTCCCCAGCTTTTTTGTAGCCCCCTTCAGACCCTGGAAGGCCACAAGAAGGTCACCTGGGAGCCTCCTCTGCTCCAGCCTGCACAGCCCCAACTCTTTCAGTCTGTGCTCACAGCAGAGCTGCTGCAGCCCTCTGAGCATCCTCCTGGCCCTGCTCTGGACACTCTCCAGCATCTCCACAGCCCTCTTGTCCCAGGGGCTCCAGAACTGGATGCAGTACTCCAGGTGGGGTCTCAGCAGAGCACAGCAGAGGGGGAGAATCACCTCCCTGGCCCTGCTGGCCACACTTCTGCTGCTGCAGCCCAGGCTCTGCTTGGCTTTCTGGGCTGCCAGTGCACACTGCTGGCTCAAAACCTCTTCTGTGATTTAACTTTTTTTCATCATAGAGTCAACCAGGTTGGAAGAGACCTCCAAGCTCATCCAGTCCAACCTAGCACCCAGCCCTATCCAGTCAACCAGACCATGACACTAAGTGCCTCATCCAGGCTTCTCTTGAATAGCCCCAGGGATGGTGATTCCACCACCTCCCTGGGCAGCAAATCACTCTCTCTGTGAAGAACTTATTTATGCTTTAAGTGGTGCAAGTTGCCTTAACTTTGTTTGCTGTAACTTTTATTGCATTCATTTTTCTCTGCAGCCATTGAACTATTTGGCTTTAATTTGTTGCTTAATAGGCTTTATTTTATCTTTGTGTGCTGATGTTTTATGTAGCCTGGAGAATTTCAGTGGTATGGATATGCTTGTATATTGCTCTTGCTTTATTGCAATTTTTGGTGATACATAACAATTTCATTTGCTGGTACAATTAAAATAATAGACATAAATAAGAGTCCTTAGTTCAAATAAGGCTAAAACCTCTGCAATATGTAGTGCTGTTTATTGCTGTTACTCATGTGTTGCTCACAGTTAACTCTTGTTGCAGATAAGTGAAATTGGAGTTAGTAATATTTCATCCACCTGGGGGAAGAGATTATTCCAGCCCTAGGTTTAAAGATAGGATCTTATTTTCTGGAGGAAAAGAACCACGTGGCCAAGAGGATTATATCTGTGTTATTGTCACCTGGGCTTGGTTTTCCAGGTATTTTACTTCCCAGAAGCCCCCAAAAAAACGTTTTAAGGACCACTCAAATTTTAGGAATGATTGAGAAGCAGAACTCTAGTGGGAACTAATTCTCTTTCCGTGTCACTCATTTGAAGACAGAAGACTCATCTTAGAATCATAGAATCAACTAGGTTGGAAGAGACCTCCAAGATCATCCAGTCCAACCTATCACCCTGCCCTGTCCAATCAACCAGACCATGGCACTAAGTGCCTCATCCAGGCTTTGCTTGAACACCTCCAGGGACGGTGCCTCCACCACCTCCCTGGGCAGCCCATTCCAATGCCAATCACTCTCTCTGTGAAGAACTTCTTCCTAACATCCAGCCTATACCTACCCTGGCACAACTTGAGACTGTGTCCCCTTGTTCTATTGCTGGTTGCCTGGGAGAAGAGGCCACCCCCCACCTGGCTACAATGCCCCTTCAGGTAGTTGTAGATGTATGGCATGTCTGAGGGTGGAGATTTGGTGCTTGAGGCACTGGCTGACAGCTTGTGCTAGGAGCCCAGTGAGAAAGTGGAAATGTCACAGGCTCACAGGATGTTAAGGGTTGGAAGGGACCCAAGGAGGTCATTGAGTCCAACCCCCTGCCAGAGCAGGACCACACAATCCAGCACAGATCACACAGGAACACATCCAGACAGGCCTTGAATGTCTCCAGAGAAGGAGACTCCACAACCTCTCTGGGCAGCCTGTGCCAGGGCTCTGGGACCCTTACAGTCAAGAAGTTCCCCCTTGTGTTGAGCTGGAACCTCCTGTGCTGCAGTTTACACCCATTGCTGCTTGTCCTATCCCAGGGAGCAGTGAGCAGAGCCTGACCCCCAGCCCTCATGTTTGTAAACATTTATTAAATCTCCTCTCAGTCTTCTCTTCTCCAGACTAAAAAGTCTCATGCAAGGGCTGCTTATTCAGATTAGACAATGGAAGTGCTCCTATAAACCCTGAAGATTAGCAGCAGCAAGAGTGTTTGCTATGTTCACTTCTGTAGCAGTGGAGCATTCTGCTTCTGAAGAGCTCTGATGCTGTGCTGTCTGAATGTGGTTCCTGTTTCAAACACTGTGTAGAGCAGTGAAGGGATCTGGGTAGGACCTTTTACCTTATTGTTGATTAATACATTTGTACTGTTTAGATTTCTTACTATTTGATTTAATTTAATTCCTGGTGACATTTTTTGTCACCAAATGACAGAATGGTGGGAGTTGGAAGGGACATCTGCAGGTTATCTAGCCCAGACTCCCTGCTAAAGCAGAGTTACCCAGAGCAGGTTGCCCAGGATTGTGTCTAGATGGGTTTTGGAATCTCTTCAGAGATGGAGACTTCACAACATCTCTGGGAAGCCTGCTTCAGTGCTCTGTCAACCTTAAAGGAAAGAATTATTTCCTTACACTTAAATGTAGCCTCCTGTATTCTACTTTGTGCTCACTGCACCTTGTCCTGTCACTGGGCACCACTGAGAAGAAACTGGCCTCATTCCTTTGAACCTGCCCTTCAGCTACTGATCAGAACTGAGATGATCCTCTCTGCTCTTCTCCGTGCTAAAGAGCCCTGAGTGTCTCAACCTTGCCTTGTCAAAGAGGTGCTCCAGTCCCCTCGTCATCTGTGTTGTGTCTGTTGGACCCTGTCCAGCAGCTCCTTGTCTCTCTCACAGTCATGCATATGTTACGTTGTCAGAATGATGAATGACAAACCAAGGTGGTAATTGGTCATCTGCCAAGGAGCAGACAGCCTGTCCTGCAGCAAAGTGGCATGGCTTAACCCCAGCTGGTGACTCAGCCCCACTCAGTTCCACACTCACTTTCCTGCTCTGGCACCCTCACAGGAAAGAAGTTTTTGTGTGTGCTCAGAAGGAACCTTCTGTGTTCCAGTTTGTGCCTGCTGGAGGAGGTGTGCCTGCTGTGGATGTGTTCAAGACAAGCCTGGCTGAGGCACTTAGTGCCATGGTCTGGTTGACTGGATAGGGCTGGGTGCTAGGTTGGAGTGGATGAGCTTGGAGGTCTCTTCCAACCTGGGTGATTCTGTGATTCTGCTGCCCCTTGTCCTGTCACTGGGCACTATTGAACAGAGTCTGCCCTCATCCTTGTGACTACTTTGCTTTGCATGTTGTTAAGCTTCCCTCTCAGTCTTCTCTCCAGATGGAACAGTCCCAGGTCTCTCAGCCATTGTCCTCATAAAGATGCTTTGGTTCTCTCGTCATCTTTGTAGCCCTCCTCTGCACTCTTTCCAGTAGCTCATTGTCTTAGTGCAGGAAGGAAAGGACACATCAGAGCTGTGGGAGACCCAGGCAACCATAAGGAGAAAAGTAAACTGTAGAAGCTTATGGGGGAGTGAGAGGAAAAAGAGGCAGAGAACATGGGAAGTCCCTGAACAGGAAGTCTGAGTAAGGTTTTGTAATTTCATGTTGTCTGGAGGTTATTGGGTTAAGTGGGGCACTTATTTATGGGAAGCAGAGGAAATTGCTTGTGTTGAAATTTTGACAAGATGCATCTTGGAAGGTGTCACTAAGAGTGGTGGAAGCAGCTTCAGTGGAGTGGAACAGAATCATAGAATCAGCCAGGTTGGAAGAGACCTCCAAGCTTATCCTGTCCAACCTAGCACCCAGCCCTGTCCAGTCAACCAGACCATGGCACTAAGTGCCTCATCCAGAGGGTTTAAGCAAAGAGGAAATCAGGGGAGCTGCAGGAAACCACACATTTGAAAAGATGCTTTATGAGAGGAGAAGTGTAGGTATTTCTGCAAGTGAGGTCCATGTGTCTGCAGGAGTGTATGCTGAGAGAGAAAATCTTGTCAGTAGGACTTCTCAGGAGAGTTCTTGGCTACTAGGGAATATACCTGTTTTTCCTGCCTTCCATTCAGTCAGAGCAATGAAGGACTAGTTGAGATTGTTCATCTCTGCTGGCATGTGTCCTGATTTGAGCTGAACCAGAACTAATTCTCTCCAGTATTTTTACTTCTCCTTCCGTCTCCTTTCAGTGATGGCATTTTCTGAAGCTAAGGGCATGTTTGCACAGACAGTGGCTGCTGCTAGCAGTGACAGTGCTGATGTTTAGTTACTGCCAAGGACTGGGGTGCAGAAGGGCTCTTGCTTATACTTGATGTTTTTTACTTGACGCTGATGCTTGACATTTATAGAATCATAGAATCAACCAGGTTGGAAGAGACCTCCAAGACCAAGATGGCACAGGTAACCCTAAACTGACCAGGAAGAGATTCCATTCCATGTATGTAATATTCAGTATAAAGCTGAAGGATCACAAGGGTCAAGCCTCTCGTTCAATCATAGGAGCATACAGGATCACAGCATCACAGGATGTTAGGGGATGGAAGTGAACTCTATAGATCATTGAGTCATAGAATCATAGAATCAACCAGGTTGGAACAGACCTCCAAGATCATCCACTCCAACCTAGCACCCAGCCCTGGCCAAGCAACCAGGCCATGGCACTAAGTGCCCCAGCCAGGCTTGGCTTCAACACCTCCAGGGACAGAGACTCCACCACCTCCCTGGGCAGCCCATTCCAATGCCAATCACTCTCTCTGACAACAGCTTCTTCCTAACATCCAGCCTGGCACAATTTGAGACTGTGTCCCCTTGTTTTATGGTTGGTTTCAGCATCTGTCTCCTGAATCTGGGTCCCACCTGCTGTTGAGTCCAATCTGGGACTTCGCCGGTGTCTGTGACAGCATCACTAGTGACAGTGACACCATTGCCATTGGGGAGTTGTGTTCAATGTTGGCTTCTTTCTATTTGTATACATTTCATTTTTAGTGTTAATGCTTTCATTAAAACTGCTTTAGGTTTCTTTTGCAGTTCCTAAGTCTCTCTCCCTTATTCCCTTCCTCTTCCCTTTTGAGGAGGGAGAGGGGTTCACAGAGACCATCTGCCACCCATTTATCAGCCAGCCCAGCCCTAACCCTTGACAGAATGATGTATTTTTGGAGTGTAGCTGAAATACTGAGTTGTCAATACATGGAGATTTTGAAGGAGAACTAATGAGAAGATTACTTTCTAACAGAGACTGCTGAAGTAGCAGAGCCTTTTAGAGGTAATTCCTTTGACAGGGATTTCAATGGGATCTTTTTGTTCCCATGTTGATGCTTGATGGTCTTTCAGTAAAGGCAAACTGACTTCTGTCAAGTGCACAGAGAAAAGAAGTAGAAAAGTTATGCATAGGTATATTTATTTCCCCCAGTTGGCCTGTCATAATGATGTGAGGTGCTAATTGAAACGAGAGGATGTGCAATATTTTGAGGCAGAAATAGTGATTTTAAAGTTAATGATGTTTCTTCTGGTGTTGGGAAGCTATTGGGAGAAACATGGATAGGGCTGCTACAGTCATTGGAAACGAGACAAGTGGGACCTTGGGAGGGTGTCTGTTTTAGCCACGTCTCTGAAGGTCAGATAATCAACCTGGTTTTGAAAAGCAGAGTAATTAAGATTTGACAATCTCTCACAGAATGTAGCAGTTGTTATCTTTTAGAAAGTTTCTTCTTAAGGTTTTATAGAATCATGGTGGAGATTGGAAGAGACCTCTGGGTATCTTACTGCATCCAGCTCTAAAGCCCCTGTTACAAGAGGGATGTGGAGATGCTGGAGTGTGTCCAGAGCAGGGCCAGGAGGATGCTGAGAGGGCTGCAGCAGCTCTGTTGTGAGCACAGACTGAAAGAGTTGGGGCTGTGCAGGCTGGAGCAGAGGAGGCTCCCAGGAGACCTTCTTGTGGCCTTCAAGTATCTGGAGGGGGCTACAGAAAAGCTGGGGAAGGACTTTTGAGGCTGTCAGGGAGTGGCAGGACTAAGGGGAATGGAGCAAAGCTGGAGGTGGGTAGGTTCAGCCTGAAGGTGAGGAGGAAGTTGTTGGTGATGAGAGTGGTGAGAGGCTGGACTGGGTTGCTCAGGGAGGTGGCTGAGGCCCCATGGCTGGAGGTGTTTGAGGCCAGGCTGGATGGGGCTGTGTGCAGCCTGCTCTAGGGTAGGGTGTCCCTGGGCATGGCAGGGGGCTTGGAACTGGCTGCTCCTTGTGGTCCCTTCCAACCCTGACTGATTCTATGATTCTATTTCAACTTAACTGCCTAAAGCAGGGTCACCCAGAAGAGGTTGGCCAAGATCACATTCAGTTGGGTGTGGAGAAGGAGACTTCACTATCATTCTGAACAGCCTGTTCCAGGGCTCTGTCACTCTCACAGGAAAGAAATTTTCTCCACATGTTCAGACAGAACCTCCTGTGTTCCAGTTTGTGTCTGTTGCCCTTTGTCCTGTCACTGCTTACCACTGAAAAGAGTCTGGCCCCATCCTTTAACCCCCACCCTTTAGATCTGATAAGCATTGATATGATCCCCTTCTCAGACTCAACAGCTTCAGGTCTTTCAAGCTTTCTACCCTCAGGCACTTCTGCTCCCTTGTTACCTTTGTGGCCTCTACTGGACCATCTCCAGTAGTTTCGTCTCTGTCTTGAGCTGAGGAGCCCAGAAGTGGATCAAGTTTTCCAGATGTGACCTCATTAGGGCAGATCAGAGGTTGAGGAGAACCTCCCTCTACCTGCTGTCCACACTCTTCCTATTGCATTCCAAGTTAATTTGTGCTAGGTCTTTATTGTTTTGGTTGAACTTGGCGAATTCTTCTCCTACTCACAGCACCTAAACAGACCAATTTCTGTTCTTCTTTTTAGTTCAGGTATTTGAAGGCTGCTGACAACTTCTTGAGTTGATAGCTGTAGTGTGTGGGATTTAGTGCTGGTTTCAAACCTGCAGTTTAAATACCTGCCTACAGGTATCTCAGTGTGCTCTGGATGTGGGAGCTCCCATAATATTCCCTGCAGTTGTAGTCCTGGAGTGAAGCCTTGAGATTTTGGTTTATAGGTTCAACATATGCTTGAGGAGAGCAAGAGAAACAGAATCTATTGATACATTTCCTAGGAAGAAGTGTTGATCTGGCAAGTGAATACTTGGCGTACTGTGGAGTGTGTCTGGTGCAGTGATGGGACAGAACAGAGTTCCAGCTTACCTTTGGCAGTTGTGGGTCATAAAGTAACACTTAAATCTCCATAGCTTTCTTAGCCTGAGGAACAAAGCCTGTGCCTTCCCAAGGAAGAATGTTTTGACTCCCTTTTTAGTCCAGTGAACTTTACTTGGCTCACTTTTGGGAAGATTGTGTCACTAAGACCCGAAAATCACAGAATCACAGAATTTCTTAGGTTGTTAAAGACCTTCAAGATCACCAAGTTCCGTCATTAGTTTCACACTGACAAGTCCTTGACTAAACCAAGTCCCTCAGCACAACATCTCATCACTATGAATTGCTCTGTTTGGGAAGGACCACCAGGATCAGCCAGTCCAACCTTCATCCCAGCAGCCTTCATCACCAGACTATAGCCTCGAGTGCCACATCCACTCTCCTCTTAAACACCTCCAGGGATGGTGACTCCACCACCTCCCTGGGCAGACTGTTCCAGTGGCTGACCACCTGCTCAGGAAAGAGCTTCCTCCCAACAGCCAACCTAAACCTCCCCTGATGCAACTTGAGGCCATTTCCTCTTGTCCTATCATCAGTAATTTGGGAGAAGAGACCAGCTCCAGCCTCACTACAACCTCCTTCTAGGTAGTTGTAGAGGGCAATAAGGTCCCCTCTCAGCCTCCTCTTCTTCAGACTAAACACCCCCAGCTCCCTCAGCCATCCCTCATAGGTGATGTTTGCCAGACCTCTCCTCAGCCTCATCGCCCTTCTCTGCTCCAGAGAATCCAACTTAACCCCCAAATATCTGGAACTCCATGTTGAGTCTCTTAACAAAATGAAGTAGTATCTCTACACTTACAAACTGATACACTTCAGGAAATATTTTTTTTCCTGCCTGATTGATTTTGCTCATTAATGTAATGCATATGTTTTAAAAAGTTTGCATTTTGCCTTGGCAAATGGCTTGAAGATAAAAGAAAGTTTATTCCTTTAATGCTCTTCATATGAATTCTGTTGTTCAGAATCTCTTGCACGAAGTTCCTACTATATTTTTCTCTCCTTAAAGCCTTGTAACGTGTCAAAGATATCTTCCACCCAAATTAATGCTGAGCCGTTTCTCCTAGGGATGCTGTCATGGAGAGTAGCAAAAGCCCCTCTAAAGTCTCCATGTCGTGCAGATTTTTAATGCCTCACATTAAGAAGCCAAAGGCATCGAAAAACCAAAACAATCTTTCAGTCCCATGGGAAGATTTCTCCCTAGGGTAAGTGAAAGGTAAACACTGGCCATGTTCCCTTTCACTTGGCCATGGTTCTCAGACAAACAGGCTGTTGTTTTGGTTAGTAAAACCAGCTTTCTCAGGCCTACCCAGCACCTGCAGGTGGGCTGGCTTGAGGAGTGGTCTTAGTATTGTTTAGGCAATGTTACCCAATTGTATAAGTTGCTTACTGTCTTGTGCCAATCTATGTGAATAACGTAAGAGTGGTCCGAACTGGTGGGCAAGTCCTATTTGAACATTATAAAAATAGTAGACAGGCCAGGATTGGGGCTCTTTTCGCCCTTTTCACCTTTTTGGGTTTTCTTGCTCCATCTTGGACCTTGCTCCTGCTCCAGCCTCGCCTCGGGCGGACACGCCGAGCCGCAGAGGCTGGGAGCCTGCACACGCCTGGACCCTCACCGGGAGAAAGGGACTCCCTGCAAAGCTACAGACTGTGAGTAGCTGACGAACTATTAAATCAAACCACAAAGACTCGAAAGAACTCTCTTTAAACATCATAGACTCTTCAATTTGCCATTTTCTGAGATGTTACTTTGACCTCGATCAAAAGAATTCACAAGGGTGGTGTAGTTTCGGGAAGAGGGAATTCGCATTGCAATCAATCACTGATAAAATAGTCAACGCCTCACGTATTTCCCCCATAACTCTGCCGCCAAACTGCGTTCCTCGACAGATGCCACGAGAACTTGTGTTTTCCAGTGAATAAGTGACACCACTGACTTCTATGACTGTCTGGAGGTTGCTGAAAACTTTTTTGTGCATTAGCTGGGATCAGATTTAGCCTGAATTTTCAGCTGATTTTCGGTGATGGGGGAATTGATGAGAGCTGAGTGGTTTTCGAGCCAGAGTTTGGAAAGCGAACACGCTCACGGCTTCCGAATGCGATCTTAATTCACATCTATACGTCTCCAGCTCCTGGCATCTTCCCATCATTCTCAGGAGGGACTGAAAACATAGTATTTGGTGCTTATTAAAATTACACATCCGCCCTCCTTCCAAAGAGTCTTGATTTACTGCAGGTTGTTGGTGTGTCGCATGCGGACATCTTTAGAGAACAGCTTTCTTATCGCTGCGAACAGTGAATGGCTTCCAGTGCTCCGCGAGCGGCGAGCGGCGATGCTGTAGCCATTGTGAAAGGTAGGAAACCATGAAATCTATAAGCCCATTTGGCAGAAGGAGCAGTTGCTGGTGCCAAGATTTGGTTACTGACCCACAGTTTCCTGTTTTGAAATCTATTAATTGATTCGCAAAGAGCATCCTTTGGAAAACAAGAACTCAGACAGACTGGCACAGGCTGGAGCTCCGCCAAGACTGCTCGGGAAGGTTGCCATGCTGGGAGCGAGCGAGGGAGAGAGAGAGCGAGTGAGAGAGCTGAGGAAGGGAGGAAAAAAAAAGGCAAGACTTGGCACGGCTCAGTCAAATCAGCTTCTTTTGTCTGCTTTCTCGGCTTGAGCTTCAGGAAAGAAAACCATCCTGGGGTACAGCAAAACTCACAACTTTTTGGTTTTCAAACTTAGCTTTTTAAGTCTCTTGGGCTGCCTGGAAGTGGTGGTACATTAAATGAGGTTCGGTTGCCAGGGATAGGGGAAATAAAACAGGAAGCCTCCACAATGTCAGTTTATACATCAGGGAACTAGGAGATTTGATTTTGATTTATTTTTTTTGAGGGGGGGTGGGGAGGGATATATCTGATGAAACTGTGAGGGAGCCGAGAAACTTGGAAGATTACAGAGGGAATGGCTAAACGAAAGGGAGAATTTTCATCTTCTGCAACATCAGCAACAAAAAAGTTTTCATCGGCACGAGAATGCTTTAAAGCCAAGTTCAGAGCTCCTGCGGAATATGCTCGGGATGGGAATTCCGGCGTTTCTCTCACGTGCGCTGCAGAAACCAACTTTTAATGGAACCTCCTGAAAGATTTCGTCTCACCCAGCCATGAAGTAAGAGTAGAGGCAAAGTTGTGACATCTTAATGTCAAAGTAAGTGTGTTGTTAAAGCAACAGGATTTGTTTTTGCTGCTTCGTGCAGTCCGAACTCCAGCTCCTAGCTGTTAGTGGCAACACTGAAGACTCAGGGCAAGCCGAAAACACCCAGACTACGCCTGAAGGGCAAGGAAAGAAATGACAGCGTGGTTGTTTTGCTGCTGCTCTGAAACGTTTCTTCAAGTGCATCTTACTAGAGGCTGTGTGAAACTCTGCAGTTCTCCACTCTGGGAGGAAATCAGAGATGGAAAAATAGTGACTTCTTCCAAGTGAGGAATGTTTGAAGATGACAGAGCTGGGTTTGAACCGATGACACTGGATATAAAATCCTTCTCTTTGTAGCTACGGTACCTGTTTGCTGTAAATTGTGAGACAATCTGCTCTTTGCTCATACGTGGATTAAACAAATCTGTGGTGACTGGAGCGTGGATGTCTCATGATTTCAATAAAAATAAGGACCTAAAAATCCATTGTTTGTTTTCTCCAAGGGTACCTGGATTTTCAGGGAGACAGGTCCCTAATTTCTGCTTTCCTAGGAACAAATGCTAGTATACTGCCTCTTAGGCCTGGATGTGGTTGGATTATGCTACTTCTGCTGTGGCAATCAGCATTGTTGTTTCAGAGAGTTAACTGTAAAGCGTAGATTGTTATGGATCGCCTTCACTTAGAGTAAGTATTCTACTATCCTTAAAGAATAGATTGTTCAGCTTGTGAGATGTGCAATTTCTGGCATGCTGCAGAAGTACATTTGCCTAATTCTTCTGTGCCGAAGGGAAGTAAGAAAGAACACTAATGAAAAGCATTTTGTGTTTGTATTTCAACTGCATCTCGTGGCAGTTTGCTTACTGGGCTGCTGGAATTAACTGTAGGTCTTTCTGATGATGTAGAAGAACTCGGGTTACTGAATATGACATTAAGTTAGGTTCATAGCAAGATGTGTCAGATTTTTACTACACCAGTGACCCTTTTTGAAAGATCCTGTAGTTAAATAGCGGGTGAGATGCTGTTGTGATTGCCATTTGCTGTCCTGTGATTGCCATTTGCCATCTTGTGATTGCCGTTTGCCGTCCTGTGATTGCCATTTGCCGTCCTGAAACCTTTTAAAGTGGCGTCTTAGTGATTTTTTTCTTTGGAAGGGAAGTATCTCCATCACTATAAACCCATCAACCCTGTCTGTTTAGATCACAGAAAAATGTATTCCACGACTCTGTGTTGGAACAGACCCCTCGCCACAGATGACAAATGCTGCTAGGTGGAAAGAAAGCGCTTGCAGCGGTTCGCTTTGGTTTTCGGCGTGGTTAAGCTGCTGCGTTGTTCATTCCTGCACAGGCATTAACATGTGATGGGAGCAGGGAAACGGAGAGATGTGATGGCTGTTAAGTTTACAATCACAGGAGCGTAGCAGGTTTGTCTGTTGGCACATTCTGAAGTGAATATCCTGTATTTCTTAGAAGCAATACCGAGCCTCCAAACATGAGGCTGCTCTAACCACGGCATTTCAAGCTGAATTTTTCCGTGGGTGTCCCTATGGAAAGTCACAAAAGCAATAGAAAACATTTATCGTGGTACCTCTAAGTGGAAGCAAGCCCAGAATATTACCATAACCACGTTTCTCTCCTCAATGCTTTTTAGATCCTTTTTAATCATCCCCTTCAAGTATTTCTCAAGTTTTAAATGCTCAACATGTGGGTCCGTGCAGTGCGTTTACAAACAGGGGCATTTGTACAACCAACCATTGGCACATCTGCTGGGGCTGAAGTTATTTTGAGAGCAATTAGCCACAGTTTTGAAAGCATTTCTTTATCTTTTGAGATTCCTGGTTGGCTTTTTTATTTTGTTGTTGTTGTTTCCTAAATAAGAGCTACATCACCAGAAATTTCTTTTGGCCTACATCATGTGGCAAGTGTAGATTTTCTTTCTTTCTACTTTTAAAAGTTCATCTAAGTGCATGGTTTTTGGGGTAAACCTGCACGTGGCAAGTGAAAATGAAAAGGTGAATCGTGTGGTTTAAATGGTTGATTCCAGGATGGGGATTGGATTGCAGGGTAATGTAATTTGTGAGTGTAAATTGACAGAGTTTATTGTATTTCTGTATTTTATTTACAAATGATATCATAATTTAGAGTTTTTGGGATACTTTACTCACAGAATGGTAGGGACCTCTGGGTATCACCGAGGCCAAGCCCTCTGCTAAAGCAAGGTCACCCAGAGCAGGTTGTCCAGGATCGTGTCTAGCCACGTGTGGAATCACTCCAGAGAAGGAGATTCCACAACCTGTCTGGGCAGCCTGTGGCAGTGACACTAACACCTTTCTGGGCAGCCTGTTCCAGTGCTCTGTCACACTCACAGAAAAGGCAGTTCAGATGATACCTCCTGGATTCTGGTTTGTGCCTGTTGCCCCTTATTCTGTCACTGGGCACCAATGAAAGAAGCCTCAGGGGTGATCTCATTGCTGTCTACAGCTACCTGAAAGGAGGCTGTAGCCTGGTGGGGTTGGTCTCTTCTGCCAGGCAAGCAGCAACAGAAGAAGGGGACACAGTCTCCAGTTGTGCTGGGGGAGGTCTAGTCTGAATGTTAGGAGGAAGTTGTTGTCAGAGAGAGTGATTGGCATTGGAATGGGCTGCCCAGGGAGGTGGTGGAGTCTCTGTGCCTGGAGGTGTTGAAGCCAAGCCTGGATGAGTCACTTAGTGCCATGATCTAGATGACTGGCTAGGGCTGGGTGCTAGGTTGGACTGGATGAGCTTGGAGGTCTCTTCCAACCTGGTTGATTCTATGATTCTGTGTCTGTTGTATTTCTTGCTTCTTTCTCATTTCAGTGTTATTGAAGTCCTTAACTCCCAGCATTGATGTAATTTTACATTTCAGATGTAATGAGACACCTTTTCCCTTTGTAAAGCTTTTCCTGTCATATGGATTCACCTTGCACAGTCCAATTCCTTTGTTTTTTGTGTAAATTCACCTGAAAGGGACAGGTTAAATGCTGACTGAACCAATTATAGCAGCAAGAGCGCTGCGCTTCCCTGCGATACCATCTCACCGTCTCTAGTACCGCTGTGTTGTGGTTCTTCTCTAGGTGGGAAACCTACTTCTTGTTATTTTATTCATAACAGCTGACATAGTGAGTGCTCTGTTGCAATGTGTGTTTATGCTAATGTCAATGCCCAGCTATATCTTGCCACTTCAACCTTTGTTGCTTCTTTAGACCATTTGGAAAGTGGTGCGGTTTGAGTACCCAACACATTTGAATGAAGAGGGTGAATAGTTGTATGGACGCTCAGTTACTGATGCCTAGAATTCATTTTCATGCACTCTTGGCTATTAGTTAGTGAGATTTTAAGTTGAAAGAATCACTTTACATTCTCGTGAGAGAATTGGGCCAAGTTCAGTATCTACAGTGTGGGGATGTAGGACTCCTTGCTCCCATTTTTCCTTTCTAGTCAGCAAAGGTAGGCACTTTAAGGCATCTTCATTTGTTGGACATGTGTACTTTTCCAGTCATAGAATCATAGAATCAACCAGGGTGGAAGAGACCTCCAAGCTCATCCAGTCCAACCTAGCACCCAGCCCTATCCAGTCAACTAGACCATGGCACCAAGTGCCTATCCAGTCTTTTCTTGAACACCCCCAGGGATGGTGACTCCACCACCTCCCTGGGCAGAACTGGCAGGTTGGCTTAGCCTTGAGAGTGGTGGTGAGTTGAATCCAGTTGGTGACCAGTCATTAGTGGTTTTCTCCAGGTCCCAGGACCAGGGCCAGTACTCTTTAATATCTTACTAAGTTTGCGGGTGACACCAAGTTGGATGGAAGTATTGATCTGCTCAAGGCTAGTTATTTAGTCAGGGTGGATGATTAGCTGAGGCCAATAGGGTGAGACTCATCAAGGCCATGTGCTGGGACCTGCATTTGGGTCACAATTGTGCCAAGAATGCTACAGGCTTGGGGAGAGGTGGGTGGAAAATGACCTGAGGTTCACAGATGGCTGAACATGAGCCAGCAGACCAAGAAGACAGAATCTCCCCACCTCCAGCTTTGCTCCATTCCCCCCAGTCCTGGCACTCCCTGACAGCCTCAAAAGTCCCTCCCCAGCTTTTTTGTAGCCCCCTTCAGATCCTGGCAGGCCACAAGAAGGTCACCTGGGAGCCTCCTCTGCTCCAGCCTGCACAGCCCCAACTCTTTCAGTCTGTGCTCACAGCAGAGCTGCTGCAGCCTCTGAGCATCCTCCTGGCCCTGCTCTGGACACACTCCAGCATCTCCACAGCCCTCTTGTCCCAGGGGCTCCAGAACTGGCTGCAGTACTCCAGGTGGAGTCTCAGCAGAGCACAGCAGAGGAGGAGAATCCCCTCCCTGGCCCTGCTGGCCACACTTCTGCTGCTGCAGCCCAGGCTCTGCTTGGCTTTCTGGGCTGCAAGTGCACACTGCTGGCTCCTGTTGAGCTTCTCCTCTAGCAGCACCCCCAAGTCCCTCTCCTCAGGGCTGCTCTCCAGCCACTCACTGCCCAGCCTGCATTTGTGCTTGGCATTGCCTCCACCCAGCTGCAGGACCTTGCCCTTGGTCTTGTTGAACCTCCTGAGCTTGGCTTGTGCCCACCTCTGCAGCCTGCCCAGCTCCCTCTGGATGGATCCCTGCCCTCCAGCCTGGCTGCTGCACCACACAGCTTGGTGTGGGCAGCAAACTTGCTGAGGCTGCACTCAGTGCCTCTGTCCATGGCACCCACAAAAATGTTGACCAAGATGTTGAACTAATGACAGTAAAACTTGGATGGTCGTAATTGGTAAGGGCTCTTGAAGCCTGTAGTGCAATGGACATGGGGCTGAAGCAGCTCTGCCTTCTGTAGTGCAATGGACTTGAGGCTCAAGCAGCTCTGTCTCCTGAGGTCCACCCAGCAGTGAGGATGATCCATAGGAGGTATTCTTTGGTATTTTATTTTTCTTTATTCTCTTAATTTCCTTCTTTTAGTATTTTGAAGCAATTGTGTAACAGAAAGGAGAGAAGTGTAAAGTCTTTTGACCTGTTCCTCTGGAATGGTACCTCTGGATCCCCTGGTCTTGTAGTGCAAGGAAACTCAGGAAACTCAGGATACTCAGAACAGGCTTTTTTGTGATCTTTCAGCTTGTTTTCTTACTCCAGTTTTTGGGGTTTGTTTCTTCTACTCTCTGTTATCCTTCCTGTATGTGAAACTTGCTGTGTTCTGTGCTTGGTCAGCATCCTCTTTATTGCTATCACAGCCAGTTTCAGTGATGCTACCTGCTTTTGAGCTGTTGGGTAGACATTTGCATGTGGTATTTTCCTTCAGCTGTTTCATCCTCTGGGATCAGGTGTAATCCCACTGGAAGCAATTATGTCTGATACTACCAGAAAACATGACATCTCACTGTGTCTTGGGATAAAAGGGCATGGCACCGTGCCCTGCAGTGCCCAGGGTTGTGTTTGCCTTGTGGATTCTTTTATATAGGGCCCACTGAAACAAATCTTTTGGGTTTTAAGCAGCCAAAGGTAGTTTTAAAATGGAAAAAAAATAATTAACATAAAGCAGATAGTGAAAAAATGAGAGAAAATGAGAAAAATGGTAAGAAGGAAAATGAATTGAGTGAAAAATGCAAGAAAATGGCAAAAATGGTAAGAAGGGAAATGAATTGAGTGAAAAAATGCAAGAAAATGGCAAAATGGGTAAGAAGGAAAATAAATTGAGTGAAAAAAATAAAGAAAAAAGGCAAAAATGGTAAGGAAAATTAAGTGTGAAAAAAATGAAAGCAAATGGCAAAAATGGTAAGAAGGAAACTAAATTGAGTGAAAAAATGAATGAAAATGGCAAAATGGTAAGAAGGAAAACAAACTGAGTGAAAAAATGAATCAAAATGGCAAAAAGGGTAAGAAGGAAAACAAATTGAGTGAAAAGATGAAAGAAAATGGCAAAAATGTTAAGAAAAATAAGAGAGGATAAGAAGAAATGTCTTTAGATGAGATCTTTAATGAAGTTTTCTCTCTTCACAATTGCTATTAGGAAATGATGCTGACCAAGAACATCAGGAGCATCCTGGCCTTGTGTCAGCAATTGTATGACCAGCAGCACTAGGGAAGCTGTGATCCCAGTGTACTCAGCTCTGGTGAGACCATATCTGAATATTGGATGCAGTTTTGGTCACCTCGTGAAAAGAAGCATGTTGAGGTGATGGAGCATGGCCAAAGGTCATAAAAGCTGCTGAAAGGTCTAGAGAAAAAGTCTTGTGAGTAGCTGAGGTGACTACCTGAAGGGAGGCTGTAGACAGGTGGGGTTGGTCTCTTCTGCCAGACAACCAGCAACAGAACTCAATAGAATCAAGCAGGTTGGAAGAGACCTCCAAGCTCAGCCAGTCCAACCTAGCACCCAGCCCTGGCCAACCAACCAGACCATGGCACTAAGTGCCTCAGCCAGGCTTGGCTTCAACACCTCCAGGGACGGCGACTCCACCACCTCCCTGGGCAGCCCATTCCAATGCCAATCACTCTCTCTGCCAGGAACTTCCTAACAACATCCAGCCTAGATCTGCCCTGGAACAACTTGAGACTGTGTCCCCTTCTTCTCTTGCTGCTTGCCTGGCAGCAGAGCCCAACCCCACCTGGCCACAGCCTCCCTTCAGGTAGTTGCAGACAGCAATGAGCTCTGCCCTGAGCCTCCTCTGCTGCAGGCTGCACACCCCCAGCTCCCTCAGTCTCTCCTCACAGGGCTCTGCTCCAGGCCCCTCCCCAGCTTCCTTGCCCTTCTCTGGACACCTTCCAGCACCTCAACATCTCCTTGAATTGATGAGCCTGAGGTCACCCTTCAGCCTCCTCTTGTCCTTCTCCCTTGTCCCTCCTCTGTTTCAGGTTCCTAGCCCCAGGGTTTTTTGTTGGTTTTGTTTTTTCATGGCTCACTCATATTTAAGCTGTTATCTGGGTGATTGCAGGTGTTTTGTGCAGCTCAAATATTTAGAAATCAAGCTTTAATTTTGCCACTGGTGACAGCAGCCATTCCAAAAAGACATTCCTGAAGCAGCTGGAACCCAGCACATTCCATGCCTTAGGTAGCAGGAAGAGGCTTTCAGGGCTTTCTAGATCTGATTTCTGCAGCGTGGCCAAATGTTTCAATACCATATGCTGAAACTGGCTTTGGCTTTATTGGAAGGTGTAAGAGGCTGGTTCTTGGGAATATCAGGCTCCTCTAATTATCTAGGTAACATGTTTTAAAATGCTAGATTCTGTCTATGACTCATTCTGTCCCATTTGTTAGAGCTGACATTTCCATTTAATTTCCCAGTGGGATTCCATTCCATGTTTTCAAAACAGCATCAGTTGAAATTGTGTTTGTTTTGGTTGTTTGCCTTTATAAAGGGATTTTTTTATTGCTATTAGAGGAGTTGTAAAGTTGTTGAAATGGAAGGAAGTAGAGTTTTTAGAAAGGAAATGTTGGTTGAAGTTCCACTTGTTACTTTCTTCTACATTCAGTGCCTTGAACAGATGTCAAACTTTGGAGGCAGCTGTGGTGCTTCTAAATACAATATCAGAAACAAAGGATTTGGGAGTCTGCTGCATTTTCTGAGTTTGGTTATTCTTCAGTAAATTATAGAATCATAGAATCAATCAGGTTGGAAGAGACCTCCAAGCTCAGCCACTCCAACCTAGCCCCCAGCCCTGGCCAAGCAACCAGACCATAGCACTAAGTGCCTCAGCCAGGATTGGCTTCAACACCTCCAGGCACAGAGACTCCACCACCTCCCTGGACAGCCCATTCCAATGCCAATCACTCTCTCTGCCAACAATTTCCTCCTAACATCCAGCCTAGACCTTCCCTGCCACAACTTGAGACTGTGTTCCCTTGTTCTGTTGCTGCTTGCCTGGCAGAAGAGCCCAACCCCACCTGGCTACAGCCTCCCTTCAGGTAGTTGTAGACAGCAATGAGGTCTGCCCTGAGCCTCCTCTTCTGCAGGCTGCACACCCCCAGCTCCCTCAGCCTCTCCTCATAGGGTTTGTGCTCCAGGCTCTGATTAGTGCTCCTGTGATGCATCATAGACCAACAGCATGTTAGATATTGGAAGGGGCCTGTTACAGTGCTCCATCACCCTCATCATAACAGAGTGTCTCCTTGTATGGAGGCACAACCTCTTGCGTTCTAGCTTGTGCCTGTTGCTTCTTGTCCTATCAGTGGGCACCACTGAAAAGAGACCACCCCCTGCCTCTTGACACCCACCCCTCAGGTATTTATGGATGTTAATAAGATCTCCTCTCAGCCTTCTCTTCGCCAGCAGCTCCTTCTCTCTCTCACAGTCATGCATATTTATGTTGTCAGAATGATAAATGACAAACCAAGGTGGTAATTGGTCATCTGCCAAGGAGCAGACAGCCTGTCCTGCAGCAAAGTGGCATGGCTTAACCCCAGCTGGTGACTCAGCCCCACTCAGCTCCTTGCTCACTTTCTTCCCCCATCCAAGCACCATCACAGAAAAGTTTTTGCTCACATTCATGTGTAACCTCCTGGGTTGTGGTTTGTGCCTCTTGCCCCTTGACCTGTCCCTGCACATCACTGAAAAGAGTCTGGCCCCATCCTCTTGTCACTTGCTTGGTCAGCTTTGATAAGATCCCCTCTTAGTCTTTTCTTCCCCAGGCCTCTGCCTTCACATCAGAGAGATGCTTCAATACCCTCATCATCTTCATAGCCTCTAATGGCCTATCTCTGCTAGGCCTCTCTCTTGCTTGAACTGGAAAGTCCAGGACGGGATCCAGTATCATAGACTCATTGAATCAACCAGGTTGGAAGAGACCTCCAAGCTCATCCAGACCAACCTAGCACCCAGTCCTGGCCAATCAACCAGACCATGGCACTAAGTTATGTTACCTTCTACCCCATGCAGGGTTCTACACTTTGGCCACAACAACCCCTAAGCATCACTACAGGCTGGGAACAGAGTGGCTGAGAGCAGCCAGGAAGAAAGGCACTTGGGGATGCTGCTAGAGAGTAGCTGAAGATGAGACAGCAGTGCCAATGGCATCCTGGGCTGGCTCAGGAGCAGTGTGGGCAGCAGCACAAGGGAGGTTCTTCTGCCCCTGTGCTCAGCACTACTCAGGCCACAGCTTGAGTGCTGTGTCCAGTTCTGGGCTCCTCAATTCAAAAGAGATGTTGAGGTGCAGGAAGGTATCCAGAGAAGGGCAGCAAGGCTGGGGAGGGGCCTGGAGCACAGCCCTGTGAGGAGAGGCTGAGGGAGCTGGGGGTGTGCAGCCTGCAGAAGAGGAGGCTCAGGGCTGACCTCATTGCTGTCTACAGCTGCCTGCAGGGAGGCTGTAGCCAGGTGGGGTTGGGCTCTGCTGCCAGGCAAGCAGCAACAGAACAAGGGGACACAGTCTCAAGCTGTGCTGGGGGAGGTCTAGGCTGGATGTTAGGAGGAAGTTTTTGGCAGAGAGAGTGATTGGCATTGGAATGGTCTGCCCCGGGAGGTGGTGGAGTCGCTGTGCCTGGAGGTGTTGAAGCCAAGCCTGGCTGGGGCACTTAGTGCCATGGTCTGGTTGCTTGGCCAGGGCTGGGTGCTAGGTTGGAGTGGCTGAGCTTGGAGGTCTCTTCCAACCTGCTTGATTCTATGATTCCATGTCATGTTATTCTGCTTCTAATCTTTTTGCTCATTGGATTTTAAACATTTATGGTGGGGAACCATTTTGCAAGGATGTGTAACACAAAGATAATGATCACAGTGCTCTGCTGTTTTATGGGGCAGTAATCCCCTTGCCTGCTTGGAGAAGACTCCTTGGCTTTCATTCTCCTATGCTTTATGTTAGGGGATGGAGCTGGGTTATTGCCTTGTAAAACAGTGCTGCATCCCTGTTTTTGTTGGATGAATTCTAAATCTTTGCCTATCACTAGTTGCAGAGTACTTTCTGTCTTACAGCATTCCTGTTCTTTTCCTTCATGGCTTTGTCCTGCATTTGAGAACTGACAAATAAAAGATGAACCCTGCCTGATTTGCAGTACTCCGATGTTCATCTCTATCCTGAGAGTTTCTGTCTTGTAGGTCTGTTTTCTTCAGAGGAAAGTGAATCATGTCACTCTTCATGAGAAAACCTTCAGAGCCTGCCTACATTTCATTAAGTTCTTCAGTCTAAGATACCAGAGGATGTGGCAGTGATTTTAGTGTTGCTGTGGATCCCGCTTCATGGGAGTCTGCATGACAGAATCATGGAATGGTGGGGTTAGAAGTGACCTCAGGAGATCACCTAATCCAACCTCCCTGATAAGGCAGGTTCACCCAGAGCAGGTGAGCCAAGATTGTGTCCAGGTGGGTTTGGAATATCTCCAGAGAAGGAGACTCCAAAACCTCTCTGGGCAGCGTGGTCCAGGGCTCCATCACTCTCACAGGAAGGTTTTTCCTCCTCTTGAGTTGGAACTTCCCATTTGTGCCTGTTGCCCCTTTTGTCCACCTGGTTTCTACAACCACTGGGATGTGTGAACCAGTAGTAAGTAGATGTTAGCAAGGAACTTGAGTAGTACTACCCAAATGAATTTTAAGAAGGTTAGAATTTATTGAAGTTTGTACTGGTGTAAGCTGCAGCTCAGGAGGTTCCAGCTCAACACAAGGGGGAACTTCTTGACTGTGAGGGTCCCAGAGCACTGGCACAGGCTGCCCAGAGAGGTTGTGGAGTCTGCTTCCCTGGAGCCTTTCAAGGCCTGTCTGGATGTGTTCCTGTGTGACCTGTGTTAGATAGCATTGTCCTGCTCTTGCAGGGGGTTGGACTGGATGATCTCCTTGGGTCCCTTCCAACCCCTAACATCCTGTGAGCCTGTGTGATCCTGTGAACTAGGAATGTGGGGTTTTACCTGACAGTGCCACCATCAAGCTATTGTTGTTAGCACTTAGTTGTATACTGACCCCTCTGCATGTTGGTATCTGGCCTGCTTCAGCTCTTACTTGAAAAGATTTTAAGATTGGAATGGGCTGCCCAGGGAGGTGGTGGAGTCACCATCCCTGGAGTTGTTGAAGCCAAGCCTGGCTGAGGCACTTAGTGCCATGGTCTGGTTGCTTGGCCAGGGCTGGGTGCTAGGTTGGACTGGCAGAGCTTGGAGGTCTCCTCCAACCTGGTTGATTCTATGACTCTATGATTCTATGATGCTTTCTGAAGTGCAGTAATGCAGCAGGACAGTCAGTTCAGAAGTGTTGCCAGATAGACCTCCAGATTGATAGACTCTGTCTGCAGTGGAAGTTAATAGGATTTGTGACCCGATGTGTAACTGATGTGCTGAAGAAGAGTCTGAATAGCAGTCTTAGAAATGACTCCTTTTGTGAGGGCAACAATCTACACAGTTGGACAAGTTTGCTCAGTGTACAATTAACGAAGGAGAGTTTCCTGATGCAGGATCTGTGGTTGGGCTTGGCAGAAGGGCCATTCCTCTGCCTTATAGAGAATCATAGAATCATAGAATCAACCAGGTTGGAAGAGACCTCCAAGATCATCCACTCCAACCTATCACCCTGCCCTATCCAATCAACCAGACCATGGCACTAAGTGCCTCATCCAGGCTTTTCTTGAAGACCCCCAGGGACGGTGCCTCCACCACCTCCCTGGGCAGCCCATTCCAATGCCAATCACTCTCTCTGTGAAGAACTTCTTCCTAATATCCAGCCTATACCTACCCTGGCACAACTTGAGACTGTGTGTGAAGCAACTTGGATACAGTGGTCTCTATTCTTTGAAATCATTTGGAAGTTGAGCCTGGTGTTGTGCATGACCACCAGCTTACTAAGCAGTACTTGTTGTGGAGGAGTTGTCACACATCTAACTCAATCAGCAGAGATTCATGGACAGTGAAGCAATAACAAGGAACAGTTTGAGCAAGTGTAAGGACAAAAAAAGTCTTCCTAGTGAAAGTGTGACTCACCCTCTTGAGAGATCTGGAAGACTTGCCTGAATGTGCCACTCAGCAGTCTCCTCTGCCTTTGAATTTGTTCTGGCTTGGCCAGATTCAAAGGAAGTTTGAACTCTGAATTCAGGCTTCAGACCTCCAGTGGGCTTTCAAACCACATCTTCCTGTGACTGAAACGAGGAGGTGCTGTCTTTGTGTTCCTGTTACAACCCACAATGGCTTCAAGTGTGCTGCTTCTCTGTCAGCTTTCTTGGGTTGTAGGAGCCACACTCTCTTCACATACTCCTATTTTAGTAGTTCATAAACTGCTTGGTTAGATAAACAACTTCTTGGTACTTTGTAGGTATGCTGGAGAATACATCCTGGCCCACTGCTCCGTGCACAAGCATTCTGCTGCCTCAGGTTTAGATACACCACCAAAAAATGGTAGAATAGCTTCATGGTAGTCACAGACAACCACACAATCACAGCCTGGTAGGGTTTGGAAAGGACTTCTCAAAATTACCTCATCCAATCCCACTGCTAAAGCAGACTCACCTAGAGCAGGTTGCCCAGGATTGTGTCCAAGCAAGTTCTGCAGCTCTGGAGAAGGAGACTCTGCAACCTCTTTGTGTAGCCTGGTCCAGTGCTCTGGCACCCTTACAGGAAAGTTACTCCTCATGCTGAAATGAAACCTTCTAGGTTCCATTTTGTGCCTGTTGCCACTTGTCCTGGCACTGGACATCACTCAAGAGAGTGTGAACTTATTCCTGGCCTGGCTCAGGAGCAGTGTGGGCAGCAGGACAAGGGAGGTTCTTCTGCCCCTGTGCTCAGCACTGCTCAGGCCACCCCTTGAGTGCTGTGTCCAGTTCTGGGCTCCTCAATTCAAGAGAGATGTTGAGGTGCTGGAAGGTGTCCAGAGAAGGGCAGCAAGGCTGAGGAGGGTCCTGGAGCACAGCCCTGTGAGGAGAGGCTGAGGGAGCTGGGGGTGTGCAGCCTGCAGCAGAGGAGGCTCAGGGCAGAGCTCATTGCTGTCTGCAGCTCCCTGAAGAGAGGCTCTAGCCAGGTGGGGCTGGGCTCTGCTGCCAGGCAGACAGCACTAGAAGAAGGTGACAGAGTGTCAAGTTGTGGCAGGGTAGGTCTAGGCTGGATGTGAGGAGGAAGTTGTTGTCAGAGAGAGTGATTGGCATTGGAATGGGCTGCCCAGGGAGGTGGTGGAGTCTCTGTGCCTGGAGGTGTTGAAGCCAAGCCTGGCTGGGGCACTTAGTGCCATGGTCTGGTTGACTGGCTAGGGCTGGGTGCTAGGTTGGACTGGATGATCTTGGAGGTCTCTTCCAATCTGGTTGATTCTGTGATTCTATGATATTCTCTTGACAATGAGGTTAGGGGCACAGTAAATAATGTGGAGAGTATCTACAAGCTTTTAGATACATGATGGAAAGGAGATCAGCCCATGCTTGGTTGACCTATCCCAGCATCAGGCCTGAAATACAGCTTTAGGTCTACAGTAGACTGCATCATCATGGTAAACAAGATGCTTTTCTGGTCTTGAGTCAGTCTGACCACATCTACACTCTTCAACTCACCTGGCAGAACTCCATAGCAACATTCAAAACGTCATTTGGAAGGATTCCTGCTCTGTAGTGACATTGAGTAGACAAATACAGCAGCCAGTCTGCAGGGTCTTGGATCTACTGCATACTGCACATCCTGTTTAAATTTGCTTAAACAGAATTTTCCTCCCTTTTCTTTCTCACTCAGCTTCATGATGTCTTGTTTGTCTCATTTCTGCTTCTGCTCCTGACAGCTAAGTGACCTTACATGCTGAGATACTCTGTTTTTTTTGACAAGCCATATGCAAGAGCCTGTGTTGTGCTTGCCTGAATTGCAGGGAGGTTATTAACTTTTAGTGGGGTGGGCTCCTCTTTCTTGCACAGGAAGGCAGATTTCACTGAAGTTCTTGTAGACAGCAATGAGCTCTGCCCTGAGCCTCCTCTGCTGCAGGCTGCACACCCCCAGCTCCCTCAGCCTCTCCTCACAAGGCTGTGCTCCAGGACCCTCCACAGCCTTGCTGCCCTTCTCTGGACACCTCCCAGCACCTCAACATCTCTCTTGAATTGAGGAGCCCAGAACTGGACACAGCACTCAAGGGGTGGCCTGAGCAGTGCTGAGCACAGGGGCAGAAGAACCTCCCTTGTCCTGCTGCCCACACTGCTCCTGAGCCAGCCCAGGATGCCATTGGCTCTGCTGCCCTCCTGGGCACTGCTGCCTCATCTTCAGCTCCTCTCTCCCAGCACCCCCAGCTCCCTCTCTGCCTGGCTGCTCTCAGCCCCTCTGTCCCCAGCCTGGAGTGCTGCTTGGGGTTGTTGTGGCCGAAGTGCAGAACCCTGCCCTTGGCCTTGTTCAATCTCATCCCATTGGCCTCTGCCCACCCATGCAGCCTGGCCAGGTCCCTCTGCAGGGCTCTGCTACCCTCCAACAGCTCCACAGCTGCTCCTAGCTTGGTGTTTTATTTCTGCAGTCATAGCTCCCAATTTCTCATTGTTTTCTGCACATCAGCCCAGCACAGAAGTGTGGTTTAACTTTGCTCAGAGCAATGTAATTGGGAGGATGTGTGATGCAAATAAGTGGACTCAGATTTTCACCTAATGTGCCCCTGCTTTGATTCTCTTACTGCCCTGCTGAACTGTAGTTATTGTTCTTCACTGTAGTTATCTTTGAAGAGGGAAGGTTGCCTGTGGCAGTTGAAGAAAAATAAGAAGAAAATTTAAATGATTAATTAATGTAATCTAGTGTCTGTTTTACCAAAGGCTTTCAGGGACTTATTTAGCTCAATTAATGAGAGAAATTCCAACATCAGGTTTTCAGCATAGGTTTTTGAAGAGCGTAAATGACAGAGCTGCTGGAGGGAAAATGATCTTACACCTCTGTATATTAAGCCACCCACTGAATTAATGCTAAAGGAGAATATTATTTTCAAGCTTTTTATTCTTTATTTAGTTAGCATTTGTAAGACTCAACCTATTATGTGCCTTTCCTTTGAAGTTGTAACAGAAACAAATCTCAAATGCAGCTCTCAGCTTAAAGTGTTCATGTTGCTAAAGGTGAGCAAAATCAGGTGGCAAAGAGAGCCAATGGCATCCTGGGCTGGCTCAGGAGCAGTGTGGGCAGCAGGACAAGGGAGGTTATTCTGCCCCTGTGCTCAGCACTGCTCAGGCCACCCCTTGAGTGCTGTGTCCAGTTCTGGGCTCCTCAGTTCAAGAGAGATGTTGAGGTGCTGGAAGGTGTCCAGAGAAGGGCAGCAAGGCTGGGGAGGGGCCTGGAGCAGAGCCCTGTGAGGAGAGGCTGAGGGAGCTGGGAGGGTGCAGCCTGCAGAAGAGGAGGCTCAGGGCAGAGTTCATTGCTGTCTACAACTCCTTGTAGCCAGGTGGGGTTGGGCTCTGCTGCCAGGCACCCAGCACCAGAAGAAGGGGACAGAGAGTCAAGTTGTGGCAGGGGAGGTCAGATGTTTTACTTTATCAAGGGTGATACAAACCTCTCACCTGCTTTATTGTTAATTGCTTTTATTCCAATTTTATGTAGTAAATATGTTGGAACTGTTTTGATGGACTGCTGAGCTGCATGTTACACATCCTGTGAGTAGTTACAATGTGCCTTGGGCACATTGAATTATTGTGTCCATAGCTACATATTTTGTCTATTGTGTCCATAGCTAAAGGAACATGACATACATGGAATAGAATCCCTTGTTGGTCAGTTTAGGGTCATCTGTCCTTTTTGTGCCTCCTCACAGGTGCAGCTTTTTTCTCTGCCCCATCATTGTGGCACACAAGATTTAGCACTGGCATTGGTTGGTCCATGGATCAGACAGATAGATGATGGGCTGTACTGATCTAAGAACAGAGGCACAGCTCCTGGTGTAATGTGGTCAAGAATAAGCCTGGCTGAAAATTAAGGGTGTTTCCAAAAATTAGGAGCATCAAACTCTGGACTTCTAACTGGTGCCCAGTATTAGGACAAGGAACAACATGTATAAGCTGGAACACAGGAGGTTCCACCTCAACACAAAGAGCCACTTCTTCACTGTCAGGGTGATGGAGCCCTGCAACAGGCTACCCAGAGAGGTTGTAGAGTCTCCTTCTCTGGGGACTTTCAAAACCTGCTTGGATGCATTCTTGTGTGGCCTGCCCTAGGTGATCCTGCTCTGCCTGGAGGTTGGACTTGATAACCTGTAGAGGTCCTTTCCAACCCCTACCATTCTGTGATTCTGTTGTTCTATGACTGCATTTCCAGTGGCTGGACTTGATGACCTGTAGAGGTCCTTTCCAACCCCTACCATTCTGTGATTCTGTTGCTCTATGACTGCCATTTCCAGTGGCTGGACCTGATGACCTGTAGAGGTCCTTTCCAACCCCTACCATTCTGTGATTCTGTTGCTCTATGACTGCCATTTCCAGTGGCTGGACTTGATAACCTGTAGAGGTCCTTTCCAACCCCTACCATTCTGTGATTCTATTATTCTATGACTGCATTTCCAGTGGCTGGACTTGATGACCTGTAGAGGTCCTTTCCAACCCCTACCATTCTGTGATTCTGTTGTTCTATGACTGCCATTTCCAGTGGCAGCAATAAGGCAAATCACTTAAATGTTGTATACGTGAGCTGCCCAGCGCAGCGATGAGGGTGTGGGGGTTGCACTCAGTGACCCAGATGGTCCCTTCCTAATAGGCTAACAATTAAATTAGAACTTGCAATATAAAATAGCTACCAATGTGAATTGTGTTTATCTTAATATCTGACTTACTTTTTGAACATGATTTTAATCTCTCACCTTTATGAATCCTACAACTGCGGGTTTGAAGATAAGGTTTTAACTCGTTCGGGCAAATAGGCTCCCATTCATTCAGACTCTGAGATGTGCTGTTTGATTTTATGTGCCCTGAAAAATGCCTTGGTGAATGAAAGCTTTTTCTTATTAAATCCATGCTCTCCTATCTGCTCTTTTCCATTTGTCAGGGATTAATATTAGTCTATCATTTAGTCATAAAAGAACGGGTCCTCATAATGAACTGTGACAGGAGAGAGGCGAAGAAGGACTTTGATCGACAGAGCTGATATAATGACACAGGAGATAATATACAATCCACTGTCCTCGTGTCTTGGTCTTTTATATACATTCAACTGCAGGAAAAATAGAGGAAGAAAGCTTTTTATTAAAAGGAGAAAAACCCAATAGACATTTTGCTTACAGAAAGCTTATTCATATAACTGCTGTGGAGGAGAAGTGATTATGAAGAACCAATCCAACCCTCTTAGTGAGGAAATCACAGAATCATAGCATCATCCAGTCCAACCTAGCACCCAGCCCTGGCCAATCATAGAATCAACCAGGTTGGAAGAGACCTCCAAGATCACCCAGCCCTAATCAATCAACCAGACCATGGCACTAAGTGCCTCATCCAGGCTTTTCTTGAAGACTCCCAGGGACGGTGCCTCCACCACCTCCCTGGGCAGCCCATTCCAATGGGAAATCACTCTCTCTGTGAAGAACTTCTTCCTAATATCCAGCCTATACCTACCCTGGCACAACTTGAGACTCCAGTCTTTTCTTGAACACCTCCAGGGATGTCAACTCCACCACCTCCCTGGGCACAGCCCTGTGAGGAGAGGCTGAGGGAGCTGGGGGTGTGCATCCTGCAGAAGAGGAAGCTCAGGGCAGACCTCATTGTTGTCTACAACTACCTGCAGGGAGGCTGTAGCCAGGTGGGGTTGGGCTCTTCTGCCAGGCAAGCAGCATCAGAAGAAGGGGACAGAGTGTCAAGATGTGGCAGGGGAGGTCTAGGCTGGATGTTAGGAGGAAGTTGTTGTCAGAGAGAGTGATTGGCATCGGAATGGGCTGCCCAGGGAGGTGGTGGAGTCTCTGTGCCTGGAGGTGTTGAAGCCAAGCCTGGCTGGGGCACTTAGTGCCATGGACTGGTTGACAGGATAGGGCTGGGTGCTAGGTTGGACTGGATGATCTTCCAACCTGGCTGATTCTATGACTATGAAGATCTACTGTTCTTCATACCCTGCTGATTTCTCTCTCCGAAGAGGCTAGAGAATGTTAGCCAATACTTTTCCCCTCTGTGGCAGGAAAGGCAGCATCAGAAGAGTTCTCTCAGCAGTGTTGTCACCTTTTGTAACCTCATGTTTGGCGCAGGGTGGTTTCTCCTCCTTCCATCAAAGCTCATATATGCAAACTGTTGTTGTGCTAATGTAAGCTCCCCCAGGGCTCTTGGGGGCACTTGCACGAGTTTTAACATGTTGACTTCTGCACTGCTGGATTTTGTGTATGTCACCTAGAAAGCAGCAAGGATTTTGTTCCTTTTTTTTTGTTGTTACCTCCAGCTCTTTGTTCCTTCAGAGGCTTTTCAAAGCATTTTCCTCTCTGTTTGTGAATGCACTCATTTCTTTCCATGGTTTAAAAACCAGAAGAAGATTTTTCTCTGTTACTTTTTGAACTGGCAGGTTCTTTCTGAGCTTTCAAAGGCACCGCAAGAGACAGGGTTGTATCGTTATCAACACTGTCAGATTCTTTCTGCTGTAACAAAAGAGCCATCCAAAGCCTCTCTATAGCAAGAGGAGAATTTACTGTGGATGTGAAGAAACCCTGCTGGAGGTTTCTGCTTGTTGTGCCTGGTCTGCCAAGTATCAACATGGCAATAGCGCTGTTGTAAGGAGTGCATAAAAGTCATCTTGGCTATGCAAAGTAAGTTGCCATTTCATCAGCTCAGGGAAATGATGGAGCAGGATAAAAGACATGAATATTTTTGTGTCTAAAATTCCCTGCTGTCTGGCTGCAGTGCCTTGCTTTAGCTTCCTATGGGTTGTGTGTGAGCCTCTGCTGGCAGTTGTCTTCCAGTGAGCAATGTGTTCCCTACAGCTGGAGTTAGCTGGCAGTAAACGTGAGAGGTTCATAGGATCGCAGCTCACAGGATGCTAGAGGTTGGATGGGGCCCACAGAGATCATCCAGTCCAACCCCCCTGCCAGAGCAGGACAATGCTATCTAACACAGGTCACACAGGAACACATCCAGACAGGCCTTAAAAGGCTCCAGGGAAGCAGACTCCACAACCTCTCTGGGCAGCCTGTTCCAGTGCTCTGGGACCCTTACAGTCAAGAAGTTCCCCCTTGTGTTGAGCTGGAACCTCCTGAGCTGCAGCTTACATTCATTGCTCCTTGTCCTATCCCAGGGAGCAGTGAGCAGAACCTGTCCCCCCTCCTGGCAGCCTTCAGTTAGTTATGACCACTTATCAAATCCCCTCTCAGTCTTCTTTTCTCCAGACTAAGCAGCCCCAGGTCCCTCAGCCTCTCCTCATCAGCCATGCCCTCCACTCCCCTAATCATCCTCCTAGCCCTCTGCTGGACCCTCTCCAGCAGATCCCTGTCCCTCTTCAACTGGGGAGCCCAACACTGAACACAGTGTTCCAGATGAGGTCTCAGCAGGGCAGAGTAGAGGGGAAGGAGAACCTCCCTTGATCTGCTGGACACACTCTGCTTAATACACCCCAGGATCCCATTGACCTTCTTGGCCACAAGGGCACATTGCTGTGCCATGGGTAACTTGTTAGCCACCAGGCCCCCCAGGTCCCTCACCACAGGGCTGCTCTCCAGCAGTCACCTCCCAGCCTGTGCTGCTGCAGTTTATTCTTCCTCCCCAGATGCAGGACTCTGCACTTGTCCTTGTTGAACTTCATCTGGTTCCTCTATGCCCAGCTCCCAGCGTGCCCAGGTCTCCCTGGATGGCCACACAGCCTTCAGCTGGATCAGCCAAGCCTCCCAGCTTGGTGTCATCAGCAAACTTGCTGAGCAGACTCTGTCTGTCTGTCTGTGCCCTCATCAGTGTCACTGATGAAGTTGAACAGAACAGGCCTCAGCACTGATTCCTGGGGGACTCTACTGGTCACAGCTCTCCAGCTAGACCTGGCACCATTGATCACCACCCTCTGAACTCTATCTTGCAACCAGTTCCTAACCCACCTCACTGTCTGCTCTTCCATCCCACACTTCCTCTGCTTGCTCACTAAAATGTCATGGGAGATGGTGTCAAAGGCCTTGCTGAGGTCAAGGTAGACTACATCTACTGGTTTCCCCATTCAGTTATGGCATCATAGAATGCTGTCAGGTTAGTTAAGCATGACTTGCACTTGGTAAATCCATGCTGACTACTCCTGATAACCTTCTTCTCTTCCAAGTGCCTTGAGATGCCCTCCAACAGGAGCTGCTCCATCATTTTTCCAGGGTTGGAATGGATGACCTTGGAGGTCTCTGCCAACCTGGTTCATTCTGTGATTCTAAAGGCTTGTCAAGGGTGTGGTAGAGTTAAAATTAACCCCCTCCCCCCCCAAGAAGAAAATCACCAGACTAGATCAGAAAGTTTGGCGCAATGGAGAGGTCCTGTCTGCTCCTCTGCACAGGTGTGGCCTTTCACTCTTCCCTTTATTGAGGCACTTAAGTTTTAGCCATGACCTTGTGCTTCACACTAGTCCTTGCTAGTAACTAGTCCTTGCTAGTGCCATGGAGCATTAGCAGTGCTAGGAAGAAGCACTCTGCAAACACAGAATCACAGAATCAGTCAGGGTTGGAAGGGACCACAAGGAGCAGCCAGTTCCAGCCCCCTGCCATGCCCAGGGACACCCTACCCTAGAGCAGGCTGCACACAGCCTCAGCCAGCCTGGCCTCAAACACCTCCAGCCATGGGGCCTCAACCACCTCCCTGGGCAACCCATTCCAGCCTCTCACCACTCTCATGCTCAACAACTTCCTCCTCACCTCCACTCTCAATCTCCTCACCTCCAGCTTTGCTCCATTCCCCCCAGTCCTGCCACTCCCTGAGTGCTTCAGAAGTCCCTCCCCAGCTTTTTTGTAGCCCCCTTCAGATGCTGGAAGGCCACAAGAAGGTCACCTGGGAGCCTCCTCTTCTGCAGCCTGCACAGCCCCAACTCTTTCAGTCTGTGCTCACAGCAGAGCTGCTGCAGCCTCTCAGCATCCTCCTGGCCTTGCTCTGGGCACACTCCAGCATCTCCACAGCCCTCTTGTAATGGGGGCTTCAGAACTGCATGACATTAATTGAAGGGAGCATCATCATCTAGAGAAGACTGATGATCTAAAAGGTTTCTCCCAGCCAAAATGACTTCTTGACTTCCCTGGTTTTAGCTTGTAAGAAGGGCTCTGTGAGAAGGATATAATAAATAATTCTGTCATCAGTACAAGTTATGACTTACGAAAAACTGAGTGGAAATTCCAGGAGTCTTCATTTTATCACTTGTGAATCTCTGGCAGCTGGCAGCCTTAAAAAGCAGAGGTCAAGCGTGCCAGCAAGATACACTGACACAGTACAAGATTTAACCTTAGCAGAATGAAGCTGAACTCGCTCCTCTGCCAGAAATAACCACAGATTTGCAGTTCCATTTCTTAAAGATGTACATAGATTTTTCTGTTGCCTGTGCTTTTACAGGTTACTGAGCACTTCAGCCTCTAAAGGCAGCCTGGTGTAGTTATGGAGAAAGAACTACATTGCATGGAGAAAGATGATGTGTATTGATTTTCTGTTTCATTGGCTTATACTTTTTACTTCAGGGCTAGGAACACATTCTGTATTCTGTAAACAGGTTGGAAGAGAGCTCCAAGCTCAGCCAGTCCAACCTAGCACCCAGCCCTGGCCAAGCAACCAGACCATGGCACTAAGTGCCTCAGCCAGGCTTGGCTTCAACACCTCCAAGGATGGCTACTCCCTGGGCAGCCCATTCCAATGCCAGCCACTCTCTCTGGCAGGAACTTCCTCCTAACATCCAGCTTATACCTCCCCTGGCTCAACTTGAGACTGTGCCCCCTTGTTCTGTTGCTGGTTGCCTGGCAGAAGAGCCCAACCCCAGCTGGCTACAGCCTCCCTTCAGGGAGTTGTAGAAAGTAATGAGGTCAGCCCTGAGCCTTCTCTGTTCCAAGCTAAAAGCAATGCCCCTTAGCACTTCACTTGCACATCCTTTAAATCTCTCCAGGGATGATGACTCTCTCCCCAGCTGTCCTGGGCAGCCTGTTCCCTCTCCCTTGGTATACAGAATATTTTATCTACCTCTTGATGATGGTTGTGCAGTCTACAAATACTCTCACCATGATATCTACCTTGCTGGCCCTCTCCTTACCTCTGGTCTTGGCTAGCCTCTCAGTTGAAAAAAGAAAGCCCTTTCTCAGCTTAATTATAATAGTGTTACTCACTCCTAAGAGGCTCAAGAGCCCTTTAGATGTTTTATGAAACCTCCTGATGACTTCAGTTCAGCATTCTGCACATAACATAGATTGTTGAGGCCAGACAGGTTGTTCCAGTGTGTTTCTGAGCCCTGCCCCTGCGTTTGGCCATGTTAACAACAGGTGTATTATTCTTTCTTACTCTGAGCTGGAATCTCCCACGTTTCAACCTCTGTCTGTTACATCTTGGCATTTTAGTTTACTCCTGCAAGAATGATCTGATTGTACCTTCCCTAAGCCCTCCAGTTAGGTAGACAGCAGCAAGACTCAGTCTTCACCTTCTCCTCTTAATGTCATGCAAACCCAGCTCTGTGATGCATCCTCTCATGCATCTTATCATCCAGACCTCTAAACATTTCTGTACTCTTTATGTGGCTCTCTCTGCCTGTCTACCTGTGTACCTACCTGGGTCTCTATCTGCCTATCTACCTATTTTTAGTACTGCTGCATGTAGACAGTCATTATAGCAAACAGCAGATTCCCTAAGGCAGGGAGAATGATAAAATCACAGAATGGTGTGGGTTGGAAAGGGTCTTGAAAGGTCACTGAGTCCAAGTCCCCTGCACTGGACTGAGACAGCTTCAGCTACACCAGGTTGCTCAGAGCCCTGCCTAACCTGACATGCAGTGCTTCCAAGCCTGTGGTGTCTACCACATCTCTGTGCTAGTGTTTCACCACCCTCACTGTGGAAAATGTCTTCCTTGTAGCTAGTCTAAATCTCCCCTTTTAGCTTTAAAACATCAGCCCTTGTGCTGTCACAGCATGCTCTGATGAAAAGCCTCTCCTCATTTTTCCTGTAGACCCTTTTTAAGTGCTGGGAGGCCATACTAAGGAGTCCCTGGGTTGTCTTCTGCAGGCTGAAAAATCACAGGATCACAGAATCACCCAGGTTGGAAAAGACCTCTAAGATTCCAGCTCTCCCAGCCTGTCCCCACAGCAGAGGAGTTCCAGCCTTGTGATCATTTTTGTGACCTCCTCTGGACCCATGTCTGTCCTGGGCTGAGGACTCCACAGCTGGCCACAGTGTTGCAGGGCGATCTGACCAGAGGAGAGGGGCAAAGAATCCCCTCCCCTGCCCTGCTGGCCATGCTGGTGTGGATGTAGCCCAGGATAGAGCTGGCCCTTCAGGCTGGGAGTGCGCATTGCCGGCTCATGCCCAACTGTTCACCCATCAGCACCCCCAAGTCTTTCTCCACAGGGCTGCTCTCCATCCCATCATCCACCAGCCTGTGTTGATACTGGTGACTGTCTCAGGTGCAGAATCTTGCACTTGACCTCGTTCTGTTTGCACAGGCCCATTTCTTAAGGTTCTCCAGGCCCTGCTGGATGTCTCCTGTTCCTCCAGCATGTCAGCTGCACCACTCAGCTTGGTGTCATCTGCAGACTCACCGAGGGTGCACTTGAACCCACTGTCCACATCACTGATGTCTGAACAGTACTGATCCCAGTATGGACACTTGAGGGACACCACTTGTCACCAAACCAAGCAGCTTCCTTAAGCAGTGCTGTAATAACAGCTTCACAAAGTCAAACTGTCCGTGGGCTGCGTAGGTGGAATTCGTTCAGTTCAAAAGGGCAATCTGAGTGCAGCTGGAAAGAGATTTTGTGCATTCTGTGACTAATACAAATTTTCTAATGCCACATCCAAGTGCTGTTCTCTTCCAGTGCAGGTCTTCCTGGTTACAGTTCTGATCTCCTTAGGCAATGCATACAAAGAAAGCAACTGCAGTCGTCTGCTTTACAAATGCAAAACATTTAAAACTAATATTTGCTTTTGGAAGGTGAAGTTGTGGAAAGGTGATAAACAGAAAGCAAATGAAAGGACAAAAACTATGAAATGCAGAGGAATGTGTGTTCATGTAAACTGCTGGGATCTGGAATGAGTTTTCTGCTTTTAAATACCATTTTGTATTTTCATATTTCATAGAATCAAGCAGGTTGGAAGAGACCTCCAAGATCACACAGTCCAACCTAGCACCCAGCCCTATCCAGTCAACTAGACCATGGCACCAAGTGCCTCACTGGGAACAGCCTCAAGTTGTGCTGGGGGAAGCTGGATGTTAGGAGGAAGCTGTTGCCAGAGAGAGTGATTGGCATTGGAATGGGCTGCCCAGGGAGGTGGTGGAGCAAAGCCTGGCTGGGGCACTTAGTGCCATGGTCTGGTTGATTGGCCAGGGCTGGGTGCTAGGTTGGAGTGGATGAGCTTGGAGGTCTCTTCCCACCTGCTTGATTCTATGATTCTATGACTCTATGAATGTCTCCAAAGGAGACTTCACAACCTCCTTTGCCAGCCTGTTCCAGGGCTCTGTCACCCTCACAGTGAAAAAGCTTTACCTTGGCTACTAGAAAAGAACAAATGATGGTGGAATTTAGAGGGCGAGCAGCGAAGATCAGGAGATTGAAAGTCATATTTGCAAGCCCTTAAAGAGGAAGGTAGCAGAAAGCCAAATGGGTTCCAAAAGGGGACATTTCGGAGCGTGATTTATCTGAGGTGGCATTGCCATTTGTTGTATGATTTCAGTCTTGTTGCTATGGGAACCCCTTTTACTGGTGCAGCAGTTGTTCATCAGGATTTGTAGGTCCACCGTTTTTACCACAAGGCTTTGCATTGTGCACAGATTAAATCGTGGGTCTCATTGACAGTGGCGTGCATCAAACACTGCTGCCAGAAATAAAACCTGACCAACCTCCCTGTCATTTTTCTCATTATTGCCAGAATCAGAGAGCAGAAACTGAAGTTAACTTTTACAAGAACTCAAGGGTTCTGCCTCAGTTACATTTCTCCTGCCTGTACAATTCCAAGAAAAGATGAAAAAAGAAAGAAAGAACCAAGCTTCTGCCTTACAATAGAATCATTTTATTTTTCATTCAAGTGGAAATGAATTGAGTACTCTGGAGATGTATTTTGTACACAAAATTAAAGCTTAAGGTCATCTGTACTTGAATACTTTTCTCCCTATATTGTGACAAGAGAGATTTGTGTTTGTAGAGGGAGGTTCAACACTTGAAGTTAGATTTCTTAGCAGTGTAAAGGTTCTTTCATCTTTTCAATTATCCCTCTAGTTTTACAACTGCCCCTGCAAGGAAGGGTTGGCAGAAATTGGGGGGGTGGGGGGGAAAGTACTGGTGCAGTGTAGGTTGTATGAATCAAAAAATCATAGAGTCCTTTAGGCTGGAATAGAGCTTTAAGTTCATTGACCCAGCTCTGCTAAGCCTGCTGCTAAACAGCATCCTTAAGCACCGCATCTGCAGGCTCCTAAATCCCTCCAGGCACGGTGACTACATCGCATTCCTGGGCAGCCTGTCTCAGGGCTTGACATCCTTTTCTTTCAGGGAAGGAACTGTTCCTCACAATACACAACCTCAACCTCCCTGGTGCAACTCGAGGTCATTTCCTCTAGTCCTGTCACTTGTGACTAACCACTGCCTCAGTTCCAACTTACTCTCAGGGAGCTGTAGAGAAGCAGGTCTCCCCTAAGTCACCTTTTCTGCAGGCTAAACAACCCTAATTCCCTCAGCTGTCCCTGACAGGACTTGCTCCCCAGACCCTTTACTAGCTTTGTTGCTCTTCCTTGGACCCCCTCCAGCACCTTGATGTTCTTCTTGTAGTGACCTATTACTCTTTACTTCAGCTAAAGGTTGATACTATAGTCAAAGAGAATGATTGCTCCATGCCTGGTCTTGGTTGATTCTGTATGGTAAGCAGAAATGGAAAGACTCAGAGAGTCACAGAATCATGTTAGGGGGAAGTTCTTGCCACAGGGACTGGTTGGCATTGGAATGGGCTGCCCAGGGAGGTGATGGAGTTGCTGTCCCTTGGAGGTGTTCAAGCAAAGCCTGGCTGGGGCACTTAGTGCCATGCTCTAGTTGATTGCCCAGGGCTGGGTGCTAGGTTGGACTGGATGAGCTTGGAGGTCTCTTCCCACCTGGTTGATTCTATGATTCTATAATCATAGAATGTGAGGGGTTGTAAGGGATCCCCAGATACCATCTCCTGCAAAGCACCACTTAGGAGGGATTGTTCCTCTCCAAATTTACTCTCATGTTTGCCTGGGCACTCAAAGCTTGGAGTAGCAGAGGTAAGCATTTCTGCTTGGTTTCTTTTATCTGTTTTACTGTTTTCTTTGCTGCTTGTGAGGAAAGCCATTGGTTAGTTGTAAACTGATAAAACTCACTGAAAACTTGAAAACCAATCTGAGAATGGTTTCTTTCCCCATTCATCCCAGTGGGTGTCTTGTGCTGAAGCATATTGGTGACCAGTATTGGTCAGTGTCCACTGGAGATCACTTTAATGGAATCATTAAGCAGGACAGACTGAAAGAGTTGAGGACAGGCTGAAAGAGTTGGGGCTGTGCAGGCTGCAGAAGAGGAGGCTCCCAGGGGACCTTCTTGTGGCCTGCCAGGATCTGAAGGGGGCTACAAAAAAGCTGGGGAGGGACTTTTGAGGCTGTCAGGGAGTGGCAGGAGTGGGGGGAATGGAGCAAAGCTGGAGGTGGGGAGAGTCAGAGTGGACATGAGAAGGAAGCTGTTGAGCATGAGAGTGGTGAGAGGCTGGAATGGGTTGCCCAGGGAGGTGGTTGAGGCCCCATGGCTGGAGGTGTTTGAGGCCAGGCTGTGTGAGGCTGTGTGCAGCCTGCTCTAGGGTAGGGTGTCCCTGGGCATGGCAGGGAGATTGGAACTGGCTGCTCCTTGTGGTCCCTTCCAACCCTGACTGATTCTGTGATTCTATGGTTAAACAAAATGCCTGTCCCTGAGTCCAGAACTACTAACCTCTGATGGCAGAGCTCCAGTTCTTCTCTCCTCAGGTCAGCTCCTTTAACTTGCATGGTGCAAAGCTGTCAACACACAATTTGTGACAGAGTAGGAGATGAAATTATGTGGCTCACATCATTGGAGTACAGACTGGGATGAAGGTCATTTTCCTGTCTTCTGGGTTATTTAAGTGGTGCTTTGGCAGATTTTCTGAAGTGCTAAGTGAGAGCAGTGCCGAATTGTTATGGTTGTTGCCAGATTTGTCTTTATCTGCTGGTACATGACTCAGAATGCCACAGCCAGGTAGCATCTTATGTGGTGTTTCACAACCCTGGTCAGATTGTTGGCTTGTTCCCCATGTACCAAATTCACAGCTTCTCTAATTTCAAGTCAGCACCGTTGAGCCAGGAACACCTATGTAACAGTTTTGTTTTCACTTCATTGTGCTCCAAACACACTGAGGGATGCGATATCAAAATATTAGCAAGGTGCTAGTCACATTGGGGGGTGGGGGTTATCCCATTCCTGATTTTCTTTCTCCCTTCTTTCTCCTTTCCCCCCTCTGCTGCTGCCAATACCCAACCCCCATTATAATTCTGATTGGCTAAATTAATTCTGCAGCATCCTGCTGTGAATAATTATGTTCATCCAGTGTGGAACTGGATGCCTTTCTCTTCCCCCCCCCCCCCCCTCCTCCTTGCCTAAATTATAATGTGACAATTGAAGCTCACAGCTGGCTCATCAGAGGTGGCCAGTTTGGGAATTGGCACATCTGAATGTGCCTCTCCGTTAACTCTCTGCCTTGATTGCTTAAGACAAGACATATGTAAACCCCCTGATTATTACCATTTTGTGCATTTCACAAAGATGCTGCTTTAAACTGCAAAGCTGTTGTGTTGGTGGGGGATGGGAAATTACAGGAATTTTTCTCTCCCCCTCCCCACAATTCCCTCCAACAATAAATAGCTGTCAGACTTATGTCAAGAATGAAATTATAGGAGCACATGAGGCCTTGATTACATTGTTTTGGATAGATTGCTATTAGCATACTGAAATGAAGTCTAATTTTTCAGTGCTTTCTCTCAGTCAAGAATCAAGTGACACAAGAGGGGGGAAGGGATATCATCTACAAGAAATGAATGATGTAATTCCATGTCACCCTTCTGTAGCCTTTTCCAGTTATCAGCCCCGAAAAACAAACAAGAGAAGAAATAAATCTCTTCTGCTGAAATGTGTTATTAGCTGAGGGGTGAGGGAAAGCTGGCGTGTTACTGAACAAAATACATGCAGGCTAGGTGTCATTCTTTGTGAGCTTATTAAAGAGATCTCAAAAGCAAATTGGTGTATATTTAATCCATCCTCACACAGCTTCTCATCCCCCCAGCCCGGCTGTATTTTGGAGTCAAAAATACGCTCGCTTTTTATTAGCTGTTTGCATAATTCATAGCGCACTGCCAGTCTCGTGCATCCTCTGCTGATGTGTGCTTATTATCAGCTAATGTGGAGGGCAAGTGCCCTTGTCGTGGGTTTGTTGTTTACAATTTCTGAGGGTGTACACACATTGCTGGGTGAGTTTGAAAATCTTGCCTCGTCGCCTCCTCTGAGCAGTCTAAGCTTTAAATGTTGTAGCGTCTGCGGCTTCTGCGATGGGAGTTTTATTAGTCACGGAGACTTTGCTTGAACTGCTTCTCTTAGGCTGAAATAAAAGAAATAAAAAATTGCTTTGACCAAATCTTGAAACAAATCGACCTGGGGTTTGGAAAGGGTCAAGATTGATTTAGGTTTATTGGGGTAACTGAGAGCAGCCAAGAGCTGCGCATGATGGTACATAAAAATTCCGCTGGCGTGAGCCGGAGTTGGCTGTCTGGGCGAGATGCACAAGGCAGCCAAATCAAGCATTTAGAATGGATTTCTCTACCACAACATCATGCATTTGCTAGGTGGCACATTCTGTGCAGAAAGTTCTTATTGGAATGGTTGACATTTTCTCTTTGCAATTTGAAATGCTGAGCGCTTTGTTGTAACTTAAATTAATAGAACAGCTTCGGCCTCGGAGGGATGTGGTAATTGCAACTAAATCAATTGGAAATAGCCTAAAATGAAACAAAATACTTGGCTTGTTCTTGAAAAGGCAGATATAAAAGATCTGCTGTTGCTCATCAAAAGCATGGTTGAGTATGTGGGAATGTTGGGAGTCTCTTAACTCAGAGCTGTGGAGCCCATTGGCAAAGGCTGCTGTGAATGCCCAAAGTTTACCAGAGCTCAGAGGGTGCTTAGAGAAATGCAGAGAAGAAGAATCCACCAGGAGCTGTTAAACAGTTTTATGAGATGGGCTTAGTGCAGTTAAGTGTAGATGAGAAAATCTATGAGGAAACAAAACAAGATGCTTAATACTGCTACATCTAAATAGGACCAAAGGAAGAGATCCAGACAGACTTTTGGTCAGATCAAGCGTGGGAGCCTGACAAGGCTCTGGGCAGCTGGATCTATTGGAGGATGTCCCTGCTTACTTGAAGGTGGCTTGGCCTAAATGACCTTTAGAGATCACTTCCAACCCAAATCATTCTATGATTCCATGAGATTAACTGTGAGATTGATGGAGCACTGGAGCAGGCTGCCTGGAGAGGTTGTGAGTCTCCTCTGAAGAGATTCCAAACCCACCTGGACGGGATCCTGGGCAACCTGCTCTGGGTAACCCTGCTTTAGCTGTTCTGTGATTCTGCAAGTCTGTGATCACCAAGCACTGAAGAAAACGCTTTCTTTTTCTGGTGCTGCCTTTGGCACTCTCTATTCTATATATGAATTAAGAAGCACTCACTGTAATACAGAAGTGAAACCAGCTGTCCCACATCCAAAGGAATACTCTTAAGTGTCTGGAAGTCCACAAAGCTTTGATTCAGTCTTAATTCACTGCAACTGCAGTTTGATGCTAGAAGAGATTATCACTAGATGATGCCTGGAGAAGAAGAGGCTCAGGGCAGACCTCATTGCTGTCTACAACTACCTGAAGGGAAGCTGTAGCCAGGTGGGGTTGGGCTCTTCTGCCAGGCAAACAGTGACAGAAGAAGGGGACACAGTCTCAAACTGTGCTGGGGGAGGTTTAGGATGAATGTTAGGAGGAAGTTGTTGTCAGAGAGAGTGATTGGCATTGGAATGGGCTGCCCAGGGAGGTGGTGGAGTCTCTGTGCCTGGAGGTGTTGAATCCAAGCCTGGCTGAAGCACTTAGTGCCATGGTCTGGTTGACTGGCCAGGGCTGGGTGCTAGGTTGGACTGGCTGAGCTTGGAGGTCTCTTCCAACCTGCTTGATTCTATGATAAATTATGTAAAATACATATTTTCAGTGAGTGTATGCATGATCATTTCCTTGTAAATCATTAGAAACCTGAAAGGAAGGAGGAAAAAGGGTTCAGATGTTAAAGACATACAGGAAAGCAGGATGGCAGCTGAAGTACACATAAAATGTAAGTGCATGCACAACTGAGTGGTACAGAAATTACATCAAGTGCTAGAAACTTTATTGCCAAATCATATTGCTATTTTATGGGCTTGGAATATACAGGTGCAGGAAATGAGAAATGTGCTGAAGGAAGGAATGTGATGTAATTAAAAATGTTCAACAGGTAGAATAAGGCCATTAATCTACCACACTTGCTTGGTTGGAGGATTGTGTTCTCTTCTGGTGTTTCCTTTAAGTATATCACAAAGGAACTAAGTTGATTCTATGTGGAGTCAAGAATTACATTGAATTTTGCAGAATAAAATCTGCTGTGAGATTTCAGGAGGTTTCAAAACGTTTTGCTCAAACGGATTATAAATGAAGGTGAAAAGCTGAGGGTTTGCAGTCAGCAAAGAAGGGAAGTTTTCCAGTTCATGTACCACAGCCAGTTGGCAGCTGTCACCATTGCTGTTCCCCAAGGATCAGTGCTGGGCACAGTTCTGTTCAATATCTTTATTGATGATCTGGACCAGGGGATTGAGTCCAGCATCAGTGCATTGGCAGATGACATCAAGCTAAGGAGCAGGTGTGGAACTGTTGGAAGCTAGGAGAGCCCTGCAGAGAGACCTGGCCAGGCTGGATGGGTGGGCAGAGGCCAATGGGATGAGATCCAACAAGGCCAAGGGCAGGGTTCTACACTTTAGCCACAACAACCCCAAGCAGCACTACAGGCTGGGGCCAGAGTGGCTGAGAGCAGCCAGGCAGAAAGGGAGCTGGGGGTGCTGGCAGAGAGGAGCTGAAGCTGAGGCAGCAGTGTGCTCAGGTGGGCAGCAGAGCCAATGGCATCCTGGGCTGGCTCAGGAGCAGTGTGGGCAGCAGGACAAGGGAGGTTCTCGTGCCCCTGTGCTCAGCACTGCTCAGGCCACCCCTTGAGTGCTGTGTCCAGTTCTGGGCTCCTCAGTTCCAGAGAGATGTTGAGGTGCTGGAAGGTGTCCAGAGAAGAGCAATGAATCTGGTTAGGGGCCTGGAGCAGAGCCCTGTGAGGAGAGGCTGAGGGAGCTGGGGGTGTGCAGATGCAGAAGAGGAGGCTCAGGGCAGAGCTCATTGCTGCCTGCAACTCCCTGAAGGGAGGCCAGGGTGGGATTGGGCTCTTCTGCCAGGCAAGCAGCAACGGAAGAAAGGGGACAGAGTCTCAAGTTGTGGCAGGGGAGGTTCAGGCTGGATGTGAGGAGGAAGTTGTTGGCAGAGAGAGTGATTGGCATTGGAATGGGCTGCCCAGGGAGGTGGTTGAGGCCCCATGGCTGGAGGTGTTTGAGGCCAGGCTGTGTGAGGCTGTGTGCAGCCTGCTCTAGGGTAGGGTGTCCCTGGGCATGGCAGGGGGGTTGGAACTGGCTGCTCCTTGTGGTGCCTTCCAACCCTGACTGATGCTATGATTCTGTGATTGCATCAGGCCCTGCTTACACATTTGTCCCCATCCTCCTCATAGACCCCCCTAAGTGCTGAAAGGCCACACAGTTGATTCTATGATTCTGAGAAGGTCTCTCTGGAGCCTTCCTTTCTCCAGATGGAACAACCCCAGCTGTCTCAGCCTTTCATCACAGCAGAAGGGTTTCAGCCCTCACTCCATTTTTGTGGCTCACTCACTACCCACTCCAACAGGTCCATGTCTCCTGTGCTGAGGGGCCCAGAGCTGGACACAGCACTGCACGTGAGATCTCACCAGAGTAGAGCAGAGAGGCAGAATCCCTTCCCTCCACCTGCTGGCTGTGCTGCTTTGGATGGAGCCCAGGATGCAGTTGGCTTCTGAGCTGTGAGTGCATGTTGCTGGCTCATGTCCAGCTGTTCATCCACCAATACCCTCAAGTCCTTTTCCACAGGGCTGCAATTTACTTTAATCCTTCTAGCTAAGTGATGAGCTTCAATGCTTATTTAAAAGGTTGTGCAGAATGAGAGCAGAAAAGGCAGGTTTTTTTTCATGCTTCATGGAAATACAAATCTAAACTCTCCTGTGAGAGAAACACAAGTCTGGAGATTTTCACTTATGTTTCTACAGGCTTCCTATGAGCATTACCCCATGGTCATGCTGCCACTTTCAGATAATAGCTTTGGGTTACACCCTAGAAGCTGAAGAGTCTATTAGGATGTGTTAGGATACTTGGATGCTTTGGTCAAATCTTAAGAACCATGCAAAATACACTGAAATATTTTCATAGAATCACAGAACCAATAAGATTGGAAGAGAGCTCCAAGCTCATCCAGTCCAACCTAGCACCCAGCCCTCAACAATCAACCAGACCATGGCACTAAGTGTCCCAGCCAGGCTTTGCTTGAGCACCCCCAGGGACAGAGACTCTACCACCTCCCTGGGCAGCCCATTCCAATGCCAATCACTCTCTCTGACAACAACTTCCTCCTGACATCCAGCCTAGACCTCCCCTGGCACAACTTGAGACCATGTCCCCTTCTTCTGTGGCTGGTTGTCAGGGTTCAGAAGAGTAACTTTCCTTTCTGCCCTGAGAGTGAACAGAAGTAGCTTTTGCATACCAATGTCTTTTTCATGGAATCACAGAAACATTCCAGTTGGAAAAAAAACCTTCCAGGTCTAATCCTTATCCTTACTCTACAAAGTTCACCCTGAAACCATATGCTCAAGTACCACACCCAAATGACTAAATTTCAAGCACATCCAGGGTTGGTGACTCCACCACCTCCCTGAGCAGCCCATTCCAGTGCCTGAACAGTCTTGCTGGGAAAAAATGTTTCCTAATGTCCAGTCTAAACCCACCCAGTCACAGCTTGAAGCCTCTTGGTCTATCACTATTTACCTTGTGAGAAGAGACCAGCAGCAGCCTCTCCACAGTATTTCCTTGAGATGAGGAGAAGTTCTTCACTGAGAGAGTCATTGGACACTGGAATGGGCTGCCCGGGGAGGTGGTGGAGTCGCCGTCCCTGGAGCTGTTCAAGGCAGGACTGGACGTGGCACTTGGTGCCATGGTCTGGCCTTGAGCTGTGTGGTAAAGGGTTGGACTTGATGATCTGTGAGGTCTCTTCCAACCTTGGTGATACTGATACTGATACTGATACAATCTTCTCAGTAAAGACAATTTATGCAAGGAGGTGGTCAAGAGTGATTATAAAACTAATAGCTGTTTTTTGGGGGAAAGCAGCAAACAACTCAGAGCAGTCCAATAGTTTCTGTTCTTGTTAAGCATAAAAAGAGAATTCCTTCTGTACTAGACAGTGTCAGAGCTCCATGGCAGGTAAGTGTACATACATTTCAATGCTGCCCATGTGAGCAGCAGCGTTTCCCATAGTAACAGAACCCAATGGAAAATAAGCTTTCATGTGAGCTGAACAGTTTGAGTCTAACTCAGGAGACAGATTGCTACTCTGCCTGTTTCAGAGTGCTCAGAAACAGTAGTGTTTGCTTTGTGCTCCAATATATGTGCCTAAATAAATGCACAGAATGGTCCAGATTGTTTGAGGAGATGCTCTGACTGGTCTGTTTTCTGTGGTACTTTTAATCAGCTGGTAGCTCCCATATATTGATGAACAGATGCAAATAACCTGCTTGGGGAAGGATTTTCCCCCCTTCCTTCCTTCCTTCCTTCCTTCCTTCCTTCCTTCCTTCCTTCCTTCCTTCCTTCCTTCCTTCCTTCCTGCCTTCCTTCCTGCCTTCCTTCCTGCCTTCCTTCCTGCCTTCCTTCCTGCCTTCCTGCCTTCCTCTCTCCCTTTCTTCTTTTCTTTTCTTTCTCTCTCTCTCCCCTCTTCTTCCTTTCTTTCCTTTTCTTTCTTTCTCTTGCTTTTTCTCTTTCTTTCTTTTCCTTCCTTCCTTCCTTCCTTCCTTCCTTCCTTCCTTCCTTCCTTCCTTCCTTCCTTCCTTCCTTCCTTCCTTCCTTCCTTCCTTCCTTCCTTCCTTCCTTCCTTCCTTCCTTCCTTCCTTTCTTTTCTTTCTCTCTCTCTCCCCTCTTCTTCCTTTCTTTCCTTTTCTTACTTTCTCTTGCTTTTTCTCTTTCTTTCTTTTCCTTCCTTCCTTCCTTCCTTCCTTCCTTCCTTCCTTCCTTCCTTCCTTCCTTCCTTCCTTCCTTCCTTCCTTCCTTCCTTCCTTCCTTCCTTCCTTCCTTCCTTCCTTCCTTCCTTCCTTCCTTCCTTCCTTCCTTCCTTCCTTCCTTCCTTCCTTCCTTCCCTTTCTTTTTCTTTCTCTCTCTTTCTCCCTCTCTCTCTTTCTCCCTCTCTCTCTTTCTCCCCCTCTCTCTCTTTCTCCCTCTCTCTCTCTCTTTCTCCCTCTCTCTCTCTCTCTTTCTCCCTCTCTCTCTCTCTCTCTCTTTCTCCCTCTCTCTCTCTCTTTCTCCCTCTCCCTCTCTCTCTCTCTCTCGTTCTCCCTCTCTCTCTCTCTTTCTCCTTCTATCTCTCTCTTTCTCCCTCTCTCTCTTTCTCCTTCTGTCTCTCTCCCCCTCTCCCTTTCTCCCTCTCTCCTTCTATCTCTTTCTCCCTCTCTCTCTCTCTTTCTCCTTCTATCTCTCTCTTTCTCCCTCTCTCTCTCTCTTTCTCCCTCTCTCTTTCTCCCCCTTTCTCTCTCTTTCTCCCCCTTTCTCTCTCTTTCTCCCTCTCCCTCTCTCTCTTTCTCCCTCTCTCTCTTTCTTCTTCTCTCTTTCTCCCTCTCTCCCTCTCTCTCTTTCTTCCTCTCTCCCTCTCTCTTTCTCCCTCTCTCCCTCTCTCTCTTTCTCCCTCTCTCTTTCTCCCCCTTTCTCTCTCTTTCTCCCTCTCTCTCTCTCTCTCCCTCTCTCTCTCTCTCTCTCTCTCTTTCTCTCTCTCTTTCTCCTTCTATCTCTCTTTTTCTTTCCTTCTTTCTCTCTCTCTCTCTCTCTCTCTCTCTCTCTCTCTCCCAACACCTTCTAGTTAACCAAGTGCCGGCACTGGGTGCCTCATGCAGCCTGCTCTCAGGCGCTGCCGGGCCGACGCCTCGGTGCCGTGCCCGGGCCGGCGGTCCCAGTGCCGGCGGTCGCAGTGCCGGTGGCTGCTGCTGGGAAGCGCTTGCTCCCGACCCGCAGCCTGAGCCTGCCCTGGCGCTTGGAAGCTGTGTCCGCTTCTGCCGCTGGGTGCCTGGCAGACGAGACCAACCCCCGCCTCGCCACAGCCTCCTGTGAGGTACGGAGATCCTTAACACCGAATGCAGGTACAGGGTATGTGGGAATTGCCGCCGAACCACCCCCCCAGCCATGCTAAACCACCGACCCCTCGGCGCTCGCCTCCGCCCCCGCCGTTAGCTCCCCTTAGGCCCAGGCAGGCCTGATTGCGCCGCCTGGACTCACTGCGGTGCCGCCGTGGAGGCCGCGGGCAGGTTGCTGCCCCATTAGCTACCCAGGGAAGCCTCCTCCGGAGAGCGGAAGGAGGGAGAGAAAAGAGAAAGAGCTGCTTCGCTGCTTCGCTGCTCACCTACAGAGTGATAGCAGGCTTGTGGGACTGAAAAACAAAGCTATAGTTCCCGGGGATGGCCAGGTCCGCCCTCTGGGAAGGGAGTTTGTCTCTGCGGCCCTCTTAAGGGACCCTGGGACCCCTCGAACCGGCCCAGGCATCGAGATCTCCTATCGGACCTCTTGACCATGAGCCAGCAGTGTACTCTTGTGGCCAGGACTAGACGTGTGCACTACAAGGGCTGTGCTTAGTAGTTCGACAGAAGTTCTCCTGCCTCTTTGCTCTGCCTTGGTGAGGCCACATCTGGAGTATTGTGTCCAGTTCTGGGCCCCCCAGTTCAAGGGAGACATAGAACTGCTTGAGAGAGTCCAGCACAGAGCCACGAAGATGCTGAAGGGAATGGAACAGCTCTGCTATGGGGAGAGCCTGAGGGAGCTGGGGCTGTGCTGCTGGGAGGAGACTGAGAGGTGACCTCAGCAGTGGTTATAAAGCTGAGTGCCAGCAGGCTGGAGCCAGGCTCTGCTGGCTGATGCCCAAGGGGCACTGGGTGGAAGCTGAGACTTCATTTAAACATGAGAAGGATTTTTTCCTTGTGAGGGTGACAGAGCACTGGAACAGGCTGCCTGGGGTAGGGGTGGGAGGGGTTGGTTGTGAAGTCTCCCTCATGGAGACATTCAAAACACACCTGGACATGTTCCTGTGTCATCTGCTATAGGAGACTGGTATTAGGGTGATGAAGCTGGTGAGGGGCCTGGAGCACAGCCCTATGAGGACTGGCTGAGGGAGCTGGGGGTGTTTAGCATGGAAAAGAGAAGGCTAAGGGCAGAGCTCATTGCTGTCTACAACTCCCTGAAGGGAGGCTGTAGCCAGGTGGGGTTGGGCTCTGCTGCCAGGCAAGCAGCAACAGAAGAAGGGGACAAGTTGTGTCAGGGGAGGTCTAGGCTGGATGTTAGGAGGAAGTTGTTGTCAGAGAGAGTGATTGGCATTGGAATGGGCTGCCCAGGGAGGTGGTGGAGGCGCCGTCCCTGGAGGTGTTGAAGCAAAGCCTGTCTGGGGCACTTAGTGCCATGGTCTAGTTGACTGGATAGGTCTGCTTGCTAGGTTGGACTGGCTGAGCTTGGAGGTCTCTTCCAACCTGTTTGATTCTATGATTCTATAGATCCAGGGGGGGCTGGACTGGATGAGCTTTTGAGGTCCTTTCCAGCCCCTCACATTCTGTGATTCTATGATTCTATTCTCCAGGTCTCTCAGCCTCTCCTCATGAAGTGTTTTACACATTCCATGCAGCTCATGCAGTGCATTCTGAAGTTTTGAGTTTCTCAGTGCAATCCGGGCAGCTGCGCAACGCAGTTTTTAATGGGTTTCACTTCACAGGTTTCTGGCTGCTAATTTTGCAAAGGCACAGAGGTCATACACAAATACCTCATCTTCTACAAGGTCAGAGAAAAGTGTTAAAAGAAGCAGGCACACGAACTGCACACAGAGACAACACCTCCTTGAGTAGATCCCAAACTTTCAAGGTCTTTTTAGCTCGGCACAAACAATGCATTCTAATTTTTAAAGGAGCAATACAGCTCGTTCCTTAGAAAAGAATGCTAAAGCAAAGGTCAAACCCTCATATTAATTACCTGGAGGTCACTGGGAGAAAATGACTATCAAATGTGTTGAAAAAGGTTTTATAGTCTCACAGAAATTATGATCTGCTGTTTCTATGGCAACGGCAACACTAGTTCATAAAAGCTCTTTAATGGAGATTTACAAAGGCTTAACATCACGAAGTCTAGCAGCAGCCCCGCTGAAAGCACACACCCAGGCACACGCCTGAGTCTAATTTCATCGCTGCTGCACCTCTTTGATTCCATCCAGAGTTACACCAGGCATGGGCTGAGTCCCCAGCATTGAAGAGTTTCCTAAGATAGAAGGATAAATATGATAAGATAATATTTGCATTGCGATCCTCAAGTCTTGCTCCTCCGCTGGGCGCACGCACGAGCTGCCACACTGTCAGCCTGACCAAACGGAGCAGACCTTGGAGGAACAGAACTGTTTAAAACTGAGCATTATTTCAGTCTCTGCCAACATTCTGGCCTAGGATTTCACTTTTCTATTTCCATATTCCATTAACCCTGCTGTTCTGGTGGATCCAGACTGGAGCAAGGGCAAACTTGCTCTTTTACACACACTTAACTCTAAGCACGTGAATAGTAATATTGACTTCCATGCATAAAGATAAGAAAATGCTTAAGTGCTTTACTGGCTTCCAGCCAGATTGCTCAATGATTAATAATAATGAAACGATTAATGATTAATAATAATGAAAAATAGAATTTGCATTTTCTGAGAGAGTTTATCCACAGCTTTTCCAAGATGAATGTTCCTTTTATCTGCCAAATGGGTGCACAGCCTGTTTTTTCACTGATGTACCCTCCAGGAGGCATGATCTGTTGGGGGGTAGGAGAGCTCTGCAGAGGGACCTTGACTGGGTGTGTGGGCAGAGGTCAATGGGATGAGGTTTAACAAGGCCTGGAGAAGAGGATGCGTAGGGCAGACCTCATTGCTGTCTCCAATTCCCTGAAGGGAGGCTGTAGCCAGGTGGGGTTGGGCTCTTCTGCCCAGCAAACAGTGACAGAACAAGGGGATACAGCCTCAAGTTGTGGCAGGGGAGGTCTAGGCTGGATGTTAGGAGGAAGTTGTTGTGAGAGAGAGTGATTGGCATTGGAATGGGCTGCCCAGGGAGGTGGTGGAGTCTGTGTGCCTGGAGGTGTTGAAGCCAAGCCTGGATGAGGAATTTAGTGCCATGGTCTGGTTGATTGGGCAGGGCTGGGTGTAGGTTGGACTGGATGATGTTAGAGGTCTCTTCCAACCTGCTTGATTCTATGATACTATGATGAGCTGCACTTGGATGTCTTGGAGCCGAGAAGACTGGTAAACATGAATCTTGCAACAAGAGGAATAATCTGGTACTTTAGTTCAAAGTGGTTATTACTGTCATTTTTGCTCAAGATTCTAAATATTGCTGATTTGCTGAACAAATTCTTCATTTAAATCTTTAAAGCTCACTAACAGTCCCAGGGAAAAAAAATGTAGGTAGAGTGATAGTGAAGAGTAGGCCATTACATAATGTAATGGAAGTGATGCAAACACCCTTGAGGCACTTGCCTGCAATTATTATTAGCTCTATATGATTTTTCTGCTTTCTGCTAAGACTTTTTAACAACTCCCATTTATTTAGGGTAATGAGACACCTAATGGAACTGAACCAGAGGTTATTTGCAGACTACCAAATTGTTAATGTTTTCCTGTGTTTGTATTTGCTAATGAAGACGTAGCAATTTGGGATGAAATTTAAACAATCACAGACTGGTGAGTGTTGGGAAGAGCCCCTGGAGATTGTCTAGTCCAGCTACACTGGCTAAAGCAGGGTTACCCAGGATCACATCTAGTTGGGTTTTGAATCTCTCTAGAGAAGGAGACTGCACAGCCTCTCTGGGAACCATGGTCCAGTGCTCTGCCCAGTCTAACTGGGAAGAATTATTCCTTACGTTCATAGAAAAATTCCTGTGTTCTGGTTTGTGCCCATTGCCCCTTGTCCTGTCACTGGGCACTGCTGAAAAGAGTCTGGACCCACCCTCTTGACATTTGCTGTTTAGGTATTGATCAGCAAGTAAGTCTAGTCCAAATGACATCTTGTGCTGTGTAGTACACAGATAAGGACTTCATTCCTTTCTACAACTACCTGAAGGGAGGCTGTAGCCAGGTGGGGTTGGTCTTTTCTGCCAGGCACCCAGCAAGAGAACAAGGGGACACAGTCTTAAGCCTCAAGAGGTCTAGGCTGAGTGTTAGGAGGAAGTTCTTGCCAGAGAGAATAATTCACATTGGAATGGGCTGCCCAGGGAGGTGCTGGAGTCCCCTCTCAGTCTTCTCCAGAATAAACAACTCCAGTTCTCTCAGACTTTCTTCATTGGAGAGATGCTTCAGTGCCCTTCTCACCTTTGTAGCCTCCTGTGGACTCTCACCAGTACTTCCCTGCCTCTTTTGATCTGAGGAGCCCAGAATAAACCTTTGCATGGGTCTATGTTTTTAACCTCATGCTCACAAGACTTAGCTATAAACAGGTAAAGGAGAAAATTACTTTTCTGCCTTGCCTGCATCTCAGCCCTGGATCTTTGTTGATGTGTTATATTGCTGTGTTATTCCTAAAATACTTCAAAGGATGCCTATTGATAGAAACATCCTCATAATTTTCCTTCCAGATACATAACTCCTAAAATCCTCTATCCTATTTTCAGTGTAATGTTTAGAATTGCATTAGTAGTGTAATAATTAATGTAATTATTGTTGTGGAAGGAATGAAAATACCTGTAATAAGCAGAAATGGAGAGTTAACAAAAAGAGAATTTTTTCTTATTTTCAAGCAAACTATTAATGAAAGATCAACAGAGAAAGTGTGATGTTAGCAGGCTTTGGGTGCCTGTTTTCTAAGAGCTGTTTGTCTCATGCATATTCACTTTGTAAGTGGAAAGCAAAATAATGAGCAATGTAGTTTTAGTCTTAGTAATCTACCTCAAAATCTGGCTGTCCAACACCCATATAATTTCCTTCCTTGGAGTGTTGCCAAGAGTATTTATTGAATTAAATTTCATCTGTTTCCTCATTAATATGTGTTTTTTTCTTGGCTATTTTGTTGTGTCCTTTGTGCAGAAACCATCCAATAAATTTGCATGAGCCCTGATGCATTTTCTTCATTAGATGCTTGGGATGATGAGTCCCCAGGCAGGCCTTAATTTGATTTACAGTGTACAAAGAATTGAACCTGTTTACAAATTAAAACCAAAATGAAACAAACCATAACAGAACAACCCTTGACGAAGCATGGGGAAGTGCTACCATTTGTTCTTTTGCTTTTGAACAAATAGTGTGGAGAAACTGCCTTGATGTCATAACAAACTATTGTGATAAATGTAAGATTATTTATACCCATCATCTTTTACTAGAGCAGGAATTTTCATGGTGATGAACCCAAAACTTAGAATCATAGAATCAACCAGGTTAGAAGAGACCTCCAAGCTTGGCCAGTCCAACCTAGCACCCAGCCCTGGCCAAGCAACCAGACCATGGCACTAAGTGCCTCATCCAGGCTTTGCTTCAACACCTCCAGGCACAGAGACTCCACCACCTCCCTGGGCAGCCCATTCCAACACCAATCACTCTCTCTGACAACAACTTCCTCCTAACATCCAGCCTAGACCTGCCCTGGCACAGCTTGAGGCTGTGTCCTCTTGTTCTGTCACTGGTTGCTTGGGAGGAGAGATCAACTGCAACATGGCACAGCCTCTCTTCAGGTAGTTGTAGACAGCAATGAGGTCTCCTCTGAGTCTCCTCCAGGCTAAACAGTGATCACTACTTCAACTGAGACCTCAACCTGGCTGCCCCCAACTATTTAAATGCAGCTTGTCCCCTACCAGTTTATGACATTGATCAAAACAATTTGTACTGCCTATAACTGGATTTTAAAATGTCTTACACAGTCTCTTTCCCTGGGTACTTTCCAAACCTTCCTGGACACAATCCTGAGCAATCTGCTCTGGGTGACCCTGCTTTAGCAGGGGAGTTGGACTAGATGATCTCCAGAGGTCCCTTTTAATCCTCACCATACTGGAATTCTGTGAGGCTTTTGCTGTCTAACTTGTAATAATATTGGATTTCAAAATCAGTCCCAGGCAATCCCTAGCCCACACACTTCATGCTGGTAGAAGTTCAGGGAAAGCTACATGTGTTTAAGGACCAAATGAAATAATGGGTAAGGTTATGGAAGTCAGTGTGTGCTATGAGCATCTGCCACTTCAGGAAAGACTGGATGAGGCACTTAGTGCCGTGGTCTGGTTGATTGGATAGGACTGGGTGCTAGGTTGGACTGGATGAGCTTGGAGGTCTCTTCCAATCTCGTTGATTCTATGATTCTATGGTTCACTGAGGTAGAACACAGCAGTAGTGAGTTTTGACCACAGTACAGGGGGAACATTGAGGTGCTGGAGTGGGTGCAGAGAAGGGTGAAGAGGCTGGGGAGAGGAAAACATGACCTATGGAAAACATGACCTATGAAGAGCAGCTGAGGGAACTCTGGTTGTTTAGTCTGGGGAAGAGGAGGCTGAGAGGGGACCTTATTGCCCTCTACAACTACCTAAAAGGAGATAGTTCCAGCTGGTCTCTTCTCCTGAGTTACTAATGATAGGACAAGAAGAAATGGCCTCAAGTTGTGTCAGGGGAGGTTTAGGTTGGATGTTGGGAAGAAGCTCTTTACTGAGTGGGTGGTCAGGCACTGGAACAGGCTGCCCAGGGAGGTGGTGGAGTCACCATCCTTGGAGGTGTTTAAAAGGAGAGTGGATGTGGTGCTTGAAGTCTAGTGATGAAGGCTGCTGGGATGAAGGTTGGCCTGGATGATCCTGGTGGTCCTTTCCAACCACAGCGATTCATAGTGATGAGATGTTGTGCTGAGGGATTTGGGTTAGTCAAGGACTCGTCAGTGTGAAACTAATGATTAGACTTGATGATCTTGAAGGTCTTTTCCAATCTAAGACATTCTGTGATTCTGTGACATCAATGAACTTGGAGCCTTCTGCTTTAAATGCCCAATTCAGAAGTCCAAAGGCTTAGAGATTGCAATGAGCAAGCCAAGGTCTACATTCAAATTCCTGTTTCAAAACAGGGAAGCAACTGAAACTCTTTCATTAAATGATTGCAGAGATTTTTATTTTAAGCATGGGAAAAACATTCCTTTATTGTCTTAAAACTGTTTTGACAAGTGGCTGAATTAAAATCATCTGGAATTTATAACAACTGAATAGATGATAGACGATGGTAGGGGAAAATCTTCTTCCCACAATGAAAGACTGGCAGTATTACAGTCAATGTGAACCAAATCCACTGTGAGCCATGGGCAGGCTTAATTGTAAATGTGTGAGCAGTGCAGCTCAGATGAGCTCACATGCTGAGTCGCTAATTGACAAGGATATGATCATTGTTTTCATATTTCCCACCTAATGAATGATTCTGATTCCTCAGAGCAGTTTCTAATACTTTGTTGCTTGATGGTAGTTTGAAGGTTGGTCAGCAAATACAAGACCCTAATTTTGCAACCTTTTTCTCATGTGGTGCACCTTCTCCTGGTAGATGATCATAGAATCAACCAGGTTGGAAGAGACCTCCAAGCTCATCCAGCCCAACTTAGCACCCAGCCCTTTCCAGTCAACTAGACCATGGCACTAAGTGCCTCATCCAGTCTTGAACACCTCCAGGGACGGTGACTCCACCACCTCCCTGGGCAGCCCAGTGAGCCTGACTGAGAATGTAATAGATAATGGCAAAGCATCATTCTGCTTTGTGCATGAATTATCATATTTAGAGAGATATTTCCAGGGTAGTGAAAAGGGTAGAGTGTAAATCCCTCTGCCTAACAGATACCATGCTGAATGTAACATCTGAAATGGTGTCTGGAGGGACTTTCTTACCAAACTGCTTGTGAAAGGCAAGGCTATTTTCTGCAGTCAAGGGACACCCTGCTAAGAGCAGCAGAGTTCTTTTACTGCCTTTCCTCTGCACTCTGGTTTGAATCAGAGACTCAACATTCACCAATACACTGAGGGGAAGAGGCATTTCTTGCTGGCCCCTGGGAGAAATCCATTAAGACCTATTTTTTTCTAGGAGGCACTGCTATGGCTCACACAAGTGTACACACAGTTGTACATGTACAATGTACAAATGATACAGTAAAGCAAGGCCTGCTTGTGTGATTAATTTGCACTGGTGTGCAAACTTGCTCCGTGAGTGTTATTTCTGCAGAGTAAGTGCTGCTTAAGCATAAATACAGCAGGTTCTTGGGTTTCATTGTGCTCAAATCTCATCCTAGCTTTTCTCAGGAGGGTGTTTTAAGATCAGCTCTATTAAAGGCAGGATGCCTACATACGCAGCAGGGCTAATGGGACTGACTCGGACCCCCAAGAGCTTGTTTGTTCTTCTATGTCCTTCACCCAGATGAGAATCTAGGAATTAGTGTGTGCTGCACATAATAGAATAATGCATGAATGGCACTTGTTGTCACCATATTTCTCCATCCCTAATTGCTGTCTTGAGATTTATAATGATATAAATGAGCCTCACTTGAATCTGCTTTATCACAGAATCACGGAATGGTGTGGAGATCATCTACTCCAATCTCCCTGCTAAAGCAGGGTCACCTACAACAGATTTTCCAGGGTCATAGAATCAGTCAGGGTTGGAAGGGACCAGAAGGATCATCTAGCTCCAACCCCCCTGCCATGCCCAGGGACACCCTACCCTAGAGCAGGCTGCCCACAGCCTCAGCCAGCCTGGCCTCAAACACCTCCAGAGATGGGGCCTCAACCACCTCCCTGGGCAACCCATTCCAGCCTCTCACCACTCTCATGCTCAACAACTTCCTCCTCATGTCTAATCTGAATCTCCCCACCCCCAGCTTTGCTCCATTCCCCCTAGTCTGTCACTCCCTGGTAGCCTAAAAAGTCTTTCCCCAGCTTTTTCGTAGGCCCTGTTCGGATCCTGAAAGACTACAAGAAGGTCACTTTGGAGCCTTTTCTTCTCCAGAATGAACAGGAAGGTTTGGAATCTCTGCAGAGAAGATTCCACAACTTCTCAGGGCAGCCTGGTCCAGCACTCTGTCACTCTCACAGGAAAGAAGCTCCAGGAGCCCATTGCCCTTCTTAGCCATGAGGGCACATTTCTGGCTCATGGTTACTGTGTTGTCCACCAGGACTTCAGGATCTTCTCTGCAGAGCTGCTTTCCCCCAGCTCAGCCTCTATCCTGTACTGATACAGGAGATTATTCCTCTCCAGGTTCAAGAGTCTATTGCAATGGGCTGCCCTGGGAGGTGGTAGAGTCACTGTCCCTGGAAGTGTTCAAGGAAAGCCTGGATGAGGCACTTAGTGCCATGGTCTGTTTGATTGGCCAGGGCTGGGTGCTAGGTTGGACTGGATGAGCTTGGAGGTCTCTTCCAACCTGTTTGATTCTATGATTCTATACTTGCCTTTGTTTATACATCAAGTGTATGCACTTTAAAATGAGATTCAGTTAGGCTGGGAAAAAGGTTTGGTTCAGTTCCTGTGTCCAGGTCTTGGATGTACAACTTCCATTTCTAAGTCATACATATCTTGTAAGTCTTGTTCTCTCCATTACAGGGCTTTTGTCTCACACAGTTCTGAAATATTACACCCAATTTAATATGTTAAACTGAGTTTAATTTCCTTTCCAGTTCAGTATACTTGTGACAATTATAAGGGCTGAATCCAAATCTTATCAATCTGACTTTAGCATGTTTAGATTTCACACGGTTTGGATTCACACTTTTAACTGTTCTGACATCTTTACTTATGTCACTTAGTTTCCCTGTATGAATTTTTTTTCTCTGTCAAGAACTAACACTAGTTGAAATTATATCTCCTTCCGATGCTGATTAAGTCATTAACATTTAATACTGATTTAAACATCAAACCCAGTAATCAAGCACAAATATTAATGGCTGTCTTTTCCTCTGACCTCTGTTGTGGGTGTTGTTGATCTCTTATGGCCCACAGGTTCTCAGAGCACAAGCTGATGCTCTGAGCTGAGCTTCTGGTACAGAAGTTTTGCTCATGAGGGTGAGGAAAGGTTGGAGGAATTTTTTGTCTTCCTCTTATTGCTCCCCTAAATGGTTCCTTGTTGGTGTTAATGTGTTCTATTTGTGGCAATGTGAGCCTGTCCACTTGCAAGACACTCATTTACTTAATGATCTGTCCATGCTTTCCCCTGCACCTTCCCTACAACTACCTGAAGGGAGGCTGTAACCAGGTGGGGTTGGTCTCTTCTGCCAGGCAAGCAGCAATAGAACAAGGAGACACAGTCTCAAGTTGTGCCAGAACACTTGGAGACTTCTGAGATGCTTTCAATTGCTTTTGAGCTATTTTGGCTGATAGCTGAAGTGAAGGCCCTAAAGAAAGCTGCTTCCAACCTCTATATGCCTGTGGTGCTGAGTACAGGGGAAGATTTACCTCCCTTGTCCTACTGGCCACACTCTTCCTGATCCAGCCCAGGATGCCATTGGCTCTGCTGCCCACCTGGGTGCTGCTGCATCACCTTCAGCTCCTCTCTCCCAGCACCCCCAGCTCCCTCTCTGCCTGCCTGCTCTCAGCCACTCTGGCCCCAGTCTGTAGCACTGCTTGGGGTTGTTGTGGCCAAAGTGTAGAACCCTGCCCTTGGCCTTGTTGGATCTCATCCCATTGGCCTCTGCCCACCCATGCAGCCTGGCCAGGTCCCTCTGCAGGGCTCTGCTACCCTCCAACAGCTCCACAGCTGCTCCTAGCTTGGTGTCATCTGCAAACTTACTGCTGATGAGCTCAGTCCCCTGCTCCAGATCATAAATAAAGATATTGAAAATGACTGTGCCTAGCACTGATCCTTGGGGAACACCACTGGTGACAGCTGCCAAGTGGCACCATTCACTCTCTGGACCCAGCTCTCCAGCCAGTTCTTGCCTTAACCTCACTTCTCCATGAGTATCTTTTCTTACAGTTCCCCATAACTTTTCATGCATTCTTTTGTAGTGAAATTCATATGCAATGTCTGGTCTGGATGAGGAGGGAGTATGATGGGACTCACATAACCTCCCTTCATGCTCATCTCTCTGATTTTTGTTCCTTTTTTTTTTACTCCCCAGTAAGTTGTTGAACTATGACAGCTCAAAAGCTGCCAGTCAAGCTGTCAGCCCCTCTTTGCTTTAATGCATAATATGAGATTATCATAACTTGTCCCTGCTGTGTTTTTTTTGGTAATGCTCCCTTTTCTCCTTGCTGTCACACTGCTGCAGCAGTGATATAAATGATCTATCAGTGGCTTACCTTTATACATTCAGATCTCTCCTTCCAGAGGTCACATACTATGGCAGGCATTACCCCAGTGAGCTCCAGTCCAGAAACTTCCACTGTTGCTAATATATCCTTAGGCATTTTCCCAAATAGGTTCACATGAGATGAGATATAAGGAAAAGGTTTCCTGTAAGATTGTTGGAGCACTGGAAAGGGCTGCCCAGAGTGGCTGTGGAGTCTCCTTCTCTGGAGAGATTCAAAATCACCTCTGGATGACCCTGTTTTAGCAGGAGTGTTGAACTCCTGCTCTGTTGATCTCCAGAGCTCCCTTCCAACCCCTATAATTCTGTGATTCTCTGATTCTGTCACTTGCATTGTGCTTGGTGACAGGACAATAAGTCACCTTCCCTGGAGGTGTTAAAAAAATGCTTACATGAGGCACTTAGTGCTGTGGTCTAGTTGATTGGACAGGGCTGTGTGATAGGTTGGACTGGATGAGCTTGGAGGTCTCTTCCAACCTGGTTGATTCTATGATTCTATGTATGGTTTAGGGCTAAATGAAGATAATATAAACTCACCTCCTGCTGCACTGCCTCTCAGGAAGCCAAACTTCCTTTTTCATGCTTTTTGTTCCTTTCAACTTCTGATCATTTTCTCTAATCTGGAGCATAAATGATTACTTTTATGAGACTTTTTTGGCAAATTTTTAGGAACATGCTCTTTAACCTTTTCAGCAGTTTCCTGTCTACTTCCCAGAAACTGCTGTTGAAGGAAAGAGGTTTGTAGAAAGTTGGGATTGTAGGAAAGGGGATGAGATTTAACAAGGCCAAGTGAAAGGTCCTACACTTCGGCCACACAACCCCAAGCAGTGCTACAGCCTGAAGACAGAGTGATTGAGAGCAGCCAGGCAGAGAGGGAGCTGGGGGTACTGGTAGAGAGTAGCTGAAGATGAGCCAGCAGTGTGCCCAGGTGGGCAGGAGAGTCAATGGCATCCTGGGCTGGCTCAGGAGCAATGTGGCCAGTATGACAAGGGAGGTTCTTCTTTCCCTTGTTCTCGGCACTGCTCAGGCCACACTTTGAGTCCTGTGTCCAGTTCTGGGCTCCTCAGTTCAAGAGATGCTGAGATACTGGAAGGTGTCCAGAAAAGGGCACCAAAGCTGGTGAGGTATTTGGAGCACAGCCCTGTGAGGAGAGGCTGAGGGAGCTGGGGGTGTGCAGCCTGCAGAAGAGGAGGCTCAGGGTAGAGCTCATTGCTGTCTATAACTCCCTGAAGGGAGGCTGTAGCCAGGTGGGGTTGGGCTCTGCTACCAAGCAAACAGCAACAGAAGAAGGGGACAGAGTCTCAAGTTGTGGCAGGGGAGGTTCAGGTTGGATGTTAGGAGGAAGTTGTTGTCAGTGAGAGTGATTGGCATTGGAATGGGCTGCTTGGGGAGGTGGTGGAGTCTCTGTGCCTGGAGGTGTTGAAGCAAAGCCTGGCTGAGGCACTTAGTGCCATGGTCTGGTTGCTTGGATCAGGCTGATATGTTGGGCTGGATGATCTTGGAGGTCTCTTCCAACCTGGTTGATTCTGTCATTCTGTCACTTCTTACTTGGGAGAAGATATAGATCCCCACCTTACTACAACTTCCTTTCAGGCAGTTGTGGATACGAGAAGGTCTCCCCTCAGCCTCCTTTTCTGAAGTTCCCTCAGGCTCATAGGTTGCTGATATTTTTTTGGAGTAAATGAACAAAGCAGTCCTCTGTACTTACAACATCTGAGGAAATCTGTACTTTGTCAATATGTGATTAAACCAAGTTTTATTCCTGATCTTTGCCTCATAAGTTAATATTGTAGTGATTCCTCGTCGATTCGAAAAGCTGCATCTTAAAAAGACTTTGTGCACCACTTTCAGCATGAAATATAACAAGGAAAGTAAATGCATTTTGATTTTCAGTTCACTGTCCAGTAATTGTATATAATTGTTCATTAGAGATTACTGTAGACTCTACCACAATAATTAAAAGCTGAAATAGAAAGAAGCAATCTCGTTGCACAGCAGCGTAGCTGCGAGGTTTTCCATGTTCCTTCTGCAGTTATTAACCAACAAAGACATTTTTCTAGTGAAAGATGTTTCTCAAGGATTGCATTGCCAGCTAAACAAGTTCAAAAACTCTATTTAATAACATTGTAAAATAAAACTGTTTCCTATGGTTGGCTGAGTAATGTAGGTTCCTCAAGTAGTACAACCCTTAACTAATTAACTGGGTGCTTTCATATCAGTAGCTGATTATTGCTTCTGGAAACAATCATTTAGCCACTGAGAGGAGCAGCACATCTTAATAAAGACATTTTTCCTTACAGATCAGCTCATTAAAAATTTCCCAATGTGTGTCCTCAGCAAGGCTGTAAATTAGTTTTGACTGATGCTGGAAACTTTTGTGGGTTTCTGTCTGGGAGATGGGGATGTTATGCTTGCTGGAGGATTCTTGCATGGCCTCTTTAACTGAGGTGGCAAAATTATTTAGCTAAGGGCACTGATTTTGGGAAGCAGCACTCATTGATTGCAGGTGTTTAAAGGACAAGACCTTAGAATCGTAGAATCATAGAATCAACCAGGCTGGAAGAGACCTCCAAGATCATTCAATTCAACCTAGCACCCAGCCATGTCCAATCAACTAGACCATGGCTCTAAGTGTCTCATCCAGGCTTTTCTTGAACACCTCCAGGGATGGTGACTCCACCACCTCCCTGGGCAGCCCATTCCAATGCCAATTACTGGCAACAACTTCATCCTAACATCCAGCCTAGACCTCCCTTGGTACAGCTTGAGACTGTGTCCCCTTGTTCTGTTGCTCCTCGCCTGGCAGAAGAGCCCAACCCCACCTGGCTACAGCCTCCTTTCAGGTAGTTGTAGACAGCAATGAGCTGTAGCCAGGTGGGGTTGGGCTCTTCTGCCAGGCAAGCAGCAACAGAACAAGGGGACACAGTCTGAAGTTGTGCCAGGGGAAGTATAGGCTGGATGTCTTCACAGAGAGAGTGATTAGCATTGGAATGGGCTGCCAGGGAGGTGGTGGAGTCACTGTCCCTGGAGGTGTTCAAGAAAAGCCTGGATGAGGAATTTAGTGCCATGGTCTAGTTGACTGGATAGGGCTGGGTGATATGGACTGGATGATCTTGGATCTCTCTTCCCACCTGGTGGATTCTATGATTCTATGTTTTCAGATGAGGTCTCACCAGAGTGGAGTAGAGGGACAGAGTTCCATTCCCTTGACCTGCTGATCACAGTGTTATGTTAGAGAGAGATTAATCCAAACACATGGCTACATCCTGTGATGGCTACATCCTGTGTCAAGGTGCAGTAAGAGATGTCTCACCTTTTTTTCCCCTAAGAAACCAAGAGTCAGTGAGTGTTGTTCTGATGTGCTTCTGTAGCAGCACAGTTGCAGACATTGTCTGTATGTTGGTCTGGATGAGACAAGAACCAGGGTCAGTTTAATTTGCAAAGCTGTGTGTGTCAGACTCCCTGGAGGAACTCATCATAGAATGGTTTAGGTTGGAAGGCACATCAAAAATCATCTCATTCCAACCCCCTATCATAGGCAGGGACATCTCCCACTAGAACAGGTCACTCAAGGCCTCATCCAGCCTAGCCTTGAACACCTTCAGGGAGCATCCACAACCTCTCTGGGCTACCTGTTCCAGTGTTTCACCACCCTCACTGTAAAGAACTTCATCTTCATGGAGAGAGCAGAACCTGTGACTTGTACAGATGAAGCTGTGCCATTTGCTTTCAAAAGTCTCTCATGCTTAGACTGGTGAGAAATTCAAGTCTCATGTTCCTCTAACATCAGAGTGAACAGCTTTTATATTTAGCCATGCAAGAAAAGAAACCATTGAACTTTCAAAAGTATTCTACATTTTGGTGTGATTTGAACATTTCTCAGTAAACACAGCACTGGGGCATGAGCTACAGCTGCAGCATTTTCACACATCACTTTCTGTTCTTTCATCAGCTTTGTGCTTTTCATTTATAGCCTCCCCTGAGTCATCAGTATTGGTCTAATGGACTGGAACAGCCTAAGGTGAATGGTAATTACTTATTGAGTTGCTGATAGCCCAGATGAGAATAGGACTTATTAGATCAGTAATAATGGAAATCTGTGTTTAATGCATAAATTTTAGAATCTAAAAGTGTCTGAATTTATATATATATATATTTTGGTGTCAGTGGAGGAAGTTAAACTGTTGTTACAGAAAGGTTTAAAATTGGTTTTATGAATCATGTTGTCAAAAGAAGGCATTCTGAGAAGTAAACATGGTGAAGGTGTACTGATTGCAGTCTTTGGTAACAAAACAATACAATGAAAGTGGGTTTGAAGGCACATTTTGGTTAGGACAGAGCCTGAAGGGAAATCATAGAATCATAGAATCAAGCAGGTTGGAAGAGACCTCCAAGATCATCCAGGCCAACCTAGCACCCAGCCCTAGGCAATCAACCAGACCATGGCACTAAGTGCCTCATTCAGGCTTTGCTTCAACACCTCCAGGGACAACAACTCCACCACCTCCCTGGGCAGCCCATTCCAATGCCAATCACTCTCTCTGACAACAACTTCCCCCTAACATCCAGCCTAGACCTCCCCTGACACAACTTGACACTGTCCCCTTCTTCTGATGCTGCTTGCCTGGCAGAAGAGACCAACCCCACCTGGCTACAGCCTCCCTCCAGGGAGTTGTAGACAGCAATGAGCTCTGCCCTGAGCCTCCTCTGCTGCAGGCTGCACACCCCCAGCTCCCTCAGCCTCTCCTCTCAGGGCTGTGCTCCAGGCCCCTCACCAGATTGCCCTTGTTTGGACACATTCCAGTATCTCAACATCTCTCTTGAACTGAGGAGCCCAGAACTGGACACAGCACTCAAGGTGTGGCCTGAGGAGTGCTGAGCACAGGGGCAGAAGAACCTCCCTTGTCCTGCTGGCCACAAAATCCTAAAACTAGAATCTCCATTATGTCTTTAGATCCGTATGTGCTCTTCTTTTAAACAAATGAGACATCTTGTAACTCTTCAGCCAGATGAGAAGCCCCAGTGCTTAGGGAGAGGATTTGTTGCTGCTGTGTGGTTTACCATAGGGAACAATTTGGAGATTGTGTTTCTGTGATCTTTACCTGAACTATGAAATAATATTTTGAGCATTAGTGTCACAAAAAGCTCAACCTAATTCTGAAACAAAGAGGCTGTCATTTCCCTTAAGCTCCTGTTTGCATTGTGCTGTCGAGCTATTCTAACAGGCAACAATGAATACTTCTTAGGATCTCATGTTTTCAGGAAACAGTATTTGAAATGCTTTTCATATCAGATATGAATGACCCTTGAGTACCTTTTCCATTTGTAAGGGAAGCTTTGCCTTCAAGAAGCCAAGAGCAGACTGATTTCTGTTGTGTCACCTGATCCTTTCAGAGTTGTTCTTTACCATATTTAAAATTCACCTTGGTGGTGGAACAGCTTGATAAATTCATGGCTGACTTGCATAAATTCAAGAGAGATGTTGAGATACTGGAATGTGTCCAGAGAATGGTGATGAAGCTCGTGAGGGGCCTGGAGCAGAGCCCTGTGAGGAGAGGCTGAGGGAGCTGGGGGTGTGCAGCCTGCAGAAGAGGAGGCTCAGGGCAGAGCTCATTGCTGTCTACAGCTACCTGGAGGGAGGCTGTAGTCAGGTGGGGTTGGGCTCTTCTCCTAGGCAAGCAGCAGCAGAAGAAGGGGACAGAGTCTCAGGTTGTGTCAGGGGAGGTCTAGGCTGGATGTTAGGAGGAAGTTCCTGGCAGAGAGAGTGATTGGCATTGGAATGGGCTGCTTGGGGAGGTGGTGGAGTTGCTGTACCTGGAGGTGTTGAAGCAAAGCCTGGCTGGGGCACTTAGTGTCATGGTCTGGTTGACTGGTTGGGGCTGGGTGCTAGTTTGGAGTGGCTGATCTTGGAGGTCTATTCCATCCTGGTTGATTCTATGATTTTATAATATTCTTAGGACTCAAAGGCTTCTTTCCTCTTTCTGACCATTGATATTTTTAACTGCCAAATAAACCCCAGGGAACCTCAGCTCCTCATAGAATTCTTTATCTTGTTCAATTATCTTCTTTCAGGCAGATTAATCCTTCAAAGCCAGTTGTGCAGTGGTAGATATGAATGAATACTGAGATTCAGGTCTGCTGCCTTGCTGGAATCTGCCAGGCAGTATCAGCTGTTGTACAACATCTGTGTGGCAATGTTGAATGAGCTGTGCGGCAGGTCTTGTTCAAATATCATGTGTTCATTTACAAAACGTTTTCACATCCAAGCTACACTGAGTGCTCTCTGACTGCAGTAGGTTAAAAGCAAGTGTGCTTTATCTAAGCATATGGAGGCTCTTATGGTTTGCATTAGAACTGTCTGCGACTGCCACATTGTTTTGTTGTCTTGGCTTTTCTTTCTTTGCTTTTAGAACAGTTCCAATAATTCTAGCCAGATATCTAACTTGGTTTCTTCTCTCCCTCTTGAGCTGTTCAATATATTTATTGATGATCTGAACGAGGAGATTGAGTCCAGTATCAGTAAGTTTGCAGATGATACCAAGCTAGGAGCAGCTGTGGAGCTGTTGGGAGAGCCCTGCAGAGGGACCTGGCCAGGCTGGATGGGTGGGCAGAGGCAAATGGGATGAGATTTAACAAGGCCAAGTGCAGGGTTCTACACTTTGGCAACAACAACCCCAAGCAGCACTGCAGGATGAGAACAGTGTGGCTGGAGATCAGCCAGGCAGAGAGGGAGCTGGGGGTGCTGGTAGAGAGTAGCTGAAGTTGAGCCAGCAGTGTGCCCAGGTGGGCAGCAGAGCCAATGGCATCCTGGGCTGGCTCAGGAGCAGTGTGGACAGCAGGACAAGGGAAGTTCTTCTGCCCTTATACTCAGCAATGCTCAGGCCACCCCTTGAGTGCTGTGGCCAGCTGTGGGCTCCTCAATTCAAGAGAGATGTTGAGGTACTGGAAGGTGTCCAGAGAAGGGCAATGAAGTTGGTGAGGGGCCTGGAGCAGAGCCCTGTGAGGAGAGGCTGAGGGAGCTGGGGGTGTGCAGCCAGCAGCAGAGGAGGCTCAGGGCAGAGCTCATTGCTGTCTGCAGTTCCCTGAAGGGAGGCTGTAGCCAGGTGGGGTTGGGCTCTGCTGCCAGGCAATGTGCAACAGAAGAAGGGGACACAGTCTCAAGGTCTTTTCCAACCTGGTTGATTCTATGATTCTGTGAAGCCACATCTGATACTTGAAGACAGTCCATTGCCTGCTTTGGTGTGTGGTTATTTCTTATGTTTAAGTACTGCTTTTTTTTTTGCTGCTTTTTTTTTTTAAATGGCTTTAGGGAGTTTATTATATAGCAAAGCATTTCAGTTTCCATTAACTACTGCCATAACTTCCTTGGAAGCTCAGAAATCTGCCCTGCCTGTGGTTAGCCAAGTTTGTGTAGATGTAGCCTATCCAATAAGACCTAAACAATGTGTTGTAAATCAGTGCCAGATTTTCAAAATTAGAGAGTTAATCAGATTTCTGCCAGCAATTTGCCTCTGAGATTAATTACTGATCTTTAATTATGCATTCATACATCAGTGTAGATGTATGAATCTATGCAGGGTAATGTGAATTTGCATGGTTGTCTTGTTTGTACTTGCATTGCTAAGTACTTTTGTCCTTGTTCCATAGTTGTTGTTTTGCCTCTAACCATTATTTTGCACATTCTTTGCCTTCATTTGAGAGAATCATAAAATTGTCTAGACTGGAAAAGACCTTTAAGATCATCAAGTCTAACTGTTAACCTAATACTACAAAGTCTACTTCTAAGCAGTGTCCCCCAGCACCATGCCTACATTTCTTTTAAACACCTCCATGGATCATCAACCAGTTCCCTGGGCACCCTGTTCCAGGGCTTGACAAGCCTTCCAGTGAAGACATTTTTCTTCATGTCTAACCTAAATTTCCCCCAGTACAGCTTGAGGCTCTTTCCTTCCATTCAGTCACTTGCTACTTCTCAGCACAGACCAACACCCTTTTCACTTCAATCTCCTTTAAGGGAGTTGTGGAGAGTGAGCATATCTCCTCTCAGCCTCCTTTTCTCCAGGCTAAACACCACCAGTTCTCTCAGTCACTCCTTACAAGGCATCTTCTCCAGACATTTTGCCACATGTGTTGCTCTTCTTTGGACTTGCTCTAGCACCTCAATGTCCTTCTTGTCGTGAGAGCCCCAAAAATGAGCCCAGTATTTGAGGTGTAGTCCTTATTTTGAAATTAAAATGATTTCCTCCCAGTTTCATGTAATCTTTGAATTGCCTGGGAGAGTGCTGCAGAGCCACCATGAAACCATGCCAAAGACCGTGGAACTGTGTTGAGCTTTGTGGAGCAGCCCACATGCCTCTGCTACTGTTATTACAAGGAAAACCTGAAGAGTTAGTAATCTCTTGGCAGTTCTTACTGTCCAAGCACCTTCACAAAACCAGAGTGAGCAGTGGAATCAGCTGGTATTTGGGTTGGCACTCAGAATAAAAGCTCAAACCCAGTGTGGTTGCACAGCCTGAGCAGCTGGGATGGATTTGTGGGTGACCAGAGGTAGGTGCTTCAGGCTGTGCAATTGAATGCACAGGAACTCTTTTAAAATATGTTTCTTTTTTCTTACATGCTGGTTGAAATAATATCCAGGAGCCTGACTTTTGAAAGATCTCACAATACTGAGTGTTGAGCTCTTAGGAAAATCTGCCATCAGTTCAATGGGAGCTCTTGAATGGCAGTGACAAACTGTCCTTGATTATGTAGCACCATAAGCTTGCAGCTGGTCATAACACATGCAGCAAGGAAAAAAGCAGCAGAAAATTGGAGTCACATTTACAGCCCCATTTCAGCAACATGAGAATGAAAATACTGTAGGTCTGCTGTAATTTTCTGACAGCCCTAAGCTCAGGCTACTTGATGTTCTGTTTACTTCTGATAAATCAACACACATTAAAGCATTCAACCTGTGATTGTGTGTTGTCATTTTATGAAGGCATCAAGTGTTAAAAATCATCTGCCAAAAATCTGCTCTGACTTCCATGAAATCACAAACATGAGCAAGTATTACTCCCAAAACTAGATGGGAAAGGACTGGCAAGATTACAAAGCAAGATTTCCCAGCATAGAATCATAGAATCAACCAGGTTGGAAGAGACCTCAAAGCTCAGCCAGTCCAACCTAGCACCCAGCCCTATCCAGTCAACCAGACCATGGCAGAGTGCCTCATCCAGGCTTTGCTTCAACACCTCCAGGCACAGAGACTCCACCACCTCCCTGGGCAGCCCATTCCAACGCCAATCACTCTCTTTGCCAACAACTTCCTCCTAACATCCAGCCTAGACTTCCCCCAGCACAACTTGACACTTTGTCCCCTTGTTTTGTTGCTGGGTGCCTGGCAGAAGAGACCAACCCCCACCTGGCCACAGCCTCCCTCCAGGTAGTTGTAGACAGAAAGAAGGTCTGCCCTGAGCAGAATCTACGAGATTCACCTTAATCCACATCCCCAAGCATCCTTAAACACATCCAGAGTGGGTGACTCCACCACCTCCCTGGGCAGCTCATTCCAGTCCCTAACCACTCTCTCTGTGAAAAACTTTTTCCTACTATCCAATCTAAACCTCCCCAGACTCAGCTTGAGGCCATTCCCCCTTATTCTGTCTCAAATTACCTGTGGCAAGAGCCCAGCAGCAGCCTCTCCACTATGTCCCTTCAGGTAGTTGTTGTAGACAGCCAAGGTCACCCCTCAGCCTCCTCTTCCTCACAGTAACCATCCCCAGCTCCCTCAGTTGTTCCTCATAAGATTTATTCACCAGGCCCTTCCCCAGCTTTGTTGCCTTCCTCTGGACTCACTCCAGCACCTCCACATCTCTCTTGCATTGCGGTGCCCAAAACTGAACACAACACTCGAGGTGTGGCCAACTGAGATGCTCATGGTTAAAGTGTTGCTATCTGAGGTAGTAACAGGAAAGATAAATGTCCTCAAGATATGATTTGAATATTTCAGATGACTGTTTTAGGAGCAGATGAGTCATGGAGAGAACTGGGGCTGTTTAGTCCTCCCCAAAGTGGGATATCATCAATGCTGATCAGTACTTAAAGCACACATGTCAGAAGGATGGGAGGAGTCTTTTGTTAATGTTGTCCATTAAGAGGTAAGAGACATAAACTTAAATGTTGTAAGTTCCACTTAAACATGAGGGAGGTGGTTGAGGCCCCATGGCTGGAGGTGTTTAAGGCCAGGCTGGCTGAGGCTGTGTGCAGCCTGCTCTAGGGTAGGGTGTCCCTGGGCAGGGCAGGGGGGTTGGAACTGGCTGCTCCTTGTGGTCCCATCCAATCCTGACTGAGTCTATGATTCTATGAGGAGGAATTTCTTTAAGCATGAGGAATGCCTGGAGCAGGCTGTCCAGAGATGTGGTGCACTCTCCATCTCTGGAGACATTCCAAACCCACCTGGACATGCACCTGTGTGACCTTCTCTAGGTAATTCTGCTTTGGCAGGGGTTTTGGGCTTGATGATCTCCAGAGGTCCCTTCCAACCTCTCTCATTCTGTGATGCTGTGATGGTGATCATGCCAGGTCTAGTTGATTGGACAGGACTGGGTGATAGGTTGGACTGGATGAGCTTAGAGGTCTCTTCCAACCTGTCTGATTCTATGATGCTATAATTCAAATGACTTTTCCAACCGAAGTCTTAGTGTGATCCTTTGATCTTCTGTTAGAATTGCCATCGTATGCCCCTACGTGCTCTGTTTCTATCTGTTGCTAAAATGGGTTGAAATGCTGATTCTGATGACTTTCAAAATAAATTCTAGGTTTCAGCAGAAATTTGTTGTGTTTTGTAGGGCTATTCAGAGAAACTAACTTCAGAGTAAAAATGCCAACTTCAGCATACAGAAACTAACTTTAGCATAAAGGAGCTAAAATCTTCCATGTTTCTTCTTCCACAATCAGTGGAGAGACAGGGAGTGGGACAGAAGCTCATTCATAAAGCATTTCAAAGCTGGAAACTAATTTTAGGTTGTCTGAATTTCTCTCTGCATTGCTCTGTCTCCCTGGGAAGGATTTAGGGTGATTAACCTTGAGGTTATGCCTGCTAAAATAATTTCCAGTTCCAATTTCTTTCTTCTTCAAGGGAGAAAACTTTTGCTGCCATACCTCAAACTTGAGGTTGAACTTACTATGTCTGTCTCAGGTCTGTGCAGCCCATGAAGAAGCCAGGCTTCAAAGCAGGGATGCTTAAAGATGCTGTGAAACCAGTGTTAGGATGCCATGTAGACAGGAAGCAAGGCTGCAACAAAGGTACAAACACAATTCAGTCTCTCTGTGAGAACTGTGTGCCTTATGCTTAGGTTTTCTGCACAGGCAAATGGATCCTCATTCTTCTTGTATCTCATCCTAGGTCATTTATGCATTTTGAAAGGTACAAAATGTGAACTGGAATGTTACTGTGAAGCATCTCTTCATGATCCTTTATCTCTGGACCTGGTGTTGTAGTGCTGAATGGCTGGTTTGGTGTTCAGTGTTGTCTAGCTTCAGTAAAGAGTCATAATCTCATTTTAGAATCCAGAACTAATTTATTTGCATCTCATCCTAAGTCATTTATGCATTTTGAAAGGTACAGAATGTGAACTGGAATGTTACTGTGAAGCATCTCTTCATGATCCTTTATCTCTGGACCTGGTGTTGTAGTGCTGAGTGGCTGGTTTGGTGTTCAATGTTGTCTAGCTTCAATAAGGAACCATAATCTCAATTAGAATCCAGAACTAATTTATTTGCATCTCATCCTAGGTCATTTATGCATTTTGAAAGGTACAAAATGTGAACTGGAATGTTACTGTGAAGCATCTCTTCATGATCCTTTATCTCTGGACCTGGTGTTGTAGTGCTGAATGGCTGGTTTGGTGTTCAGTGTTGTCTAGCTTCAGTAAAGAGTCATAATCTCAATTTAGAATCCAGAACTAATTTATTTGCATCTCATCCTAGGTCATTTATGCATTTTGAAAGGTACAAAATGTGAACTGGAATGTTACTGTGAAGCATCTCTTCGTTCCTTTAACTGTGGATGAGGTTTTGTAGTGCTGAGTGGCTGGTTTGGTGTTCAATGTAGTCTAGCTTCAGTAAAGGAGTATAATCTCATTTTAGAATCCAGGGGCTAATTTATTTGACTTAAGATAAAAATGGGGGGGGGGGAAGTATTTTGTTAGCTATGAAATATTTTATGGTGCCTTTCTACTCACTAAGCAATAGAAAATCAACCCTAGCCTGCAGTTGCTCTTTGAGATGAAGTTGTAGCAAATTCTTAGAATTGAGGTAACTTTAAAAATAACCTTTTTGTTTGTTTGTTTTTAGAGTTTTCTCCATTCACTTCAGATCCAATAAAAGAGGCAATATCATAGTGGTGTTTCACAACGAGGAAAGGGCTTTGGATAAACAGTGTTTGAGGCTGGCACCTTTCTGAAGCTTTGAGATGTATCTGTCCTTTTAAGGGGGTAGTAAACTGGGGCAAGTTTGTAGTGCTGCTCTCATCTTTATTTTTGCCATCAGGTGATGAGCTTGTTTGATTAGTTAGATCACAGTTCCCTTCCAGAAAAAGCCAATTGGCCTAACCTTGGTGCACCTCACTCCTCCCTTTGCTGTGCCGACTGGGGACACTACCAGCAAAAGGCTGATGCTTGCCTGAAACAGATTGTGAGAGGAGGCTTGGCCCTGTCAAGCTCAGCTGAGCATTAGGTCTGGTCATTTATCATTGTCAGAGGGGGGGAAGAAGCACTGGACCGTTCTGCTCATCAGCTGACTGACAGCTGACTGCAGCCTAATGCAACCTCCAGGCAGATAATCTGCCATCAAGGGGGAATGTGTCTGAGAGAGATACTCTATCACAAGCTGCACGCTGCTGCGCGCTCAAAGCTGCTGACATCTTCACAAGGAAAGAAAGAAATGTCACTTGTGCTTTAAGGGACTGGGATGCATTGTAATGCTTTGCTAAAACTCTGCCATACCTCATTGCCATGGTTTTGTGTTCCCAGAAACAGATTAAGGCATGGTGGAGACATGCAGTCAGGCACAGACACGATAACGTGATGACAACGTTGAGATGAGAAGCGTTGCTTGTTTCACCTCTCAGTTTCATTCTGCTGAGATGCTGCAAAACAGCCTAATGATTTAAAATAACAGCAAACCCAACCCTGTCAAGCAGGGGCCTCCAAGTCAGCCAATGTGTTAAAGGGACAGGGAGGGTATCTCGTGAGGTGAAAGTGAAATTAAAGCAAAAACCCAGTCTAATAAGTAAGCATTAACGCTGTTTCCTGCAGTGTTTTGTTCAACAAATGCTCCCTGTCAGTGCTGTTTTAGAGCAGTGCTCTCCAAGATGGGCTCCCAAAGCTGTGACAGAATATGGATCCAGCTGAAGGCTGTGCAGCCATCCAGAGACCTGCACAGAGAGCTGGGCACAGAGGAACCAGATGAGGCTCAACAAGGACAAGTGCAGAGTCCTGCATCTGTACTCCACCAGTACAGGCTGGGAGGTGATCTGCTGGAGAGCAGCCCTACGGAGAGGGACCTGGGGGTCCTGGTGGATAACAAGTTAACCACGGCACAGCAATGTGCCCTTGTGGCCAAGAAGGCCAATGGGATCCTGGGGTGTATTAGGAAGAGTGTGTCCAGCAGATCAAGGGAGGTTCTCCTTCCCCTCCTCTCTGCCCTGCTGAGACCTCACCTTGAATACTGTGCTCAGTTTTGGGCTCTCCAGTTGAAGAGGGACAGGGATCTGCTGGAGAGGGTCCAGTGGAGGACAATGAAGATGTTGAGGGGACTGGAGGACTTGGCTAATGAGAAGAGGCTGATGGACTTGGGACTTTTATTCTGGAGGCACCGTCCCTGGGGGTCTTCAAGAAAAGACTGGATGAGGCACTTAGTGCCATGGTCTAGTTGATTGGATAGGGCTGGGTGCTAGGTTGGACTGGATGATCTTGGAGGTCTCTTCCAACCTGGTTGATTCTATGATTCTATGAAAAGAGAAGACTGAGAGGGAATTTGATCAATGTTTGATAAATATCTAAGGGCTGGCCAGGAAGAGGGGACAGGCTCTGCTCAATGCTCCCAGTGATGGGACAAGGAGCAATGGGTGTAAGTTGCAGCACAGGAGGTTCCAGCTCAACACAAGAGGGAACTTTGCTGTAAGGGTCCCAGAGCACTGGCACAGGCTCCCCATAGAGGTTGTGGGTTTTTCTTCCCTGGAGGCTTTCAAGTCCTGTCTGGATGTATTCCTCTGTGATCTGTGTTAGATAGGATTGCCCTGCTCTGGCAGGGGGATTTAACTCGATCTCCTTGAGTCCCTTCCAACCCCTAACATCCTCTGAGCCTGTGATATCTTCTTGCTCTACTGCCTGAGGAAAAATCCTGTGTCTTTCATTTCGTCACTCTTAAACTCAAGGTTTTATTGGTTTTCATCTGCTATTATTTTTATTAACAGGATCCAGTTTTGCTCTTCGTTACAAATCATATGCATGAACTTAACTGGGGGAAGATTTTAATTGAGCACTGCTGGAGATTTTCCAATAAATTAACATTACATACTTTTAACAGATGTCTGAATTAGACATTGTTATTAGACATTGTAATTAATGGAAGTATTCCTCAAATTAAAATCTTGGGGCCTTAGAAAAATTAAACTGTAGGTGACTGGGTGATGTTAACTCATTAATAAAGAGTGACTGTTGAATTCCCTCCACTGGGTTTTATTAGCCCAATAAACACTCTTGCCCAGGTAGATGGAGAAGGAGTTGGACAAAGTCTGGCATAAGGGGCTGGGAGTCAAGACACATTGCTGTCTACAGCTACCTGAAGGGAGGCTGTAGCCAGGTGGGGGTTGGTCTCTTCTCCCAGACAACCAGCAACAGAACAAGGGGACACAGTCTCAGGTTGTGGCAGAGGAGGTCTAGGCTGGATGTTAGGAGGAAGTTGATGGCAGAGAGAGTGATTGGCATTGGAATGGGCTGCCCAGGGAGGTGGTGGAGTCACTGTGCCTGGAGGTGTTGAAGCAAAGACTGGATTGGGCAATTAGTGCCATGGTCTGGTTGATTGGCCAGGGCTGGCTGATAGCTTGGACTTGATGATCTTGAAGTTCTCTTCCCACCTGGTTGATTCTGTGATTCTCTGATTACATCCCCTGTGGCAGGTATATAGATGTGTAACCCTCCCACTGAACAGATCATAAATTACATGTGCTACCACAGGTTAATTTATCTGAGTTTGTGAAATTCATATGGGATATGATGGGAATGTATAAGTGGAGTTTGTCAATAGTTTTCTTACAATCAGTGCTGAGAAATTGACATTCTGAAGTATGACTCATTGTATCCTGAAGAAAACATTGGGTGAATCACCATGGAAGTGTCTGGCTCTTTCCAGAGTACAGGAGGATCTAAGGCTGAATACTCAGATGTAGATATCCATTGCAGATGACTAAAGCCAAGTGGTATGTTTTATGTAACCTAAATGTACTTACTCCAGGTTAAACACTTGGCCTAAAGAGTCAGAAATGCATCAAACAGTGGATGTGGGTACAGTCAAGTGTGGCCATCTTTTTTATCTAGGTCTCGTGCACTTCATACATCTGAAAAGCTGCACAGGGAAGTGGTGGAGTCCACAGCCCTGGATGGCTGAGAACATGGTTTAGTGGTGGGCTTGACAGTGCTGGGTTAGCAGTTGGACTTGATCTTCAGGGTCAGGGTGTTTTCCAATCCAAATGGTCCCATGATTCTGTGATTCTGAAGTCACATGATGGTACATGGCATTGTCCCCTAGAAAGCACTAACTCCATTATTGTACTTTCTTGGATACTTTGCTCTGGCCATACCCCAAATATATTCCTGATCCTTATATTGTATCTTTGTACTTCCCATCCTCTGTTCTAGCTGCCCTGTATGCACTAGAATCATAGAATCAGTCGGGGTTGGATGGGACCACAAGGATCATCCAGTTCCAACCCCCCTGCCATGCCCAGGGACACCCTACCTTACAGCAGGCTGCACACAGCCTCACACAGCCTGGCCTCAAACACCTCCAGCCATGGGGCCTCAACCACCTCCCTGGGCAACCCATTCCAGCCTCTCACCACTCGCATGCTGAATGACTTCCTCTTCACGTCCACCTCCAGCTTTGCTCCATTCCCCCCAGTCCTGGCACTGCCTGATGTCCTGAAAAGTCCCTCCCCAGCTTTTTTGTAGTCCCCTTCAGATCCTGGAAGGCCACCAGAAGGTCACCTGGGAGCCTCCTCTTCTGCAGCCTGCACAGCCTCAACTCTTGCAGTCTGTGCTCACAGCAGAGCTGCTGCAGCCCTCTGAGCATCCTTATGGCCCTTCATACTAGCCCATGCCCAGTATGAACATCTGCTGTCTCTCTGGTCTCCTGCAGAGCCCTACAGCCATCTTTTCCCCTTGCTTCACACATGCTCCTATGGCCAGTCTTCCTCATCACACACAGCCCATCTCCCGTTTCACACTTTGAAGCTGTTTCCCTCGTGGTCCAGAGCTGTGTGACATCCTGCTTCCTATTAGCACAGCCACACAGCTACCAGCACAGCTGTTCAGCCACTAATCTGCAAATCCCAGCAGACTGGAAATTTCAAAATCATTATTTCTCCTCCTCTGCATCTCCTCCACCTTCTTCTAAGAAACGACTTTGTTTCATTTTCAGAAAGTTATTTCCCTATTGGTATATTTTCCCAGGAAGAAATGCAGAGCAAAAGCAGTTTGTGATAATGTCACCTTGGTTCATTGAGCAGAAGCTCTGTTTGTGGAGTCCATGTGTTTTGGAGTTCAAGCTGACACACTGTTCTAGGACTCATCATGTTTTGTAGTGTCAATCTACTTCTGTGTAGTAATCTGTTTGATAGGACAGAAGAAGCAAATCACAGAGTGTCACATTGTGAGACATCATCTCCAAAATACATTTCAAAACTGGTTTCAGCTACCACTCTTCCTTTCTTCACCTATTTTCCTAAGCAGATACTTATTTCACAATGAAATTTGTTGTTAATCTTTTCCACTGAATGATGCCAGGTGGCTTTAGTAAGAACTGGGAACCACCATGTGAGAATGTTGACACAATACTACAAATAGTTGTAGGCACTGAATTACCTTTATGTCTCTGACCTGTCTTTTTAATTGGTACTGAGTTGCCAGCTGGTATTAGTGACTGATGGAGGGTGGGAAGAGAGAGATGAGAGGTGAAAGAAACCCAGCAGGTCATGTATGCTATCTCTGCTGAGAACCAAAACACTCTGTCATCAGTTGGAAACATAAATGGGTGAGTCAGCAAGAGACAATCACAGAATCAGTCAGGGTTGGAAGGGACCACAAGGAGCAGCCAGTTCCAACCCCCCTGCCCTGCCCAGGGACACCCTACCCTAGAGCAGGCTGCACACAGCCTCAGCCAGCCTGGCCTCAAACACCTCCAGCCATGGGGCCTCAACCACCTCCCTGGGCAACCCAGTCCAGCCTCTCACCACTCTCATGCTCAACAACTTCCTCCTCACCTCCACTCTGACTCTCCCCACCTCCAGCTTTGCTCCATTCCCCCCAGCCCTGCCACTCCCTGACGGTCTCAAAAGTCCCTCCCCAGCTTTTTTGTAGCCCCCTTCAGATCCTGGAAGGCCACCAGAAGGTCACCTGGGAGCCTCCTCTTCTGCAGCCTGCACAGCCCCAACTCTTTCAGTCTGTGCTCACAGCAGAGCTGCTGCAGCCTCTGAGCATCCTCCTGGCCCTCCTCTGGACACTCTCCAGCATCCCCACATCCCTCTTGTCCCAGGGGCTCCAGAACTGGCTGCAGTACTCCAGGCGGGGTCTCAGCAGAGCACAGCAGAGGGGGAGAATCCCCTCCCTGGCCCTGCTGGCCACACTTATGCTGCTGCAGCCCAGGCTCTGCTTGGCTTTCTGGGCTGCAAGTGCACACTGCTGGCTCCTCTTGAGCTTCTTATCCACCAGAACCCCTAAGTCCCTCTCCTCAGGGCTTCTCCTCAGCCACTCACTGCCCAGCCTGCATTTGTGCTTGGCATTGCCTCAACCCAGCTGCAGGACCTTGCTGAAAGCACCCTTTGGGAAACAAAGTGATCTGAAACATAACACTTTGAGTTTCATCTGCTATGACATTTCTTTCCCTCTACTCAGCACTGGTCAGGACCCCTTCTTGTAGTCCCCCTTTAAGTACTGAAAGCTTCACCAAGTTATTTTTATACCTCTTTTACAAGCCTCTTAGATCTCCTGACCTGCATTCTCTGTTATCTGTCCAAAATTTCCTGCCACATGGTGATCTACCTACCACATCAAGAGTTTGGTGTTTGCTGAAGCCCATGGAGAAATAAAGATTGTACAGTGGCAGTGTGATGGAATGTGTAGGAAAAGATGTCTGTGCAAAACAGAAAGAGGAAAGGACTTGTTCAAGCAATAAATAGCTGATTTGCTTTATGAAGTGCAGGGTTCTGCACTTTGGCCACAACAACCCCAGCAGCACTACAGGCTGGGGCCAGAGTGGCTGGAAAGCAGCCAGGAAGAAAGAGACCTGGGGGTACTGGTAGATAGTAGCTGAAGCTGAGGCAGCAGAGCGCCCAGGTGGGCAGCAGAGCCAATGGCATCCTGGGCTGGCTCAGGAGCAGTGTGGGCAGCAGGACAAGGGAGGTTCTTGTGCCCCTGTGCTCAGCACTGCTCAGGCCACCCCTTGAGTGCTGTGTCCAGTACTGGGCTCCTCAGTTCAAGAGAGATGTTGAGGTGCTGGAACGTGTCCAGGGAAGGGCAGCAAGGCTGTGGAGGGACCTGGAGCTCAGCCCTGTGAGGAGAGGCTGAGGGAGCTGGGGGTGTGCAGCCTGCAGCAGAGGAGGCTCAGGGCAGAGCTCATTGCTGTCTGCAGCTGCCTGCAGGGAGGCTGTAGCCAGGTGGGGTTGGGCTCTGCTGCCAGGCAAGCAGCAACAGAACAAGGGGACAGAGTGTCAAGCTGTGCCAGGGGAGGTCTAGGCTGGATGTTGTTAGGAAGTTGTTGGCAGAGAGAGTGATTGGCATTGGAATGGGCTGCCCAGGGAGGAGGTGGAGTTGCTGTCCCTGGAGGTGTTGAAGCCAAGCCTGGCTGGGGCACTTAGTGCCATGATCTGGTTGCTTGGCCAGGGCTGGGTGCTAGGTTGGACTGGATTATCTTGGAGGTCTCTTCCAACCTGGTTGATTCTCTGATTCTAAGTTCCTTCTTCATCCCATCACTGCTTATCCCTTTTTCCTTCTCCTCTACCCATGTCCCCATTATGCTTGTGCTGGTAGGGGATGGAGGAGGCTCATGGTAATTGATTAATCAGCTGTTTTCAATTCAATGCCTGGCTGTGCTTACCAGGGAAAATTAACAGTCCTTGTATATAAATAAGCCCTTTGCTCCTGGATTAATTTGATTATGTGAGAATCTCAGTTTTCATTGAAAATTAGTAACTTTCTGGCTGCCCTGATGAAACAAATTTGGATATGTAGTCTAAATATCCCCTAATGGTTTACAAATCAAAAGATAAAGATGAATAACATGTGAATCTCTTGCCAATTGAGAAAAACAACAACAACCCTATTCTCAAATCTTTACTTTGGTTTCTTGAGAATGGATCTTCACTGAGAGAGTGATTGGCATTGGAATGGGCTGCCCAGGGAGGTGGTGGAGTTGCTATCTCTGGAGGTGTTCAAGCAAAGCCTGGATGAGGCACTTAGTGCCATGGTCTAGTTGATTGGCCAGGGCTGGGTGCTAGGTTAGACTATGAAGGATTAAGACTGCAAATATTGACTGTTCTGGAGCTAATAATGTCCTTGTCACCATAAGGAAGCTGAAGTTAGCTTCTTGTAGCCTGTTAAGTGCTCAGTGATAATCTTTCCACGTCTCTCTACCAACTGGTTTTATCTTGCTTCTTGCAATCCCTTGTCTCTGAAATGGCAGTGAGCTTGGAAAAGTACTTTTTTCTTTCTGTTGGCAAGCTACAAGAAGAGACTTTCTACATTTTTTTTCTTTTAAATACAGTGAGGTCAAAGGATTTCTGATTTTCTGGAGCTAATTTGTAGGTGAGAATTCAACTTGATGTTTTCAGAATTAAAGATGCTCAGTGAAAAGCCCCAAACTGCAATATGAGTAGTGGACACTTTGAGAGGCTCTTTATGCCTGCATATACTGTTTTGGTCAGGCATTGGAATGGGCTACCCAGGGGGGTGCTTGAGTCACCAACCCTGGGTGTGTTTGAAGGTCGCTTGGATGTGGTGCTTAGGGGTATGGTTTAGGGTGAACCTTGATGAGTAGGGTAATGGGATGGACTTGGTGATCCTGAGAGTCTTTTGCAGCATGAATGTTTCTGTGGTTCTATGATTCTGTTGCTGCTTTCTTCTGAAGGTTGAATGCATATTTTGTGACAGTCCTTTGCAATTTGTTTGTTGGGTTTGTATGTTTGTTTGTTTTGCTTCTTACTATTTAGTATGTCTAGGCAGGGGGCAGGCAATACTGGAAAAAACAATAAAGCAAAGTATCACTCATGAGAAAGTGAAGTGTTTTATCTGGCTAAGTTCCTTGCAGCCAAGCTATTGGAGGCATTGGAAGACAACTTTAGAACTCTGAAAATATTACTTTAATTCAAACCTATCTCAGCTCTAAATGTTTAATTTTTAATTTCAATATCATAGAATCATAGAATCAGCCACGTTAGAAGAGACCTCCAAGCTCATCCACTCCAACCTAGCATCCAGCCCTGGCCAATCAACCAGACCATGGCACTAAGTGCCTCAGCCAGGCTTGGCTTCAACACCTCTAGTGACGGTGACCCCTCCACCTCCCTGGGCAGCCCATTCCAATGCCAATCACTCTCTTTGGCAAGAACTTCCTCCTAACATCCAGCCTAGACCTCCCCTGGCACAACTTGAAACTGTGTCCCCTTCTTCTGTTGCTGCTTGCCTGGCAGAAGAGCCCAACCCCACCTGGCTACAGCCTCCCTTCAGGTAGCTGCAGACAGCAATGAGCTCTGCCCTGAGCCTCCTCTTCTCCAGACTGCACAGCCCGAACTCTTTCAGTCTGTCCTCATAGCAGAGCTGCTGCAGCCGTCTGAGCATCCCAGTGGCCCTTCTCTGGACACCTTCCACCACCTCAACATCTCTCTTGTATTGAGGAGCCCAGAACTGGACACAGCACTCAAGGTGTGGCCTGAGCAGTGCTGAGCACAGGGGCAGAAGAACCTCCCTTGTCCTGCTGCCCACACTGCTCCTGAGCCAGCCCAGGATGCCATTGGCTCTGCTGCCCACCTGGGCACACTGCTGCCTCATCTTCAGCTCCTCTCTCCCAGCACCCCCAGCTCCCTTTCTGCCTGGCTGCTCTCAGCCACTCTGTCCCCAGCCTGTAGTGCTGCTTGGGGTTGTTGTGGCCAAAGTGCAGAACCCTGCACTTGGCCTTGTTCAGTCTCATCCCATTGGCCTCTGCCCACCCATCCAGCCTGGCCAGGTCCCTCTGCAAGGCTCTCCTACCCTCCACAAATCCACAGCTGCTCCTAGCTTGGTGTCATCTGCAAACTTACTGCTGCTGGACTCAAGCCCCTGGTCCAGATTATTTGTAAAGATATTGAACAGGCCTGTGCCCAGCACTGATCCCTGGGGGCACACCACTGGTGCCAGTTGCCAACTGGCTGTGGCACCATTCACCACCACTCTCTGGGCCTGGCTCTCCAGCCAGTTCTTGACCCATATCAGAGTGAGTCTGTCCAAGCCAGGAGCTGCCAGCTTTGCCAAGAGCTTGTATGTTCTCTCACATGCTTGTGCAAGGAAATATAAGTTAGTCTTAAGCCACTTCTGATAGCTATAGCACTTCTCTTTGCTTCCACTGACTGGAAGATTTCCCAGAGCCCAGCTGCTTGGGATAAAAAAAAGAAACCAAAACATTCTTTCACCTGAGAGTAGGTAGTTATAGAGTTGTTTAACTCAAACCCCAAGTAGACCAGCTTTTCAGTTCCCATGGAAACAACAGATGTGGTTTTGCTAATTTTATGTCATGCCTCAAATTTTCTTAGAGAAATGGAAGTAATTGGTCCATGGCACGGAGGAAGATCTATATTGAGGGGCTGGAAGGTGTCCAGAGAAGGGTAACAAGGCTGGTGAAGGGCCTGGAACACAAGACCTATGAGGAGAGGCTGAGGGAGCTGGGGGTGTGCAGCCTGCAGAAGAGGAGGCTCAGGGCAGAGCTCATTGCTGTCTACAGCTCCCTGAAGGGAGGTTGTAGCCAGGTGGGGTTGGCCTCTTCTGCCAGGCAAGCAGCAAGAGAAGAAGGGGACAGAGTCTCAGGTTGTGGCAGGGGAGGTCTAGGCTGGATGTTAGGAAGAAGTTGTTGTCAGAGAGAGTGATTGGCATTGGAATGGGCTGCCCAGGGAGATGGTGGAGTCGCCATCCCTGGAGATGTTGAAGCCAAGCCTGGCTGGGGCACTTAGTGCCATGGTCTGGTTGACTGGATAGGGCTGGGAGCTAGGTTGGACTGGCTGAGCTTGGAGGTCTCTTCCAACCTGGTTGATTCTATGATTCTAAGAGTCCTGTGTTAAAAGCCTAGTGAGAGATGGAAGGTGCTGGGGCTCCAAGCTCCAAGTCACTGATGACAACTGTGTTTTTTTGACTACAAAGAACATGTAGTGTGTAAAAAGGAGAAGTAATGAGTAGAAGTTGCAACTGTGGTTTTATGGCTACAAAGAAGATGTAGTATGGAAAAGGAAGAAGTAATGAGTAGAAATTGCACCTGGGGATATTATGATTATACACAAGAGGAACATCTCTCTCAACAGATACAATCAGCCACTAGAATAATCTCTCCAGAGAAGTGGTGGAGTCGTCAAGACTGGACACTTTTAAGATTCATCTGGTCAGGCTGCTGGGCCACCTTATCACACAATCACACAATGATGAGACATTTGGGGATCATCTAGTCAAACCCCTCTGCTGAAGCAGGATCACCCAGAGCAGCTTGCACAGGATCATATGGATCAAAGTGGAAAGCTGGGGGTGGGTAGGTTCAGACTGGATGTGAGAAGGAAGTTGTTGAGCATGAGAGTGGTGAGAGGCTGGAATGGGTTGCCCAGGGAGGTGGTTGAGGCCCCATGGCTGGAGGTGTTTGAGGCCAGGCTGGCTGAGGCTGTGTGCAGCCTACTCTAGGGTAGGGTGTCCCTGGGCATGGCAGGGGGGTTGGAACTGGCTGCTCCTTGTGGTCCCTTCCAACCTTGACTGATTCTATGCTTCTGTTCTATGACACCCAGATGAGTTTGGAATCCCTCCCAAGAAGGAAACTCCACAACCTCTCTGGAAGCCTGTTCCAGCATTCTGTCACGTTCACAGAAAAGATGTTTTTCCTCATGTTTATGTGGAAATTTCTGTGTTCCAGCTTGTGCTCCCTGCCCTGTCATTAGGCACCACTCAAAAGAGCCTGTCCCTCTTCTGTTAGCCCCCAGCTATTAGGTAGTGAGAAGACTCTCAGACTTCTCCAGGCTAAACAGCCACAGGTGTCTTATCCTGTTCTCATCAGAGGGGTGCTCCAGTCCCCTCACTGCCTTTGTAGCCTTCTCTGGACTCTCTCCAGTAGCTCCCTGTCTCTTGAATTGGGTAGCTCTGAACACAGGACTCCAATTGTGGCCTGATCATTAAACTGAAATGCATCTCCAGTTCTTACCCTGAGACTTGTGAACAGTATTTCTGCAAACCAGAGTTTACAGGTATTAATAAGCTGCACTCACTTACTTGTGTAAATCAGGCTCCATCTTTCAGCAGAAGAGTAACCCAAACCACTTGTTTCTATGCAAAGCATATATTTTATTACATTTGGACTTATCTTTCTTTTCTTTCCCCTCTAGATAAACATCATGTCAATGGAAACAGAACGGTAGAACCTTTCCCAGAGGGATCACAGATGGCTGTGTTTGGTAAGATACTGAGTTTAAAATAAAAAGCTCTAAGCTGCATAGTGTTGCTGTGTGGCAGATGTCTTAATTTCACTGTTACCTTTCAGAATTCAGGCTGCTATTGCCACTTTCTTATCACTGCAATCAGCTAAAGCCACTGATCATTTGGGGAATCATAGAATCCTAGAATCAACCAGGTTGGAAGGGGTCTGCAAGATCATTCAGTCCAACCTAGCACCCTGAGGGTGCAGCACTGAGAGTGTTCAGGCTGCCCAGAGAGAGATTATGGAGTGTCCTTCTCTGGGGACTTTCAAGACTCACCTGGATGCATTCCTGAGAGCAGATCTTCTCAATGCACATCGATTCCTAAAGGGCAAATAACAAGAGGAAGGGGACAGACATTTCAGTGATGCCTGGTGACAGGACAAGGTGCAACCACACAAACAGGAGCACAGGAGGTTCCATCTGAACGTGAGGGAAGATTCCTTTCCTGTGAATCTCTGGAGTGACTCCAAACCCACCTGGATGTGATCCTGTGCAGCATGCTCTAGGTAATCCTGCTTTGGCAGGGAGGTTGGACTCAATGATCTCTGGATGTCATAGAATCATGGAATCACAGAATCATAGAACCATTAAACATCTTCTTCTTTACCACAGGCCACCTTTCCAGCTCTGTTGGTACCCAACAGGAACTACACACAAAGTACAAATGAGCAGGTTTGTTTTGGGGCAAGTAAATGGTTACAAGTCTGCAAGTAAAATAGAGCCAACAGTTTGAGTTCCTTGCATGACTTAGAGTCTGGAGAATTGTAGAATCATAGAATGTTAGGGCTGGAAGGGACCTCAAATGCTCATCTAGTCCAGCCCCCCTGCCAGAGCAGGATCAGGATCACCTAGAGCAGATCACACTGGAACACATCCAGACAGTTCTTGAATATCTCCAGAGAAGGAGACTCCACTACCTCCCTGGGCAGCCTGTTCCAGTGCTCTGTCACCCTCTCAGGGAAAAAAATCTTCCTCAGGTGTACATAGAACCTCCTGTGCCTCAACTTCCACCCATTGCCTCTTGTCCTGTCACTGGGCATCACCCAGCAGAGCCTGGCTCCAGCCTCCTGGCACTCACCCCACACATATTTATGAACATGAATCAGGTCATGCCTTAGTTTCCTCCTCTCCAAGCTAGAAGGTCCCTTCCAGCCCCTAACATTCTATGATTCTGCAGTTCTCCAGACTCTAAGTCATGCAAGGAACTCAAACCGTTGGCTCTGTTTTACTTGCAGAGTTGTAACCATTTACTTGCCCCAAACCAAACCTGCTCATTTGTACTTAGTGAGTAGTTCCTGCTGGGTACCAACAGAGCTGGAAAGGTGGCCTGTGGTAAAGGAGAAGATGTTTAATTTCCTTGTGTCTCTGTGCTATTTTTCCATGGAAATGCCATTCTTTGATCCTTTTTGTAGAAGTTGAAAGAAGTGTTTCTCTAGAGAAATTAATTACTTCTGGAAGAAAGAAACAGCCTAAAATAGATCAGAATCATCATATTTTTTTTCTTTTAACCAGGATACAGACTTTGCTCAAATCTAGTAATTGTCAGAGCTGTCATTTCAGAATGTGCTAATGTTAGTCCTTAAGGGGAAGCCTTTGGAATGTACTAGAGGAGAAAAAGTGGATTTCTAGGACAATTATTCTTAAAACTTATTCATAGAATCATAGAATCAGCCAGGTCGGAAGAGACCTCCAAGCTCAGCCAGTCCAATCTAGCATCCAGACCTGGCCAATCAACCAGGTCATGGCACCTCCCTGGGCAGCCCATTCCAATGCCAATCACTCTCTCTGACAACAACTTCCTCCTAACATCCAGCCTAGACCTGCCCTGCCACAACTTGACACTCTGTCCCCTTCTTCTTTTGCTGCTTGCCTGGCAGCAGAGCCCAACCCCACCTGGCTACAGCCTCCCTTCAGGTAGCTGCAGACAGCAATGAGGTCTGCCCTGAGCCTCCTCTTCTGCAGGCTGCACACCCCCAGCTCCCTCAGCCTCTCCTCATAGGGTTTGTGTTCCAGGCCTCTCACCAGCTTCATTGCCCTTAATGTGGCCTTCAGATATGAAACTGGGGGGGCAGTGAGTTCCTCTAACCCAATGTTTGTTTTCCTGATGGAATCACCTTGCTGGTAGGTTTGGTGAACATGAAACAATTCTTGGAGAGGTGGAACAAGAGACTGATAATTCTTCTGGAGCTAATGGCAAATGATTCTGTGTTACCTTTGAATTTTGAGGCTAAGATGGATGTAGAGATTCTTCCTCAAATTTCTTACAGCAGGCAGGGGCAGAGACTTCTGCTACAATCTGATATTGAAGCAGTCTTCACTCTTTACATTGTTTAAAAGATTGGCCTTAATTTCCTGTGGGTGTAGTGGCTACTGCATTGAGTGCTTCTGCTGGTGATATTGAGGTGCATTATGAAGAGTGTAGCCACCAGGTTGAGAGACATTTTTCTTCCCCTCTGCTCTGCCCTAATGAGGCCACATCTGGAATACTGGGTCTAGTTGTGGGCTCCCAGGTTCTAAAAGAGACAGTGAACTACATTTGAGGCTACAAAGATGATGAGGGGACTGAAATACCTCTCTTGAGAGGAAAGGCTGAGAGAGCTGGGGCTGTTTAGCCTGGAGAAAAGAAGACTGAGTGCAGATCTTCTCAATGCTCATCAATAGCTAAAGGGCAAGTGAGAAGGTGCTAGGGCCAGACTCGTATCAATGGTACATGGTAGTAGGACAAGGTGCAGCCACATCAGCAAAATGATGGGACACAGTCTCAAGTTGTGCCAGGAGATGTATAGACTCCATATTAGGAGGAAGTTCTTGCCAGAGAGAGTGGCATTGGAATGGGCTGCCCAGGGAGGTGGTGGAGTTGCTGTCCCTGGAGGTGTTGAAGCAAAGCCTGGCTGGGGCACTTAGTGCCATGGTCTGGTTGATTGGATAGGGCTGGGTGCTAGGTTGGACTGGATGATCTTGGAGGTCTCTTCCAACCTGGTTGATCCTATGGTTTTAGGAGGTTCCATCTGAAAAAAAATCTTTTCTGTGAATCTCTGGAGCAACTCCAAACCTACCTGGATGTGATCCTGGGCAACCTGTTCTAGATGATCCTGTATTGGCAGCAGGGTTGGACTAGATCTCCAGAGGTCCCTTCCAACCCCCATCATTCTGTGGTTCTGTAATGCTTTGATATCACTGTTGACTGCACCTGATTTGTACAATTGAATAGGAATCAGTAGCTTGGCTACATAATTTCACTGAAAGGGTGCAAAATCTTGTTAAACCTCTGACTTTGAGCCATTCTTGAGGAGCTCTGTCATATTTCTATCAAGCCTGGTAACTTGGTTTTGTTTGTTTTTCAATTGCCCTGGATTTTGCACAAGACTGACTGCAAATGTTAGCCTAGGTGGTAAAAACTCATGCTGCTGCCATCTGTGCTGTGAATAAATGGAAAACCTACATGTTCTTACATTTACTATTAGACCTCATGTATCTTAGTATACAAACATGACTCTGATGATCATTGTTGGCTTTTGTTGGCATTGGCAACTTGTCTTTTGTATAGAAAAATGGAGCTACAGTTCACCACTTCTGCCTCCAAAGGTGGAACGTTTGCTGGCCCTGTGTGACTAGGAATGAAAGGAAACACTCAGAGGAGAACAGATTATCATAGAGTCATAGAATGTTTTGGGTTGGAAGGAACCTTTAAAGGTCACCTACTCCAACCCTGCAGTTTTCTGTTAGAAATTCTCTGATTTTTGCTCATCCCATTCATGCATACTCATGTAACACATATTTGCTATTATTTTAGGGATGTATCAGCTAGGAGGAAGAAACTGAGCTGGTCAAAGCTGCCAGACCTTAATACAGAATGGGCTACCCAGGGAGGTGGTGGAGTCACCATCCCTGGAGGTGTTCAAACAAAGACACTGGATGGGACACTCAGTGCCATGGTCTGGTTGATTGGCTAGGGCTGAGTGCTAGGTTGGACTGGATGATCTTGGGGGCCTCTTCCAACCTGACTGATTCTATGATTCTATGAAATGAGAGGCCCCAGTGGAATATCTCTGTTATATTTTCCTTCCCTCCCTTTCTGGCTGCATGCTTGGATTGTTGACGCTGCTGTGTGGATTTTGCTTAGCAATTCTTCTAGGGGAGGCTGTAGCCAGGTGGGGTTGGTCACTTCTGCCAGGCAACCAGCAACAGAAGAGAGGGACACAGTCTCAAGATGTGTTGGGGGAGGTAACAGAAGAAAGGGACACAGTCTCAAGATGTGTTGGGGGAGGTCTAGGCTGGATGTTAGGAGGAAGTTGTTGTCAGAGAGAGTGATTGGCATTGGAATGGGCTGCTGAGGGAGGTGGTGGAGTCTCTGTGCCTGGAGGTGTTGAAGCCAAGCCTGGCTGAGGCACTTAGTGCCATGGTCTGGTTGCTTGGCCAGGGCTGGGTGCTAGGTTGGACTGGCTGAGCTTGGAGGTCTCTTCCAACCTGCTTGATTCTATGGTCTGGTTGATTGGCCAGGGCTGGGTGCTAGGTTGGACTGGCTGAGCTTGGAGGTCTCTTCCCACCTGGTTGATTCTGATTCTATGATTCTCAGTTTTCTCACACCTCTTCTCCAAAAACATCCTTTAATCCTTTGACCAAGATTGCTTCGGGCCAAGTGCAGATCAGTAGTTACTGAGACACAATTTCTCTCTTTTGAAAAAGATCTACAAAAGATGTTAGATATCATCTTACTGAATGAGCTTATTAAAAAGATGGCAAATACCATAGGATATTGTAGATACTGCTTGCTTGCAGGGTCAGTGCTTGGGTGGGTGCCAATAGAATGGGACCAAACTCCTTTTGGTGGTGCCAAGTGACAGGGCAAGGGGTGGCAGGTACAAGCTTGAACACAGGAACTTCCACCTAAACACTAGGAAAGGATTATTCTCTGTGAGAGTGACAGAACAGTGGACCAGGCTGCCCAGAGAGATTGGGGAGCCTCCTACTCTGCATAGATTCCAAACCAGTCTGTACTTGATCCTGGGCAGCTGCTCTGGGTGACTCTGCTTTAGCAGCAGGGCTGGACTAGCTGATCTATGGAGGTCCTTTTCAATCCCTACCATTCTTTGATTCTGTGATCCTGTGAATTTTCATAGTGCTTGAGTCATTTTAGAAAATACCAATATAAAATGTGCTGCAGGGTTATAAACACCAACCCTTTTACCTGCTCACAAAGTGCAGTTAGATTGCACTCGGTATCCCCATCTTAATTAGAATCAGAATTAACCAGGTTGGAAAAGACCTTCAAGGTCATCAAGTCCAACATATCACCTAATGCCTTCCAATTAACTAAACCATGCCACTAAGTGCCACATCTAGCCTCCTCTTAAACACCTCCAGAGATGGTGACTCCACCACCTGCCTGGGCAGCTCATTCCAATGCAAATCACTCTCTCTGCCAACAACTTCCTCCTAACATCCAGCCTAGACCTCCCCCAGCACAGCTTGAGACTGTGTCCCCTTGTTCTATTGCTGCTTGCCTGGCAGAAGAGCCCAACCCCACCTGGCTACAGCCTCCCTGCAGGCAGTTGCAGACAGCATTGAGCTCTGCCCTGAGCCTCCTCTTCTGCAGGCTGCACACCCCCAGCTCCCTCAGCCTCTCCTCACAGGGCTGTGCTCCAGGCCCCTCCCCAGCTTTGTTGCCCTTTTCTGAACACTTTCCAGTATCTCAATATCTCTCTTGAATTGAGTAGCCCAGAACTGGACACAGTACTTAAGGGGTGGCCTGACCAGTGTAATAATGGGATGATTAAAAAACCTAAAACCTTCCTCTGCAGCTGCTTTTGTCCTGTGGCACATTACTGATGTGCTGTGAACCCCCCCTGAACGCTGGGGATTTGATCCGCTAGCGTTTGTGCATCCATTTCCTATCAGTGCAGCAGTCCAACTGCAGAGCACTGGGCAAGACAGCCCCAGACAGATACAAAATGCTACACTCTGCTTGATCTTTGCCAAGGACATTTTCTGACATTTATATGCACTAATAAGGGACAATAAAACATCCTTAATGAAAAGTGAAGGCTGTCCTTGATCAGCACAACCCTTCCTAACATCCTTATATTTCAAAGGATCTACAGCTCTTTTGCTTTTTGCTTTGGAAAACAAAAGCAACATGGCCTTCAGGTACAATATCTGTCTTTCTCCATCAGGGACTTGTTTATCTTAATTGAGCTCCCTTGAGGTACTGAAGAATTTAGCTTTGTGTGGCTTTCCACTTACAGCCTGCCTTGTACATTAGCGAAGATCTGGAGGTTTTTAGGGGCACATCAGATTGCAGCTTTTCAGTTGACCTCAGTCACCTTAAACCAGGCATTTAATTATGTGTTGGGGACTTTTCCACTGAAATGAGTGGAAGAAACATAGTTCATTTGGGTCTGGGGATGAAGCTCAGTGGTTTCCAGCAGCAGGAACTGTCTCTAACATGCTTTTTATTTCCTATGCAAAAAGTCAGTGCGAGGACCTAGATTACTTCAGCCTTGCAGAGAAGTAATTTCTTGCCAATGATAAATAGACATGAATCAGTGACTGGGGTGAACATATGCTTGGCATCATTTTGAGTTGGTTTAAATTTGAAATAGAAGTAAATTATCCTGTTAATGACTAGAGGCTGCCCTCATCAGATTTATGCTGCTTTGCAAGAGATATATGTGTGTATATGTTTGTTTATGTCTTGGGATACACACACATACACGTTTGCCATCAGCATTTATCCTTTGCTTCCTGTTAATAAAGCACAGAGCATGGTGACATGGCATAAACCATACAGGACAGCAGTGATTTATTCTATTGTGCCATGAAAAAATGTGATGCTAATTGTGCCATGAAAAAATGTGGTGCTAATTGATGGTAGCTACAACAGCAAAGAGGAAAAAAAGAGATAGGGGAGGCTTTGGATGGATGAAATGGTGTTGGTTTGATAAATTTAGACATGCTGTGGCATGCTACGCCTCTCCCTACGAGGAGAGGCTGAGGGAGCTGGGATTGGTTAGCCTGGAGGAGAGGAGGCTCAGGGGTGACCTTATTGCTGTCTACACCTACCTGAGGGGTGGTTGTGGCCAGGAGGAGGTTGCTCTCTTCTCTCAGGTGGCCAGCACCAGAACGAGAGGACACAGCCTGAGGCTGCACCAGGGGAAATTTAGGCTGGAGGTGAGGAGAAAGTTCTTCACTGAGAGAGTCATTGGACACTGGAATGGGCTACCCGGAGAGGTGGTGGAGTCACCATCCCTGGAAGTGTTTAAAAGTAAACTGGATGAGGCATTTAGTGCCATGGTTTAGTTAATTAGAAGGGTTAGGTGATAGGTTGGACTGGATGATCTTGGAGATCTCTTCCATCCTGGTTAATTCTGTGATTTTGTGATTCTGTGAAATGCTTGCTCAGAAATGCTGCTATTGCTTAGGGGAGTCAAGTGGTGTCCTTATATTGACCTCTTTGGTCCTTTCAACTCATGGGGCTGCAGTTAATAGATGATAGGTTTCAATCTAAAGCTGTCTTTCAGAATTTCTCCCTAGTCAAAAAAGCACATTTGGAGGACAGTTCTTAGTAACTGAGGAAGGAATAAGTCACCCTCTGTCGGTGCCTGGTTCTGTCAAACACTATCTAAACAATGAGCTTAGGCTGAGGTGAGATGGTTAATTTACATAAATGTGTTGCTAATCTTATATTCCATCTGAGGTGTCTTAGGGCATTTGACATAGCCACAAGGGGCTGACAAGGATGATACAGGTCTCCCTGGAGATCCATACTTGTCTGAACTAGAAAGTGAAAGCCAGTTAGGTTTACATAGGACATTCAAAGTGCTGTTAGATACTTTTGTTTAGGGATTCTGTGTGCAGATGAAGTGTATTATTTATGTGTCATTGTCCATGATCTCCAGTTTCCAAGGACACAGTACTGGAAGCTGTCCAGAGAAGGGCAACAACGCTGGTGAAAGGCCTGGAGCACAAACCCTATGAGGAGAGGCTGAGGGAGCTGGGGGTGTTTAACCTGGAGAAGAGGAGGCTCAGGGCAGAGCTCATTGCTGTCTACAACTCCCTGAAGGGAGGCTGTAGCCAGGTGGGGTTGGGCTCTTCTGCCAGACAGCCAGAACAACGGGGCAGAGTGTCAAGTTGTGCTGGGGGGGAGACCTAGGCTGGATGTTAGGTGGAAGTTGTTGTCAGAGAGAGTGATTGGCATTGGAATGGGCTGCCCAGGGAGGTGGTGGAGTCACCATTCCTGGAGGTGTTGAAGCCAAGCCTGGCTGGGGCACTTAGTGCCATGGTCTAGTTGACTGGCTAGGGCTGGGTGCTAGGTTGGACTGGCTGAGCTTGGAGGTCTCTTCCAACCTGGTTGATTCTCTGACTCTATGATTCTATCTTCTGTCTTATGTGCCACCCTTATGCCAGTCTTGTGCAAACTGCTACATAAAGCATCTTAGATGACACTCGGATGTCTTTATTTATGCATCAGTACTGAATCCTGGATCCCCACTGCCCATTGTGGGAGCTTGGGAACCTTCTGTCACATGAGAACACCTGGAGTGCTGTGCCCAGCTCTGAATTTCCCAGCACAAAAAGGACATGAAACTATTAAAGCAGGTCCAGAGAAGGGGCAAAAAGATGATCAGAAAGCTGAAGCACCTCTGCTATGAGGACAGGCTGTGGAAACCTGGAGAAGAGAAGGCTTCAGGGAGACCTTTTAACAGCCTTCCAGTATTTGAAGGGGGCCTACAGGATAGCTGTAGAGGGACTTGTTAGAAAGGCATGTAGCAATATGGTGAGGGGTAATGGCTTTAAACTGGAAGAATGCAGATTCAGGTTAGACATTAGGAGGAAATTCTTCACCACGAGGGTGGAAAGGCACTGGAACAGGTTGCCCAGTGAAGTTGTGGAGGCTCCAGGCCTAGAAGTGTTCAAGGTCATGTTGGATGGGACCTTGAACAACTTGGTCCAGGAGAGATTGTCCCTGCCTGTTGCAGAGGGTTGGAAATACATGATCTTTAAGGTCCCTTCCAAGTCAATGAATTCTGATTCAGTGATTTATAGACATCTAAATGTTTGAGTCTGCCTGCTGAAACAGAGGTCTCAGCTTCAAGTGTCTGAGTTTGACTGGGAGGAATTACTTTCTTCTGCCCCAGGATATCCAGATGTGTTACAGACCCTTATACTTCGGATACTGCCCACAGTATTAGATCATTTCCAATGGCAGTTTGTGCTGGCTAGTACAGGCTCTCTGCTTTTCCTGGGTGGCACAAGCCTTTTGTCTTCAGAAGAGAGTGAAAACTCCACCTTTTAAGAGGCAGCATGCCCAGACAGCATGTTGTTCCAGATTTTAATTCTGGAATACCAGCTGACTTTGCTGTCTGCACACAAGGCCTGCTAGAAATGAAATGGAAAATACACTTCAACATCTACAAGAAAGAACTAATATGATCATTTTTTTCCCCCAACAAGATAAGAAGCAATGACAAAACCATTCTGATTTGCCTTGAAAGTTAAGTAATTTTGAACCAGCCATAGTTATTTGTTCATGAGCCAGGGAAAACAGCATGCAGGATGTCAGGCTTTGAGATACAATTTATTGGTGTGTCATTGGCTTAAATCCAACATTATGCTCATAAATAATATAATCCTAGTGTGACACATTTCTGCTTGAACCCTGACTGAAAATTATTGAGAGTCATGTTATGAATTATGTAGTAGCAGTCACACAGTCAAGTCAGAAGGATGTAACTGAAATACATTTGTAATTAGGTACACTACCCAAAGACACATTGCTGCAGAAAGGGCAAAGTGTCTTTTCCTTGTATCCAGTGGTAGAATGTGGAGCCTTGCTGCAGGCTCAAGCTAATGGTCATCCAGCTTTTATTGACTCATTTTAGGATGGAAAGTCTGATGTGGTTTAATGTCATCTGTATCACTCTTGTCTGCTATTAGCACCGTGGTTTGTGTCCCAGTTTACACTAGCTCAGTATGATCCAAGGCTCCAAACTAACCTTGGCTATAATATACAACTGCTCAGCAGCATGGGAGTCACTCAGTGAAGTGTGCTTGACAAGCCAAGAGAGGACAAATATAGTGGTGCTTAGGGACATGGTTCAGCATCAGACATGGTAGTGTTATGGTCATGGTTGGACTCGATGATCTTAAAGGTCTTTTCCAGCATAAGCAAATCTATGATTCTATGACAGAGGTTTAAGCATCAAAGTACAATCATAGAATAGAATCATAGAATCAGCCAGGTTGGAAGAGACCTCCAAGCTCATCCAGTCCAACCTAGCACCCAGTCCTGTCCAATCAACTAGACCATGGCACAAAGTGCCTCATGCAGCCTCTTCTTAAACACCTCCAGCCCTTTCCAAAGCCAATCACTCTCTTGGTGTTATCCTTGAGTAGCACCACACTTAATGGACTCACACACACAATTGTGCCTTAGTGCCTTGTATGATAAACTAGAGAAAGGGTTGCTGATCATGTATCACAGTATCATCAGGGCTGGAAGAGACCTCACAGATCATCAAGTCCAACCCCTCAAGATGTTTCCCATCTCAGACTTTTAGTTTCTCTTCAGTTCCCTAGTTCTCATGCCATGGAATATCCTGAAATCAGGGCACAGCAACATGGTATGAGCAAATGAAGCCAGGTCATGAACAACCACAGATGTCTGTACCACACTACAGACATATTCAGCCAACTAGAGTGTGGGAATTCAGCAGGAGACCTCTGACTTTTGCTTGTTCTAGTAGTCTACCTTCAGACAAAGCCTGCGTCTATCTTGAGACTTTTAATTTGGATTCCCTCTTATTGGCTAATATCTTTCTTTGGCTTTCACCAACATGTTTTTGCATAGGTCACCAGTTCCTTGATGTGTGTGGCAAGGCCAACATTTATATTTTCACAAGGCATGCTTATCCTTGCATTTTCTAAACCTTCATTTAAAATATTGCTCTTTACTTCATTTAAAAACTAATCTTGGTTCCCTCCAGTTGTTTGTTCCAGACTAAAATTATTTATGCTTTATGATGCCGTAGTCCAAACCCAAGGGTAAAGCCAAGATTTTTGTAGCCTTGGGGCAACTTTGTTGCTTTAAGAAACTTATTGACTTAATACCCTAAGAATTCAAGGCACTGTGTGCATCCAAAGTGTTTTGCAATAAGTGCTGGAGCTTACAGAAGTGCCATGTTGTTTGGAACCTGAGGCTATAAGAGTCTCTCAGATCTCAACGTGTTGTGTTCTCCCTGGCTGCAGCCTGCTGTGAGTCTGAGGCACTTTGCTGATGACTCCATCAGTCATATTTTGTTCCCAACCCCCTTTCTTACAGACAAATTTAGGTGGAGGGTAATATGTGGATTTAAATTGATGCCTAAGCATGCAGTTCTTTTCCCCGTTGATGCCTGTTGTTGGAAAGTGGAATAGAATCATAGAATCATAGAATCAACCAGGTTGGAAGAGACCTCCAAGATCATCCAGTCCAACCTAGCACCCAGCCCTAACCAATCAATTAGACCATGGCACTAAGTGCCTCATCCAGTCTTTTCTTGAAGACCCCCAGGGACGGTGCCTCCACCACCTCCCTGGGCAGCCCATTCCAATGGGAAATCACACTCTCTGTGAAGAACTTCTTCCTAATATCCAGCCTAGACCTACCCTGGCACAACTTGAGACTGTGAAATGGAAATGGAAAAGAGAGTAAACCAGAAATCATCACTGTATATAGACCCATGCTCTTTCCACGGTTCGATTTTTGCTCTGCTGAGGTCTAGCAGAACTGAGAAGGGCAAAAAGAGTGATCAGAACTGTGGAGCATCTTCTATAGCAAGAACAACAGGGCCCATTGGGATTGTTCAGTGCAAACAAGAAATAACCTGTTTGGGTATGAGAGAAGTTCACAAAATGATGAAAGGCACAGGTAGTGTGAAAGGAGGTTGGTATTGCAGAATATCTCCCTCTCAGCTGGCTCTTCTCCAGGCTAAACAGGCCCAGATCTCTCAGCCTTTCTTTCTCAAAGAGATGCTCCTGTCCCCCCATCATCTTTCTAGCTCTCTGCTGAACTCTTTCCAGTAATTCCTTGTCTCTCTTGAACTGGGGAGTCCATATTCCATATGTGGCCTCCCTAGGGCAGAGGAGAGGGGAGGAGAGCCTCCCTCAATCTTATCATCACTTGCTTCTTAATATAGGCCAGGACAATATTAACCTTGTTGTCCACGAGAACACGTTGTTGGCTCGTAAGGAACTTGTTGCCCATCAGGACTCTGTGCTGGTTTGAGGCTAATTTTACTGAGAGAAATTAAATCCTTAGCTGTGAGAAGAAAGAAGAAAGACAACATGTGGCCTGTATCACCCACTCTTCTGCTGAGGAACCCAACGAGTCAAAATAGAGATCAGACAGGCACTTCACGTACACACACTGCTCAGCTCTTCATTTTGGGCTGTGTCTTCTTTCTGGTGGTCTGGTCTCTGGCTGATTCTGCCTTTAGCTCACTAATCCACCTAGCCCCTTTTCCCTCTAACCTCCTTGTCATCTCTTTTTGACATCTCACCTCAGATCTCTGCATTTATCACGTGAGATATACGTGGCTTGATCTGGTTATTTCTGAAGGGAAGGAAAGAGGGAGGGGGAAAGGTTTTGTGATGGTTTGGGAGTTCCCCACCCCCCCCCACTTTAGAAATCACCCAGACTAGACTCAGTCAGCTCTGGGAATATAAATGAAGCTATTTATTTACAGCTAGCACAATATACAAGCAGATATTTACAGTCTATACAGTTATAGACAGAAATAGACAAGGGAAAAGGTAATACAGAAACACAACTCCCCTCCCAGAAACCTGAGTCCCCAGGAGGGGCTCTCAACCACCCCTGCACCTTCCCCCTGCCCCTCTCAACCTTACCCCAGTCTTAAAGAAGAAAAGAGGTTCAGCCAAGAGGTTAAGAAGCAAAGGTGAGTGGCAGGTGAGGTTAGGGAGCTGCAGCTCAGCCAGAAGCCCAAAGCAGAGTGCGACAAAAATGGCGAGAATGTTATCTAATGGTTTCGTTTCTTCTTCAGCAAGGCTCTGAGGGGAGTAGACATCACCATTGTTTTCCTTTCACAGCCTATGATCTAGTTCTTCTCACCAAAACATTCTACCCTGCTTCAACCTAGCACAGGTTTTTGGGTCAGGACCCCTCCTTGTTTCTGGGAGGGGTGTTGTGTTTCTGTGTCACTTTTAATTGGTATATAACTGTATATATGTCTGCTTAAAAGCTGTAAATGGAGCTTCATCCCTTAACTTCCAGGCACTGAGTGTAGTCTGGGTGATTTTCTTATGTGTGGGGAGGCAGGTAGCTCCCAAACCATCACAGACTCCCAGACCCTTCTCTGCAGAGCTGCTTTCCAGAAGGTCAACCTCTAAGCTGTAGTGGTGCAGGGGATTGTTCTTCTCTAGGTGCAGCACTATAGACTTGTCCTTGTCATTAGTTTCTGCTCTGTCCAGCTCTGCAGCCTGTGCAGGCCTTGATGAATGGAAGCACAGCCTGGCAGTGTGTCATCCAGTACTGCCAGTTTCATATCATCCTCCAACATGCTGAGGGTACACTCTGTCCTTTTGTCTAGGTCATTGATGAATGTGATGGCAGAGTGTACACCTGCAGCACGTTATGAGGCAATAGCATATTATGAGGCTGTCCCAAAAGCCAGCTTCAAGGATAGAGAGGCTATTCATTGGAGCAAGTGCATGCTACTTCAGCCCTTACAAAAACCAGAGCCTGCATGGCTTGTGGTGCCCTCATGCTTAATATTCTGCCAGCCACAGCCAGAGGACATTTAGAGGCTGTCTAGAAAAACCAAGGGGGTTGGAGAGCGAGCAGGTCATGGTCGTTGTTGTGTTTAATGGCAATGCCTTTGCCTAGCTATCAATGTGGCCCAGACACTCTGCCTCAGCACTTTGTTTCCAGCAGTGACATCATGGTTTTGGGGAATGAGTGCACATCAAGTACTGCATGAATGCCAAATGACTAACCACCTGTCTGTGTGGCCTCTGCCTGTACAAATTACTTTTTGTGTAACAGTCTTCTCTGGTGTTTTCTTCAGCAGTTGTCATTTTTTTGGAGAGGGGACTGGGAAAGAGTTTATTTGCCAATGAGAATGTACCATAACTTTATTGGCTGCTAACAGATGAGAAAATAGCTCTTTGATATTCTCTATTTCCATTAAGGACAGCTGTAGTTTAAAATAGATTAATTTTAATCAGCTTCTAGCTGCATGTTGAATCACAGAATCATAGAATCATAGGATGAACCAGGTTGGAAGAGACCTCTAAGCTCATCCAGTCCAACCTAGCACCCAGCCCTATCCAGTCAACTAGACCATGGCACTAAGTGCCTCATCCAGGCTTTGCTTGAACACCTCCAGGAAGGTAAATGCATACAAGAGCATGGGAAGTTTTGAACTGAGGTTATTTCCCTATTTGATAATTACTGTTCATGTTAAAAATGGCTTAAGGCAGCCAGTGCTCTGAAGAACAGATGTGCCAAGAGGAGGTGAGTCTTGACTCCAGAATATCATGTGGGAGTTGTTGTTAATATTTCTCTCTTTGTGAAGACGTCTCTGTAGAATATGGCACTGCTTTGGCAGAACAGCAAACATCAGCTGGTGGATGTATTAATAGAATCACAGAATCATAGAATCAAGCAGGTTGGAAGAGACCTCCAAGCTCATCCAGCCCAACCTAGCACCCAGCCCTGTCTAATCAACCAGACCATGGCACTAAGTGCCCCAGCCAGGCTTGGCTTCAACACCTCCAGGCACAGAGACTCCACCACCTCCCTGGGCAGCCCATTCCAATGCCAATCACTCTCTCTGACAACAACTTCCTCCTAACATCCAGCCTAGACCTCCCCTGCTACAACTTGAGACTGTGTCCCCTTGTTCTGTTGCTGCTTGCCTGGGAGAAGAGTCCAACCCCACCTGGCTACAGCCTCCCTTCAGGGAGTTGTAGACAGCAATGAGCTCTGCCCTGAGCCTCCTCTTCTGCAGGCTGCACACCCCCAGCTCCCTCAGCCTCTCCTTCCAGGGCTGTGCTCCAGGCCCCTCCCCAGCCTTGCTGCCCTTCTCTGGACACCTTCCAGTAATGGAATGCTGCAGTGGTTATCAGAAGAGGAAAGAAACTCAAAATTTGCTATTGGTTGCAGTAAACAAACTCAGTAATCAAAGTCAGTTATTTTCTGCAGTGTAGCCCTAAAAGTGATCCTTATTTTGCTGGTAACAAAACGTTTGTGGTGCTTTGCTTATATATAATAGTAGGATATATTTTGGGTTGCTCCTATGTGTCTCAAGCTCCCTTGAAGTTGCCAAGTGATTCCAGAGCTTTAGCTTTCCACAAGAGAAGGGTAAGGTTTTGCTGGTAATGCAGAGCTGAATTTATATGAAAGATATGGTTTCAAACAGATTACACAGCCCTGCTGACATCTCTTATTTTGTGTGTACATCAAGTTCTACTTGAAGAGCAGAGCACTAAAGTGTGTCAAATGACCGAGGATGATCTCAAATGAGTCTCTGCGAAGCGTTGGAATGCTCTGAGCAAAAGGAGATCACAAAATGATTTGAAAGCCTCAAATCAATGACTTCAACTAAAGATGTTACGCTTTGCAACGAAGCAAATAATCAGGTTGATGATAGGACCGTGTAGCTCTGTCTCAATCTCTTTCAGATAGTGTTGTACCAGAGGTTCTTTTTATCCCTAACAGACTTTTGAAAGGTAATTTATTAAGAAGGTACTCCCCTCCTCAAGGGAGATAAAAAAGTGGCTAGAGTGAATTTATCTGTGTGCAAGCTGCCATGATTTATGCTTTATTGACTATATCCTTGGACTTGCTGCAGTGTTAGATTAACTTTGGTTCCATTTCTCAACACTTCAGAGATGTGCAAAGAGCTTTTGATGCTTTTATTTCTACCTATCACATTTTCATGGATCCAGGAGTTTATGTTGTGAAAGATATTTTAAAGTGCAAACAGTTCAGCAGATTTTGACTATGAACCCTGTGGTTTGTCTCTGTGTTCTTGGGACACTTCAATCATCCTCTTTGTGGCCAAGAATCACAGAATCATGGAATTGTTTAAGACTTCAAAAATCATCTATTTCCAACCCCCCACCATAGTCAGGGACACCACCAGCTGGAACAGGTCCCTCAAGAACAGGTCCTGGACAGGCTGCAGAGGTGGGCACAGTCCAACCTCATGATGTTCAACATGACCAAGTGCAAGGTTCTGCATCTGGGTCGGGGCAATGCCAAGCACAAATGCAGGCTGGGCAGTGAGTGTCTGGAGAGCAGCCCTGAGGAGAGGGACTTGGAGGTGCTGCTGGAGGAGAAGCTCAACAGGAGCCAGCAGTGTGCACTTGCAGCCCAGAAAGCCAAGCAGAGCCTGGGCTGCAGCAGCAGAAGTGTGGCCAGCAGGGCCAGGGAGGTGATTCTCCCCCTCTGCTGTGCTCTGCTGAGACCTCACCTGGAGTACTGCATCCAGTTCTGGAGCCCCCATTACAAGAAGGATGTGGATGTGCTGGAGTGTGTCCAGGGAAGGGCCAGGAGGATGCTGAGAGGCTGCAGCAGCTCTGCTGTGAGCACAGACTGAAAGAGTTGGAGCTGTGCAGTCTGCAGAAGAGGAGCCAGTTTAAACCCATTACTCCTCATCCTGTCATTACCTTGTCAACAGTCCTTCCCCAGCCTTCCTGTAGCCCCCTTCAGATACTGGAAAGTCACTCCAAGGTCTTCTCAAAACCTCTTCTCCAGGCTGCAGAGCCCCAACTCTCTCAGCCTGTCGTCATAGCAGAGCTGCTGCAGGCCTCTGAGCATCTTGATGGCGTCCTCCGGACTTGCTCCAACAGTTCTATATTCTTCTTGTGTTGGGGCCTCCAGAACTGTCTACATCAGTTCTTTGCAGTACTTCTTAAGACTTCTCTTTAAGCAATTAGACATGGAAGGCATGACATTCTAATCCAGCTATTTTGTGGTTAATGACTGGTTGTACTTCTGTTGTGAACAGCACTTCTTTTCTGCAGCTCATACCCACTTTTGGTTCAATATTCCTTAGTGTATGATTCAGTGCCCAATTGTTCCCTGCTGTCAGCATTGATTCAGTTGCATTGCCCAAACATGGCAGAAAAGATGTTTTTATGGGTTTCCAATTCCTGGATTGGGCAATTTGTGGCAGTTCATTTTCATGTTTATGTAATGTGTCAGCATCCTGGGATGCATTAAGAATGTGACCAGCAGGTTGAGGGAGGTTCTCCTACTCCTCTGCTCTGCCCTGGTGAGGCCATGTTTGGAATATTGTATCAAGTTCTGGGCTCTCCAGTTCAAGAGAGATAGGGAGATGCTAAAGACAATCCAGCAGAGGGCTGGGAAGGTGATGAGGGGACTGGGGCATCTCTCTGGGGAGTAAAAGCTGAGGCTGTTTAGCTTGGAGAAGAGCAGACTGAGAGGGGATCTCAGTGCTGATGGGTGCCCCAGGACATCACAAATGGTGCTATACACTTCCCTCTAAACATGAGGGAAAACTACTTTCCTCTCAGGGTGACAGATGCCTGGACCAGCTTACCCAGAGAGGTTGGGATCCTTTGGTGTGTTTCCAAAAAGGATTCACTGCTTTGCTTTGGGACCACTCACACATCACTTGTGGAGTACTCAAAGTAAGAGTTTGTAGGTTATGGTACCCTGTACATCTTCAGACTGCTTTTCACCTTTCACTTGTAAGATAATGCTAAGTGTGCTCAATGCAGGGCAAATAGATGCAGAATAGTGATTAGGAATAAGACCTAGGAATAAGTACTCCAAGACAATGGAAAAAGGCAGAGCCACAGAAGTGGTTGACTTGAGATCAGTCCTGCTGAGAAGAACCTGGGGACACTGGTGGGTGAAAAGCTGGACATGAGCTGGCACTGTCTTGCACACCAGACGCCTGCTGTCTCTTGGGCTACATCCATAGCAGCATGTCCAGGAAGCTGAGAGGATTCTGCCCCTCTGCTTGACTCTGGAGAGACCTCACCTGCAGTGCTGTGTCCAGCTCTGCAGTCCTCAGCACAGGAGAGACATTGTCCTGTTGGAGCAGATCCAGAAGAGGCCAGAAAAAATGATCAGAGGGCTGGAACACCTTTGCCATAATGACAGGCTGTTCAGCCTGGAGAGAAGGCTTCAGGAGACCTTGTGGCTGTCCCAGCTTTGGCTAGGATAGTGTTTAGGTTTTGGCTTGTTTTTTCTTTTACCCCTTCACAAGAAGCTAGGAAGGGTCATAGCCAGAACAACCAGAAAACCAGTCACTGGGTATTTGATGCCAGGCTGAGGTCATGCCTAGCAGATAAGGGAAGGGCTGGCCAGGAGCAGATGGTAGAATCAAAGAGTCAGTCAGGCTTGGAAGGGACCACAAGGAGCAGTCAGTTCCAACCCCCTGCCATGCCCAGGGACACCCTACCCTAGAGCAGGCTGCACACAGCCTCAGCCAGCCTGGCCTCAAACACCTCCAGCCATGGGGCCTCAACCACCTCCCTGGGCAACCCAGTCCAGCCTCTCACCACTCTCATCACCAACAACTTCCTCCTCACCTCCACTCTAACTCTCCCCACCTCCAGCTTTGCTCCATTCCCCCCAGTCCTGGCACTCCCTGGCAGCCTCAAAAGTCCCTTCCCAGCTTTTTTGTAACCCCACTTCAGATGCTGGCAGGCCACAAGAAGGTCACCTGGGAGCCTCCTCTTCTGCAGCCTGCACAGCCCCAACTCTTTCAGTCTGTGCTCACAGCAGAGCTGCTGCAGCCCTCTCAGCATCCTCCTGGCCCTGCTCTGGACACACTTCAGCACCTCAACATCTCTCTTGAATTCAGGAGCCCAGAACTGGACACAGCACTCAAGGGGTGGCCTGAGCAGTGCTGAGCACAGGGGCAGAAGAACCTCCCTTGTCCTGCTGCCCACACTGCTCCTGAGCCAGCCCAGGATGCCATTGGCTCTGCTGCCCACCTGGGCACTGCTGCCTCATCTTCAGCTCCTCTCTCCCAGCACCCCCAGCTCCCTCTCTGCCTGGCTGCTCTCAGCCACTCTGGCCCCAGCCTGCAGTGCTGCTTGGGGTTGTTGTGGCCAAAGTGTAGAGCCCTGCACTTGGCCTTGTTCAGTCTCATCCCATTGGCCTCTGCCCACCCATGCAGCCTGGCCAGGTCCTTCTGCAGGGCTCTCCTACCCTCCACAAATCCACAGCTGCTCCTAGCTTGGTGTCATCTTCAAACTTACTGCTGCTGGACTCAATCCCCTGCTCCAGATTATTTGTAAAGATATTGAACAGGACTGTGCCCAGCACTGATCCCTGGGGCACACCACTGGTGCCAGCTGCCAACTGGCTGTGGCACCATTCACCACCACTCTCTGGGCCAGGCCCTCCAGCCAGTTCTTATGTATATCCCTGCTCTCTGCTGGTTATAATCAAAATTGCATTGAAATAGGAATATTTGAAACCTCTTGCATTGCAACTATGATGTTTAGAGCAGCTGTGGTTTGTGCCTTATTAACATTCTTGATGTTGACTTATTTCAGTCCTGTTGATTTTGTATTAGATACAACTTCACAGCATGTTAGGGGTTGGAAGGAACCTCCAGAGATCATTGAGTCCAACCCCCCCAGCTTGTGGCACACTTTTATGATGGCTTGAATAAGCACACTTTACAAATTGGTTTTGATCTCCCCATCTCTCTGTTGTTTTTTTTTACCCAGTGTGAGTGCTGTTGTCTTTTAAGACTTTTCAGAAGTCATACTCATGCTATGTTTTCCACATTTTTCATGCTGAAAACATGCTAGTTTTCTTCTGGACAGAAAAAAGATTCCTTTCTTGTTTTGGTCACCTGCTTTTCCTTTTTGCAGTAACTCTAATCTGTTGCTTGGATTTTATCCAAGCATACATACACGTGTCAGAGAGACACAGATGGATTGCATGGCCATTCTTCCTGGTCTGCAAGCTGATGACACATGGGTTTGATGAGTGGGGCATGAGATGGATAAAGACCTGGCCCCATCCTTAGAGTGGCTGTCAATGGCTCCATGGCCATGTGGAGGCCAGCGACAAGTGGAGTCCCTCATGGATTAGTGCTTGGACCAGTCTTGTTCAACATCTTTGTAACATAGACAGTGGCACTGAGTGCAGCCTCAGCAAGTTTGCTGCCCACACCAAGCTGTGTGGTGCAGCAGCCAGGCTGGAGGGCAGGGATTCATCCAGAGGCACCTGGACAGGCTGCAGAGGTGGGCACAAGCCAAGCTCAGGAGGTTCAACAAGACCAAGGGCAAGGTCCTGCAGCTGGCAAGAGGCAATGCCAAGCACAAACGCAGGCTGGGCAATGAGTGTCTGGAGAGCAGCCCTGAGGAGAGGGACTTGGGGGTACTGCTGGAGGAGAAGCTCAGCAGGAGCCAGCAGTGTGCACTTGCAGCCCAGAAAGCCAAGCAGAGCCTGGGCTGCAGCAGCAGCAGTGTGGCCAGCAGGGCCAGGGAGGGGATTCTGCCCCTCTGCTGTGCTCTGCTGAGACCCCACCTGGAGTACTGCATCCAGCTCTGGAGCCCCTGGGACAAGAGGGCTGTGGAGATGCTGGAGTGTGTCCAGAGCAGGGCCAGGAGGATGCTGAGAGAGCTGCAGCAGCTCTGCTGTGAGCACAGACTGAAAGAGTTGGGGCTGTGCAGGCTGGAGGAGAGGAGGCTCCCAGGGGACCTTCTTGTGGCCTTCCAGGATCTGAAGGGGGCTACAGAAAAGCTGTGGAGGGACTTTTGAGGCTGTGAGGGAGTGGCAGGAGTGGGGGGAATGGAGCAAAGCTGGAGGTGGGGAGAGTCAGAGTGGAGGTGAGGAGGAAGTTGTTGAGCAGGAGAGTGGTGAGAGGCTGGACTGGGTTACCCAGGGAGGTGGTTGAGGCCCCATGGCTGGAGGTGTTTGAGGCCAGGCTGTGTGAGGCTGTGTGCAGCCTGCTCTAGGGTAGGGTGTCCCTGGGCATGGCAAGGGGCTTGGAACTAGATGACCCTTGTGGTCCCTTCCAAGCCTGACTGATTCTGTGACTCTATGGTTCTTTCATTTGAACAAACATGAGGCTTCTGCTTCGCCTATGGAAAAAAGAAGCAAGCCCAACAGTTTCTCTGGGAATTCATGCAGCGTGAACAGAACACATCTTGGCAAAATGGTGAGCCAAGAAATTCCTCTTTAGCTGCTCTGTTAGGCAAACTGCATTTTAAAATTCTTGCCCAGGGCTTTGTTTGACTTGCCCCAGGCAAGCTGTTCAACATATTTATCAACCCTGCTGTAGCATTAGAGCCAGTGCTTATCCGGCAAGATCATCCTCCTAATGCCGTCTGTCATCAGGACTTTTATTTCTTTCAGCTGAGCTTGCTCTCTGTTTCAGAGCTTTTTTGGTTTTCTGCTTGTTGTTACATTCCTCCCAACCATTTCAGAGCTGATTGTTTCCTGGTGATCCCAAATATTCTCCATTGTTTAAATATTCTGTGGTTATGGAATGTTAAACCCTTGAAGACTTCAATAATACAATATGATTTTAAGTCTTGATTGATGACATCAATCCTCTAAGCATCCAGATGGTACAGCAAAGGGCTCTCTGTGTTCCAGTGTTATGTAAAAGATGATACTGCATTTCAGTCTGGATCTGGAATTCTTTCCAGATTCTCTACAAGAGAAAAAATGAGGATGTAAGCTATGATTGGACCCAACACATGGAATCACAGAATTACAGAATGGTTTAGGTTGGAAGGGACCTCAAAAATCATCTAGTTCCAACTTGTAGGACACCTCCCACTAGAGCAGGTTGCTCAAGGCCTCATCCAACCTGGCCTTGAACACCTCCAAGTGTGGAGGGAGCATCCACAACCTCCCTGGGAAACCTGTGCCACTGTTTCATAGAATCATAGAATCAACCAGGTTGGAAGAGACCTCCAAGATCATCCTCTCCAACCTAGCACCAGCCTTATCCAGTCACCTAGACCGTGGCACTAAATGCCTCATCCAGTCTTTTCTTGAACACCTCCAGGGATGGTGACGCCACCACCTCTGTCTCAGTCTGTGGGGTAATGCATTCTGTGCCTTTGAGAACATGGCTTCATTTTAGGTTTTCAGACCTCCATGAACTCCTGTGTCAGTGCACAATCAGTATGAATGTGTTCAACACACTCACATAGAATCATAGAATCAGTCAGGGTTGGAAGGGACCACAAGGATCATCTAGTTCCAACCCTCCTGCCATGGGCAGGGACACCCCACATGTGATTGTGAGATCAAGTTCTACTTTTGGGTTTGTGTCCACAGTCACAGTGAAGCCAAAGGGACTGTAATGTTGCACTGCAGAGAACAAAGTTTACCTTTCATAGAATCACAGAATAGAATCACAGAATTTGGTTGGAAAAGACCTCCAAGATCATCCAGTCCAACCATCAGCTTTCTGGAAGTCTGGGGCCATGGAATCACATGAAGTTCCATGAATTGCATGCTGAGACAGCTCTAAGCTGGATGTTAGGAGGAAGTTGTTGGCAGAGAGAGTGGCATTGGAATGGGCTGCCCAGGGAGGTGGTGGAGTTGCTGTCCCTGGAGGTGTTGAAGCCAAGCCTGGCTGAGGCACTTAGTGTCATGGTCTGGTTGATTGGCTATGGCTTGGTCTGGTTGATTGGCTATGGCTGGGTGCTAGGTTGGACTGGCTGATCTTGGAGGTCTCTTCCAACCTGATTGATTCTATGATTCTACAAAACAGTGGCACAGGTTGCCCAGGGAGGTTGTGGATGCTCCCTCCACACCTGGAGGTGTTCAAGTGCAGGTTGGATGAGGCCTTGAGCAACCTGTTCTAGTGGGAGGTGTCCTACTAGATGAAACTGGATGATTTTTGAGGTCCCTTGCAACCTAAACCATTCTGTGATTCTATGTGTTGGGTCCCATCATAGCTTCCTTGTTGCTTGCTTGCCCATCTCCTCTTTAGGGGAAGGAGCACAGTGATGCCTACCAAGGTCTCATCCTGACCTTTCATGGTGAAGCCAAGGTGCCCACGTCAGCCTGTGAGGTGCTAAAAAAGGATGGTGCCTGCAGTTTCAGAGCACACAGCATAAATATCTCTTTGGCTCAGCCCTTAGAACTATCAGTGCTTGGACTGCCTTCAATCAATCAGCTGGATCAGCTGCTCTACACAATTTGTTTTTGAAGGAGAAAAATGCCAACCACACTCAGGATTTGGCAGAAGTGTATGAAATGAGAATTATTATATAGGTATGTGGCTTGCTGAGGTTCAATTTATTCTTTCCAACTGGGGAAAAAAAAAAAAGCCATTTCAGCTCAAAGCAGCTGAGCATTTCCTTCTCCAGATTTTACAGAGGTAACTAAATCAATCGCATTCAGAAATTGGGCCAAGTGCTGTAGCGGCCGAGAGAAGTGAGGATGCTGGCAGCTGTGTCTTCACATCCCACAGAGATGCTGGCTAGAGCCAGATGCATTGAGGTAGACTGGTGGGATGTACTGTTGGCTGTCCTTTACTGCTTCAATGTATAGGAGCAGCCTGTGCCCCCAGCTACTTTTGGCTGGGTACTGTAGCATTGGAGCAGCTGGCAGAATCGTTGCTTCTAGGGCTTTGGAACATAAGCTGCCACAAGAGATAGAATCATAGAATCGTAGAATCAACCAGGTTGGAAGAGACCTCCAAGCTCAGCCAGTCCAACCTAGCACCCAGCCCTATCCAGTCAACCAGACCATGGCACTAAGTGCCTCATCCAGGCTTTGCTTCAACACCTCCAGCCACAGCCACTCCACCACCTCCCTAGGCAGCCCATTCCAATGCCAATCACTCTCTCTGTGAAGAACTCCCTCCTAACATCCAGCCTATACTTCCCCTGGCACAGCTTGAGACTGTGTCCCCTTGTTCTGTTGCTGCTTGCCTGGGAGAAGAGGCCACCCCCCACCTGGCTACAGCCTCCCTTCAGGTAGTTGTAGACAGCAATAAGCTCTGCCCTGAGCCTCCTCTTCTGCAGGCTAAACAACCCCTGGTCTCCTCTGTCTAGTATGCTCCTGCGCTCTGCATAGATCCCATCCTGCTCCTTAGTCTGATCTGGGGTTAGGGAAGAGGATTCCAGGGCATGTTGCTCTTTGTTCTCCCAGTATATATTTAAATCTGACATTTTGCCTTGCTTAGTGGAACCATACATTCCAAACTCCCCTTGACAGAAGGAGGAGAGGGATCTATATCCTTTGCATTTCCTCTTCTGTGATGAAGCATTGCTACCGACCTGGCATCGGAACAGCTTCTTAATCTGCTGTATGGAAAAGTGCCTTGAAGTGCAGGCATAGAGATTGCAGGCAATGGGCCAGGAAAGCCATGGCATGCCAGGGGAATAATGCATTCATTCTTCAGAATGTGACAAAAAGAGTCTTCTGCATCCCCTGTTGGGCTGCTGGAAGAGAGGATGCTTGTAAATAAAGCTGGCAGGAGCGAAAGGTCGTTGGGTAGGCAGGCAGAAGCCAGGTTGTGTATGCACCTGATGCCTGGTGGAGGATACATCACAAAGGTAAAGGACAAAGGCACTGGGGGAAAAAATGCCCCAGAAATGAAAATACCATATATGTGTAAAGTGTGAACCTGAGCCAGCATGTAAAAACAGTGGAAAGCTGGGAGCCCCTGGATCATCAACCTCCTTCAGCAGCTGTGCTGCTCAAAACTTAATAGACTTTAATTAGGACAGAGCGGGTCCATCTTGTGAGGTTTTAGTTTGGATCAGGAATGCCCTTCTGATGCAAATTGACTGCTGGTGTGGATTTACATAATGGGAATTTACATCGGGGAACCTGCAGGGAAACTCAGACTTATTCAAAGATGTGATTGGAGCAGACAGTGGATAAGGGGGGAAGAATGAAGGTGCTTAAGGCTACCTTTGCAGGATCATGCGGTTTCTTTTAAGAGTGGAGAGTGTCTTAAACACTGCATCGTTTTCAAACAAGTTCTCCCATCTGTTTCTTTGTTCTGAGTGATGGCTGTTGGATGCAGTACACAAAATCAGAGAAGAGTGCAATGCTTTGGTTTGGAAGGGACTTTAAAGATCATCTAATACCTTCTGTCAACAGGGACATTTTTATCTAGATCAGGTCCTTCAGAGCCCCATACAGCCTGACCTGGAATCTTTCCAGGGATGGGGCATCTACTGGTCAGGCCACACCTTGAGTGCTGTGTCCAGTTGTGGGCTCCTCAATTCAAGAGAGATGTTGAGGTGCTGGAAGGTGTCCAGAGAAGGGCAGCAAGGCTGGGGAGGGTCCTGGAGCAGAGCCCTGTGAGGAGAGGCTGAGGGAGCTGGGGGTGTGCAGCCTGCAGCAGAGGAGGCTCAGGGCAGAGCTCATTGCTGTCTGCAGCTGCCTGTAGGGAGGCTGTAGCCAGGTGGGGTTGGGCTCTTCTGCCAGGCACCCAGCAACAGAACAAGGGGACACAGTCTCAAGTTGTGGTGAGGGAGGTCTAGGCTGGATGTTGTTAGGAAGTTGTTGTCAGAGAGAGTGATTGGCATTGGAATGGGCTGCCCAGGGAGGTGGTGGAGTCACTGTGACTGGAGGTGTTGAAGCCAAGCCTGGCTGAGGCACTTAGTGCCATGGTCTGGTTGCTTGTGTAGGGCTGGGTGCTAGGTTGGACTGGATGATCTTGGAGGTCTCTTCCAACCTGCTTGATTCTATGATTCTATGACTCTATGAATGTCTCCAAAGGAGACTTCACAGCCTCCTTTGCCAGCCTGTTCCAGGCCTCTGTCACCCTCACAGTGAATAAGCTTTACCTTGTGTTCACTGGAACTCCTGTGCTCCAGCTTACACTTATTGCCCCTTGTCCTGATGGTGATCAGAGCCTGGCTCTGCCCTCCTGAGAGTCACCCTTCACGTATTTATAAACAGGGATGAAGACACCCCTCAGTCTCCTCCATACTATGGAGCCCCAGCTCCCTCAGCCTTGCCTCATTAGGGTGATGTTCCACTCCCTTCAGCATATTTGTGGCTCTGTGCTGGACTCTTTCATCATAAGATGAACCAGGTTGGAAGAGACCTCCAAGCTCATCCAGTCCAACCTATCACCCAGCCCTATCCAGTCAACCAGACCATGGCACTAAGTGCCTCATCCAGGCTTTGCTTGAACACCTCCAGGAAGGTAAATGCATACAAGAGCATGGGAAGTTTTGAACTGAGGTTATTTCCCTGTTTGATAATTGCTGTTCATGTTAAAAATGGCTTAAGGCAGCCAGTGCTCTGAAGAACAGATGTGCCAAGAGGAGGTGAGTCTTGACTCCAGAATATCATGTGGGGGTTGTTGTTAATATTTCTCTCTTTGTGAAGATGTCTCTGTAGAATATGGCACTGCTTTGGCAGAACAGCAAACATCAGCTGGTGGATGTATTAATAGAATCACAGAATCATAGAATCAAGCAGGTTGGAAGAGACCTCCAAGCTCATCCAGCCCAACCTAGCACCCAGCCCTGGCCAATCAACCAGACCATGGCACTAAGTGCCTCAGACAGGCTTGGCTTCAACACCTCCAGGGACAGCAACTCCACCACCTCCCTGGGCAGCCTATTCCAATGCAAATCACTCTCTCTGCCAATAACTTCCTCCTAACATCCAGCCTAGACCTCTCCTGGCACAACTTGAGACTGTGTCCCTTTCTTCTGTTGCTGCTTGCCTGGGAGAAGAGCCCAACCCCACCTGGCTACAGCCTCCCTTCAGGTAGCTGTAGACTGTAGAAAGTGATTTCCTAAGATCTTGTTGTAAGTGATGTCCTTTTACTAACAAGTTATTTTGCTACAAGAAAGATTCCAATCTTCTCTGCTCTCTTGGCTGTGAGGATTTATAGTTAGTGCAAGGTGCCAGCGTGCTTGAGCAATAATGAGGTTTATTCACCATGAGAATAAAGCATCTGCCTCTCAGAGGTAGGAGGGCAGAATTAACTCAGAAATAAACTGGAAGAAGAAAAAGCAGAAGAAACTCTGATGAGGATGTAGGTCACTAGGTCAAGTCAGAGAGGAATATCAATGAGGATCCCAGAGAATAATTATTAATCAAGGAGAGGCAGTGACCATTGCAGTGGTGATCAGTAATTTCAGACACTGCACTTAGGGATTTGTTGAGCTTTGAAATTCTTAAAGAGGAAAAGAATTAATGTGTCTACTCATGTATTTGAAGCTGGGACTGTGTCTGAACCCCAGCCAGAATTTGGGATGGGTCCTTAACTTTGGGTTACTCATTTGCACTCAGGAAAGTTGGCCTAACAATATGTGAGGAAAAGAGTTTGGATCTATATGGAGCAAAGCTGGAGGTGGGGAGAGTCAGAGTGGAGGTGAGGAGGAAGTTGTTGGTGATGAGAGTGGTGAGAGGCTGGAATGGGTTGCCCAGGGAGGTGGTTGAGGCCCCATGGCTGGAGGTGTTTGAGGCCAGGCTGGCTGAGGCTGTGTGCAACCTGGTTAAGGGTAGGGTGTCCCTGCCCATGGCCCCTTTAAATATTGAAAGGCTCAAAAGTTTCTTCCTTATATCTACCTTAACCTTTTAGTCCACCACCCCTTGACCTATCCAAGCTATCACCCTGCTAAAAGGTTGTCCTCATCTTTCTTACAGGCTCCTTTAAGTACTGAAAGGCCCTAAAGTTTCTTCCTTATATCTACCTTAACCTTTTAGTCCATCACCCCTTGACGTATCCAAGATACCACCCTGCTAAAATATTGTCCCCATCTTTCTTACAGGCCCCTTTAAGTATTGAAAGGCCACCACAAAGTCTCCCCAGAACCTTCTCTTCTCCATGCTGAATAATTGCAGCTTCCAATCTATCCTCATAGCAGAGGTTTTTCCAGCTCTCAGATAATTTCTGTGGCCCCCTCTGGACCTGCTCCTCAGGTCAGTGTCTCTTCTATGCTGAGGACCTCAGAGCTGAGCAGAACCCTGCAGGTGGGGTCTCACCAGAGCAGAAAAGAGGGGCAGAATACCCTCCCTCATCCTGTTGGCTGTGATGCTTTGGATGTAGCCCAGAATATGGTTAACTTGCACTGACTTCTGGTGAAAGGCAGCCCAAGCTTCAGGGACTGCTGGTGTTCTTTAGTTACCCTCTTGATTTGGACAATGATGGGACCACAGCTGCCATTTTTACTGTGCAAGAAAGGCAGAGTGATGTGCAAAAACTGCCTGGCCCTGTATTGATTGACTAGAGCTAGGGGCATAATTACTGAAGAGCTTCTACTTAACTGAGATAAAACAGTGACACCAGCTGCAGAAACACAACCTAGTTGAAACCCTCATTAGGTAGATGATGTGTGGGTGCCTGAAGAGTTTCTCAGATAAGGATTGTTCTTTGTGCAAAACTGTGAGAGAATATTCAGGAGAGGTCCTGTAGCAGTTTGCCACTGGCCTAATTTAGCTGAGCAACTCATGCCTAAAAGTCATAGCTATCTGTGTAGTCAAGGGAGAATGGCTGCAATTTGATCAGCAATTTATATCTTGTGTGGGCTGATTTGTCCTCAGGAGATGCCTGCCTCTTGCCACAGTCTCCAGGAGCAGGCTAGGCTGCTAATTTATGTGCCTTGCTTGATCACCTGAATTAGAAGGAGAAATCTGAGGCGTTACTTCTGTGTTTTTTGGTGCATCACAACTTTAATTTGAAGCTAGAGTCTCTGAAGTTTCAGAGAAACCTTTGCTAACAAGGTTTTTTTCTATAAGGTCCTGCTTTGTGTTTTTAGATGTACTACAGGACCATAGCATCCTGGAATGGTGGAAGGGACTTTAAAGATCATCTAGTTCCACCCCTCTACACCCTCCCCTCCGCTCTGGGTGAGGGCACTTTCCACTAGGTCACACTGCTCAAGGCTTTGTCCAACCTAGCCTTGAACACATCCAGGGAGGGGGCATCCACAACCTCTTTGGGCAACCCTAACTGTAAAGAATTACTTTCTAGTGTCCAGTCTAAATCTGCCCTCCTCAAGCTTCATTTCACTCCCTCCTCTCTCATGACAAGCCCTTGTCAAAACTCCCTCCCCAGTTTTCTTGTAGGCTGCTATAAGGTCTCCTCAGAGCCCTCTCCAGGCTGAGCAGCATCAAGGCTCACAGCCAGTGCACATGAAGGGAGTACTTCAGCCCTCTGATTTTCTTCATGGCTCTCCTCTGGATTTACTTCTATGAAGGAATGCTTGTGTAGTTTTCTAAGCAGTCCTACCTGCAGTGTTAGCAGAGGAGCACCATCATGGAGATTTCTATGTGTGTTTAGTATTTAGATTACATTTTTACTGCCTTTTAGTTCAAATGTTGTAGCAAGGTAAGAATTAGAAGAAGTGTGCTAGCACTGAAAGAGAAAATACATCACCTGTCATCAGGGAGAAGCTGAGCTATGTGTGTGCATAGAATCATGGAATCAACCAGGTTGGAAGAGACCTCCAAGCTCATCCTGCCCAACCTAGCACCCAGCCCTGGCCAGTCAACCAGACCATGGCACTAAGTGCCTCATCCAGTCCTCCAGACTGTAGCCAATGTCTTGTAACTATTCAAGCCCTCAGAGAATTCGGAGTGTTAGTCTTGCTAGTTCCTTTCCCCTGGCTCTCATACGATGTGCTCCATCCTTAGAAGCAGGAGAGTTTTGCTGCTTTACTCATGTTGCCAGTCTGATGTCCTTTGATAGTTGGTCATGTGTGTGTTTGACTGCCAAAGGTTTGTCTGAGCACCAAACATTAATAGATGAGAGGTGAGCAACTGATGTCAGTTACCTGGCCCTGAGCAAGGCCTCTGACACTGTCTGCAAGCTGGTGCCACATGGGTTTGGTGGGTGGAGCACAAGATGGATACAGAACTGGCTTAGTGGCCACAACCAAAGAGTGGCTGTCAATGGCTCCAGGGCCAAGTGAAGGCCAATGACAAGTGGAGTCCCTCAGGGATCAGTCCTGGGACCACTCTTGTTCAACATCTTCGTGGGTGCCATGGACAGAGGCACTGAGTGCAGCCTCAGCAAGTTTGCTGCCCACACCAAGCTGTGTGGTGCAGCAGCCAGGCTGGAGGGCAGGGATCCATCCAGAGGGAGCTGGTCAGGCTGCAGAGGTGGGCACAAGCCAAGCTCAGGAGGTTCTAGAAGAGCAAGGGCAAGGTCCTGCAGCTGGGTGGAGGCAATGCCAAGCAGAAATGCAGGCTGGGCAGTGAGTGTCTGGAGAGCAGCCCTGAGGAGAGGGACTTGGGGGTGCTGCTGGAGGAGAAGCTCAACAGGAGCCAGCAGTGTGCACTTGCAGCCCAGAAAGCCAAGCAGAGCCTGGGCTGCAGCAGCAGAAGTGTGGCCAGCAGGGCCAGGGAGGTGATTCTCCCCCTCTGCTGTGCTCTGCTGAGACCCCACCTGGAGTCCTGCATCCAGCTCTGGAGCCCCTGGGACAAGAGGGCTGTGGAGATGCTGGAGAGTGTCCAGAGCAGGGCCAGGAGGATGCTGAGAGGGCTGCAGCAGCTCTGCTGTGAGCACAGACTGAAAGAGTTGGGGCTGTGCAGGCTGGAGCAGAGGAGGCTCCCAGGTGACCTTCTTGTGGCCTTCCAGGATCTGAAGTGGGCTCCAAAAAAGCTGGGGAGGGACTTTTGAGGCTGTGAGGGAGTGGCAGGAGTGGGGGGAATGGAGCAAAGCTGGAGGTGGGGAGGTTCAGGCTGGAAGTGAGGAGGAAGTTGTTGGTGATGAGAGTGGTGAGAGGCTGGACTGGGTTGCCCAGGGAGGTGGTTGAGGCCCCATGGCTGGAGGTGTTTGAGGCCAGGCTGGCTGAGGCTGTGTGCAGCCTGCTCTAGGGTAGGGTGTCCCTGCCCATGGTTGTAACTAGATGATCCTCATGGTCCCTGTGCTAGTTTGAAGGTAGCTAGAATGTTTTGGTGAGAAGAATTAGCTTATAGGCTGTGACAAGAAAACGATGGTGAAGTCTACTTCACTCATAGGCTTGCACTCATAGAGGAACAAGAATACAAACATATATAGGGGAGTCACTGTCTATCTCTTGGGGCTGCATGAACTTCTCTCTCTAATCTGCCTAACTAATCCATCTGCTTCCTAACCCCCCTGGCCAACCCTCCACACTACCTTGAGTGTAAAGTCTGGGGTAAGGTGGAGGGGTGGGAAGAAGGTGGAAGGGTGGTTGGGAGCCACTCCTGAGCACTCAGGTTTCTGGCAGGGCTGCTGTGTTTCTGTATTACCTTCTAACTTGTCTGTTTCTGCATATATTGCAACTATCTGCTTGTCTCTTGTGCTAAGCTGTAAATACAAAGCTTCATTCAATTTCCAGATCTGCTGAGTCTAGTCTGGGTGATTTTCCTAAGTTTAGGGGAGGCTGGTAACACCCAAACCATCACAGTCCCTTCCAACCCTGTCTGATTCTATGATTCTATGAGTATCTGGATGAATAAACTGTTAAACCGAAGCATATTTCTTCCTGGATAGCATAGAACTGAATCCATTCTTGCTGCCACCTTTTCAGGCTGCATGTGCCTGAAAGCAGAGAGATAAGTAACTGTTTGCCATTAATACTAATTACTGTGTTTTGACAGCTTGCAAATCAACTGAAGTAAAGAGGCTGCTGTACAAATAGCACAGTGGCCTTTGAAAGAACTTCTTTTTCTTCGTATTTTCAAGTGTGCATGAGATTTCTTCTTCTTTGGGCCTCTGAGCCCTTGCAGGGTTTGTCCTCCCCTTCTGCTCTGCCCTGGTGAGACCTCACCTTGAATACTGTGCTCAGTGTTGAGCTCCTCAGTTGAAGTGGGACAGGGATCTGCTGGAGAGGGTCCAGCGGAGGGCTACGAGGATGATTAGGGGAGTGGAGGGCATGGCTGATGAGGAGAGGCTGAGGGACCTGGGGCTGCTTAGTCTGGAAAAGAGAAGACTGAGAGGGGATTTGATAAGTATCTGAAGGCTGACAGGAGTGGGGGGACAGGTTCTGCTCACTGCTCCCTGGGACAGGACACGGAGCAATGGGTGTAAGCTGCAGCAAAAGAGGTTCTGCCTCAACACAAGGGGGAGCTTCTTTACTGTAAGGGTCCCAGAGCCCTGGCACAGGCTGCCCAGAGAGGTTGTGGAATCTCCTTCCCTGGAGCCTTTCAAGGCCTGTCTGGATGTGTTCCTCTGTGATCTGTGCTAGATTATATTGTCCTGCTGTGGCAGGGGGGTTGGACTTGATGATCTCCTTGGGTCCCTTTCAACCCCTAACATCCTGTGAGCCTGTGCTATGTTAACATTCAGAGGCATAAATACAGCTTTGAGTTGTGTTCTGATGCAGAATCGATTTCTCAGTATAGTTATGTAGAGGCACAGAATGCTTTAGGTTGGAAAGGACCTTTGGAGGTTATCTAGCTCAACCCTGATGCAGTCAGCAGGGACATCTTCAACCAGGTCAAGTTGCTCTGACCCCCAATGATCTGATATGGAGCTTTTTTAGCAATGGGGCTTCTACCACCTCTTTGGACAACCTCTGCCAGTGTCTTACCATGCACATAGGAAACAATGTCATAGAATCATAGAATCAACCAGGTTGGAATCGACCTCCAAGCTCATCCAGTCCAACCTAGCACCCAGCCCTGGCCAATCAACTAGAGCATGGCACTAAGTGCTTCATCCAGGCTTTTTTTTAACACCTCCAGGGATGTCTTCCTCAGATATAATCTAAATCTCCCCTCTTTTAGTCTAGAATTGTACTCCCTTGTTCTGTGGTAACAGGCCCTGTTAAGAGGTCTGTCCCCATCTCTCCAATAGGCCTCCTTTAAGTACTGAAAGGCCACAGAATGTCTCCATGGAGCCTTGAGGCCTGGAGCACAGCCCTGTGAGGAGAGGCTGAGCAGCCTGCAGAAGAGGAGGCTCAGGGCAGAGCTCATTGCTGTCTGCAGCTCCCTGAAGGGAGGCTGTAGCCAGGTGGAGTTGGTCTCTTCTGCCAGGCAAGCAGCAACAGAAGAAGGAGACACAGTCTCAAGCTGTGCTGAGGGAGGTCTAGGCTGGATGTTAGGAGGATTGGCAGAGAGAGTGGTTGGCATTGGAATGGGCTGCCCAGGGAGGTGGTGGAGTCTCTGTGGCTGGAGGTGTTGAAGCCAAGCCTGGCTGGGGCACTTAGTGCCATGGTCTGGTTGCTTGGCCAGGGCTGGGTGCTAGGTTGGCCTGGCTGATCTTGGAGATCTCTTCCAACCTGCTTGATTCTATGATTCTGCAGGCTGAGCAACCAGCTCTTGCAGCCTGAAATAACCTTGGGAAGCATTCATCTTTCATGTGCTGGCTATAGATGTGGCTTCCTCTGTGGACTGTATCAATTAATTCATGTGCCAACAGATGAGCTTTTACTGAGCAGATGCAGACTGAACTTTATGTCCTTTATCCAACATTCAGGTATGGGCTGTTTTTGGGGAGCAGAGAAGTTGTTTTGGAGCCAGAAGGGAGTCTACTCCACTCAAGTGGGTTTCGCAGGAGGGTATACTCCAAATCCTACCTACAAAGAAGTCTGTTCAGGTAAGACTTTCTCTTTGTTTTTTAGGGGTTGTGAGTAGAATCCTGTCAGATTATGAGTCAGAATGAAAAGTGGCTGCAGCAGTTAAAGAGATTTGGTATATGTATTTCTGATACTGGCCTTTCACCTTCAACTGGGGTGAAATCTGTGGTATGCTCATCCCACTGTTACCCCCAAATAATGAATGAGCTAATACATGCACAAGTATTCTGAGGAGAAAGAAGAAAGAAACTCTTTCCTCAGGGAATGGATTCTGTACCAAGTGATGCAAATGTGTTCCTTAGACAAAGCATGGCTCTTGATTTTGCTTGTCTGTACACGAGCACGCACACGAATCAGAACACATTCTTTCTTTAGCTTGCCACATAACCAAGAGGTTGTATGGGGAAGTCTAAACTTCTCATTTGCATCACTATCAATAATGTGTTGCATTTTTACACAGCTCAATGCACAGAGTTTTATCATTTCCACACCAAACCCTTGCACTGACTTTCCACTGCGCTCTGACGCTAATCCTTCCACAGTACAGTTTCTTCCTGTGATTTGAAACGTAGAACCACTGGCAGCCAACTGACTAATGGTGCTGTTAAAGCAAATTCTTTCTTCTCTGCACTGACTGATGGAGAACAGCTTGGAGGTTTTCTTTTGGTTTATGTTCTCCTTAACACTTTTTATGCCAAACGCTGAAGTTGCTGCACTGTTCTCACTGACAATCTGTCACATCAGCTTCATTGAACCAGCAGAAGTTCAGTGGCACCAACAGACAATGGACACTTCATTATCTGTTCAGGAGTGAAAGAGGGTCACAGAACATTATAGCAGGCTGTCCTGAGAGGTTGTGGAATCTCTTTCTCTATAGACTTTCAAAACCTGCGTGGGTGTGATCCTGGGCGACTATGTTTTAGCAGGGGATTTGGATTAGATGATCTCCAGAGAATCATAGAATCACAGAATCAGCCAGGTGGGAGGAGACCTCCAAGGTCATCCAGTCCAACCTAGCACCCAGCCCTGGCCAGTCAACCAGACCATGGCACTGAGTGCCTCATCCAGGCTTTGCTTCAACATCTCCAGGGATGGCGACTCCACCACCTCCCTGGGCAGCCCATTCCAATGCCAATCACTCTCTCTGACAACAACTTCCTCCTAACATCCAGCCTAGACCTCCCCTGCCACAACTTCACACTCTGTCCCCTTCTTCTCTTGCTGCTTGCCTGCCAGAAGAGCCCAACCCCACCTGGCTACAGCCTCCCTTCAGGGAGCTGCAGGCAGCAATGAGCTCTACCCTGAGCCTCCTCTGCTGCAGGCTGCACACCCCCAGCTCCCTCAGCCTCTCCTCACAGGGCTGTGCTCCAGGCCCCTCTCCAGCTGTGTTGCCCTTCTCTGGACACCTTCCAGCACCTCAACATCTCTCTTGAATTACGTAGCCCAGAACTGGACACAGCACTCAAAGTGTGGCCTGAGCACTGCTGAGTACAGGGGCAGAATAACCTCCCTTGCTCTACTGGGCCACACTGCTCCTGTGCCAGCCCAGGATGCCATTGGCTCTGCTGCCCACCTGGGCACACTTTAGGCTCATCTTCAGCTACTATCTACCAACACCCACAGGTCCCTTTCTTCCTGGCTGCTCTCCAGCCTGGCTGTCTCCAGCCTGTAGCACTGCTTGGAGTTGTGACCAATGTGTACATTATAGCCTGGTTTTATAGCTCAAAAGAGCTTTCTGTTTGACTGAGATGCTTTGAGAGGACTTTGTAGCTACTTACTTACTGTGTTGTATTTTGTTAATAGACAACAAATCTATATAATACTAATTCAACTCTAAAAATTGTGGAATAAATTAATGCAAAAAAGCCTTTGAAGGCTGTTTTCTGATAGATTTCCATTAGATTTGTGGTGCCAAGGTAGAACTGAGGTTATTTCTATAGCCTTCTTTTTTAGATACACTTGCCCTATGGATGCTTATCTGCTTCCAGATGCTGGACACTTGAATTTTACTTCAGAGATGTCCAGATGCATAAGCACATATTTGTGTGAACATAAATGGGATATTGAGGTGCTGGAAGGTGTCCAGAGAAGGGCAACAAAGCTGGTGAAAGCCCTGGAACACAAACCCTATGAGGAGAGGCTGAGGGAGCTGGGGGTGTGCAGCCTGCAGCAGAGGAGGCTCAGGGCAGAGCTCATTGCTGTCTACAACTACCTGAAGGGAGGCTGTAGCCAGGTGGGGTTGGCCTCTTCTGCCAGGCAAGCAGCAAGAGAAGAAGGGGACAGAGTGTCAAGTTGTAGCAGGGGAGGTCTAGGCTGGATGTTAGGAGGAAGTTCCTGGCAGAGAGAGTGATTGGCATTGGAATGGGCTGCCCAGGGAGGTGGTGGAGTCACTGTGCCTGGACGTGTTCAAGAAGAGACTGGATGAGGCACTTGGTGCCATGGTCTGGTTGACTGGATAGGGCTGGGTGCTAGGTTGGACTGGATGATCTTGAAGGTCTCTTCCAACCTGGCTGATTCTATGATTCTATGCTTCTATGTATTTGCTACCTGTTTCTCTTCCTAGTTGTGCAGCTGAGCTGAGTTGGAGGTTTTACTGATTTCTGCATTCTATTTTTTCCCTACTTATTTTCTTCTAGCTCTTGTTAATTCTGATTTTTTTTGGCACTTTCTTTCATTTTTGAACACACTTTTTAGAAGTTTCTTTCAAGAGAAAGCTCTCACAAGCTCCCCCAAGCTATTGCCATCTGGTTGCTTGTAGCAGCCATATTTTTCATTGGGAAGAAGAGTTCTTATGAGACAGTAGACTTCAGTTATGCACCATGTGACTGCTTCTTTTAGTCATTTCTTCTGGCAGGATCATATCTAGGGTAAACACAGAGGAGTCCTGTCCTCCAAATCCAGCTCCAGAAGGGACAGGAGAACTGTCTAAACAGTATCCATTTGGCAAGTCTTTGAGCTTTGCTTTCAGCCCAAGCAGTCCTGAGAATCTGTGCAAGTAAGTTATTTTAGTCCAACACCTTTCTGACACTCTACTCTTCAGAAGAAAAAACACCCCAACAGTTTCTGGGTGAAACACTTAACCCTTCTTCCAAAAGTGGGGATTGGTCTCCTCTCCCAGGCAAGCAGCAATAGAACAAGGGGACAGAGTGTCAAGTTGTGGCAGGGGAGGTCTAGGCTGGATGTTGTTAGGAAGTTGTTGTCAGAGAGAGTGATTGGCATTGGAATGAGCTGCCCAGGGAGGTGGTGGAGTCTCTGTCCCTGGAGGTGTTGAAGCCAAGCCTGGCTGGGGCACTTAGTGCCATGGTCTGGTTGCTTGGCCAGGGCTGGGTGCTAGGTTGGACTGGCTGAGCTTGGAGGTCTCTTCAACCTGCTTGATTCTATGATTCTATGATTCTAAGTTGTGGCAGGGGAGGTCTAGGCTGGATGTTAGGAGGAAGTTGTTGGCAGAGAGAGTGATTGGCATTGGAATGGGCTGCCCAGGGAGGTGTGGAGTTGCCATCCCTGGAGGTGTTGAAGCCAAGCCTGGCTGAGGCACCTAGTGCCATGGTCTGGTTGATTGGCCAGGGCTGGGTGCTAGGTTGGCCTGGATGAGCTTGGAGGTCTCTTCAACCTGGTTGATCCTTTGATTGTGTGAATGTTGCTGTGTTCAGATGTGGGAAAGGTCATTTGAAGATTCTCCTCTCAGCTGATGTGGCATTGCCTTGCAAAACTGACGATTAAGAGCTAATTGAGTAACTTTGACGCTCATGAATGCAGTGCTGGAAATGAGTTTTACATTTTGTGGTGACAACCATCCAGATGAAAATCTAAAAAAGGCATTCAGGAGCACATGAAGGACTTTGAGCTATTTTTGGTGCCTTAGCCTAATGCATAAATGCACCACATTTTTTTTTTGGCCAGCATTAGACAACTCAGGATGTTCATTCAGTAGGAAGCATCTCATATTTTGCTTGCAGATGTTCAGAACAATTCTGTTTATCTGTATATTCATAAGCTTTGTGAAATTTGCATAACTCAAGTGGCACTGAACTCAGAAGGGAGAAACTCTGCTGTTATTCCTAAGCTGGTTACGTACAATTAGCTGATAAAATATGCAGCTCGTGATTATTTCCTTTTAAAACAGGTTTTAGGTTTATGGTTCAAGCTGTTGCCATCTAAACAGTCCATTTTGATTTGTTTGGGGAGGTTTTTCATTGTTTATCTCCAGTGACTATAATGTAAGACAAATAGATGAGTGTGGCTGTTTGTTATCCAATGTTAGGTAGAAATCTTAGCGAACATAACAGTGGATTTAGTTAAGCCAATTTGTAACCCAGTCAATCCTCAGTACAATTCCCAAGCATATCCTCCTGTACACAAGTCATATCTCTTAATAATTAACAACACAATAAAACTATCCCACATGACTTAGTTGCTGTGTGGAGTTACATAAAATGCTCTATTGTGAAGGTAGTTCACATTCCCTCTGCAGCAAGCCCACGTTTTGCTGAGGAATAGTGTTGCCTCTTGCATACCAATTAGTCCTTTGAGTCATGTGTGTGGGAGTCCCAGCTCTCCTTAAAATGTCCAGGCTTCCAAAGGTCATCTGGAAGATTTCTGAATAGCTGATGGGAGAGAGTGGAGCAAGGCAGAATTGATGTCTTGCTCTGTTACCTCCTCTCCCTTTGGTCAGTTAGCGATTTAAAGTTAATTCCATCTCTACTTTGTCTTAGTCATACTTGAAAGAGAGGGAAAGATGACCATTAAAATCCACAGGAGGTTGATGGTTAAGGGTTTGCTTTAGGAAAGAAAATGTGTGCAGAGTGTTTAACTCCATGATGTGGGGGGTACTTGGCATACTTATGCATAAACAGGTCCATCCTGGCTCGTACCAGCACTGGTGTGACCAGCAGAACTTGAGCAGTGATTGTCCCCATCTACTCAGCACTGGTGGGGTCACACCTTGGATGCTTGTTTCACTTTGGGGCCACTCACTCCAAGAGCTTCACTATTAAAGTGCTGGGCCAGGTTTAAAGAAATACAGCAGAGATGGTGAGGGGTCTAGAAAACAATCCTCATGAGGAGCAACTGAGGGAATTGGGGTTGTGTCAAGGCTCAGAGAACAGAGATTAACAACACCTCTGTCCAGAGGAGCAAGATCTGTTCTTAGAGATTGCTGTGTTGTGAAAGTAAGGTGCAAACAAGACCACAGATTGCCACAAAACTATTTATGAAAGGGTAAAGTTGAACAAAACAGAGGGAGAGAGGGAAGGGGACAGAGAGAGAGAGGGAGAACAAGGGAGAAAAAGAGAAGAAGCAGGGAAGGGAAAGAGCAGGGATTATATATCAGCTGCAGATGGGGAGGGAGAGGCAGGTACTTGGCCCAAAGATGATCTTCTGTGGGGTTCCTCAGGAGTTCTTCTGGTGGTGCTCTGGTGGAGCTGTGGCTCTGGTGGTGCTCTGGTGGAGATGCACACCAGGAGATCCACTCTTGGTCAGGCATTGCTCATGTCTTTTTATCCAGTTTTTCAGATGGGTGTCCAGGTGCAGCTCCCCAGGGAATCTTCCTGTGTATTCATGGAAGGGGTCCAGCAGCATCACCGGGGAGGGCCTCTGCCCCCTCCCTGCTCTGCTTACCTGCCCATACCCCGAATGCACATAAGCCTGTGCTGCCATAGGATGTACACATCCTGGGCATTCAAACCAGGCTGAGGTCCAGGAATTTCCTCCAAGGCATTGTATGTTGATTTGCATCCCTGAGCTTTCCGCCAAGCACATGGTCTGAGCCCGGGAGGTTAACAAAGGCAATCTTTACCCTTGTTAATTAGGGAGAGACCATGGCAATCTTTATCTTTGTTGATGAACAGGAGAGAGGATTTAGACTCTCACAGGTTGTTTAGCCTGAACAAAAGAAAGTTGTGGGGAGAGCTTCTCAGTCTCTACAGCTCTCTGGAAGGGAGGTTGTAATGTGGTGGATATTGGTCTCTTCGCCCAAGTAATGCGATAGGAGGAAGAAAATGGTCTCAAGTTGCATCAGAAGGCAGAGAAGGAAAATTTCTTCCCCAAAAGGATTGTCAAGCCCTGGAACAGGCTGCCTAGGGAAGGGGATACATCCCAGAAGGGATTTAAAAGATGTGTAGAGGTGTTGCTGAGGGACATGGTTTAGTGGAGACTTGGCAATGCTGGGTTAATAGAACCATAGAAGCAACCAGGTTGGAAGAGACCTCCAAGCTCATCCAGTCCAACCTAGCACCCAGTCCTGCCCAGTCAACCAGACCATGGCACTAAGTGCCTCATCCAGGCTTTTCTTGAACAGTTGGGATTTATGATCTTAAAGGTCTTTTCCACCAAAATGGTTCTATGACTCATAGCTTTGCTTAGTAGAAAATGATAAAATAGTCTTCCTGGGCATGCCTGAGCAAAAAGGAAAGTTAGTCTTGTAAGTAGATATTTTCATCATTCATCATTCAGGTCACCTATAGAATTGTTTAAACTCCTGGTGAGACTGTTTCCATTTTACAAACCCTTATGTGTCAGCATAAGCACGTGTTTTGCAAAGGGCATAAGTCAAATTGGGCTATCTTTACACATATTAATTCAAGTGCTGTCCAAAGTTCTGGACAAAGGTGTCCTCAGAAATATCCAGATTCTCACCAAAGCATTTCAGTCACAAGGCACCAGAAGGAATGAAGATAAACAGCAAAATACCACAAATATACCATGATAAATAAGAAACTCAGGGAAAACACAGACATGCTACCAGCACCTTGTACTCAGCACTGCTCAGGCCACCCCTTGAGTGCTGTGTCCAGTTCTGGGCTCCTCAATTCAAGAGAGATGTTGAGGTGCTGGAAGGTGTCCAGAGGAGGGCAACACAGCTGGTGAGGGGCCTGGAGCACAGCCCTGTGAGGAGAGGCTGAGGGAGCTGGGGGTGTGCAGCCTGCAGAAGAGGAGGCTTAGGGCAGAGCTCATTGCTGTCTACAACTCCCTGAAGGGAGGCTGTAGCCAGGTGGGGTTGGGCTCTGCTGCCAGGCAAGCAGCAAAAGAAGAAGGGGACAGAGTGTGAAGTTGTGGCAGGGGAGGTCTAGGCTGGATGTTAGGAAGTTGTTGTCAGAGAGAGTGATTGGCATTGGAATGGGCTGCCCAGGGAGGTGGTGGAGTCCCTGTGGCTGGAGGTGTTGAAGCCAAGCCTGGCTGGGGCACTTAGTGCCATGGTCTGGTTGCTTGGCCAGGGCTGGGTGCTGGGTTGGACTGGCTGATTTTGGAGGTCTCTTCCAACCTGTTTGATTCTCTGAATCTCTGAAGTTCTGTGATTCTGTAATTCTTCAGAACTTTTATAGGTCAAAAGGTTTTGGTTTTGACTTGTTCTGTAAGGGCTCTTTCAACATCTGGGGCTATCATAATGTCATCATATAGATATCTTTATTAAAACCAGGAGTTGAGAAAGAGGGAAACAACACCTCTTAGTGGAATACAGTTCAAATCAATAATGCATTTGGTATTTATACTGCTACTGCTGCCTAAGTCTGTGCTTATAGGTGACACTGACAAATAGATAAAGGGAATGGGGGGATGCTGATGAAACTATTAGGATGTGAAATTTGCCACAAGGTACAATAAGGTATCTAAATAATAAATATGAGTTTAATTTCTTCAGGTCTGAATTGCTCAGAATTCCCATGTTAAGCAGTCAAATTCTGCAAGTGAAAAGTAAACTTAGCCTGCAATAAAGATGCAGCAGAGCTCCCTGAACAGGGCAGGCACCATCCCTTGTCGCTTGGGGATTTGTTTTTCAGACAATGTTTGGTAAAACTAAATTTATTCTTACTTTTGTTTGAAAATGATGAATCTACAGAACACATTTTTGACCTACTGAGGTATTCGTGGTCAACAAGCAGCTCTTCTGGTGAAAAAAAGCTGTGTCAATCATGTCCACACAGGCAATTTTGGAGGCAGAGCTGTAATACATCAGGTAACTGACACTCTCTGTGCCTGTTTGATTGCTTGTTGCCAAGGTTTTCACACGGCAGCAACAGCTGCCACCACCTTTCCAAAGGAGTTTTGGCAGTGGAATTGGTGCATTCATTTTATTTCAGAGCTTAGCAATTGCATTGAGGACAAGTTGTGCTTTATAAGGTTATAGCAAGATATTTGTCTGCACATCTCAGAGGATCCCAGGACCATAAGCTTATGGTTACAGAGACAGAGGATCCCAGGACCATAGGCTTATGGTTACAGAGACAGAGGATCCCAGGACCATAAGCTTATGGTTACAGAGACAGAGGATCCCAGAACCATAGGCTTATGGTTACAGAGACAGAGGATCCCAGGACCATAAGCTTATGGTTACAGAGACAGAGGATCCCAGGGCCATAGGCTTATGGTTACAGAGACAGAGGATCCCAGGACCATAGGCTTATGGTTACAGAGACAGAGGATCCCAGGACCATAAGCTTATGGTTACAGAGACAGAGGATCCCAGGACCATAGGCTTATGGTTACAGAGACAGAGGATCCCAGGACCATAAGCTTATGGTTACAGAGACAGAGGATCCCAGGACCATAGGCTTATGGTTACAGAGACAGAGGATCCCAAGACCATAAGCTTATGGTTACAGAGACAGAGGATCCCAGGGCCATGGGCTTATGGTTACAGAGACAGAGGATCCCAGGGCCATGGGTTTATGGTTACAGAGACAGAGGATCCCAGGACCATGGGCTTATGGTTACAGAGACAGAGGATCCCAGGGCCATGGGTTTATGGTTACAGAGACAGAGGATCCCAGGACCATGGGCTTATGGTTACAGAGACAGAGGATCCCAGTGCCATAGGCTTATGGTTACAGAGACAAAAAAGAGCTGTTATCTGCAAATCTGTGTTCCTCAATTGCTACAAACCCCATACAAAGCACTAATATTCACAGTATGGGGCATTATTGAGCAGGCAGGTGATGACAGCCTGAACTGTACAGAAGAGATTTACCCAGAAAGAGTCAGACCAGGAGAGCCATGTGCTTGCCTGAGAGACCTCACTGCAGTCTGCATGGTGAGAGAGAGCGAGTTACTGCCACCAACAAGACATCATCTTTGCCTGCACACCTGCAAACCTTCATGCCATGGCTGGAGCCCTGGGAGGGCAGTGTCCTCCTGAGAAGGAACCAAGACCAGGTCAGAGACTGTGCTAGCCCCAGTACCCTGCCAGAGTCTTGGGGAAACTCCAAAAGCTTCCAATGGGTATTATGCCACTGACAGCTCCCTCCAAGCGCTGTGAGTACTGTGTGGAACTCTAATGCAGCCCTGGGAACCTGAGGTATCAGTTTGTGAGTAAATATTCTGCAAAGCCTCTTTGTAATTAAAGCCTTGAGTGACCTGTTCTAGTGGGAGGTGTCCCTGCTTATGGTGAGGGGTTGGAACTAGATGACCTTTGAGGTCCTTTCCAACTTAACCAATTCTATGATTTTCTTTGCTTTGGTTCTGTTTGCTCTGTTCACTCTGTATTGTGCCTTCTGCTTCAGAAGAAAGGAGCCTCTAGAGGCCCCTGGAGGGCAAGCAGTAAACTGACTCCCACCTAGGCAGGGAGGTTGAACTCGATCTCTGGAGGTCCCTTCCAACATCTAAAGTTCTTTATTAACCATTGGAATGGGCTGCCCAGGGAGGTGGTGGAGTTGGCTGGATGTTAGGAGGAAGTTGTTGTCAGAGAGAGTGATTGGCATTGGAATGGGCTGCCCAGGGAGGTGGTGGAGTCACTGTCCTTGGAGGTCTTCCAGCAAAGCCTGGCTAAGGCACCTAGTGCCATGGTCTGGTTGCTTGGCCAGGGCTGGGTGCTAGGTTGGACTGGCTGAGCTTGGAGGTCTCTTCCAACCTGCTTGATTCTATGATTCTATGGTCTAGTTGATTGGACAGGACTGGGGGATAGGTTGGACTGGATGAGCTTGGAGGTCTCTTCCAACCTGGTTGATTCTGTGGTTCTATGCTTAACTTTGATAGGGTATTGTGTACTTTGATTGGCTGCCTTTTCACTCTCTGCTTACAAGTGGACCAGGCCAGCAAAGGGGAGAGGTGGAGCCACTGGCCAGTAGCATTCAAGCATGCTGTACAGATGAAGGACATGGCAAACACTGATGTTTTTCACAGACTAAGTCATTAAAAATCCTCTCTCCTAATTTCATAAGAAAAGAAATGACAAAGGCACAGCAGGAGTCTATTCTCTTGACAGTGATTTAATAAAAGAAAATGATCTGAGCCATTTTCATTACTGCTTGGAAACTTTAATCTCGTGGACTTGGATTCCGTTCATGAAAACCTTCAGATCCCTTTATAAGCTACAGAAAACAAAGGGAATATTTGTAGTTTAATTATACATTTCAACATTTTGGAGAGTCAGAGCCAGCTTGGAAGAGTGTTGTGGCGTCTAAGTGAATGGCTGTTCAAGTAACAGGAGACACTGTCTCAACTACAGGCTAGGGACAGAGTGGCTGGAGAGCAGCTAGGAAGAAAGGGAGATGGGGGTACTGATAGATAGCAGGCTGAAGATGAGGCAGCAGTGCCCAGGTGGGCAGCAGAGCCAATGGCATCCTGGGCTGGCTCAGGTACAGTGTGGCCAGTAGGATGAAGGAGGTTATTCTGCCCCTGTGCTCAGCACTGCTCAGGCCACACCTTGAGTGCTGTGTCCAGTTCTGGGATCCTCAATTCAAGAGGGATGTTGAGGTGCTGGAAGGTGTTGAGAGAAGGGCAGCAAGGCTGGGGAGGGGCCTGGAGCACAGCCCTGTGAGGAGAGGCTGAGGGAGCTGGGGGTGTGCAGCCTGCAGCAGAGGAGGCTCAGGGCAGAGCTCATTGCTGTCTGCAGCTGCCTGAAAGGAGGCTGTAGCCAGGTGGGGTTGGGCTCTGCTGCCAGGCAAGCAGCAACAGAACAAGGGGACAGAGTGTCAAGTTGTGGCAGGGGAGGTCTAGGCTGGATGTTGTTAGGAAGTTGTTGTCAGAGAGAGTGATTGGCATTGGAATGGGCTGCCCAGGGAGGTGGTGGAGTGGCTGTGGCTGGAGGTGTTGAAGCCAAGCCTGGCTGAGGCACTTAGTGCCATGGTCTGGTTGCTTGGCCAGGGCTGGGTGCTAGGGTGGGCTGGATGAGCTTGGAGGTCACTTCCAACCTGGCTGATTCTATGAACACACTGTTAGTTTGCCATGGGACATTGATCTGGGCTTTGCACAGAATGGGATCTCTGAGAAGGAAATGGTTTCCCTATATTGCCTTCTCTCTATACTGCTATTAACTTGTGAAAAAGGACAGTCAGATTTTTCTGTTGTCTTTAGCAATCTCAGACCCATTTTGGTTGGGAAATACTTTTAAGATCATAGAATCATAGAACAGTTTAGATTGGAAGGGACCTCAAAGATCATCCAGTTCCAATCCCACACAGGGACACCTCCCACTAGAACAAGTAGCTCAAGGCCTCATCCAAACTGGCCTTGAACACCTCCAGGGAGGTTGTGGAGCACAGAATCACCCAATGTGATCAAAGATCAAAGATCAAAGATCACATTGGGTGCTTCTGTGCTCCATAACCTCCCTGGGCAACCTGTGCCAGTGTCTCACCACCCTCAATGTAAAGAACTTCTTACTGATCTGTGGTTTTAATCTCCCTCTTCCTGTTTAAACCCATTACTCCTCATCCTGCCATTACAAGACTTTTTCAATAGTCCCTCCCCAGCCTTCCTCTAGGTCCCCTTCATATACTGGAAGGCCACTATAAGGTCTCCTCAAAGCCTTTTCTTCTCCAGGAAACACCACAGCTCCAAAAGCAGCTGTGAAAACAAACAGCAGAGGATTACACCCAGCATCCATCCTACCAGACACCACCAATGTCATGAATGCTGATAGGAATTCTGGCAAAGCCATTAAAAATCCAGCCCTTCAAGACTCTTAAATTAAGGGTGCATGATTCTCCCGGGGGAACTCTTGAAATCAAGCTCCATATCAACTCTGGACACCAAATAAACTGTCTACATTTAGCCCACACCTGAGATTGAACTACAGAAGTTGTTCCATCAGCCCACATCACCTCCCCAGTGAAGACAGGAGGCTGGGGAGAGAATAGAAGGGCCTCAGGTTGAAAGGATAACAAGTGTAGTGAGACAGCAAACCTAACATCCTCATGTCAACACAAAGTCTACAGGGTTCTAGTCAGCTTAGTGAGCATGCTATGGCCACAAGAAAGAGGAAAGCAGTCTGCACAGCAGGCTCTGTTGCCAGCAAACTTCCCCTCTCATACTGAGCATGATGCTTATGACATGGAACACACCTGTAGCCAGCTTGGATCAGCTGCCCTGGATTTTTTCCCCTCCCTCAGCTCAGTGGCTGAGTGGAAACTGCTAGTGGCCTGCAGACTATGGGAATCCATAATGGTGAGTTGAGAGCAGTCCTATGGAGAAGGATTTGGAGGTATTCTTGAAAGTCTTTTCCAACCTTAATGATTTTGTGATGCTTTTGTTAAGCACTGGCCCAGGCTGCCCAGGGAACTGGTTGAGTCACCATTCCTGGAGGGAATTCAAAGATGTGTAGATGTGGTACTGAGAGATGTGGTTTAGCAGTCACCTGGCACTGCTGGGTTATCAGTTGTACTCAATGATCCTAAAGATCTCTTCCAACCTAAATGATTCTGTGAATCAAGCAGGTTGGAAGAGACCTCCAAGCTCAGCCAGTCCAACCTAGCACCCAGCCCTGGCCAATCAACCAGACCATGGCACTAAGTGCCTCAGCCAGGCTTTGCTTCAACACCTCCAGGCACAGAGACTCCACCACCTCCCTGGGCAGCCCATTCCAATGGCACTATTCACTGTGACACTATTAACAACCAACCCTTTAAATCCATGGATCCTAGGAGTACTCCATCTGGGAAGGAAGGAGGGAAGGAGGGAAGGAAGGAAGGAAGGAAGGAAGGAAGGAAGGAAGGAAGGAAGGAAGGAAGGAAGGAAGGAAGGAAGGAAGGAAGGCAAGCAAAGGAAGAAAGGAGGAAATGGAGGGAAGGAAGGGGAAGAAAGGAAAGGGAAGGAAGGAAGGAAGGAAGGAAGGAAGGAAGGAAGGAGGGAAGGAAGGAAGGAAGGAAAGGAAGGAAGGAAGGCAAGCAAAGGAAGAAAGGAGGAAATGGAGGGAAGGAAGGGGAAGAAAGGAAAGGGAAGGAAGGAAGGAAGGAAGGAAGGAAGGAAGGAAGGAAGGAAGGAAGGAAGGAAGGAAGGGAGGGAGGAAGGAAAGAAGGAATTTGGAAGGAAGGAAGGAAGGAAGGAAGGAAGGAAGGAAGGAAGGAAGGAAGGAAGGAAGGAAGGAAGGAAGGAAGAGGGAGGATTTATCAGCTTTGCCTCCTCAGCTCTGCATGTGGTGCATTCCTGAAGACAATTCTGTACCTATTACTGAGCAAAAAAACTTGTCATGGCAGAGTGCTTGAACCCACAGTGCTACCACACAGATCAAATCTGCCTGGAGCAGAACCTCAACCCTGACATGTGGCTAACCTTGGATTTGTGTCTGTTAGTTCCCCACTAGATTTGATCCAGTGTTTATTCAGTGAAGCAATTCAATTAGAAACTCTTTTTATTTTCTTTCTGAGGAGTGTAAAATGCTAATTGTAGCTGAAATGCCTTTGAGTGATTCTGTTCTAATGTCACATTTCCATAAAGCCTCTACAGTTGGCTTTCTGCTAAAAGAGTCCAACAGTAGAACAAAAGTAGTACAAAAGTGTCATTAGTGTTTTGAATGCTAGACTTGGAGTGGGCTATGACCTTGCTGGCTAAATCACAGAAGAAAAGTAAGGTCCTTTTCTCCCAAAGTGTATCATATAAGAGAAGAGACAACAGATTGCTGCAGACATTTGGAGAAATGTGAAGAAACTGTGAGAGAATATTAATGAATGTGATAAGCCAACTTCTCAGCACACTGCTGTGTATCTGCCACCCAGTTTTGAGTAGAAAGTGATTGAATGAAACACAATTTCAACACTATGGTCCTTGGGCTCCCAGAATCTTACTGAGTTTTAAACCTCAGCACAGAATCAGAGAATCAGTTTGGAAGAGACCTCCAAGCTCATCCAGTCCAACCTAGCACCCAGCCCTATCCAGTCAACCAGACCATGGCACTAAGTGCCCCAGCCAGGCTTTGCTTGAGCACCCCCAGGGACAGAGATTCCACCACCTCCCTGGGCAGCCCATTCCAATGCCAATCACTCTCTCTGCCAACAACTTCCTAACAACATCCAGCCTAGACCTCCTCTGCCACAACTTGACACTCTGTCCCCTTCTTCTGTTGCTGCTTGCCTGGCAGCAGAGCCCAACCCCACCTGGCTACAGCCTCCCTTCAGGGAGTTGTAGCCAGCAATGAGCTCTGCCCTGAGCCTCCTCTTCTGCAGGCTGCACACCCCCAGCTCCCTCAGTCTCTTCTCACAGGGCTGTGCTCCAGGCCCCTCTCGAGCTGTGTTGCCCTTCTCTGGACACCTTCCAGTACCTCAACATCTCTCTTGAATTGAGGAGCCCAGAACTGGACACAGCACTGCAGGTGTGGCCTGAGCAGTGCTGAGCACAGGAGATAAAATTAGCTGGTTAGTAGTACAAGTTCAGCTCTCATTGATCAAACACTGTTTGTGCAATGTTTTGAAACTACAATGCACTGCCAGAGTGGTAAATGTTGTTATTATTATTGCTGTTATTATTGCTATTATTATTATTATTATTATTAAAAGGCTTGAGCTCTGTGGTAAAGGGTTGGACTTGATGACCTGTGAGGTCTCTTCCAACCCTGATAATACTGTGATACTGTGATACTGTATATGGTGAGAAAGAAGGTAAGGAGGTCAGGGTATTGTTTCATTCTCCTCCTTTCAGTTTCTGGCACTGCACTTTTCTTCAGCAGAACTGACCCTGAACCAGTGGTAGGTGCAGATGGGACCATTATTCTTTACCGCTTCATTTGTTTTGCTTTAACAAATGACTCTGTTTTATTTCTTGCCTCATTCCTCTCCGCTCAGGGACAGTTTAGCCCTTCTGCAGGTGTTCACAGATGTTCAAAGACAGGGGTAATTTGTAATGAGTTCTCCACTCTCAGCCCCCCAGCCTGCTTTTGTCATCCATTCAGAAGTCTTTAAGTGAAGCTGAAATTAGATGAAAAAACTATAGCCTGGGATCTGGTGTCTTTAGTTTGTGAGCTGAATTTAGGCACTTAGAATGAAAATGCTAAGCAGGTAGAATCCAATTATCATTAAGTGGGTCAGATTTTGTATGGAGAGGGGGCCTCTTCCTTCTGCTTCTGAAGGTGCAGCAACATGTGATCCGAAGTGGAAATGTATGGAAGTAAATAAGATGCAATTCATGCATAGGCAAAAGCAGAGGTCCCAGATTTGTTTGTTTCCCACTGTGTATCTGGCATGAAATTGAATAGGCTGAATGTTAGGAGGAAGTTCTTGCCAGAAAGAGTGATTTGCCACTGGAGTGGGCTGCCCAGGGAGGTGGTGGAGTTGCTGTCTGTGGAGGTGTTCAAGCAAAGCTTAGATCAGGCACTTAGTGCCATGGTCTGGTTGATTGGCTAGAGCTGGGTGCTAGGTTGGACTGGGTGATCTTAGAGGTCTCTTCCCCAACCTGCTTGATTCTATGTATATATACATAAAGGTGTTAGCCATGAGTATAGGACCTTACCTCTTTTTATCTTCTCCTCCCTGCCCCAGTTTGCTCCACTGAGCAGAAGAAAACAAGTTCCTCATCTGGCTTTATAGCACCTAGAGTAGATTGATGAAGCTGATGAAAGGTCTAGAGAGCAGGTCTTGTGAGTAGCAGCCGAGGGACCTGTGGTTATTTGGCCTTGAGAATAGGAGGCTCAGAAGAGAACGTTTTGCTCTCTAAATGGGTGGGGGTTGTAGCAGGGCAGAGGTCAGACTCGTCTCCTATTAACAAGCAAAAGGACAGGAGGAAACAGCCTTATATTGCACCAGAGAGATTTTAAGTTGGATGATAGGAATAATGTCTTCCCTAAAGGAATTACCAAGCACTGGAACAGCCTGCCCAGGGCAATGGTGGAGGCACCATCTCTGGAAGGGATTAAAAGCCATATAGATGTATTTATGAGGGACATGACTTAGTGCTGGACATGGCACTGTGGTTGGAACTGTTGATCTTAAAAGTCTTTTCCAACCTAAACAATTCTATGTTTGCACAATCTTGAATTTGCAGCTATGTGGTGGCCTTGCATCACCAGGGAAAATGGCAGATGTGCTTCCTGAGCATATCCTCTACTCTGGTAGTTCAGATGGTCTCAAGAGTTGTATGCCTTTTATTTTGAGAGTTATTTGGGATCCAGGTATTCCTTCCTGAGTTTGAACCAAGAGATACCACATCAAAGATGTGCAGTGTTTTGACACCAGGTCCCACTGTTTCAGATCTAATGAACCAGGAAAAGCAAAACACTCTTCTTGGTCTTTCCCAGAGTTCTACATGCTCTGAACAGAGAATCATAGAATCATAGAATCAAGCAGGTTGGAAGAGACCTCCAAGATCATCCAGTCCAACCTAGCACCCAGCCCTGGCCAGTCATCTAGACCATGGCACTAAGTGCCTCAGACAGGCTTTTCTTGAACACCTCCAGGGATGGTGCCTTCACCACCTCCCTGGGCAGCCCATTCATCATCAACAACAGAAGGAGGGGACACAGTCTCAAGTTGTGGCAGGGGAGGTCTAGGTTGGATGTTAGGAGGAAGTTGTTGTCAGAGAGAGTGATTGGCATTGGAATGGGCTGCCCAGGGAGGTGGTGGAGTCCCTGTGCCTGGAGGTGTTGAAGCCAAGCCTGGCTGGGGCACTTAGTGCCATGGTCTGGTTGATTGTCTAGGGCTGGGTGCTGGGTTGGTCTGGATGATCTTGGAGGTCTCTTCCAACCTGGTTGATTCTATGATTCTAACAATTAGCAGTTTATATAGCAATGAGGAATTAATGAATTTCCATAATAAATAAATCTATTTCTTTCTAAATATTACTATTTCAGGCAGCTGTGGAAAACAAAACAATTTCATCATAACAAAACTGCAATGTTGCTGCTGCTCTTAGGTTAGGCACTGATAGTACTGAAATAAGCAGTGTCCCAATAGAGATGGATGGCAAATTCTGCAGCACAATCAAGTGTAAAGCCAAATGTCTTACTGCATATTCATCTTTGGACTGCCTTCAAGTCTTCTTTAGCTCCTCTATTTTCAATATGATAATAGACTTTTCTCCATGTGGACTCATTGTTGCCATGAAATAGAATTTGCCTACACACAAAGTGTTCCTATGATGTGTGAGGGCAGAATTCATCAAAACAATTGAGCTAGGAGCAGGGTTATCACTTGCTTTTTGCTCCTTTATTCTCCTCTTTCTGCATTTGAATTGTTAAACAGAAGCTCTGCTGCTGTGTCAAGGAGTGTCTCACAAAAGCTCTTGCTCTAGTGCTACACCTAGATATGAGTTAGTTTTATATCACTCAATATGAGGGTTACTTATTTGTACTGAGGCTTATTTTTTGAGCTCTTAATGACAAGGATGGCCCAGAGTTTGAGGAATAACTCCACTGGCAGAGTTACTACAACACTGCTGTCTTTGGTACCGATCAGATCAAACTTTCAGGTAACTTTTGTTCAGAAAGGCATGAGAAAATAACTCCCTCTTTTGTCACCTCTTCCAAGAATCCATCAGCTGCCACTGTGGTTGTCACACCGGCAAGACAGCCTTCCTCTCCTCTTTTGAAACCCCTCCTAGACATGAAACATCTCCCTCCACACAGAGGAAATTCTTCCCATTTAATTACACTCGTGGTGAAAACAGGGAACAGAAGTTTCTCTCCTGCAGCACCGGTCTGGGTTGGTTTGTGCTTTCTTTCTTTTTGTTTCTCTTGTCTTTCATACTCCTCAGCGGTTGTTTCAACTCTAGGCTTTGCCTGGCAGCACTTTGGAGCAGAAGGTATTGCAGGAAGAAAGAGGAGCATCTCAGCTGGGCTGTTACCTTGAGACTCATCTGATATCTTTCTATTCCTGGCTCCAAGGCTGACTTGGATGACCTTCAGCTCATCCTGCCTATTGTCCTCATTTATCAAACAGGAGATACTTTATCTTATGCTATAAAGCACTTTGAAATCCACAGCTATATGGATTTTATCTGGTACCAAGTGTTGGTGGAAAGCATAGGTAATGAGGGGAAATCTGAAGTTGTCTTTTATCTCCTGTAGTCATAAAGAATCCTGACTGATATATTTAGATATTTATATCTTTTAATTATTGAGATAAAAAGGAAATACAGAACTTAGAATCATAGAATTATCCAGATTGGAAGTGACCTCCAAGCTCATCCAGTCCAACCTAGCCCCCAGCCCTGGCCAATCAACCAGACCATGGCACTAAGTGCCCCAGCCAGGCTTGGCTTCAACACCTCCAGCCACAGCCACTCCACCACCTCCCTGGGCAGCCCATTCCAATGCCAATCACTCTCTCTGACAACAACTTCCTCCTAACAGCCAGCCTAGACCTGCCCTGCCACAACTTGACACTCTGTCCCCTTCTTCTGTTGCTTCTTGCCTGGCAGAAGAGACCAACCCCACCTGGCTACAGCCTCCCTTCAGGGAGTTGTAGACAGCAATGAGCTCTGCCCTGAGCCTCCTCTTCTGCAGGCTGCACACCCCCAGCTCCCTCAGCCTCTCCTCTCAGGGCTCTGCTCCAGGCCCCTCTCCAACTGTGTTGCCCTTCTCTGGACACCTTCCAGCACCTCAACATCTCTCTTGAATTGAGGAGCCCAGAACTGGACACAGCACTCAAGGGGTGGCCTGAGCAGTGCTGAGCACAGGGGCAGAAGAACCTCCCTTGTCCTGCTGCCCACACTGCTCCTGAGCCAGCCCAGGATGCCATTGGCTCTGCTGCCCACCCTAGACTCTATGATTCTAAACCATGTTTTCCCCACCTCCTTGATTGAATGCAGCAGTATTTCAGTGCCACAAGTCAAGCTAAATCTTTTTTCATTGCAAAACTAGCACCTTGACACAACCAATATAATAACAATAAAGCCCCAAACCCTTGGGGGAGCAAAAAAAAGCCCAACCAAGATGTCAGAAATGAGTGCTTATGCAAGGATAGAGTTCTTGCTTGTGCCATTCCTTTTAAATAATTCCTCTCTAATTGGTAACCCAATGTAATGGGTAAGTGAACATACTTCACAGCAGCAGCTGTTGGATGTTCAATGACTGGAAAATACCATGATGGTTAAGTGTGTGGAGTACTCATCCCATCAGTAAGAGTAAGTTAATCATATACAATTCAGTGAACAGTAGTGTTGCATTTGCAGAGCAGTGGGCTGCCTTTTAATTGTTGTAGGTCTTTTTCAATGTCTTGCAGCATCTTTTGTCTCAGCTGTAGCAGTTTTGGTTGCATCCCTAAAACTGTCAGTCTTCCTTCTTTTTTTTTTTTTGCAAGGGCCTAACAATTCCTCCTTCACAATGCAGCTTAAATTGGACCAGATGCTGCATCAATAGAACAGTCTGCCCATCTCAGAGGCATTAAGCCCAAAATTATTTAGAAAATTGAAGCCTTTAACATACTCTGGATTAATGTGATTAAGTAGAGCTTGCTTTAATTCATAGCCATCTATTCCTTTATTAATAGCCATTTCATCAACAGGAGCAGCACATATGGGTACAAGATGACTGAAAGTTAAATTGATTGCTGCAAGCCTGTAAAAGAAGCATTTAATGTTACAATAATAACTGATGGAAGACTTCACTGTGGGGCATTGGAGATAGATTTAGACCAGCTTATATGACACTGTTTATTAACTGATTTCCTTTTTCACATAAGCTTACTAAATGAAAGTGTTTCATTTCTTTCTTTATTTCTTTCTTTCTCTTCCTTCCTCCCTCCCTTCCTTTCTTTTGTTCTTTCATTCTTTCATTCTCTCTCCCTCTTCCATTCTTTCTTTCCTTTCTTCTTTCTTTCTCTCATTCTCTTGTTCTTTCTTTCTTTCTTTCTTTCTTTCTTTCTTTCTTTCTTTCTTTCTTTCTTTCTTTCTTTCTTTCTTTCTTTCTTTCTCTCTTTCTTTCTTTCTTTCTTTCTTTCTTTCTTTCTTTCTTTCTTTCTTTCTTTTTCTTTCTTTCCTTCTCTTGTTCTTTCTTTCTCTTTCTCTCTCTCTTTCTCTCTTTCCTTCTTTCCTTCTCTCATTCTTTCTTTCCTTCTCTCATTCTCTCTCTTTCTTTCTTTCTTTCTTTCTTTCTTTCTTTCTTTCTTTCTTTCTTTCTTTCCTTCCTTCCTTCCTTCCTTCCTTCCTTCCTTCCTTCCTTCCTTCCTTCCTTCCTTCCTTCCTTCCTTCCTTCCTTCCTTCCTTCCTTCCTTCCTTCCTTCCTTCCTTCCTTTTCTCTCTCTTCTCCCTCTCTTTCTCTCTTCTTTCTCTATTTCTCTCTCTCTCTCAGTACATTCTGTAATTCTGTGGTTCTGTCATCTCATTGAGGGTTGGGAGGCTCTACAGAAGGACCTGGACAGGCTGAGTCAATTGGCCAAGGCCAATGGGATGAAGTTCAGTGCCAAGTGCTGGGTCCTGCACTTGGGTCACAACAGCCCCATGCACTGCTACAGGCTTGTGGAAGTGTAGCTGGAAACTGCTTGCTGGGAAGGTACCCAGGGATGTTAGTTGACAGATGTCTGAAGATGATCCAATGTGTGTGCCAAGGTGGCCAAGGAGGCCAACAGCATCCTGGCCTGTATCAGCAATAGTGTGGCCAGCAGGACAAGGGCAGCAATCATCCCCCCTGGTGAGGCCATATCTCAAATAGTGGTCTCAGTTTTGGGCCCTTTATGCCAAGAGGGACATTGTGGGGCTGAAGGGTGTCAAAAAACCCCACTGAAGCTGGTGAAGGGTCTAGAGAACAAGTCTTGTGAAGAGCAGCTGAGGCACCTGCAGTTGTTTAGCCTGAGAAAAGAAGCTGAGGGGAGGCCTTCTCTCTGTAACTCTGAAAGGAGGTTGTAGTGAGATGGTGTCTGTCTCATCTCCCAGGCAGGTAACAAGTATAAGACAAGCCCTTCCCCAGCTTGCTTGACCTTCTCTGCACTTGCTCCAACACCTCCACATCTCTCTTGTATTGAGGTGCCCCAAACAGTACACAGTACTCAAGATATGACCTCACCAGAGCTGAGTACAAGGGGACAATCCCCTCCCTACTTCTGCTGAACACAGCATTTCTAATGCAAGCCAGAACAGAATCTCCAATCACAGAATCATAGAGTCACAGAATCTCTTAGACTGGCAAAGCCCTTCAAGCTCCTCGAGTCCAGTCATTAGCTTCACACTGACAACTCCTTGACTAACCCAAATCCCTCAGCACAACATCTCACCATTACGAATTGCTATGGTTGGAAAGGACCACCAGGATCATCCAGTCCAACCTTCATCCCAGCATCCTTCATCACTGGACCATAGCCTCAAGCACCACATCCACTCTCCTCTTAAACACCTCCAGGGATGGTGACTCCACCACCTCCTTGGGCAGCCTGTTCCAGTGGCTGACCACCTGCTCAGGAAAGAGCTTCCTCCCAAGAGCCAACCTAAACCTCCCCTGACACAACTTGAGGCCATTTCCTCTTGTCCTATCATTAGTAATCTGGGAGAAGAGACCAGCTCCAGCCTCACTACAACCTCCTTCTAGGTAGTTGTAGAGGGCAATAAGGTCCCCTCTCAGCCTCCTCTTCTCCAGACTAAACACCCCCAGCTCCTTCAGCTGCCCCTCATAGGTGATGTTTGCCAGACCTCTCCCCATCCTCTTCATGCCCTTCTCTGCACCCGCTCCAGCACCTCAGTGTCCCTCCTATACCGTGGTGACCAAAACTGGACACAGTACTCGAGGTGTGGTCTCACAAGTGCTGAGTACGAAGGAGTGGCATCTGTGAGAAAGAAATTTGTGCCTCTAATTCTGCCAAATTTGATGTTATTAAATTCAAAAAGATCTTACAGTGATGGGTACTGGGACAATGAACATAAATGTCAGCACAGTGATTCTCTGGGCTTGAGTCTATTATTACCTTAAATTTGTTTTTGTTTTGTTTTGTTTTGTTTTTTTAATGGACTAACAATAATTATTATTATTAATTAATATTTTAAAATCTCATTAGGGTAATCATCTTCTAAGTACATTTAGGCATCCAAATTGGGCATTTCTTTGAGGCTGACTGAACGTCAAGGAATATTGGTTTGACTTGAATGAAAACCTTTGCTTTGCTTTCCTCCTATGTTCCCATTGAAATGGGGATTTTAGAAAGGACAGGAGTGGCCTGGAATTTCAAACTCTTGGTTTCTGACTTGTTGAATAGAAATAATGGGCAGTCAAACACAATGAATGTTCCTTAGGTTTAAGCAGGAGGTAATTGTGAAATGCAACTACTGTGAAGTGCAAGATTTACATTTTAGCAACTTAAAAAAATAGGGAGGGAGAAATATTGTTTGCTAAATGTAGGTATAAACAGCACACTCTGTGCTGGAGTTGCTTTGAATTCATGTTAGCAGTGGCTGAAATAAAGCTTGCTCTAATTGGCCTATTACAGCACAATTAACCGTAGAGTCATAGAATCAAGCAGGTTGGAAGAGATCTCCAAGATCATCCAGCCCAACCTAGCACCCAGCCCTGGCCAATCAACCAGACCATGGCACTAAGTGCCTCAGCCAGGCTTTGCTTCATCACCTCCAGGGATGACAACTCCACCACCATTCCAAAGCCAATCACTCTCTCTGCCAACAACTTCCTCCTAACATCCAGCCTGTACCTCCCCTGGCACAGCTTGAGGCTGTGTCCCCTTGTTCTGTTGCTGCTTGCCTGGGAGAAGAGCCCAACCCCACCTGGCTACAGCCTCCCTTCAGGTAGTTGTAGAGAGCCTTTTACAGAGTGCCCTACAACATCCTTACCTCTGTCTTAAGGCAGGAAGGCCCTGTGCAAGGAGATCCTGTGCTGTCAGACCCTGTGTCCTGGAGGAGCCCACTGTGGGGCTGAGGTGATATGCCTGGGAACATGGTGGGGTTGGCATCAGCTAAAGGCCCACTTTGGGAGGATGGTGCCCAGCGTTGCAGGGGTCACTGTTGCTTTATATGTGGGGCTGTGTCTGTGAGTCCAGCATAGACTCATCTCTCCTGGCTCCCCTGCCAAGGGGCTGCTTCCTGTGTTCCCCAGGGGAGTCAGCCTCTGCGATTGCCTTTGTGGCTGAGAGCGACTGAAGCCTGGGGATGGCTTGGTGCCCTTCAGGGCTTGGTGGATCTGATTTGTGTGTTTGTGATGCTTTTGCAGTTGTGTGGTGCCAGTTCCTGGTGCCTCCTGCACTCCATCCCCATCCCATATAGGCAAGGACAGGTACTGGTTAAAGAAATTTTAATGTAGAGTGAACAAAGTTTAGAAACACATCCCCAACCCACCCTCAAAGCCAGCTGATGCCTGAAATAAGTGTCACCTGGGTCCTCCTCAAACTGCTGTGTCCCCCTCAACAACACCAGTATCTCCCTATCCCTACCCCTGCAAATGCCCTCCTGCCACAGCAGTGGCTTCAGGACTCTTGCTCTTGCCCCTACTCTTTAGCAAGGAGCCATTTTGCTGCCTCTGCTGGCACTTTTGCAGCCTGGTGTTGTTGTGAGACGTGGTGCTGTGGACTGGTGGCTCTTTGTCCTGACATGCTGCCATGGGAGGTCAGGTGCATAGTCCAGAAACACAGCAGTGCTGTGGACATCATCCATGTAGACATCAGTTGGCAGGAGATGCCAGTGGCTGGTGAGATGGCATCATCCATGAGGACATCATCTGCAAGAGAGATGTCAAAGCTTGGTGAGGTGGCACAATCCACGTGGAAATAATTTGCCAGGGAGATGTCAGTGGCTGATGGGGTGGCATCACTCATGTGGATATCAGTTCTGAGGGAGATGTCAATGTCTGGAGAGGTGGCATCATCCATATGTGGACATCATTTGCCAGGGAGATGCCCCTACCTGCTGAGGTGGCATCATCCATGTGGACATAAGTTGCTAAGGAGATGCCCCAACCTGCTAAGGTGGCATCATCCATGTGGACATCAGTTTCAAGGGAGATGTCAAAACCTGGTGAGGTGGCACAATCCCTGAGGAACCGATTTGCCAGGGAGATGCCAGCGTCTGGTGAAGCAGCATCATCCATGTGGGCATCAGTTCTGAGGGAGATGCCAATGTCTGGAGAGGTGGCATCAACCATGTGGATATTAGTTGGAAGGAAGATGCCAATGCCTGGTAAGATGGGATCAACTATGTGGACATCAGTTGAAAAGGAGATACAAATACCTAGTAAAGTAGCATCATCCGTGTGAACATGAATTGCCAGGGAGATGCCCATGCTTGGGGAGGTAGCATCATCTGTGCAGACATAAGTTGCAAGGGATATGCCAGAGCCTGGTGAGATCGCAACATCCATGGGGAAATCACCTGCAAGGAAGATGACAGTGGGTGGTGAGAGAGCATCATCAATGTGGACAACAATTGGAAAAGAGACGCCAGTGCCTGGTGATGTGGCATCATTAATGTGGACATACATATAAAAGGGACATACATTACCGTACCTGCTGAGGTGGCATCCAGCTTTTGGTGACCAGTTGGAAGGGAGATGCGAAGGTCTGGTGATGTAGCGACATCCCTATGGAGATGAGTTGGTAGCGATTTGCCAGTGCGTGGTGCTGTAGCAGCATCCATGCGGACATGAGTGGTAAGGGAGATGGCCGTGGGCGATGAGTTGGCATCCTCCTTTGGGTGATCGTCTGGCAGGGAGTTTCCAAGGCCTGGTCAAGTACCCTCGTCCATATGGACATGAGTTGGTAGCCAGCTGCCAAATCGTGGCGACGTAGCATCATCCATATGCACATAATTTCGAATGTAGATGGCTGTTGGCTATGAGTTGGCGTCCTCCTTTCGGTGACCTGTTGGCAGGGAGATACGAAGGTCTGGTGATGTAGCGGCATCCATATGGAGATGAGTATGTAGCGATTTGCCAGTGCGTGGTGCTGTAGCAGCATCCATGCGGACATGAGTGGTAAGGGAGATGGCCGTGGGTGATGAGTTGGCATCCTCCTTTGGGTGATCGTCTGGCAGGGAGTTTCCAAGGCCTGGTCAAGTACCCTCGTCCATATGGACATGAGTTGGTAGCCAGCTGCCAAATCGTGGCGACGTAGCATCATCCATATGCACATAATTTCGAATGTAGATGGCTGTTGGCTATGAGTTGGCGTCCTCCTTTCGGTGACCTGTTGGCAGGGAGATACGAAGGTCTGGTGATGTAGCGGCATCCATATGGAGATGAGTATGTAGCGATTTGCCAGTGCGTGGTGCTGTAGCAGCATCCATGCGGACATGAGTGGTAAGGGAGATGGCCGTGGGCGATGAGTTGGCATCCTCCTTTGGGTGATCGTCTGGCAGGGAGTTTCCAAGGCCTGGTCAAGTACCCTCGTCCATATGGACATGAGTTGGTAGCCAGCTGCCAAATCGTGGCGACGTAGCATCATCCATATGCACATAATTTCGAATGTAGATGGCTGTTGGCTATGAGTTGGCGTCCTCCTTTCGGTGACCTGTTGGCAGGGAGATACGAAGGTCTGGTGATGTAGCGGCATCCATATGGAGATGAGTATGTAGCGATTTGCCAGTGCGTGGTGCTGTAGCAGCATCCATGCGGACATGAGTGGTAAGGGAGATGGCCGTGGGCGATGAGTTGGCATCCTCCTTTGGGTGATCGTCTGGCAGGGAGTTTCCAAGGCCTGGTCAAGTACCCTCGTCCATATGGACATGAGTTGGTAGCCAGCTGCCAAATCGTGGCGACGTAGCATCATCCATATGCACATAATTTCGAATGTAGATGGCTGTTGGCTATGAGTTGGCGTCCTCCTTTCGGTGACCTGTTGGCAGGGAGATACGAAGGTCTGGTGATGTAGCGGCATCCATATGGAGATGAGTATGTAGCGATTTGCCAGTGCGTGGTGCTGTAGCAGCATCCATGCGGACATGAGTGGTAAGGGAGATGGCCGTGGGCGATGAGTTGGCATCCTCCTTTGGGTGATCGTCTGGCAGGGAGTTTCCAAGGCCTGGTCAAGTACCCTCGTCCATATGGACATGAGTTGGTAGCCAGCTGCCAAATCGTGGCGACGTAGCATCATCCATATGCACATAATTTCGAATGTAGATGGCTGTTGGCTATGAGTTGGCGTCCTCCTTTCGGTGACCTGTTGGCAGGGAGATACGAAGGTCTGGTGATGTAGCGGCATCCATATGGAGATGAGTATGTAGCGATTTGCCAGTGCGTGGTGCTGTAGCAGCATCCATGCGGACATGAGTGGTAAGGGAGATGGCCGTGGGCGATGAGTTGGCATCCTCCTTTGGGTGATCGTCTGGCAGGGAGTTTCCAAGGCCTGGTCAAGTACCCTCGTCCATATGGACATGAGTTGGTAGCCAGCTGCCAAATCGTGGCGACGTAGCATCATCCATATGCACATAATTTCGAATGTAGATGGCTGTTGGCTATGAGTTGGCGTCCTCCTTTCGGTGACCTGTTGGCAGGGAGATACGAAGGTCTGGTGATGTAGCGGCATCCATATGGAGATGAGTATGTAGCGATTTGCCAGTGCGTGGTGCTGTAGCAGCATCCATGCGGACATGAGTGGTAAGGGAGATGGCCGTGGGCGATGAGTTGGCATCCTCCTTTGGGTGATCGTCTGGCAGGGAGTTTCCAAGGCCTGGTCAAGTACCCTCGTCCATATGGACATGAGTTGGTAGCCAGCTGCCAAATCGTGGCGACGTAGCATCATCCATATGCACATAATTTCGAATGTAGATGGCTGTTGGCTATGAGTTGGCGTCCTCCTTTCGGTGACCTGTTGGCAGGGAGATACGAAGGTCTGGTGATGTAGCGGCATCCATATGGAGATGAGTATGTAGCGATTTGCCAGTGCGTGGTGCTGTAGCAGCATCCATGCGGACATGAGTGGTAAGGGAGATGGCCGTGGGCGATGAGTTGGCATCCTCCTTTGGGTGATCGTCTGGCAGGGAGTTTCCAAGGCCTGGTCAAGTACCCTCGTCCATATGGACATGAGTTGGTAGCCAGCTGCCAAATCGTGGCGACGTAGCATCATCCATATGCACATAATTTCGAATGTAGATGGCTGTTGGCTATGAGTTGGCGTCCTCCTTTCGGTGACCTGTTGGCAGGGAGATACGAAGGTCTGGTGATGTAGCGGCATCCATATGGAGATGAGTATGTAGCGATTTGCCAGTGCGTGGTGCTGTAGCAGCATCCATGCGGACATGAGTGGTAAGGGAGATGGCCGTGGGCGATGAGTTGGCATCCTCCTTTGGGTGATCGTCTGGCAGGGAGTTTCCAAGGCCTGGTCAAGTACCCTCGTCCATATGGACATGAGTTGGTAGCCAGCTGCCAAATCGTGGCGACGTAGCATCATCCATATGCACATAATTTCGAATGTAGATGGCTGTTGGCTATGAGTTGGCGTCCTCCTTTCGGTGACCTGTTGGCAGGGAGATACGAAGGTCTGGTGATGTAGCGGCATCCATATGGAGATGAGTATGTAGCGATTTGCCAGTGCGTGGTGCTGTAGCAGCATCCATGCGGACATGAGTGGTAAGGGAGATGGCCGTGGGCGATGAGTTGGCATCCTCCTTTGGGTGATCGTCTGGCAGGGAGTTTCCAAGGCCTGGTCAAGTACCCTCGTCCATATGGACATGAGTTGGTAGCCAGCTGCCAAATCGTGGCGACGTAGCATCATCCATATGCACATAATTTCGAATGTAGATGGCTGTTGGCTATGAGTTGGCGTCCTCCTTTCGGTGACCTGTTGGCAGGGAGATACGAAGGTCTGGTGATGTAGCGGCATCCATATGGAGATGAGTATGTAGCGATTTGCCAGTGCGTGGTGCTGTAGCAGCATCCATGCGGACATGAGTGGTAAGGGAGATGGCCGTGGGCGATGAGTTGGCATCCTCCTTTGGGTGATCGTCTGGCAGGGAGTTTCCAAGGCCTGGTCAAGTACCCTCGTCCATATGGACATGAGTTGGTAGCCAGCTGCCAAATCGTGGCGACGTAGCATCATCCATATGCACATAATTTCGAATGTAGATGGCTGTTGGCTATGAGTTGGCGTCCTCCTTTCGGTGACCTGTTGGCAGGGAGATACGAAGGTCTGGTGATGTAGCGGCATCCATATGGAGATGAGTATGTAGCGATTTGCCAGTGCGTGGTGCTGTAGCAGCATCCATGCGGACATGAGTGGTAAGGGAGATGGCCGTGGGCGATGAGTTGGCATCCTCCTTTGGGTGATCGTCTGGCAGGGAGTTTCCAAGGCCTGGTCAAGTACCCTCGTCCATATGGACATGAGTTGGTAGCCAGCTGCCAAATCGTGGCGACGTAGCATCATCCATATGCACATAATTTCGAATGTAGATGGCTGTTGGCTATGAGTTGGCGTCCTCCTTTCGGTGACCTGTTGGCAGGGAGATACGAAGGTCTGGTGATGTAGCGGCATCCATATGGAGATGAGTATGTAGCGATTTGCCAGTGCGTGGTGCTGTAGCAGCATCCATGCGGACATGAGTGGTAAGGGAGATGGCCGTGGGCGATGAGTTGGCATCCTCCTTTGGGTGATCGTCTGGCAGGGAGTTTCCAAGGCCTGGTCAAGTACCCTCGTCCATATGGACATGAGTTGGTAGCCAGCTGCCAAATCGTGGCGACGTAGCATCATCCATATGCACATAATTTCGAATGTAGATGGCTGTTGGCTATGAGTTGGCGTCCTCCTTTCGGTGACCTGTTGGCAGGGAGATACGAAGGTCTGGTGATGTAGCGGCATCCATATGGAGATGAGTATGTAGCGATTTGCCAGTGCGTGGTGCTGTAGCAGCATCCATGCGGACATGAGTGGTAAGGGAGATGGCCGTGGGCGATGAGTTGGCATCCTCCTTTGGGTGATCGTCTGGCAGGGAGTTTCCAAGGCCTGGTCAAGTACCCTCGTCCATATGGACATGAGTTGGTAGCCAGCTGCCAAATCGTGGCGACGTAGCATCATCCATATGCACATAATTTCGAATGTAGATGGCTGTTGGCTATGAGTTGGCGTCCTCCTTTCGGTGACCTGTTGGCAGGGAGATACGAAGGTCTGGTGATGTAGCGGCATCCATATGGAGATGAGTATGTAGCGATTTGCCAGTGCGTGGTGCTGTAGCAGCATCCATGCGGACATGAGTGGTAAGGGAGATGGCCGTGGGCGATGAGTTGGCATCCTCCTTTGGGTGATCGTCTGGCAGGGAGTTTCCAAGGCCTGGTCAAGTACCCTCGTCCATATGGACATGAGTTGGTAGCCAGCTGCCAAATCGTGGCGACGTAGCATCATCCATATGCACATAATTTCGAATGTAGATGGCTGTTGGCTATGAGTTGGCGTCCTCCTTTCGGTGACCTGTTGGCAGGGAGATACGAAGGTCTGGTGATGTAGCGGCATCCATATGGAGATGAGTATGTAGCGATTTGCCAGTGCGTGGTGCTGTAGCAGCATCCATGCGGACATGAGTGGTAAGGGAGATGGCCGTGGGCGATGAGTTGGCATCCTCCTTTGGGTGATCGTCTGGCAGGGAGTTTCCAAGGCCTGGTCAAGTACCCTCGTCCATATGGACATGAGTTGGTAGCCAGCTGCCAAATCGTGGCGACGTAGCATCATCCATATGCACATAATTTCGAATGTAGATGGCTGTTGGCTATGAGTTGGCGTCCTCCTTTCGGTGACCTGTTGGCAGGGAGATACGAAGGTCTGGTGATGTAGCGGCATCCATATGGAGATGAGTATGTAGCGATTTGCCAGTGCGTGGTGCTGTAGCAGCATCCATGCGGACATGAGTGGTAAGGGAGATGGCCGTGGGCGATGAGTTGGCATCCTCCTTTGGGTGATCGTCTGGCAGGGAGTTTCCAAGGCCTGGTCAAGTACCCTCGTCCATATGGACATGAGTTGGTAGCCAGCTGCCAAATCGTGGCGACGTAGCATCATCCATATGCACATAATTTCGAATGTAGATGGCTGTTGGCTATGAGTTGGCGTCCTCCTTTCGGTGACCTGTTGGCAGGGAGATACGAAGGTCTGGTGATGTAGCGGCATCCATATGGAGATGAGTATGTAGCGATTTGCCAGTGCGTGGTGCTGTAGCAGCATCCATGCGGACATGAGTGGTAAGGGAGATGGCCGTGGGCGATGAGTTGGCATCCTCCTTTGGGTGATCGTCTGGCAGGGAGTTTCCAAGGCCTGGTCAAGTACCCTCGTCCATATGGACATGAGTTGGTAGCCAGCTGCCAAATCGTGGCGACGTAGCATCATCCATATGCACATAATTTCGAATGTAGATGGCTGTTGGCTATGAGTTGGCGTCCTCCTTTCGGTGACCTGTTGGCAGGGAGATACGAAGGTCTGGTGATGTAGCGGCATCCATATGGAGATGAGTATGTAGCGATTTGCCAGTGCGTGGTGCTGTAGCAGCATCCATGCGGACATGAGTGGTAAGGGAGATGGCCGTGGGCGATGAGTTGGCATCCTCCTTTGGGTGATCGTCTGGCAGGGAGTTTCCAAGGCCTGGTCAAGTACCCTCGTCCATATGGACATGAGTTGGTAGCCAGCTGCCAAATCGTGGCGACGTAGCATCATCCATATGCACATAATTTCGAATGTAGATGGCTGTTGGCTATGAGTTGGCGTCCTCCTTTCGGTGACCTGTTGGCAGGGAGATACGAAGGTCTGGTGATGTAGCGGCATCCATATGGAGATGAGTATGTAGCGATTTGCCAGTGCGTGGTGCTGTAGCAGCATCCATGCGGACATGAGTGGTAAGGGAGATGGCCGTGGGCGATGAGTTGGCATCCTCCTTTGGGTGATCGTCTGGCAGGGAGTTTCCAAGGCCTGGTCAAGTACCCTCGTCCATATGGACATGAGTTGGTAGCCAGCTGCCAAATCGTGGCGACGTAGCATCATCCATATGCACATAATTTCGAATGTAGATGGCTGTTGGCTATGAGTTGGCGTCCTCCTTTCGGTGACCTGTTGGCAGGGAGATACGAAGGTCTGGTGATGTAGCGGCATCCATATGGAGATGAGTATGTAGCGATTTGCCAGTGCGTGGTGCTGTAGCAGCATCCATGCGGACATGAGTGGTAAGGGAGATGGCCGTGGGCGATGAGTTGGCATCCTCCTTTGGGTGATCGTCTGGCAGGGAGTTTCCAAGGCCTGGTCAAGTACCCTCGTCCATATGGACATGAGTTGGTAGCCAGCTGCCAAATCGTGGCGACGTAGCATCATCCATATGCACATAATTTCGAATGTAGATGGCTGTTGGCTATGAGTTGGCGTCCTCCTTTCGGTGACCTGTTGGCAGGGAGATACGAAGGTCTGGTGATGTAGCGGCATCCATATGGAGATGAGTATGTAGCGATTTGCCAGTGCGTGGTGCTGTAGCAGCATCCATGCGGACATGAGTGGTAAGGGAGATGGCCGTGGGCGATGAGTTGGCATCCTCCTTTGGGTGATCGTCTGGCAGGGAGTTTCCAAGGCCTGGTCAAGTACCCTCGTCCATATGGACATGAGTTGGTAGCCAGCTGCCAAATCGTGGCGACGTAGCATCATCCATATGCACATAATTTCGAATGTAGATGGCTGTTGGCTATGAGTTGGCGTCCTCCTTTCGGTGACCTGTTGGCAGGGAGATACGAAGGTCTGGTGATGTAGCGGCATCCATATGGAGATGAGTATGTAGCGATTTGCCAGTGCGTGGTGCTGTAGCAGCATCCATGCGGACATGAGTGGTAAGGGAGATGGCCGTGGGCGATGAGTTGGCATCCTCCTTTGGGTGATCGTCTGGCAGGGAGTTTCCAAGGCCTGGTCAAGTACCCTCGTCCATATGGACATGAGTTGGTAGCCAGCTGCCAAATCGTGGCGACGTAGCATCATCCATATGCACATAATTTCGAATGTAGATGGCTGTTGGCTATGAGTTGGCGTCCTCCTTTCGGTGACCTGTTGGCAGGGAGATACGAAGGTCTGGTGATGTAGCGGCATCCATATGGAGATGAGTATGTAGCGATTTGCCAGTGCGTGGTGCTGTAGCAGCATCCATGCGGACATGAGTGGTAAGGGAGATGGCCGTGGGCGATGAGTTGGCATCCTCCTTTGGGTGATCGTCTGGCAGGGAGTTTCCAAGGCCTGGTCAAGTACCCTCGTCCATATGGACATGAGTTGGTAGCCAGCTGCCAAATCGTGGCGACGTAGCATCATCCATATGCACATAATTTCGAATGTAGATGGCTGTTGGCTATGAGTTGGCGTCCTCCTTTCGGTGACCTGTTGGCAGGGAGATACGAAGGTCTGGTGATGTAGCGGCATCCATATGGAGATGAGTATGTAGCGATTTGCCAGTGCGTGGTGCTGTAGCAGCATCCATGCGGACATGAGTGGTAAGGGAGATGGCCGTGGGCGATGAGTTGGCATCCTCCTTTGGGTGATCGTCTGGCAGGGAGTTTCCAAGGCCTGGTCAAGTACCCTCGTCCATATGGACATGAGTTGGTAGCCAGCTGCCAAATCGTGGCGACGTAGCATCATCCATATGCACATAATTTCGAATGTAGATGGCTGTTGGCTATGAGTTGGCGTCCTCCTTTCGGTGACCTGTTGGCAGGGAGATACGAAGGTCTGGTGATGTAGCGGCATCCATATGGAGATGAGTATGTAGCGATTTGCCAGTGCGTGGTGCTGTAGCAGCATCCATGCGGACATGAGTGGTAAGGGAGATGGCCGTGGGCGATGAGTTGGCATCCTCCTTTGGGTGATCGTCTGGCAGGGAGTTTCCAAGGCCTGGTCAAGTACCCTCGTCCATATGGACATGAGTTGGTAGCCAGCTGCCAAATCGTGGCGACGTAGCATCATCCATATGCACATAATTTCGAATGTAGATGGCTGTTGGCTATGAGTTGGCGTCCTCCTTTCGGTGACCTGTTGGCAGGGAGATACGAAGGTCTGGTGATGTAGCGGCATCCATATGGAGATGAGTATGTAGCGATTTGCCAGTGCGTGGTGCTGTAGCAGCATCCATGCGGACATGAGTGGTAAGGGAGATGGCCGTGGGCGATGAGTTGGCATCCTCCTTTGGGTGATCGTCTGGCAGGGAGTTTCCAAGGCCTGGTCAAGTACCCTCGTCCATATGGACATGAGTTGGTAGCCAGCTGCCAAATCGTGGCGACGTAGCATCATCCATATGCACATAATTTCGAATGTAGATGGCTGTTGGCTATGAGTTGGCGTCCTCCTTTCGGTGACCTGTTGGCAGGGAGATACGAAGGTCTGGTGATGTAGCGGCATCCATATGGAGATGAGTATGTAGCGATTTGCCAGTGCGTGGTGCTGTAGCAGCATCCATGCGGACATGAGTGGTAAGGGAGATGGCCGTGGGCGATGAGTTGGCATCCTCCTTTGGGTGATCGTCTGGCAGGGAGTTTCCAAGGCCTGGTCAAGTACCCTCGTCCATATGGACATGAGTTGGTAGCCAGCTGCCAAATCGTGGCGACGTAGCATCATCCATATGCACATAATTTCGAATGTAGATGGCTGTTGGCTATGAGTTGGCGTCCTCCTTTCGGTGACCTGTTGGCAGGGAGATACGAAGGTCTGGTGATGTAGCGGCATCCATATGGAGATGAGTATGTAGCGATTTGCCAGTGCGTGGTGCTGTAGCAGCATCCATGCGGACATGAGTGGTAAGGGAGATGGCCGTGGGCGATGAGTTGGCATCCTCCTTTGGGTGATCGTCTGGCAGGGAGTTTCCAAGGCCTGGTCAAGTACCCTCGTCCATATGGACATGAGTTGGTAGCCAGCTGCCAAATCGTGGCGACGTAGCATCATCCATATGCACATAATTTCGAATGTAGATGGCTGTTGGCTATGAGTTGGCGTCCTCCTTTCGGTGACCTGTTGGCAGGGAGATACGAAGGTCTGGTGATGTAGCGGCATCCATATGGAGATGAGTATGTAGCGATTTGCCAGTGCGTGGTGCTGTAGCAGCATCCATGCGGACATGAGTGGTAAGGGAGATGGCCGTGGGCGATGAGTTGGCATCCTCCTTTGGGTGATCGTCTGGCAGGGAGTTTCCAAGGCCTGGTCAAGTACCCTCGTCCATATGGACATGAGTTGGTAGCCAGCTGCCAAATCGTGGCGACGTAGCATCATCCATATGCACATAATTTCGAATGTAGATGGCTGTTGGCTATGAGTTGGCGTCCTCCTTTCGGTGACCTGTTGGCAGGGAGATACGAAGGTCTGGTGATGTAGCGGCATCCATATGGAGATGAGTATGTAGCGATTTGCCAGTGCGTGGTGCTGTAGCAGCATCCATGCGGACATGAGTGGTAAGGGAGATGGCCGTGGGCGATGAGTTGGCATCCTCCTTTGGGTGATCGTCTGGCAGGGAGTTTCCAAGGCCTGGTCAAGTACCCTCGTCCATATGGACATGAGTTGGTAGCCAGCTGCCAAATCGTGGCGACGTAGCATCATCCATATGCACATAATTTCGAATGTAGATGGCTGTTGGCTATGAGTTGGCGTCCTCCTTTCGGTGACCTGTTGGCAGGGAGATACGAAGGTCTGGTGATGTAGCGGCATCCATATGGAGATGAGTATGTAGCGATTTGCCAGTGCGTGGTGCTGTAGCAGCATCCATGCGGACATGAGTGGTAAGGGAGATGGCCGTGGGCGATGAGTTGGCATCCTCCTTTGGGTGATCGTCTGGCAGGGAGTTTCCAAGGCCTGGTCAAGTACCCTCGTCCATATGGACATGAGTTGGTAGCCAGCTGCCAAATCGTGGCGACGTAGCATCATCCATATGCACATAATTTCGAATGTAGATGGCTGTTGGCTATGAGTTGGCGTCCTCCTTTCGGTGACCTGTTGGCAGGGAGATACGAAGGTCTGGTGATGTAGCGGCATCCATATGGAGATGAGTATGTAGCGATTTGCCAGTGCGTGGTGCTGTAGCAGCATCCATGCGGACATGAGTGGTAAGGGAGATGGCCGTGGGCGATGAGTTGGCATCCTCCTTTGGGTGATCGTCTGGCAGGGAGTTTCCAAGGCCTGGTCAAGTACCCTCGTCCATATGGACATGAGTTGGTAGCCAGCTGCCAAATCGTGGCGACGTAGCATCATCCATATGCACATAATTTCGAATGTAGATGGCTGTTGGCTATGAGTTGGCGTCCTCCTTTCGGTGACCTGTTGGCAGGGAGATACGAAGGTCTGGTGATGTAGCGGCATCCATATGGAGATGAGTATGTAGCGATTTGCCAGTGCGTGGTGCTGTAGCAGCATCCATGCGGACATGAGTGGTAAGGGAGATGGCCGTGGGCGATGAGTTGGCATCCTCCTTTGGGTGATCGTCTGGCAGGGAGTTTCCAAGGCCTGGTCAAGTACCCTCGTCCATATGGACATGAGTTGGTAGCCAGCTGCCAAATCGTGGCGACGTAGCATCATCCATATGCACATAATTTCGAATGTAGATGGCTGTTGGCTATGAGTTGGCGTCCTCCTTTCGGTGACCTGTTGGCAGGGAGATACGAAGGTCTGGTGATGTAGCGGCATCCATATGGAGATGAGTATGTAGCGATTTGCCAGTGCGTGGTGCTGTAGCAGCATCCATGCGGACATGAGTGGTAAGGGAGATGGCCGTGGGCGATGAGTTGGCATCCTCCTTTGGGTGATCGTCTGGCAGGGAGTTTCCAAGGCCTGGTCAAGTACCCTCGTCCATATGGACATGAGTTGGTAGCCAGCTGCCAAATCGTGGCGACGTAGCATCATCCATATGCACATAATTTCGAATGTAGATGGCTGTTGGCTATGAGTTGGCGTCCTCCTTTCGGTGACCTGTTGGCAGGGAGATACGAAGGTCTGGTGATGTAGCGGCATCCATATGGAGATGAGTATGTAGCGATTTGCCAGTGCGTGGTGCTGTAGCAGCATCCATGCGGACATGAGTGGTAAGGGAGATGGCCGTGGGCGATGAGTTGGCATCCTCCTTTGGGTGATCGTCTGGCAGGGAGTTTCCAAGGCCTGGTCAAGTACCCTCGTCCATATGGACATGAGTTGGTAGCCAGCTGCCAAATCGTGGCGACGTAGCATCATCCATATGCACATAATTTCGAATGTAGATGGCTGTTGGCTATGAGTTGGCGTCCTCCTTTCGGTGACCTGTTGGCAGGGAGATACGAAGGTCTGGTGATGTAGCGGCATCCATATGGAGATGAGTATGTAGCGATTTGCCAGTGCGTGGTGCTGTAGCAGCATCCATGCGGACATGAGTGGTAAGGGAGATGGCCGTGGGCGATGAGTTGGCATCCTCCTTTGGGTGATCGTCTGGCAGGGAGTTTCCAAGGCCTGGTCAAGTACCCTCGTCCATATGGACATGAGTTGGTAGCCAGCTGCCAAATCGTGGCGACGTAGCATCATCCATATGCACATAATTTCGAATGTAGATGGCTGTTGGCTATGAGTTGGCGTCCTCCTTTCGGTGACCTGTTGGCAGGGAGATACGAAGGTCTGGTGATGTAGCGGCATCCATATGGAGATGAGTATGTAGCGATTTGCCAGTGCGTGGTGCTGTAGCAGCATCCATGCGGACATGAGTGGTAAGGGAGATGGCCGTGGGCGATGAGTTGGCATCCTCCTTTGGGTGATCGTCTGGCAGGGAGTTTCCAAGGCCTGGTCAAGTACCCTCGTCCATATGGACATGAGTTGGTAGCCAGCTGCCAAATCGTGGCGACGTAGCATCATCCATATGCACATAATTTCGAATGTAGATGGCTGTTGGCTATGAGTTGGCGTCCTCCTTTCGGTGACCTGTTGGCAGGGAGATACGAAGGTCTGGTGATGTAGCGGCATCCATATGGAGATGAGTATGTAGCGATTTGCCAGTGCGTGGTGCTGTAGCAGCATCCATGCGGACATGAGTGGTAAGGGAGATGGCCGTGGGCGATGAGTTGGCATCCTCCTTTGGGTGATCGTCTGGCAGGGAGTTTCCAAGGCCTGGTCAAGTACCCTCGTCCATATGGACATGAGTTGGTAGCCAGCTGCCAAATCGTGGCGACGTAGCATCATCCATATGCACATAATTTCGAATGTAGATGGCTGTTGGCTATGAGTTGGCGTCCTCCTTTCGGTGACCTGTTGGCAGGGAGATACGAAGGTCTGGTGATGTAGCGGCATCCATATGGAGATGAGTATGTAGCGATTTGCCAGTGCGTGGTGCTGTAGCAGCATCCATGCGGACATGAGTGGTAAGGGAGATGGCCGTGGGCGATGAGTTGGCATCCTCCTTTGGGTGATCGTCTGGCAGGGAGTTTCCAAGGCCTGGTCAAGTACCCTCGTCCATATGGACATGAGTTGGTAGCCAGCTGCCAAATCGTGGCGACGTAGCATCATCCATATGCACATAATTTCGAATGTAGATGGCTGTTGGCTATGAGTTGGCGTCCTCCTTTCGGTGACCTGTTGGCAGGGAGATACGAAGGTCTGGTGATGTAGCGGCATCCATATGGAGATGAGTATGTAGCGATTTGCCAGTGCGTGGTGCTGTAGCAGCATCCATGCGGACATGAGTGGTAAGGGAGATGGCCGTGGGCGATGAGTTGGCATCCTCCTTTGGGTGATCGTCTGGCAGGGAGTTTCCAAGGCCTGGTCAAGTACCCTCGTCCATATGGACATGAGTTGGTAGCCAGCTGCCAAATCGTGGCGACGTAGCATCATCCATATGCACATAATTTCGAATGTAGATGGCTGTTGGCTATGAGTTGGCGTCCTCCTTTCGGTGACCTGTTGGCAGGGAGATACGAAGGTCTGGTGATGTAGCGGCATCCATATGGAGATGAGTATGTAGCGATTTGCCAGTGCGTGGTGCTGTAGCAGCATCCATGCGGACATGAGTGGTAAGGGAGATGGCCGTGGGCGATGAGTTGGCATCCTCCTTTGGGTGATCGTCTGGCAGGGAGTTTCCAAGGCCTGGTCAAGTACCCTCGTCCATATGGACATGAGTTGGTAGCCAGCTGCCAAATCGTGGCGACGTAGCATCATCCATATGCACATAATTTCGAATGTAGATGGCTGTTGGCTATGAGTTGGCGTCCTCCTTTCGGTGACCTGTTGGCAGGGAGATACGAAGGTCTGGTGATGTAGCGGCATCCATATGGAGATGAGTATGTAGCGATTTGCCAGTGCGTGGTGCTGTAGCAGCATCCATGCGGACATGAGTGGTAAGGGAGATGGCCGTGGGCGATGAGTTGGCATCCTCCTTTGGGTGATCGTCTGGCAGGGAGTTTCCAAGGCCTGGTCAAGTACCCTCGTCCATATGGACATGAGTTGGTAGCCAGCTGCCAAATCGTGGCGACGTAGCATCATCCATATGCACATAATTTCGAATGTAGATGGCTGTTGGCTATGAGTTGGCGTCCTCCTTTCGGTGACCTGTTGGCAGGGAGATACGAAGGTCTGGTGATGTAGCGGCATCCATATGGAGATGAGTATGTAGCGATTTGCCAGTGCGTGGTGCTGTAGCAGCATCCATGCGGACATGAGTGGTAAGGGAGATGGCCGTGGGCGATGAGTTGGCATCCTCCTTTGGGTGATCGTCTGGCAGGGAGTTTCCAAGGCCTGGTCAAGTACCCTCGTCCATATGGACATGAGTTGGTAGCCAGCTGCCAAATCGTGGCGACGTAGCATCATCCATATGCACATAATTTCGAATGTAGATGGCTGTTGGCTATGAGTTGGCGTCCTCCTTTCGGTGACCTGTTGGCAGGGAGATACGAAGGTCTGGTGATGTAGCGGCATCCATATGGAGATGAGTATGTAGCGATTTGCCAGTGCGTGGTGCTGTAGCAGCATCCATGCGGACATGAGTGGTAAGGGAGATGGCCGTGGGCGATGAGTTGGCATCCTCCTTTGGGTGATCGTCTGGCAGGGAGTTTCCAAGGCCTGGTCAAGTACCCTCGTCCATATGGACATGAGTTGGTAGCCAGCTGCCAAATCGTGGCGACGTAGCATCATCCATATGCACATAATTTCGAATGTAGATGGCTGTTGGCTATGAGTTGGCGTCCTCCTTTCGGTGACCTGTTGGCAGGGAGATACGAAGGTCTGGTGATGTAGCGGCATCCATATGGAGATGAGTATGTAGCGATTTGCCAGTGCGTGGTGCTGTAGCAGCATCCATGCGGACATGAGTGGTAAGGGAGATGGCCGTGGGCGATGAGTTGGCATCCTCCTTTGGGTGATCGTCTGGCAGGGAGTTTCCAAGGCCTGGTCAAGTACCCTCGTCCATATGGACATGAGTTGGTAGCCAGCTGCCAAATCGTGGCGACGTAGCATCATCCATATGCACATAATTTCGAATGTAGATGGCTGTTGGCTATGAGTTGGCGTCCTCCTTTCGGTGACCTGTTGGCAGGGAGATACGAAGGTCTGGTGATGTAGCGGCATCCATATGGAGATGAGTATGTAGCGATTTGCCAGTGCGTGGTGCTGTAGCAGCATCCATGCGGACATGAGTGGTAAGGGAGATGGCCGTGGGCGATGAGTTGGCATCCTCCTTTGGGTGATCGTCTGGCAGGGAGTTTCCAAGGCCTGGTCAAGTACCCTCGTCCATATGGACATGAGTTGGTAGCCAGCTGCCAAATCGTGGCGACGTAGCATCATCCATATGCACATAATTTCGAATGTAGATGGCTGTTGGCTATGAGTTGGCGTCCTCCTTTCGGTGACCTGTTGGCAGGGAGATACGAAGGTCTGGTGATGTAGCGGCATCCATATGGAGATGAGTATGTAGCGATTTGCCAGTGCGTGGTGCTGTAGCAGCATCCATGCGGACATGAGTGGTAAGGGAGATGGCCGTGGGCGATGAGTTGGCATCCTCCTTTGGGTGATCGTCTGGCAGGGAGTTTCCAAGGCCTGGTCAAGTACCCTCGTCCATATGGACATGAGTTGGTAGCCAGCTGCCAAATCGTGGCGACGTAGCATCATCCATATGCACATAATTTCGAATGTAGATGGCTGTTGGCTATGAGTTGGCGTCCTCCTTTCGGTGACCTGTTGGCAGGGAGATACGAAGGTCTGGTGATGTAGCGGCATCCATATGGAGATGAGTATGTAGCGATTTGCCAGTGCGTGGTGCTGTAGCAGCATCCATGCGGACATGAGTGGTAAGGGAGATGGCCGTGGGCGATGAGTTGGCATCCTCCTTTGGGTGATCGTCTGGCAGGGAGTTTCCAAGGCCTGGTCAAGTACCCTCGTCCATATGGACATGAGTTGGTAGCCAGCTGCCAAATCGTGGCGACGTAGCATCATCCATATGCACATAATTTCGAATGTAGATGGCTGTTGGCTATGAGTTGGCGTCCTCCTTTCGGTGACCTGTTGGCAGGGAGATACGAAGGTCTGGTGATGTAGCGGCATCCATATGGAGATGAGTATGTAGCGATTTGCCAGTGCGTGGTGCTGTAGCAGCATCCATGCGGACATGAGTGGTAAGGGAGATGGCCGTGGGCGATGAGTTGGCATCCTCCTTTGGGTGATCGTCTGGCAGGGAGTTTCCAAGGCCTGGTCAAGTACCCTCGTCCATATGGACATGAGTTGGTAGCCAGCTGCCAAATCGTGGCGACGTAGCATCATCCATATGCACATAATTTCGAATGTAGATGGCTGTTGGCTATGAGTTGGCGTCCTCCTTTCGGTGACCTGTTGGCAGGGAGATACGAAGGTCTGGTGATGTAGCGGCATCCATATGGAGATGAGTATGTAGCGATTTGCCAGTGCGTGGTGCTGTAGCAGCATCCATGCGGACATGAGTGGTAAGGGAGATGGCCGTGGGCGATGAGTTGGCATCCTCCTTTGGGTGATCGTCTGGCAGGGAGTTTCCAAGGCCTGGTCAAGTACCCTCGTCCATATGGACATGAGTTGGTAGCCAGCTGCCAAATCGTGGCGACGTAGCATCATCCATATGCACATAATTTCGAATGTAGATGGCTGTTGGCTATGAGTTGGCGTCCTCCTTTCGGTGACCTGTTGGCAGGGAGATACGAAGGTCTGGTGATGTAGCGGCATCCATATGGAGATGAGTATGTAGCGATTTGCCAGTGCGTGGTGCTGTAGCAGCATCCATGCGGACATGAGTGGTAAGGGAGATGGCCGTGGGCGATGAGTTGGCATCCTCCTTTGGGTGATCGTCTGGCAGGGAGTTTCCAAGGCCTGGTCAAGTACCCTCGTCCATATGGACATGAGTTGGTAGCCAGCTGCCAAATCGTGGCGACGTAGCATCATCCATATGCACATAATTTCGAATGTAGATGGCTGTTGGCTATGAGTTGGCGTCCTCCTTTCGGTGACCTGTTGGCAGGGAGATACGAAGGTCTGGTGATGTAGCGGCATCCATATGGAGATGAGTATGTAGCGATTTGCCAGTGCGTGGTGCTGTAGCAGCATCCATGCGGACATGAGTGGTAAGGGAGATGGCCGTGGGCGATGAGTTGGCATCCTCCTTTGGGTGATCGTCTGGCAGGGAGTTTCCAAGGCCTGGTCAAGTACCCTCGTCCATATGGACATGAGTTGGTAGCCAGCTGCCAAATCGTGGCGACGTAGCATCATCCATATGCACATAATTTCGAATGTAGATGGCTGTTGGCTATGAGTTGGCGTCCTCCTTTCGGTGACCTGTTGGCAGGGAGATACGAAGGTCTGGTGATGTAGCGGCATCCATATGGAGATGAGTATGTAGCGATTTGCCAGTGCGTGGTGCTGTAGCAGCATCCATGCGGACATGAGTGGTAAGGGAGATGGCCGTGGGCGATGAGTTGGCATCCTCCTTTGGGTGATCGTCTGGCAGGGAGTTTCCAAGGCCTGGTCAAGTACCCTCGTCCATATGGACATGAGTTGGTAGCCAGCTGCCAAATCGTGGCGACGTAGCATCATCCATATGCACATAATTTCGAATGTAGATGGCTGTTGGCTATGAGTTGGCGTCCTCCTTTCGGTGACCTGTTGGCAGGGAGATACGAAGGTCTGGTGATGTAGCGGCATCCATATGGAGATGAGTATGTAGCGATTTGCCAGTGCGTGGTGCTGTAGCAGCATCCATGCGGACATGAGTGGTAAGGGAGATGGCCGTGGGCGATGAGTTGGCATCCTCCTTTGGGTGATCGTCTGGCAGGGAGTTTCCAAGGCCTGGTCAAGTACCCTCGTCCATATGGACATGAGTTGGTAGCCAGCTGCCAAATCGTGGCGACGTAGCATCATCCATATGCACATAATTTCGAATGTAGATGGCTGTTGGCTATGAGTTGGCGTCCTCCTTTCGGTGACCTGTTGGCAGGGAGATACGAAGGTCTGGTGATGTAGCGGCATCCATATGGAGATGAGTATGTAGCGATTTGCCAGTGCGTGGTGCTGTAGCAGCATCCATGCGGACATGAGTGGTAAGGGAGATGGCCGTGGGCGATGAGTTGGCATCCTCCTTTGGGTGATCGTCTGGCAGGGAGTTTCCAAGGCCTGGTCAAGTACCCTCGTCCATATGGACATGAGTTGGTAGCCAGCTGCCAAATCGTGGCGACGTAGCATCATCCATATGCACATAATTTCGAATGTAGATGGCTGTTGGCTATGAGTTGGCGTCCTCCTTTCGGTGACCTGTTGGCAGGGAGATACGAAGGTCTGGTGATGTAGCGGCATCCATATGGAGATGAGTATGTAGCGATTTGCCAGTGCGTGGTGCTGTAGCAGCATCCATGCGGACATGAGTGGTAAGGGAGATGGCCGTGGGCGATGAGTTGGCATCCTCCTTTGGGTGATCGTCTGGCAGGGAGTTTCCAAGGCCTGGTCAAGTACCCTCGTCCATATGGACATGAGTTGGTAGCCAGCTGCCAAATCGTGGCGACGTAGCATCATCCATATGCACATAATTTCGAATGTAGATGGCTGTTGGCTATGAGTTGGCGTCCTCCTTTCGGTGACCTGTTGGCAGGGAGATACGAAGGTCTGGTGATGTAGCGGCATCCATATGGAGATGAGTATGTAGCGATTTGCCAGTGCGTGGTGCTGTAGCAGCATCCATGCGGACATGAGTGGTAAGGGAGATGGCCGTGGGCGATGAGTTGGCATCCTCCTTTGGGTGATCGTCTGGCAGGGAGTTTCCAAGGCCTGGTCAAGTACCCTCGTCCATATGGACATGAGTTGGTAGCCAGCTGCCAAATCGTGGCGACGTAGCATCATCCATATGCACATAATTTCGAATGTAGATGGCTGTTGGCTATGAGTTGGCGTCCTCCTTTCGGTGACCTGTTGGCAGGGAGATACGAAGGTCTGGTGATGTAGCGGCATCCATATGGAGATGAGTATGTAGCGATTTGCCAGTGCGTGGTGCTGTAGCAGCATCCATGCGGACATGAGTGGTAAGGGAGATGGCCGTGGGCGATGAGTTGGCATCCTCCTTTGGGTGATCGTCTGGCAGGGAGTTTCCAAGGCCTGGTCAAGTACCCTCGTCCATATGGACATGAGTTGGTAGCCAGCTGCCAAATCGTGGCGACGTAGCATCATCCATATGCACATAATTTCGAATGTAGATGGCTGTTGGCTATGAGTTGGCGTCCTCCTTTCGGTGACCTGTTGGCAGGGAGATACGAAGGTCTGGTGATGTAGCGGCATCCATATGGAGATGAGTATGTAGCGATTTGCCAGTGCGTGGTGCTGTAGCAGCATCCATGCGGACATGAGTGGTAAGGGAGATGGCCGTGGGCGATGAGTTGGCATCCTCCTTTGGGTGATCGTCTGGCAGGGAGTTTCCAAGGCCTGGTCAAGTACCCTCGTCCATATGGACATGAGTTGGTAGCCAGCTGCCAAATCGTGGCGACGTAGCATCATCCATATGCACATAATTTCGAATGTAGATGGCTGTTGGCTATGAGTTGGCGTCCTCCTTTCGGTGACCTGTTGGCAGGGAGATACGAAGGTCTGGTGATGTAGCGGCATCCATATGGAGATGAGTATGTAGCGATTTGCCAGTGCGTGGTGCTGTAGCAGCATCCATGCGGACATGAGTGGTAAGGGAGATGGCCGTGGGCGATGAGTTGGCATCCTCCTTTGGGTGATCGTCTGGCAGGGAGTTTCCAAGGCCTGGTCAAGTACCCTCGTCCATATGGACATGAGTTGGTAGCCAGCTGCCAAATCGTGGCGACGTAGCATCATCCATATGCACATAATTTCGAATGTAGATGGCTGTTGGCTATGAGTTGGCGTCCTCCTTTCGGTGACCTGTTGGCAGGGAGATACGAAGGTCTGGTGATGTAGCGGCATCCATATGGAGATGAGTATGTAGCGATTTGCCAGTGCGTGGTGCTGTAGCAGCATCCATGCGGACATGAGTGGTAAGGGAGATGGCCGTGGGCGATGAGTTGGCATCCTCCTTTGGGTGATCGTCTGGCAGGGAGTTTCCAAGGCCTGGTCAAGTACCCTCGTCCATATGGACATGAGTTGGTAGCCAGCTGCCAAATCGTGGCGACGTAGCATCATCCATATGCACATAATTTCGAATGTAGATGGCTGTTGGCTATGAGTTGGCGTCCTCCTTTCGGTGACCTGTTGGCAGGGAGATACGAAGGTCTGGTGATGTAGCGGCATCCATATGGAGATGAGTATGTAGCGATTTGCCAGTGCGTGGTGCTGTAGCAGCATCCATGCGGACATGAGTGGTAAGGGAGATGGCCGTGGGCGATGAGTTGGCATCCTCCTTTGGGTGATCGTCTGGCAGGGAGTTTCCAAGGCCTGGTCAAGTACCCTCGTCCATATGGACATGAGTTGGTAGCCAGCTGCCAAATCGTGGCGACGTAGCATCATCCATATGCACATAATTTCGAATGTAGATGGCTGTTGGCTATGAGTTGGCGTCCTCCTTTCGGTGACCTGTTGGCAGGGAGATACGAAGGTCTGGTGATGTAGCGGCATCCATATGGAGATGAGTATGTAGCGATTTGCCAGTGCGTGGTGCTGTAGCAGCATCCATGCGGACATGAGTGGTAAGGGAGATGGCCGTGGGCGATGAGTTGGCATCCTCCTTTGGGTGATCGTCTGGCAGGGAGTTTCCAAGGCCTGGTCAAGTACCCTCGTCCATATGGACATGAGTTGGTAGCCAGCTGCCAAATCGTGGCGACGTAGCATCATCCATATGCACATAATTTCGAATGTAGATGGCTGTTGGCTATGAGTTGGCGTCCTCCTTTCGGTGACCTGTTGGCAGGGAGATACGAAGGTCTGGTGATGTAGCGGCATCCATATGGAGATGAGTATGTAGCGATTTGCCAGTGCGTGGTGCTGTAGCAGCATCCATGCGGACATGAGTGGTAAGGGAGATGGCCGTGGGCGATGAGTTGGCATCCTCCTTTGGGTGATCGTCTGGCAGGGAGTTTCCAAGGCCTGGTCAAGTACCCTCGTCCATATGGACATGAGTTGGTAGCCAGCTGCCAAATCGTGGCGACGTAGCATCATCCATATGCACATAATTTCGAATGTAGATGGCTGTTGGCTATGAGTTGGCGTCCTCCTTTCGGTGACCTGTTGGCAGGGAGATACGAAGGTCTGGTGATGTAGCGGCATCCATATGGAGATGAGTATGTAGCGATTTGCCAGTGCGTGGTGCTGTAGCAGCATCCATGCGGACATGAGTGGTAAGGGAGATGGCCGTGGGCGATGAGTTGGCATCCTCCTTTGGGTGATCGTCTGGCAGGGAGTTTCCAAGGCCTGGTCAAGTACCCTCGTCCATATGGACATGAGTTGGTAGCCAGCTGCCAAATCGTGGCGACGTAGCATCATCCATATGCACATAATTTCGAATGTAGATGGCTGTTGGCTATGAGTTGGCGTCCTCCTTTCGGTGACCTGTTGGCAGGGAGATACGAAGGTCTGGTGATGTAGCGGCATCCATATGGAGATGAGTATGTAGCGATTTGCCAGTGCGTGGTGCTGTAGCAGCATCCATGCGGACATGAGTGGTAAGGGAGATGGCCGTGGGCGATGAGTTGGCATCCTCCTTTGGGTGATCGTCTGGCAGGGAGTTTCCAAGGCCTGGTCAAGTACCCTCGTCCATATGGACATGAGTTGGTAGCCAGCTGCCAAATCGTGGCGACGTAGCATCATCCATATGCACATAATTTCGAATGTAGATGGCTGTTGGCTATGAGTTGGCGTCCTCCTTTCGGTGACCTGTTGGCAGGGAGATACGAAGGTCTGGTGATGTAGCGGCATCCATATGGAGATGAGTATGTAGCGATTTGCCAGTGCGTGGTGCTGTAGCAGCATCCATGCGGACATGAGTGGTAAGGGAGATGGCCGTGGGCGATGAGTTGGCATCCTCCTTTGGGTGATCGTCTGGCAGGGAGTTTCCAAGGCCTGGTCAAGTACCCTCGTCCATATGGACATGAGTTGGTAGCCAGCTGCCAAATCGTGGCGACGTAGCATCATCCATATGCACATAATTTCGAATGTAGATGGCTGTTGGCTATGAGTTGGCGTCCTCCTTTCGGTGACCTGTTGGCAGGGAGATACGAAGGTCTGGTGATGTAGCGGCATCCATATGGAGATGAGTATGTAGCGATTTGCCAGTGCGTGGTGCTGTAGCAGCATCCATGCGGACATGAGTGGTAAGGGAGATGGCCGTGGGCGATGAGTTGGCATCCTCCTTTGGGTGATCGTCTGGCAGGGAGTTTCCAAGGCCTGGTCAAGTACCCTCGTCCATATGGACATGAGTTGGTAGCCAGCTGCCAAATCGTGGCGACGTAGCATCATCCATATGCACATAATTTCGAATGTAGATGGCTGTTGGCTATGAGTTGGCGTCCTCCTTTCGGTGACCTGTTGGCAGGGAGATACGAAGGTCTGGTGATGTAGCGGCATCCATATGGAGATGAGTATGTAGCGATTTGCCAGTGCGTGGTGCTGTAGCAGCATCCATGCGGACATGAGTGGTAAGGGAGATGGCCGTGGGCGATGAGTTGGCATCCTCCTTTGGGTGATCGTCTGGCAGGGAGTTTCCAAGGCCTGGTCAAGTACCCTCGTCCATATGGACATGAGTTGGTAGCCAGCTGCCAAATCGTGGCGACGTAGCATCATCCATATGCACATAATTTCGAATGTAGATGGCTGTTGGCTATGAGTTGGCGTCCTCCTTTCGGTGACCTGTTGGCAGGGAGATACGAAGGTCTGGTGATGTAGCGGCATCCATATGGAGATGAGTATGTAGCGATTTGCCAGTGCGTGGTGCTGTAGCAGCATCCATGCGGACATGAGTGGTAAGGGAGATGGCCGTGGGCGATGAGTTGGCATCCTCCTTTGGGTGATCGTCTGGCAGGGAGTTTCCAAGGCCTGGTCAAGTACCCTCGTCCATATGGACATGAGTTGGTAGCCAGCTGCCAAATCGTGGCGACGTAGCATCATCCATATGCACATAATTTCGAATGTAGATGGCTGTTGGCTATGAGTTGGCGTCCTCCTTTCGGTGACCTGTTGGCAGGGAGATACGAAGGTCTGGTGATGTAGCGGCATCCATATGGAGATGAGTATGTAGCGATTTGCCAGTGCGTGGTGCTGTAGCAGCATCCATGCGGACATGAGTGGTAAGGGAGATGGCCGTGGGCGATGAGTTGGCATCCTCCTTTGGGTGATCGTCTGGCAGGGAGTTTCCAAGGCCTGGTCAAGTACCCTCGTCCATATGGACATGAGTTGGTAGCCAGCTGCCAAATCGTGGCGACGTAGCATCATCCATATGCACATAATTTCGAATGTAGATGGCTGTTGGCTATGAGTTGGCGTCCTCCTTTCGGTGACCTGTTGGCAGGGAGATACGAAGGTCTGGTGATGTAGCGGCATCCATATGGAGATGAGTATGTAGCGATTTGCCAGTGCGTGGTGCTGTAGCAGCATCCATGCGGACATGAGTGGTAAGGGAGATGGCCGTGGGCGATGAGTTGGCATCCTCCTTTGGGTGATCGTCTGGCAGGGAGTTTCCAAGGCCTGGTCAAGTACCCTCGTCCATATGGACATGAGTTGGTAGCCAGCTGCCAAATCGTGGCGACGTAGCATCATCCATATGCACATAATTTCGAATGTAGATGGCTGTTGGCTATGAGTTGGCGTCCTCCTTTCGGTGACCTGTTGGCAGGGAGATACGAAGGTCTGGTGATGTAGCGGCATCCATATGGAGATGAGTATGTAGCGATTTGCCAGTGCGTGGTGCTGTAGCAGCATCCATGCGGACATGAGTGGTAAGGGAGATGGCCGTGGGCGATGAGTTGGCATCCTCCTTTGGGTGATCGTCTGGCAGGGAGTTTCCAAGGCCTGGTCAAGTACCCTCGTCCATATGGACATGAGTTGGTAGCCAGCTGCCAAATCGTGGCGACGTAGCATCATCCATATGCACATAATTTCGAATGTAGATGGCTGTTGGCTATGAGTTGGCGTCCTCCTTTCGGTGACCTGTTGGCAGGGAGATACGAAGGTCTGGTGATGTAGCGGCATCCATATGGAGATGAGTATGTAGCGATTTGCCAGTGCGTGGTGCTGTAGCAGCATCCATGCGGACATGAGTGGTAAGGGAGATGGCCGTGGGCGATGAGTTGGCATCCTCCTTTGGGTGATCGTCTGGCAGGGAGTTTCCAAGGCCTGGTCAAGTACCCTCGTCCATATGGACATGAGTTGGTAGCCAGCTGCCAAATCGTGGCGACGTAGCATCATCCATATGCACATAATTTCGAATGTAGATGGCTGTTGGCTATGAGTTGGCGTCCTCCTTTCGGTGACCTGTTGGCAGGGAGATACGAAGGTCTGGTGATGTAGCGGCATCCATATGGAGATGAGTATGTAGCGATTTGCCAGTGCGTGGTGCTGTAGCAGCATCCATGCGGACATGAGTGGTAAGGGAGATGGCCGTGGGCGATGAGTTGGCATCCTCCTTTGGGTGATCGTCTGGCAGGGAGTTTCCAAGGCCTGGTCAAGTACCCTCGTCCATATGGACATGAGTTGGTAGCCAGCTGCCAAATCGTGGCGACGTAGCATCATCCATATGCACATAATTTCGAATGTAGATGGCTGTTGGCTATGAGTTGGCGTCCTCCTTTCGGTGACCTGTTGGCAGGGAGATACGAAGGTCTGGTGATGTAGCGGCATCCATATGGAGATGAGTATGTAGCGATTTGCCAGTGCGTGGTGCTGTAGCAGCATCCATGCGGACATGAGTGGTAAGGGAGATGGCCGTGGGCGATGAGTTGGCATCCTCCTTTGGGTGATCGTCTGGCAGGGAGTTTCCAAGGCCTGGTCAAGTACCCTCGTCCATATGGACATGAGTTGGTAGCCAGCTGCCAAATCGTGGCGACGTAGCATCATCCATATGCACATAATTTCGAATGTAGATGGCTGTTGGCTATGAGTTGGCGTCCTCCTTTCGGTGACCTGTTGGCAGGGAGATACGAAGGTCTGGTGATGTAGCGGCATCCATATGGAGATGAGTATGTAGCGATTTGCCAGTGCGTGGTGCTGTAGCAGCATCCATGCGGACATGAGTGGTAAGGGAGATGGCCGTGGGCGATGAGTTGGCATCCTCCTTTGGGTGATCGTCTGGCAGGGAGTTTCCAAGGCCTGGTCAAGTACCCTCGTCCATATGGACATGAGTTGGTAGCCAGCTGCCAAATCGTGGCGACGTAGCATCATCCATATGCACATAATTTCGAATGTAGATGGCTGTTGGCTATGAGTTGGCGTCCTCCTTTCGGTGACCTGTTGGCAGGGAGATACGAAGGTCTGGTGATGTAGCGGCATCCATATGGAGATGAGTATGTAGCGATTTGCCAGTGCGTGGTGCTGTAGCAGCATCCATGCGGACATGAGTGGTAAGGGAGATGGCCGTGGGCGATGAGTTGGCATCCTCCTTTGGGTGATCGTCTGGCAGGGAGTTTCCAAGGCCTGGTCAAGTACCCTCGTCCATATGGACATGAGTTGGTAGCCAGCTGCCAAATCGTGGCGACGTAGCATCATCCATATGCACATAATTTCGAATGTAGATGGCTGTTGGCTATGAGTTGGCGTCCTCCTTTCGGTGACCTGTTGGCAGGGAGATACGAAGGTCTGGTGATGTAGCGGCATCCATATGGAGATGAGTATGTAGCGATTTGCCAGTGCGTGGTGCTGTAGCAGCATCCATGCGGACATGAGTGGTAAGGGAGATGGCCGTGGGCGATGAGTTGGCATCCTCCTTTGGGTGATCGTCTGGCAGGGAGTTTCCAAGGCCTGGTCAAGTACCCTCGTCCATATGGACATGAGTTGGTAGCCAGCTGCCAAATCGTGGCGACGTAGCATCATCCATATGCACATAATTTCGAATGTAGATGGCTGTTGGCTATGAGTTGGCGTCCTCCTTTCGGTGACCTGTTGGCAGGGAGATACGAAGGTCTGGTGATGTAGCGGCATCCATATGGAGATGAGTATGTAGCGATTTGCCAGTGCGTGGTGCTGTAGCAGCATCCATGCGGACATGAGTGGTAAGGGAGATGGCCGTGGGCGATGAGTTGGCATCCTCCTTTGGGTGATCGTCTGGCAGGGAGTTTCCAAGGCCTGGTCAAGTACCCTCGTCCATATGGACATGAGTTGGTAGCCAGCTGCCAAATCGTGGCGACGTAGCATCATCCATATGCACATAATTTCGAATGTAGATGGCTGTTGGCTATGAGTTGGCGTCCTCCTTTTTGTGATCAGCTGGCAGGGAGATGTCAGTTCCTTGTGAGCTTGCATCATCAATGTGCTTATCTTTTCCAGGGGTGATGTCAACTCCTCTTTAGATAGCATCTGCCATGCGGCCATTAGGTTGATTAGAATTGTCCGTGCCTGGTGAGGGCTCATTATCGATGTTGATATCTGTTGTAGGGGTGATGTGAAAGCCTGGTGAGGTGGCGTAAACCTTATTGGCTTCAGTTGGCTGGGAGATGTCTTTGCCTGGTTTGGTTGCATCATCCATGTGGACGTTATTTGGAAGGGTGATGTCACTGCCTGGTGCATTGGTATCGTCTCTGTGGAGACCAGTTCGCTAGGAGTTGCCCATGTCTGATGAGGTGGCATCATCCCTGTTGATATCAGTTGCAAGCATGATGCCAGGGACTGATGAGGTGTCATCATCCCTGTGGACATCTGTTGCCTGGGAGATGCCAGTGCCTGGTCTGGTGGCATCATCCCTGTGGACATCAGTTGCAAGGGTGATGCCAGTGACGGGTGAGGTGGCATCATCCCTGTGGGCATCTGTTGCAAGTGTGATGCCAGTGACTGGTGAGGTGGCATCATCCTTGTTGATATCGTGTCCCAGGGAGATTGCAATGCCCGGTGAGGTGGCATCATCCCTGTTGGCACGAGTTGCAAGGGAGGTGCCAGTGCCTGGTCAGTTGGCATCAACCATGTGCACGTTAGGTGCCCAGGAGATGCCAATGCCTGGTGAGATGGCATCATCCCTGTGGACATGAGTTGCAAGGGAGATGCAAGTGCCTGGTGAGGTGGCATCGTCCATGTGTATGTTAGGTGCCCGGGAGATGCCAATGCCTCATGCGGTGGCATCATCCATGTGGACATCATTTGTAAGGGAGATGCCCTTGCTTTGTGTGGTGGTGTCATCCATGTGGACACCAGTTGTAAGGGAAATGCCCTTGCTTTGTGTGGTGGCATCATCCATGTGGACACCAGTTGTAAGGGAAATGCCCATGCCTTGTGTGGTGGTATCACCCATGTGGACACCAGTTGTAAGGGAAATGCCCATGCCTTGTGTGGTGGCATCATCCCTGTGGACACCAGTTGTAAGGGAAATGCCCATGCCTTGTGAGGTGGCATCATCCCTGTGGACACCAGTTGTAAGGGAAATGCCCTTGCTTTGTGTGGTGGTATCACCCATGTGGACACCAGTTGTAAGGGAAATGCCCATGCCTTGTGAGGTGGCATCATCCCTGTAGACACCAGTTGTAAGGGAAATGCCCATGCCTTGTGAGGTGGTATCATCCATGTGTACATCAGGTGCCAGGGAGATGCCAGTTCCTGGTGAGGCAGCATTATGCATGTGGGCATCAGTTGTAAGGGTGATGTCAAAGCCTGGTGAGGTGGCATAAACCTTATTGACATCAGTTGGCAGGGAGTTGCCCATGCCTGGTGAGGTTGCATCATCCATGTGGACATCATTTGCATGGAATATGTTAATGTCTGTTGAGATGGCATCATCTCTCTGGACATCAGTTGCATGGGAGATGCCAGTGACTGGTGAGGTGGCATCATCCCTGTGGACATCTGTTGCCAGGGAGATGCCAATGCCTGGTGTAGTGGCATCATCCCTGTGGACATCAGTTGCAAGGGTGATGCCAGTGACTGGTGAGGTGGCATCATCCTTGTGGATATCATGTCCCAGGGAGATTGCGATGCCCGGTGAGGTGGCATCATCCCTGTGGACACGAATTGCAAGGGAGGTGCCAGTGCCTGGTGAGGTGGCATCAACCATGTGCACGTTTGGTGCCCAGGAGATGCCAATGCCTGGTGAGGTGGCATCATCCCTGTGGACATGAGTTGCAAGGGAGATGCAAGTGCCTGGTGAGGTGGCATCGTCCATGTGTATGTTAGGTGCCCGGGAGATGCCAATGCCTCATGCGGTGGCATCATCCATGTGGACATCAGTTGTAAGGGAAATGCCCTTGCTTTGTGTGGTGGTATCATCCCTGTGGACACCAGTTGTAAGGGAAATGCCCTTGCTTTGTGTGGTGGTATCATCCCTGTGGACACCAGTTTTAAGGGAAATGCCCTTGCTTTGTGTGGTGGTATCACCCATGTGGACACCAGTTGTAAGGGAAATGCCCTTGCTTTGTGTGGTGGCATCATCCATGTGGACACCAGTCGTAAGGGAAATGCCCTTGCTTTGTGTGGTGGTATCATCCATGTGGACACCAGTTGTAAGGGAAATGCCCATGCCTTGTGAGGTGGCATCATCCCTGTAGACACCAGTTGTAAGGGAAATGCCCATGCCTTGTGAGGTGGTATCATCCATGTGTACATCAGGTGCCAGGGAGATGCCAGTTCCTGGTGAGGCAGCATTATGCATGTGGGCATCAGTTGTAGGGGTGATGTCAAAGCCTGGTGAGGTGGCATAAACCTTATTGACATCAGTTGGCAGGGAGTTGCCCATGCCTGGTGAGGTTGCATCATCCTTGTGGATTTGATTTGCGTGGAATATGTTAGTGCCTGGTGCATTGGCATCATCCCTGTTGACATCAGTTGGCAAGGAGTTGCCCATGCCTGGTGAAGTTGCATCATCCATGTGGACATCATTTGCATGGAATATGTTAATGTCTGTTGAGATGGCATCATCCCTGTGGACATCAGTTGCATGGTAGATGCCAGTGACTGGTGAGGTGGCATCATCCCTGTGGACATCTGTTGCCAGGGAGATGCCAATGCCTGGTGTAGTAGCATCATCCCTGTGGACATGAGTTGCAAGGGTGATGCCAGTGACTGGTGAGGTGGCATCATCCTTGTGGATATCATGTCCCAGGGAGATTGCAATGCCCGGTGAGGTGGCATCATCCCTGTGGACACGAGTTGCAAGGGAGGTGCCAGTGCCTGGTCAGTTGGCATCAACCATGTGCACGTTAGGTGCCCAGGAGATGCCAATGCCTGGTGAGGTGGCATCATCCCTGTGGACATGAGTTGCAAGGGAGATGCAAGTGCCTGGTGAGGTGGCATCGTCCATGTGTATGTTAGGTGCCCGGGAGATGCCAATGCCTCATGCGGTGGCATCATCCATGTGGACATCATTTGTAAGGGAAATGCCCTTGCTTTGTGTGGTGGTATCACCCATGTGGACACCAGTTGTAAGGGAAATGCCCTTGCTTTGTGTGGTGGTATCATCCCTGTGGACACCAGTTGTAAGGGAAATGCCCTTGCTTTGTGTGGTGGCATCATCCATGTGTACACCAGTTGTAAGGGAAATGCCCTTGCTTTGTGTGGTGGTATCATCCCTGTGGACACCAGTTGTAAGGGAAATGCCCTTGCCTTGTGTGGTGGTATCACCCATGTGGACACCAGTTGTAAGGGAAATGCCCTTGCTTTGTGTGGTGGTATCACCCATGTGGACACCAGTTGTAAGGGAAATGCCCATGCCTTGTGTGGTGGTATCACCCATGTGGTCATCAGTTGTAAGGGAAATGCCCATGCCTTGTGAGGTGGCATCATCCCTGTGGACACCAGTTGTAAGGGAAATGCCCTTGCCTTGTGTGGTGGTATCACCCATGTGGACACCAGTTGTAAGGGAAATGCCCATGCCTTGTGAGGTGGCATCATCCCTGTGGACACCAGTTGTAAGGGAAATGCCCATGCCTTGTGAGGTGGTATCATCCATGTGTACATCAGGTGCCAGGGAGATGCCAGTGCCTGGTGAGGCAGCATTATGCATGTGGGCATCAGTTGTAGGGGTGATGTCAAAGCCTGGTGAGGTGGCATAAACCTTATTGACATCAGTTGGCAGGGAGTTGCCCATGCCTGGTGAGGTTGCATCATCCATGTGGACATCATTTGCATGGAATATGTTAATGTCTGTTGAGATGGCATCATCTCTCTGGACATCAGTTGCATGGGAGATGCCAGTGACTGGTGAGGTGGCATCATCCCTGTGGACATCTGTTGCCAGGGAGATGCCAATGCCTGGTGTAGTGGCATCATCCCTGTGGACATCAGTTGCAAGGGTGATGCCAGTGACTGGTGAGGTGGCATCATCCTTGTGGATATCGTGTCCCAGGGAGATTGCAATGCCCGGTGAGGTGGCATCATCCCTGTGGACATGAGTTGCAAGGGAGGTGCCAGTGCCTGGTCAGTTGGCATCATCCCTGTGGACATGAGTTGCAAGGGTGATGCCAGTGACTGGTGAGGTGGCATCATCTCTGTGGACATCTGTTGCCAGGGAGATGCCAATGCCTGGTGTGGTGGCATCATCCCTGTGGACATCATTTGGAAGGGAGATGCCAGTGTCTGGTGAGGTGGCATCATCCTTGTGGATATCATGTCCCAGGGAGATTGCAGTGCCTGTTGGGGTGGCATCATCTCCGTGGACATGAGTTGCAAGGGAGATGCCAGTGACTGGTGTGGTGGCATCATCCTTGTGGATATCATGTCCCGGGGAGAGTGCAATGCCCGGTGAGGTGGCATCATCCCTGTGGACAACAGTTGTAAGGGATATACCAATTCCTGGTGGGGTGGCGTCATCCATGTTGACATCAGTTGTAAGGGAGATGGCAGTCTCTGGTCTGGTGGGATCATCCATTTGCACATCTGTTGCCATGGAGATGCCCATGCCTGGTGAGATGTCATCATCCATGTAGACATGAACTGCAAAGGAAATGTCAGTTACTGGTGAGGTGGTGTCATACATGTGGTCATCAGTTGCCATGGAGATGCCCATGCCTGGTGAGATGGCATCATCCATGTAGACATGAACTGCAAAGGAAATGTCAGTTACTGGTGAGGTGGCATCATACGTGTGGTCATCAGTTGCCATGGAGATGCCCATGCCTGGTGAGATGGCATCATGCATGTAGACATGAACTGCAAAGGAAATGTCAGTTACTGGTGAGGTGGTATCATACATGTGGTCATCAGTTGCCAGGGAGATGCCCATGCCTGGTGAGGTGGCATCACCCATGTGGACATATGTTGCCAGGGAGATGCCAGGTCCTGAGGAAGTGAAGTGACAAAGAGAGCCCAAAGATCCTGAGAAACTGTTTGTCTATCCTGTGTCCTGGGCCTGCCTTGCCTCTCATGGTGGCTACAGTCAGCAGGCCTTGCTGAGTGTATATGTCATGAGAGCAGGGCAACAGAGAAGCCTGTGGGTGCTGGACGTGCTGGGGGCAGACAAGGGAGCCACAAGTGTGGGAGGCTGCAGAGAACAGGAATACTGGGGTGCCAGGGCAGATACAAATGGTGCAGTGGCTGGGTGTGCCCAGGGTGCCTGCAGTGCCACCCTGCAGTAGGTGGCCAAGATGCAGAGAAGGGTTGCTGTTGATGCTCAGGACTTTGTCAGGGGTTGGCTGATCCTGAGAGATGGAGCTGGTGGTCGCATGCCAAGCTGAGACAAGAGGGCACACGAGGGGACTGAGGAGGAGGAAAGAGAGCTGGTGGGGAGCTGGGTGATGAATCTGACCAAAGTGCACCCCCAGGCCGTTGGGTCAGGGTCAGTCCTTACCTGTGGCGTGGAGGGTTTTGGGAGACAAGTGGCTGCAGAAGGCAGGGTGCTGAGAGTGTCCAGGACGCAGAGGATGGATGCCAGAGAGCTGGCAGTGCCGTGGTCAGGTGCGCCAAGTAACGGCAGGTCTGCCTGGTTTGTTTGGAGTGTCTCCAAGGAGACGGAGCGGGGGGGGGGTGGGGATGGGAGGCTCTGCTGTTCTCGAGCGCGGCCAGCGCCGTTGGGCAGCTCTGCCTGAGCTGCAGAGCCACGAGCTGGAGTTGCTCTGTCAATTTCCACGTGGCAAACAGTTGCAAGTGCTGTCCCTCAAGCATTTCTGCAGGAGCTAACACACTCTGACTTATCTTCACTGCTGGCATGGACAGTTTGTGGATGCCATGAAGCTGAGTGGTGCAGCTGACATGCTGGGCTCAGTGTCTCCATGTCCAACTGGAAACCAGTTACGAGTGGTATCCCTCAAACTAAAACCATCACCCCTGAGAATCATAGAATCAACCAGGTTGGAAGAGACCTCCAAGACCATCCAGTCCAACCTAGCGCCCAACCCTGTCCAATCATAGAATCACAGGATGTCAGGGGCTGGAAGGGACCTCAAAAGATCATCTGGTCCAGCTGCCCTGCCAGAGCAAGATCACCTAGAGCTGATCATGCTGGAACACATCCAGACAGTTCTTGAATATCTCCAGAGAGGGAGACTCCACAACCTCCCTGGGCAGCCTGTTCCAGTGATCTGTCACCCTCACAGGGAAAAAAAAATCTTCCTCAGGTTCACATGGAACCTCCTATGCCTCAGCTTCCACCCATTGCCCCTTGTCTTGTTACTGGGCATCACCAAGAGGAGTCCGGCTCCATCCTTCTGGCACTCAGCCCTTACGTGAAGCTTTGCCAGCAGAAAGGAGTTGCCTGTGTTGTTTCCTTCTGTCCTGCACATTTTTAGAAGTAGAACCCTGACACTTGGCTGGGGAATATCAAGCTTTTCAGGCAGGTGGATCACTCTCTTAGTTAGAGAGAGTCATCTTTCCGTTGTGCTGCTGGGGAACAGAGACTCTCCTCCAGATGCCAAAGTGTGTCCTTCAGCTACCTAAACACAACTGCTCTTGCGAGTTGGGTGGTAGAGTACAATATGACAGCACTTCTTTTTAAGTTGCAACACTCTACATAATACAGATCCCCAGAGAGAACTGAGTGCTGCCTTTTATTGCACTTTAAAAACATTGTGCTAATAAATTCCAGTCTCATATAAACTGCATGGACAGAAGTACTCAGCCAGACCATGGCACTAAATGCCTGATCCAATCTTTGTAACAGGCCCTGCTAAAAATCCCCAGTCTTTCTTATTGTCCCTTTTAAGAACTGCAAGGTCACAGTTCTTCACATACATTGTAGTGGGTAGACCACATTTGGTTTTTCAGGCTTTCCCTTGGCATCTGCTTATGGTCATGACCAGAGTGAGGCTGAAGCTCTCATTTGGAAGATTCTGATGTTCTCAGGACATGGAAAAATTATTTCCAGCAGTGTCATTAATTAGAGATATGATTCAGTTGAAAGATGCAGAAACAAAGGGATGGCTTCCCAGTCAGCTTCTGGCTGGCCAGGGAGACTGTGGAGTCTCCTTCTCTGGAGAGATTCTTGAGAGATTTTTGAGTGCTGTGTCCAGTTCTGGGCTCCTCAATTCAAGAGAGATGTTGAGGTGCTGGAAGGTGTCCAGAGAAGGGCAGCAAGGCTGTGGAGGGCCCGGAGCACAGCCCTGTGAGGAGAGGCTGAGGGAGCTGGGGGTGTGCAGCCTGCAGCAGAGGAGGCTCAGGGCAGAGCTCATTGCTGTCTGCAACTCCCTGCAGGGAGGCTGTAGCCAGGTGGGGTTGGACTCTTCTGCCAGGCAAGCAGCAACAGAACAAGGGGACACAGCCTCAGGCTGTGCCAGGGGAGGTCTAGGCTGGATGTTAGGAGGAAGTTGTTGTCAGAGAGAGTGATTGGCATTGGAATGGGCTGCCCAGGGAGGTGGTGGAGTCGACATCCCTGGAGGTGTTGAAGCCAAGCCTGGCTGGGGCACTTAGTGCCATGGTCTGGTTGATTGGATAGGGCTGGGTGCTAGGTTGGGCTGGCTGAGCTTGGAGCTCTCTTCCAACTTGGTTGGTTCAATGATTCTATGATTCGAAACCCACCTGGCCACAATCCTGTGCAACCCATTTTGGGTGACCCTACCTTAGCACGGGGCTTAGACTAGATAACCTCCGGAGGTCCTTTCCAACCTCCAACACTCAGTTATTCAGTTTTTCTATAGTTTTCATCTGCCTTAGGCAAGAAGTCTCCTAAATGTATGACCACAGCCTGATCTTGAGGATCTTTGCTCTGTGATTATGTCAATTCTTTACAATCTGCTTATTTTGGAAGGATAAAAGCAAAGTTTAGGTAGGTCCCAAAATGCAGCTTCTGGCTGCTGAAGTGTGGAACCCTCTGTTTGTTTGTTTCATACCTTGCTGTGGTAGGAAGCAGGAGGTTTTGTTAGCAATAATGACAACATAATCAAAATTCCCAGGCTTGTTTGCAGAAACAGATGCTCTAAAGACCTACTACATGTTCATGTAATACTTTCTATATTCACTAGAGCCTCAGCTTTAGCCAGCACAAGTTGTTTTTAGCTCCAAAAACAATAAACTCTGAAATAGCCACGAGTTGGAGTTCTGCCACTTGATTCTTTTCCTTACTTACAGACATTAATTCGATTTAGGACCTTATGGTAGATTTAGGAGTACTTTGTCCAGTTCAGGAGTCCTCAGGACAGGAAAGACACAATTCAGAGTAGGCTACAAAAATGATCATAGGACTGGAACACCTCTGCTTTGGGGTGTCCCTCACAGGCTGGGAGAGTTGAAATTATTCAGCCAGGAGAAGAGAATGCTCTGGGGAGACCTTCTTGCCACCTTTCAGTACTTGAAAGAGCATATGAGAAAGATGAGGACAAACTTTTCAGCAGGGCCTGTTGTGACAGGACCAGTGGTGATGGCTTTAACCTAAGACAGAGGAAGTTTAGACTAAATGTAAGTAAAGGCTTCTTTTTCTTCTGCTGTGGGTGGTGAGATGCTGGCACAGGTTGCCCAGAGAGGCGGTAGGTGTGCCATTCCTGGAACCATTGCAGGACAGGGCGCACAGGGCTCTTGACTAACCCAATCTAGTTGAAGATGTTTCTGCTTACTGCAGGATGGGATTGTTCAGATGCCCTTGAAGGTCCTTTCCAACAAAAACCTCTCTGTGACTCTATGACTCCACGACTCATTATCTTTATTGATGATCTCTATCTTTATTGATGATCTGGAGCAGGAGATTGAGTCCAGCGTCAGTAAGTTTGCAGATGACACCAAGCTAGGAGCAGCTGTGGATCTGTTGGAGGGTAGGAGAGCCCTGCAGAGGGACCTGGCCAGGCTGGATGGGTGGGCAGAGGCCAATGGGATGAGACTGAACAAGGCCAAGTGCAGGGTTCTGCACTTTGGCCACAACAACCCCAAGCAGCACTTGGGGCTGGGGACAGAGTGACTGAGAGCAGCCAGGAAGAAAGGGAGCTGGGGGTGCTGAGAGAGAGGAGCTGAAGCTGAGGCAGCAGTGCCCAGGTGGGCAGTAGAGCCAATGGCATCCTGGGCTGGCTCAGGAGCAGTGTGGGCAGCAGGACAAGGGAGGTTCTTCTGCCCCTGTGCTCAGCACTGCTCAGGCCACAGCTTGAGTGCTGTGTCCAGTTCTGGGCTCCTGATTTCAAGAGGGATGTTGAGGTGCTGGAAGGTGTCCAGAGAAGGGCAACAAAGCTGGGGAGGGGCCTGGAGCAGAGCCCTGTGAGGAGAGGCTGAGGGAGCTGGGGGTGTGCAGCCTGCAGCAGAGGAGGCTCAGGGCAGAGCTCATTGCTGTCTGCAGCTCCCTGCAGGGAGGCTGTAGCCAGGTGGGGTTGGGCTCTGCTGCCAGGCAAGCAGCAAGAGAAGAAGGGGACAGAGTGTCAAGTTGTGGTAGGGAAGGACTAGGCTGGATGTGAGGAGGAAGTTGTTGTCAGAGAGAGTGATTGGCATTGGAATGGGCTGCTGAGGGAGGTGGTGGAGTCTCTGTGCCTGGAGGTGTTGAAGCAAAGCCTGGCTGAGGCACTTAGTGCCATGGTCTAGTTGACTGGATAGGGCTGGGTGCTAGGTTGGAGGTCTCTTGCAACCTGGTTGATTCTATGACTCTCTGACTCTGTGATTATTTCAGGGGTTAAAGAGACTCTGTGATTCAGGGGTTAAAGAGACTCTGTGATTATTTTAGGGGTTAAAGAGAGGCAGGTGATGTTATATTGTTAGCAGTGGGGTTGGAGAGAACAGTTTTGGTATTGCTTGAATTTTATAATTGAATTGGCCCAGGGCTGGAGTAGCTGGAGATGAAGCCCACATGTCATGTAGCAGTGCCATAGCTGCTGGGTGCTGGGGTGTTCACAGGTGGGGTGCTCTCAAGCCAGCCCTTTGAAGTTGTTCCACTTCCCCGGGAACAATTAAATGCTTACTGGATACAGCGAGTTAGAAAGAATGAATTCATTTCTGTGATCCATTGGCTTGGGCACTCACCTGGGAGATGATTAAGAAGGTGAAAATCTAAATACTATTAGGAAGGGGAAAAAAAACCCAACCTGAAAGGGACCACTGATGTGTCACTCAGGTATCTTTTTCTATTGCTCTTCACAGGAGCATTTTTGCCAGAGTTTGAATCCCTATAGAAAGAGCTCAGTGTAGCTAATCCTCTGAGAGTGGCTATGTCTGCTAAGTGGGAAATGGATAGAGGATAAACAGACAATCTGTTGTTGGCACACAGCCCTCTCTGCCAGGGTGTAATGAAGTCTTATCATCTCCAGTGAGGTTCTTCAATGGCTAAGCACCTTCAAAAGCTGAAGGAGAGCTGGGCACCATAACTGAAGCTCCGATAGTGGCAGCTGCAGACAAAGGGTTTCTGTTTGCACAGTTAACAGCAAATGAAATTGTACTTAGGGAGCCAAAGAATTATCTAAAAAACTAGGCTGTAAACATCCAGCTTTGCTGGAGAGAAGGTTTCTAGAGTTGTCCAGAGGTGTTAAAACTTTTGGAACTTAGAATCATGGAATCATCGAATCAACAAGGTTGGAAGAGACCTCCAAGAGCACCCAGCCCTATCCAGTCATCTAGTCCGTGGCACTAAATGCCTTCAACACCTCCAGGGATGTCGACTCCACCACCTCCCTGGGCAGCCCATTGCAATGCCAGTCACTCTCTATGTGAAGAACTTCCTCCTCACATCCAGCCTGTAACTTAAAGTGCTTCACTTGCTGCAGGATTGTAGAATCATAGAATCATGCAGGTTGGAAGAGACCTCCAAGCTCATCCAGGCCAACCTAGCACCCAGCCCTGGCCAATCAACCAGACCATGGCACTGAGTGCCCCAGCCAGGCTTTGCTTCAACACCTCCAGGGATGTCGACTCCACCACCTCCCTGGGCAGCCCATTCCAATGCCAATCACTCTCTCTGACAACAACTTCCTCCTAACTTCCAGCCTAGACCTGCCCTGGCACAACTTGAGACTGTATCTCCCTGTAGTGTTGCTGCTTGCCTGGCAGAAGAGCCCAACCTCACCTGGGTACAGCCTCCCTTCAGGGAGTTGTAGACAGCAAATGGTTCTGGTTGATTCTATGATATTCCATGATATTCTACTTAGGATAACCTTGTCTTATCTTCTGATTCCTTTTTGTGGGGCTTATTTCACCTGTGGAGAGATTGCCTTTTCTACTTTTGCTTTCCTTTGAAGCCATTTTCTGTCTGTGCTTCTAGGAAATTTTGTGATCAGTCTGTCCCACATGAAGCCTTTTACTTGTTTGCTTAAGTATACCCAGTGGATTGGTTTAGTTTCCACTGAAATTGTTGAAAAGTAGAAGTGCTTACTGGAGATGCCTAAAATTATTCTTGGTAGAAGTAGCTGTGCTGTAGCCTAAAAGAAAATCCTCTAGATTGTGGCAAGGCTTTGAGGGAAATTAGAGGTGAATTGGATAGGACCAGCAGCATTAAGCCTCCTTACTCTTTCTATGAGGATGAATCTTGATTTTAAATATGCTCTGGGCTCCAACAGTCTCTTAGCCACACAGCTGAGCAGTTTTTTCTGTCGAGGACAGGCTCTGGTTCTCAGAGTAGCACCATCATTTCCTCACTTAGAGGAAAAGAAGAAAGCTGATTCTCTGAACCTCTGGATTAGCTGGAGCAGCTAGTGTTGACAAGATGTAATTGCTGCTTCAATTGAGAGGAAAGGTAATGCTGCTGCTGGTTTGAAGTTCTTCAGGAAACTCTCTTGTGATCTAAAGGCAGTCAGCTCAGGAGAGCAATTTGCTCCTGAGGGCTAACAACCTTTCGTGTGCTTCACAGTACCTCACGAGAAAAAGCAAAACCAAAACTGAAACAAAAAGAGAGAGAGAGAGAGAGAGAGAAAGAGAAGGAAGGAACAAAGGGAAGGAAAGAAAGAAAAGGAAGGAAAGAAAAGGGAAGGAAGGGGGAAAGGAAGGAAGGAAGGAAGGAAGGAAGGAAGGAAGGAAGGAAGGAAGGAAGGAAGGAAGGAAGGAAGGAAGGAAGGAAGGAAGGAAGGAAGGAAGGAAGGAAAAAGGAAGGAAGGAAGGAAGGAAAAAGGAAGGAAGGAAGGAAGGGAAAAGGAAGGAAGGAAGGAAGGAAGGAAGGAAGGAAGGAAGGAAGGAAGGAAGGAAGGAAGGAAGGAAGGAAGGAAGGGAAAAGAAAGGAAGGAAGGAAGGAAAAGGAAAGAAGGAAGGAGAAGGAGAAAATAAAAGAAGAGAAAAGAAGAGAAAGGAAAAGAAAAAAGAAAAGAAAAGAAAAGAAAAGAGAAGAGAAGAGAAGAGAAGAGAAGAGAAGAGAAGAGAAGAGAAGAGAAGAGAAGAGAAGAGAAGAGAAGAGAAGAGAAGGAGGAAGGAAGGAAGGATGGAAGGAAAGAAGGAAGGGAAGGGAGGAGAAGGAAAGGAAGGAAGGAAGGAAGGAAGGAAGGAAGGAAGGAAGGAAGGAAGGAAGGAAGGAAGGAAGGAAGGAAGGAAGGAAGGAAAAGAAAAGGAAAGGAAAGAAAGAAGGAGGAATGGAAAGAAAGGAAGGAAGGAAGGAAGGAAGGAAGGAAGGAAGGAAGGAAGGAAGGAAGGAAGGAAGGAAGGAAGGAAAAGAAAAGGAAAGAAAGAAGGAGGAATGGAAAGAAAGGAAGGAAGGAAGGAAGGAAGGAAGGAAGGAAGGAAAAGAAAAGGAAAGAAAGAAGGAGGAATGGAAAGAAAGGAAGGAAGGAAGGAAGGAAGGAAGGAAGGAAGGAAGGAAGGAAGGAAGGAAGGAAGGAAGGAAGGAAGGAAAAGAAAAGGAAAGAAAGAAGGAGGAATGGAAAGAAAGGAAGGAAGGAAGGAAGGAAGGAAGGAAGGAAGGAAGGAAGGAAGGAAGGAAGGAAGGAAGGAAGGAAGGAAAAGAAAAGGAAAGAAAGAAGGAGGAATGGAAAGAAAGGAAGGAAGGAAGGAAGGAAGGAAGGAAGGAAGGAAGGAAGGAAGGAAGGAAGGAAGGAAGGAAGGAAGGAAGGAAGGAAAGAAGGAAGGAAGGAAGGAAAAGAAAAGGAAAGAAAGAAGGAGGAATGGAAAGGAAGGAAGGAAGGAAGGAAGGAAGGAAGGAAGGAAGGAAGGAAGGAAGGAAGGAAGGAAGGAAGGAAGGAAAAGGAAGGAAGGAAAATTGAAGTCAGAAGTCACTCCTTAGTCTCTCTTTAGTTATACAGTGTAGGCTTGTGAGATCTGGACAAAGCACTCTTTGCTCTCTTTCTTTTTGGCAAGCAACAGCAGAAGTCCTGAGCTGGGCTTCAGCTGAGGCAAAGCTCCATTACTGTCCCTGCTGGTCCACATGGAGCAGTGCTGTCTGGAATAAACCGGCTTGCTGACCTAAGCTGGCCATCAGTTCAGGCTGTAATACAGAAAGACCATTTCACTTTATTATTAATCCAATTACCTCTGAACATATTCTGCTGAAAGTGTGATCCCTTTCCATCAGAATTTGACTTCAGACAATGAGTGCTTCCACAGATTTCAATAGCTGTAGCAGATGTGAAAGAGGAACTGGGCCAGCATTTGTCTGGACAGTATCCTGGTGGACAGGCTGACATGGCTTTAGCTAAGGTTACACAAAACTGGTACTGTTCTGTCTTTTCATCTCAGTGAGGCTCTCTTTGTTCCATGGTGAAGCAGACTAGATAGAAACCTATCTGATTTCATCAACATTTTCATTACAGATACCCCAGATGTGTCCCTTTTTACTCCTCTGCACTCTAGACTAAATTTAGTCTGAACCTTTTAAAACCCTTTTGATAGTGAGACCACCCCTCAGTGCCTCACTGAGGTCTTGTTCATTCCAGGTGCCTCATTAAATGATACAATGCTCTCCTCCTGGCACCTGTTATGTTTTTAATATATCCTAACATCCTTTTACCTATTTTATCCTTTAATCAAAATTTATCTTGGAATTGAATTGTTTTTCCTACTGAACATTCCTCAGTTACTGACAGACTAATTTTTCTTCACTGAATCACAGAAACATCCAGGTTGGAAAAGACCCTTGGGATCACCAAGTCATAGAATCATTATAGAATCATAGAATCAGGCAGGTTGGAAGAGACCTCCAAGCTCATCCAGTCCAACCTAGCACCCAGCCCTGTCCTATCAACCAGACCACAGAATCAGAGAATCATAGAATCAGGCAGGTTGGAAGAGACCTCCAAGCTCATCCACTCCAACCTAGAACCCAGCCCTGTCCTATCAACCAGACCACAGAATCAGAGAATCAGAGCCAAGCAGGTTGGAAGAGACCTCCAAGCTCATCCAGTCCAACCTAGCACCCAGCCCTATCCAGTCATCTAGACCATGGCACTAAATGCCTCATCCAGGCTTTACTTGAACACCTTCTACCTATAACCTTACTCTACAAGGTTCACCTTAGAACCTATCCCTGAGCCAGATTCAGCTGGTTGTTACTCTGTAATTCAACAGTCCTCTGGAAGTCAGTGGGGTAAATCTGAAGTTGATGCTGCTACAGTCTTGTCACTGTTAGGTTAATGGTTGGACATAGAATCATAGAATCAACCAGGTTGGTTTCTTTTGCCTGGCAAGCAGCAACAGAAGAAGGGGACACAGTCTCAAGTTGTGCTGTGGGAGGATGTTAAGGAGGAAATTGTTGTCAGAGAGAGTGATTGGCATTGGAATGGGCTGCCCAGGGAGGTGGTGGAGTTGCCATCCCTGGAGGTGTTGAAGCAAAGCCTGGCTGAGGCACTTAGTGCCATGGTCTGGTTGATTGGCCAGGGTGGGTGCTAGGTTGCACTGGCTGAGCTTGGAGGTCTCTTCCAATCTGGTTAATTCTGTGATTCTATGATTCTATCCCATAATAAACAAATGTCATATAGCTATTTTATATATCATCATCTAATATAGATATATAATTGTACTTATTAGATATATTTTATACTTTATCTTAGCTTGTGGAAATGAAACCAGGTTTAGTACTGTCAAAGACAGTTTAGACACTGCAGCTGGAGTACTGCATCCAGAGCACTGGAACCCCTGTTACAACAAAGGTCTGGAGGTGTTGGAACATGCCAGCAGTGTGCCCAGGTGGCCAAGAGAGCCAGTGGTATCCTGGCCTGCATCAGGAATGGTGTGGTCAGCAGGAGCAGGGAGGTCATTCTGCCCCTGTACTCTGCACTGCTTAGACCACACCTTGAGTCCTGTGTTCAGTTCTGGGCCCCCCAGTTTAGAAGGGACATTGAGATGCTTGAGCGTGTCCAGAGAAGGGCAACGAGGCTGGGGAGAGGCCTTGAGCACAGCCCTACGAGGAGAGGCTGAGGGAGCTGGGCTTGTTTAGCCTGGAGAAGAGGAGGCTCAGGGGTGACCTTATTGCTGTCTGCAACTGCCTGAGGGGTGGTTGTGGCCAGGAGGAGGTTGCTGTCTTCTCTCAGGTGGCCAGCACCAGAACGAGAGGACACAGCCTCAGGCTGTGCCAGGGGAGATTTAGGCTGGAGGTGAGGAGAAAGTTCTTCCCTGAGAGAGTCATTGGGCACTGGAATGGGCTGCCCGGGGAGGTGGTGGAGTCGCCGTCCCTGGAGCTGTTCAAGGCAGGACTGGACGTGGCACTTGGTGCCATGGTCTGGCCTTGAGCTCTGTGGTAAAGGGTTGGACTTGATGATCTGTGAGGTCTCTTCCAACCTTGGTGATACTGTGATACTGTGAGACTGTGATACTGTGATACTGTGATGTCCAGAAAAGGGCCATGAGGGTGATCAGAGGGCTGGAGCTCCTCTCCTCTCAGGACAGGTTAAGAGAGGAGGGTTTTTTCTGTTTGGGGAAAAGAAGGCTCTGAGAAGACCTTATTGTGATCTTCCAGTATCTGAAGGGGGCCTACAAGAGAGCTGGTGAGGGACATTTCAGGGTGTCAGGTAGTGACAGGACTAGGGAGAATGGAGCAAAACTAGAGGATTAGCTCTAAGGAAGAAGTTATTCACTATGAGGGTGGTGAGACAGTGGAACAGGTTGCCCAGGAAGGTGGTGGAAGTCTCATCCCTGGATGTTTTTAAGGCCAGGATGGATGTGGCTCTGGGTAACCTGGTCTAGTGGAGAGTGTCCCTGCCCATGGCAGGAGGATTGGAACTGGATGATCCTTGAGGTCCTTTCCAATCCTGACAATTCTGTGATTGTCTGATACAATTTTTCATGATCCAATGCTGTATTTAGAATATTGATGAATATTTGACTACTTTTTGGTTGCAGATACAGAAGAACTGTTCATTTTTTTTCTTTTGAAGGCTGAGATCCTATTGCAGGATCATCCCTGTCTTACTTTATTGCCTCTCTGGTTAGTTTATTTCATGATGGCATTGTCTAAGCTAAAAGACACCTTACAGTTGGTTTGCATATAGAATATTTTCTTAAAAGGCTTAAGTATAAATGATTGCAAGTCAAAATGCCCTCAAGAAGCAACTCCACTTTGGTGAGACCCCAACTGGAATACTGCATCCAGTTCTGGAGCACCTATGACAAGAAGGATGTGGAGATGCTGGATTGTGTCCAGAGCAGGGCCAGGAGGATGCTCAGAGGCTGCAGCATCTCTGCTGTGAGCACAGACTGAAAGAGTTGGGGCTGTGCAGGCTGGAGCAGAGGAGGCTCCTAGGTGACCTTCTTGTGGCCTTCCAGGATCTGAAGTGGGCTACAGTAAAGCTGGAGAGGGACTTTTGAGGCTGTGAGGGAGTGGCAGAAGTGGGGGGAATGGAGCAAAGCTGGAGGTGGGGAGAGTGAGAGTGGAGGTGAGGAGGAAGTTGTTGAGCAGGAGAGTGGTGAGAGGCTGGACTGGGTTGCCCAGGGAGGTGATTGAGGCCCCATGGCTGGAGGTGTTTGAGGCCAGGCTGTGTGAGGCTGTGTGCAGCCTGCTCTAGGGTAGGGTGTCCCTGGGCATGGCAGGGGGGTTGGAACTGGCTGATCCTTGCAGTCCCTTCCAACCCTGACTGATTCTATGATCCTATGATTCTATGACTCTATGATTCTAAGACGTAAGAGTCTTAAGTATAAATGATTGGAAGTCAGAATGCCCTGAAGAAGCAAGATGAAGCAGCAAGAAGAAAGGAAAGGATGATGGTTTGGATCTGAGTACAAAGCAGCAGGTATGCTCTAGCTAATTCTCTCTGGTAACAGCTGCTTTTATTTTGTCTTTTAAGGCAGAACTGGTCACGCCGAGGTTGTACGAGTAGTCTATCAGCCAGAAAACATCAGCTTTGAGAAACTGCTCAAGGTCTTCTGGGAGAATCATGACCCGACACAAGGTAGAGTGATGAGTGAGCCAGTATTTAATTATCTTACTAATTACAGTTGGGGTAATTAGTGTTTGAGCTGCATGGAAGAGATGAACCTTGAAATCACACTGGCGCTCAAGAATATGATTGCAGACATTTATTGACAGAGAAAAAGAGGAAGAGAGAGAATGAGAGCAGAGCAACTCACAATACCCCTCCTCCTTTACAGCTGGCTCTGCTGGGAGAATTCCCACAGAGAAGCACAGTAGACAATAGAATATTTCCCCCCCTGCTTTGATTATGACAATTTCTTCTGTAATTCTATCCTTTGTCACCTAAATTAAAGCATATCTCTTTGTGGCTTCAAAGCTGATCATTTTAGTTGTGCCCAGGACCTTTATCCTTCATAAAAGAAATTTGGGGTTGAAACATATTTTTCAGTGGCAGTGAATTCCTTTCCTGATGAGAAAAAGGGAACAAAACGAGCTGAGAGCTGGGAGGTAGAGGCACCAGCAGAGCATTGCAGCTATTTACCTTATTCAGACCTTCTGATTTAATTTGCCTTTCTTGGAAGAGGGTTGGTAGTGACATTACACACATCTGTGCAAACCTAAGTGGGAAACTGTGTGGAGAAAACATTGGACATGTTTCTACAGTTTCAGTGACTATCCTCTGTACCATTTCTCAGAAAGGTTACACACAGGAACCACTTTTAACATCCAGTGTACTTATGCTGCTTCTTCTGACATCTGGGAGTGAAAAATGCAGATGATGCATTCACAGTCATAGAATCAAGCAGGTTGGAAGAGACCTCCAAGCTCATCCAGTCCAACCTAGCACCCAGCCCTGGCCAATCAACCAGGCCGTGGCACTAAGTGCCCCAGCCAGGCTTGGCTTCAACACCTCCAGGCAACTTCCTCCTCACCTCCAGCCTGAACCTCCCCACCTCCAGATTTGCTCCATTCCCCCCACTCCTGCCACTCCCTCACAGCCTCAAAAGTCCCTCCCCAGCTTTTTTGTAGCCCCCTTCAGATCCTGGAAGGCCACAAGAAGGTCACCTGGGAGCCTCCTCTACTGCAGCCTGCACAGCCCCAACTCTTTCAGTCTGTGCTCACAGCAGAGCCGTTGCAGCCCTCTCAGCATCCTCCTGGCCCTGCTCTGGACACACTCCAGCATCTCCACAGCCCTCTTGGAATAGAGGCTCCAGCGCTGGATGCAGTACTCCAGGTGGGGTCCCAGCAGAGCACAGCAGAGGGAGAGAATCCCCTCCCTGGCCCTGCTGGCCACACTGCTGCTGCTGCAGCCCAGGCTCTGCTTGGCTTTCTGGGCTGCAAGTGCACACTGCTGGCTCCTGTTGAGTTTCTCCTCCAGCAGCACCCCCAAGTGCCTCTCCTCAGGGCTGCTCTCCAGCCACTCACTGCTCAGCCTGCATTTCTGCTTGGCATTGCCTTTGCCCAGCAGCAGGACCTTGCCCTTGGTCTTGTTGAACCTCCTGAGCTTGGCTTGTGCCCACCTCTGCAGCCTGTCCAGGTCCCTGTGGATGAATCCCTGCCCTCCAGCCTGGCTGCTGCACCACACAGCTTGGTGTCATCAGCAAACTTGCTGAGGCTGCACTCATTGCCTCTGTCCATGGCACCCACAAGGATGTTGAACAAGACTGGTCCCAGGACTAATCCCAGAGGGACTCCACTTGTCACTGGTGGATCAAACTCATGATTAAACATTAAATGTATCCATTCTGTTGCAGTTCAAGACCTTCCAAATATCAGTCTAGATGGTACCAAGTTAAGGTGTACAGCCCAACAGTTCTGTCATTCATTATTGTATGAGTGTATTAATTTTCAAGAGTTCTAGTTATTCCAAACAATTGGGCCTCCTGTCTTCTGGATCAGCCTAACATCTCCCTGGGATTTGAAATTCCTCTGGGAGGCAGCCTGGCTCTTGTTTTGTGATGCCCTTGAGTCCAAGTGTTATAGGGAAGTCTACCGAAAACCAAGAACCTTTGATCAAGTTGAACACTCTGTGAGTTGAAAGAGATTCTCCCAGATGGATATCTCCTAAGTGTGAGGCCCTGAAAAAGTCCTCTTTGACTATTAATTTAGGCTCTATTTTATAATTCATTACATTTGGGATACTGAAAAAGCAACAAACAACCCCCCTAACTTCTGCCAAGTGACATATGGTTGTCATCTCCGCTCAGCCTCTACCGCGCGGATCAGCATTCCTTCTCTCCTAGGAATCATCTTGTCTAGAAGAGGATTGCTCTGTAGAGCTCTGTGAGTGCTTGAGGTGGTTGCTGCTTTGTCATTGATACAGAAAAAGGGAATTCATGTGAAATGCTGTAAGTTCAGCAGAAGGAAGTGTGACTGTTGTATTCATGGAATCATAGAATCATAGAATCAAGCAGGTTGGAAGAGACCTCCAAGATCATCCAGTCCAACCTAGCACCCAGCCCTATCCAATCAACCAGACCATGGCACTAAGTGCCTCATCCAGGCTTTGCTTCAACACCTCCAGGGACGGTGCCTCCATCACCTCCCTGGGCAGCCCATTCCAATGCCAATCACTCTCTCTGTGAAGAACTTCTTCCTAATATCCAGCCTATACCTACCCTGGCACAACTTGAGACTGTGTCCCCTTGTTCTATTGCTGGTTGCCTGGGAGAAGAGGCCACCCCCCACCTGGCTACAATGCCCCTTCAGGTAGTTGTAGACAGTAATAAGATCACCCCTGAGCCTCCTCTTCTCCAGGCTAAACAGGCCCAGCTCCCTTAGCCTCTCCTCATGGGGTTTGTGCTCCAGGCCCCTCACCAGCTTTGTTGCCCTTCTCTGGACATGTTCCAGCACCTCAACATCTTTCTTGAATTGAGGGGCCCAGAACTGGACACAGTACACAATCTGTACACAATCTTTTCCTGAGGTTTATAGAGGTATAGGACAGAGGCTGTGTTGCTGTGGCTTTGCACTAAAGGAGCCATCCTCAGAGTCTTCCAGATTAGGATGTTAGGAGGAAGTTGTTGTCAGAGAGAGTGATTGGCATTGGAATGGGATGCCCAGGGAGGTGGTGGAGTCGCTGTGCCTGGAGGTGTTGAAGCAAAGCCTGACTGAGGCACTTAGTGCCGTGGTCTGGTTGATTGGATGAGGCTGGGTGTTGGTTGGACTGGCTGAGCTTGGAGGTCTCTTCCAACCTGCTTGATTCTGTCATTTTTAAGATACAAACTTTCTTCAGATTTCACCATGGTGGTAATTCTGCCAGCACCTCCAGACTTCCAGACTATAACTTTGCCTGTGTTGAGCCTCATCTTGAAGTTGACTTATTTCTTAAGAAAAATAGCATTTTTCTTCTCTTTATTCCCCTTTTGTCTCCTTCTCTCTTCTCTTCTCTTCTCTTCTCTTCTCTTCTCTTCTCTTCTCTTCTCTTCTCTTCTCTTCTCTTCTCTTCTCTTCTCTTCTCTTCTCTTCTCTTCCTTCTCCTCTCCTCTTTCTTCTATTCTTCTCTTTCATTTCCTCTTCTTTCTTCTCTTCTCTCTTTCTTATCTTCTTTTCTTTCTTCTCTTTCTTCTCCTCTTCTCTTTCTTCTTCCCTTCTCTTTCTTCTGTCTTTTTTCCCCTCTTCTTTTCTTTCTTTTCCTCTTCTTTTTTCTCCTCTTCTCCTTTTCTCTTTCTTCTTCCCTTCTCCTCTTTCTTCTGTTTTTTTCTCTCTCTTCTTTTTTTTTGTTTTATTCTCTTTCGTCTTCCCTTCTCTTTCTTCTGTTCTTTTTTTTTCTCTTCTTTTCTTTCTTTTCTCCTCTTCCTTCCCCTCTTCCCTCTCCTCTCCTCTCCTCTCCTCTCCTCTCCTCTCCTCTCCTCTCCTCTCCTCTCCTCTCCTCTCCTCTCCTCTCCTCTCCTCTCCTCTCCTCTCCTCTCCTCTCCTCTCCTCTCCTCTCCTCTCCTCTCCTCCTCTTTCTTTTCCTCTTCTCTTTCTTCTCCTCTTCATTTTCCTTCCCTTCTCCTCTTTCTTCTGTTCCTTTTTTTTCTTCTTCTTTTCTTTCTTCTCTAAATGAAAATAAATACTGAGTTCTCTATCCAAAACCTCTTTCTTTGTGCTGATGCTGACAATCATGAAGTTCTCCTAACAAGCCTAATAGTAACCTGCCATGAAATGAAGTCAAACATAGTTTTCAGCCAGGAGCATGGCTGTTAATGGTCCCAGCCTTCTGGCATCAGCGTTGTCCTGTGGTGTGTGAACCAATTGTGGAACCCAACCATGCTCATGTTCATAGACTCATAGACTCACTTTGATTGGAAGAGACCTTTAGAAATCATTCAGACCAACTGGTAACTTAGCACTAAACCAGGACCCTCAGCTTGACAATATTTTAGGAAAAGAAATTGTTCTTTGTGTCCATTTTAAACCTTCCCTGATGACAAAATGAGGCAGTTTCTTCCTCTTTGGCCATTTCCAGATCAGGGAAGAAGGTGTCACATATTATTTGACCATAAAGTCTGGCCACTCTTTGTGGGGTGCAAAGAGCTAACTGTGTCCAATTCTGGGCTCCTCAATTCAAGAGGGTTGTTGAGGTGCTGGAAGGTGTTTGGAGAAGGGCAGCAAGGCTGGAGAGGGGCCTGGAGCAGAGCCCTGTGAGGAGAGGCTGAGGGAGCTGGGGGTGTGCAGCCTGCAGCAGAGGAGGCTCAAGGCAGAGCTCATTGCTGTCTACAACTAACTACAGGGAGGCTGTAGCCAGGTGGGGTTGGGCTCTTCTGCCAGGCAAGCAGCAACAGAAGAAGGGGACACAGTCTCAAGTTGTGGCAGGAGAAGTCTAGGCTGGATGTTGTTAGGAAGTTGTTGGCAGAGAGAGTAATTGGCATTGGAATGGGCTGCCCAGGGAGGTGGTGGAGTCTGGGTGCCTGGAGGTGCTGAAGCCAAGCCTGGCTAGGGCACTTAGTGCCATGGTCTGGTTGCTTGGATGGGGCTGGGTGCTAGGTTGGACTGGCTGAGCTTGGAGGTCTTGGATGTTTTGGGCATTCTGACAGTGGGGTGAAGGGAAGTACCTTCATGGCCACTGATGACAAAGAGCATCTGGAAATTTCCCCTTGGTCATATAGATTCTTTGAGTGTAACTATGCCAAACTATGAGGAGGTAAAGTTAGCCCTTCCCTCTGTCCCAAAGAAGTCCTTCTCCTGTCTGTGTTTGCAGAGGAAATGTAAGCAGGATTGATATTTTCCCAGCCGCTGAGGACCATCTGTGCCACAACAAACTCATCACCTGCCAGATTCACTCAGAACATCTCTTAGTCCATATGTCTTGTGTATCTCCTATAAGGAAGAGATATGTGTTTCTCCTCCCTCTGACCTTCCATACAGTTTGGCATTTAGCCTTAGTGCTGACACCTAAATTCTCCAGACTCACATCTCTTTCTGGTTGTGCTGACCCATTTTGGCTGCAGAGGGTATATTTATTTCTCACCACTTTTGCAGGACTGTACTTTTTTTAGACCTTGCAGAAGGAATCTATCATCTGCAAATAATTAAAATCAGCCCCTAGAAATGACATTGTATTGCTAATGAGCAGATGTGTCTACTTATACCAGTGCAGGAACAGCTGTACACATCAAAAGTGCAACAGCAACCCTAACCCAGCATTATGTATTCTGCTACAGGCCTGGAACTTCATTTAGAGATTAAAGAGGGGGGAGGGGGGGATAATTTTTTCATGTAAAATATAACCATATTTTGGGGGTGGTTTTTTTTTTAGTTCTTTACATTTCTGTCACACTCTTCACTTTCTAATTTGAATCAAATTTGCAAGTCTCAGATTAAAGCACAGAGCACCTTTGTCTTGTGTTTCAAGTGTTATTAAGAGTCCTGATGGTTTCAGCATTATTACAAGGTGTAGCAAAAACCCCAGTAGAAATACAAAATCTCTTGCCACCAGACATATTAAATATATTCAAAACAGAATTACCAACCCCTTAGGGAGCCATCCTTGGTCCAATACTCTTCAATATTTCCCTTAATGACTTGGAGGATATAGTGGTGAGGAAGCTAATTAAATCTACGGTGAAGACATTGCTGGGAGGCTCCTGGAAGAAGCAAATAAAGCACAGCTCTGTGCTGATAAATTTCAAAAGCCATGGAAATCGATGTGCTAAGACACCATAAAGATAAATGTACGTTGGCTCATGCAGGACTGAATACTCAACAACATAAATATGCAGCGAGGTGCCTGATAGAAGGCAGAGGCTCTTACTGCCTTCAGCTTCTTCTAATTGCTGCTCCTTTCAGTGCAGTAGCAATGCTGGGACACAGTTGACTCATGTCTCCTCATCCTGCCAGCAACCAATTTAGTCTCTTGCCCATAATCACTTCATGAATACCTGTAGCCTGTGCTTTTTGCAAGGTGCCACCATATCTGATGCTGTCTACAAATACCTGAAGGGAGGCTGTAGCCAGGTGGGGTTGGACTCTTCTGCCAGGCAAGCAGCAACAGAACAAGGGGACACAGTCTCAAGTTGTTTTGGGGGAGGTCTAGGCTGGATGTTAGGAGGAAGTTGTTGTCAGAGAGAGTGATTGGCATTGGAATGGGCTGCCCAGGGAGGTGGTGGAGTCTCTGTGCCTGGAGGTGTTGAAGCCAAGCCTGGCTGGGGCACTTAGTGCCATGGTCTGGTTGACTGGATAGGGCTGGTTGATAGTTTGGACTGGCTGAGCTTGGAGCTCTCTTCCAACCTGGTTGATTCTATGATTCTGTGGTTCTGCCTGGTTTACACTTCAGAAACTGTAAGGGCTCCTTTCTCCTGTGTCATGTTCTGCAGACTCTTCCAGACATCTCTGCTCTAAGCATTTCATTCTTGTTGAAGACTGTCAAGACCTTCATTCAGGTTTGTCTGACTAGCATAGATGTGTCAGGTGGGTTAAGGACTGAGGTAAAGCTATCTACATTTAGATATTTCCATAGTCATGGAAAGTCTCAGCTCCCACCATACAATCATAGAATCATGGAATCAACCAGGTTGGAAAAGACCTCCAAGATCTAGTCAACACAGTTAGAATCATAGAATCAGTCAGGGTTGGAAGGGAGCACAAGGAGCAGCCAGTTCCAACCCCCCTGCCATGCCCAGGGACACCCTACCCTAGAGCAGGCTGCCCACAGCCTCAGCCAGCCTGGCCTCAAACACCTCCAGCCATGGGGCCTCAACCACCTCCCTGGGCAACCCATTCCAGCCTCTCACCACTCTCCTGCTCAACAACTTCCTCCTCACCTCCACTCTGAACCTCCTCCCCTTCAGCTTTGCTCCATTCCCCTGGTCCTGTCACTCCCTTATAACCTGGTTGAATCTATGATTCTATGACCTGTGCTATAGGTGCTGAACCAGCATGGCACTTTGAGAAGGCAACTTCATTTCCTTCGTGGGCTGCAATGCCCAATGATATGCTCTTGCCATTCTTTTTTCCCTTCTCTAGAACTAAATATGCATTAAAAATAAATACCTATTATTAGACTGCTTTGTGTCCCCAGGCTCTCATGACCTGATTTGCATATTAGACTCTTTTTATCCATATAAATTAGAATAGACTCTTTCTGACCTATATTTCCAGTTTAGGAGTTGTTGTTTTTCCACATCACAGCAAGGAGCTGAGGGTTTGACTCTGCATCTTTTTAATGAAGGGGATTATTAGCTACTACAGTGGTTGCTGAGGTGGCTGAATAGTTAGGAAGTTATGAAGTGAGGGGTGCTGAATCGATTCTGGCTCAAGGACAGAAGTCCTTCAGGGCTCTGATTTCTTCTTACCTTGAAACTACCTTTAGCCTATTTGTTTTGGATCTGTCAATGATGTGTTAGGCACTTCCCTACAACTACTGATAATTGCCTCTCTCTTTTACTGTTGCTACAGTCAGGAATTAAATGGTTCCTTGAAGATGAGAGAAGCTCTGACAACTGCCATCCCTGGAGGTGTCCAAGAAAAGCCTGGCTGAGGCACTTAGTGCCATGGTCTAGTTGACTGGATAGGGCTGGGTGCTAGGTTGGACTGGATGATCTTGGAGGTTTCTTCCAACCTGGTTGATTCTATGATTCTGTGATCAGTCTTCTGTGACTTAAGCTGTGGGAAACATCAGCTCAGCAGTCACTTAGACTACATTTACTCTGAGGGTGATAAGACACTAGCACAAGTCACTAAGAGAGGTGGTAGATGTCCCACATGTGGGCATATTCCACGTCAAGTTGGACCTCCCCTCAGGTAGTTGTAGCCAGCAATGAGGTCTGCCCTGAGCCTCCTCTGCTGCAGGCTGCACACCCCCAGCTCCCTCAGCCTCTCCTCACAGGGCTGTGCTCCAGGCTCCTCACCAGCTTGGTCTCTCTTCTCTGAACATGTTCCAGTACCTCATCATCTCTCTTGAATTCAGAAGAACCTGATTATTACTAAAATTAGTGGTGGGGGGGAGGGGGAGAGACTCCTAAATACCAAAATTAATAAACAATATTAATTTTGAAAATAGCATCATGCATTGATTAATTGCCTCTCCATTACAATGGGGTCTAAGCAACCTCAGCTAGTTGAAGATGGCCCTGACTACTGCAGGAGGCTGAAGATGAGCCAGCAGTGTGCACAGGTGGCCAAGAGAGCCAATGGCATCCTGGGCTGGCTCAGGAGCAGTGTGGGCAGCAGGACAAGGGAGGTTATTCTGCCCCTGGACTCAGCACTGCTGTGATGGTTTGGGGGTTACCCCGCCCCCCCACACTTTGGAATTTGCCCCAGCTAACTCAGACGGCCTCTGGGAATATAGATGAAGCAATCTATTTACAGCTAGCAGAATTTACAAGCAGCTATTTACAATATATACAGTTATATACAATTATATACAGAAATATACAAAGGATAAACAATACAAAAGCACAACTCCCCTCCCAGAAACCTGAGTCCCCAGGAGGGGCTCTCAAACCACCCCAACACCTCCCCCCGGCCCTCTCAACCTTACCCCAGTTCTCAGGAAGAAAAGAGGTGCAGCAAAACAACGCCACAGAGTCTAGACAGGAATCGAACTTGGGACCTTTTGCACGGCAGGCAAGCACTCTACCCCAGAGCTACCATGACATTGCAAGGTTAGTAGGAGCAGGGTTAATGAGATGTGACCAGGTCTAAGGCAAAAGCAAGAGTGAGAAACAAAATGGAGAAAAAGTCTTTCTTCTTCCCAGAGTTCTCAGCGTGACTGTGAGAGAAGTAGACACAATTGTTTTTCATTTCACTGCCCGTTATCTAGTTCTTCTACCAAAACATTCCAGCTTGCTTCAAACTAGCACAATCCACCCCTTGTCTACTTCGCTCAGAGTATCGCTGAGAATAATCCAATCTAATCTAAACCAATATTTACAATAAAACTATATATACAAGTTCAGTTCACACTTCAATCAGATGTAGGTGATTCAAAAGCTCAGAACAGGGACTCCCAGGTGATGTTGGGTTCGTGCTCACGTACTGTAGATTCTATCGTAGATTCTCTCAGTGTTGGGCGCCGATGTTACCTAGAACAGAAAACTCCTAACAGCTTGAATTTAAACTCTTTCAGCTAAAGTTAAATTTCTCTGTGGAATACACTGGATTTCACCATTCTCCTGCATTACCCAGTATGTATGACCAGGACCTTCAGCAGAAACCACCCCTCGGACAGGTTTCCCTTCGCCCGAAGGAGAAAATACCCAAACAGTTTTCCCTAACAGATTCTTTTCACGTACAACAGGAACTTTATCACCGTCTACTGTTTGGACCAAATCTGATTGTGCAGGTCCTGCTCTGTTTACTGAACCTCTACTATTTACCAACCAGGTAGCTTGTGCTAAATGTTTGTCCCAGTTTTTCAGAGTTCCACCCCCCATGGCCTTTAGGGTGGTTTTCAGCAAACCATTGTAGCGTTCAATCTTCCCTGAAGCTGGTGCATAGTAGGGTATGTGATAGATCCATTCAATACCATGCTCTTTGGCCCAGTTTTTCACAAGATTGTTCTTGAAATGAGTACCATTGTCTGACTCAATTCTCTCTGGAGTTCCATGTCTCCACAGGATCTGTCTCTCCAAACCAACAATGGTGTTACGTGCAGTAGCATGTGGAACTGGATAGGTTTCCAACCATCCAGTGCTGGCTTCTACCATCGTTAGCACATACTGCTTGCCAGAACGAGATCGAGGTAAAGTGATGTAGTCAATCTGCCAGGCTTCACCATACTTGTACTTTGACCATCTCTCACCATACCATAAGGGCTTGATTCGCTTAGCCTGCTTAATAGCAGCACAAATGTCACAGTCATAGATGACTTGGGTGATAGCGTCCATGGACAAGTCAATTGACCTATCACGAGCCCATCGGTATGTTCCATCTCTGCCTTGATGTCCAGATGAGTCATGGGCCCACCGAGCTAAGAACAACTCACCTCGGTGTTTCCAATCAAGGTCAATGTCAAGATCAGAGTTGGTATCAACTTGAGCAATCTTAGCAGCTTGGTCTGCCTGCTGGTTATGTTGATGTTCCTCAGTTGCTCTGCTCTTAGGCATGTGTGCATCTACGTGCCGCACCTTCACTGGAGTTCTCTCCAGCCGTGCATCAATGTCCTGCCATAGATCAGCACACCAAATAGGCTTTCCTTTCCTCTGCCAACCATTCTTCTTCCAGTCCTTTAGCCAACCCCATAGAGCATTGGCTACCATCCACGAGTCGGTGTAGAGGTAAAGGATAGGCCAACTTTCACGTTCAGCCACATCAAGAGCAAGTTGAACAGCTTTTACCTCAGCGAACTGACTGGATTCTCCTTCTCCATCTTTCGTTTCGGTAACTCTCCTGGTTGGACTCCAAACTGCTGACTTCCATATTCGCTTGTTCCCAACAAGACGACAGGAACCGTCTGTGAACAAAGCATAGTTCTTTTCCTGATCAGAGAGATCACCATAGGGAGGAGCTTCCTCAGCACGAGTTATTTTCTCCTCTGGAGGTTTGGAACAGTCTGTGCCTTCCGGCCAGTTGGTGATCACCTCCACCAAACCAGGTCGGTCAAGATTACCCATTCGTGCTCGTTGGGTTATCAAAGCCATCCATTTAGACCAGGTTGCATCTGTGGCATGATGTGGTGATGAACCTTTGCCTTTGAACATCCAGTTAAGAACTGGCAGTCTAGGAGCTAAAAGCAATTGTGACTCAGTTCCAATCACTTCAGAAGCTGCTTTCACTCCTTCATAGGCTGCTAGAATCTCTTTCTCAGTTGCAGTGTAATTTGTCTCTGAACCTCTGTAGCAACGTCCCCAGAAACCAAGTGGACGACCACGTGTCTCATTTGGAGCTCTCTGCCAAAGACTCCAAGTTGGACCATTGTCACTGGCAGCCGTGTACAGAATGTTTTTAATGTCCGGACCAGATCTCACAGGTCCCAGGCCCACTGCATGGACTACTTCTCGCTTGATCTGATCAAAGGCTGCTTGCTGTTCAGGTCCCCACTCGAAATTATTTCTCTTACGAGTCACATCATGCAGAGGTTTGACAATCTGACTGAAACCAGGAATGTGTAGTCTCCAAAATCCCACCACACCAAGGAAAGAAAGTGTGTCCTTCTTACTGGTGGGAACTGCCATGGTAGAGACTTTGTTGATCACATCCTGAGGAATGTAACGGCGACCATCCTGCCACCGCACTCCCAGAAACTGAATTTCTCTGGCAGGTCCTTTGACCTTGTCTCTCTTTATGGCAAAACCTGCTTGCAGCAGAATGTCAATGATTTTGTTACCTTTCTCGAAGACTTCCTCAGCAGTTTGGCCCCACACAATGATGTCGTCGATGTACTGGATGTGCTCTGGAGCTTTACCTTTCTCCAGTGCATTGTGGATGACTGAGTGACAGATGGTTGAGCTGTGTTTCCACCCCTGAGGCAAACGGTTGAACTGGTACTGGATTCCTCTCCAGGTGAATGCAAACTGAGGCCTGCACTCCTTTGCTATGGGAATAGAGAAGAAAGCATTAGCAATGTCTATAGTTGCATACCATTTAGCCTCCTTCGATTCCAGCTCGTACTGGAGTTCCAGCATGTCTGGCACAGCTGCACTCATGGGTGGCGTCACCTCGTTGAGGGCACGAAAGTCAACTGTCAGTCTCCAGTCGCCCGTAGGTTTGCGCACAGGCCAGATGGGACTGTTGAAAGGTGAATGAGCTTTCTCGATGACAGCCTGACTCTCCAGTTGACGAATCAGCTGATGAATGGGCAACAAAGAGTCACGGTTAGTTCTGTACTGTCTGTGATGAACAGTTTGAGTTGCAATTGGCACTTCCAGGTCCTCTATCTCATGATGTCCCACAACTGCAGATTCATCAGAAAGTTCAGGTCTAACAGACAATTTCAATTTATCATCCTCAATCTCTACAGATGCTATTCCAAAAGCCCATTTATGACCCTTAGGATCTTTGAAACAACCTTGTCTCAAAAAGTCAATTCCCAAAATGCAAGGCGCATCAGGACCAGTTACAATAGTATGTGTCTTCCACTCTTTACCAGTTAAACTGATCTCAGCCTGTATCTTAGTTAACTCTTGAGATCCACCAGTGATTCCAAAGATAGAAATGGACTCTGTCCCTTTACAATTAGATGGCAATAAAGTACACTGAGCACCTGTGTCAACTAAAGCCCTGTATTTCCGAACTCTTGAACTGCCAGGCCACCTAATGAATACATTCCAATAGATTCGGTTCTCTCCACTATCCCTTTCCTCCTCCTGGCTGGAGGCAGGGCACCCCTAATGCTGAACATGGCATGTGGGGTGTACACAGTGATTGGTGTTGTTGTGAGAGGAACTGCAACTGTTGGAACAATTGCAGTTGCTCTCAGGAGCTGAAGAAGTGACAGCTACTTTCCTGGCATTGCTGCCTCTGTTTCTGCCACTCTGCAGATCCCTGACCCTCTTTGAAAGAGCTGAAGTAGGTTTACCATCCCATTTGTTCATGTTCTCCCCGTATGTGTCACGCAGAAGTATCCACAGTGACGCACGTGATTGCTGCTGTCTGGGTGGAATTTGTCTCCTCCTAGGCTGGAATTGCCTTGCAGGAGGTGGGCGTCTGTTCCTGACTGCAGAAACATGCACCCATTCAGATGATGCAGGAACGGTATCCTTTACCAGATTGGAAATTGAGGTTGTAAGGTCCTCCTTCAGTTCTTTCATAGTATTTTTCATCTCTGTGGTCATAGTTTGTATGGCAGAGATTATACCAGAATGTGACAAGCTATCCTCAATCTGCCTGAGCTGGTCAGTGAATTCACCAACAGTGAAAGATCTTCCATTATCACTCCTTGATAGAAACTTACTGGCCAAGATGTTAGCATAGGATGAAGGAGCAAGCTTAATAAGCTTCTTCATGAGACCTGTTCCCAAAGGAATATCGTCAGGCTCATGAGTACCATGATCTCCATAAAGCACTTCCTTCACAGCAAACTCCTTCAGAAGCTTAATTCCCTGCTCAACGGTGTTCCACTTCTTGGCTGCCCATGGCAAATCATCTCGGGAAGGATATCTCATAGCCACAGCCAACAGAAGGCGTGTCCACAAGCTAACCCTACCAAGAGGACTTGCTAGGTGTTTGTCCACTCCACTCTCTTTAGTGAGTGGTCCCAGCTGCTTGGCAGACTTGTCTCCTACCTGCAGAGCATTAGCACCAATGCCACGGCATCTCACTAGCCAGCTTAGGATTGGCTCACCTGATTCCCTTGTGTATTCCTTCCTAACTTCCCTGACCTCTCTGAGTGGATCCTTGGAGCCTTGGATGTCATCTTCCTCCTCTTCCTCCTGTTGTTCTGGTGGTGCCGGGCCTAACACAATCTTCCTCATAGCATTCCTAAACTCATGGGAACCATCCTCTCTCTTGGCAGCTAACCTCACAGCACTCCTCTCACTTGAGTATTGTTGTCTCAGCACATCTACAAGGTCTCGCAGACTAACTATCTCATCCTCCTCCTCTTGCTGCTGATCACCAGAGGTTCCATCTCTTACATCCTCCTGCGAACCACTCTTTGTCTTAGCTTTTGCCTTAGCAGGTGCCAGAAGGGCCTGAGCAGCAACAGACTTGGATGTGTCTGCTGGAGGATTTGAATCTTTAGGAGTCTGACTTGGAGGGTTTGAATCCTTAGGGGTCTGACTTGGAGCTTGTGAGTTCAGATCTGCCTTGCTTTTAGCAGGAGGATTTTGGTTCTGGTCTGCTGGCTGGGGGTTCGAATTGGCTGAGCTGGTGTCATTAGGATTTGGACTGACTGGGCTAGCGTTACTAGCACTAGCAGTATTATTAACATTAGTGGGATTATTTGCCTGTCCTCCTGGGATGCCTGCCAACCCTGACTTGTTTTCATTTTTGCTAGGAACATTCTGATTTTGGGTACCTGTCTGTGCTCCTGAGGCTCCTGCTAAACTCTGACCATTATTTTTGTTTTTGCTATCATTGTTTACGTTAGTGGCGGGAACATTGGCCGCGTTCCCAGCACTTGGAGAAGGAGGGGCAGAGGCTGGCAAGGGGGAAGCCGATGACTGTGTTCCCTTGTTTTGCTGTGAAAGAGACTGCTTCTGAGACACAGAATTTTTCCTAGCTCTTACAGAAACTGGTTTTGAATTTTTCACAAATAATGCCAAAATTAATATGAAATTTAAAACTACAAGAGCCAGTATAATGCCCAGCAACCATGCCATGCTCTGTTTCGAGTAGCAATCCTTGCAGGGATTTGGCATTTCAGTTTGGGGCTGGATGACCCTCATGAGAGCAGTAGATAAAGCAGACTCTCGATTGATTGTAACATTATTGACAAAAACTCTTGTAATATCACTAGTAATATTCTCAGTGACACTAAAACCAGCATAACCAAGAATGAAATCACCCCAGCTCCAGAACATGTTTGAAAGCTTAACTTTAGCCTTCTTAAAAACTACATGAAGCAAGAAATAACCAATTTGATCTTTGATCCAGTTGTACACAAAAAACCAGAAAACAGGCCACACAGCAATCCCCACCAAGTACAATAGCTGCTTGATTAGCTTCATCTTAATTCCCAGAGCTAATTTTCCAGTCACTCAAATAACTAGCCCCACGTTGGGAAAGCCAATTAAAAATGTGATGGTTTGGGGGTTACCCCACCCCCCCACACTTTTGAATTTGCCCCAGCTAACTCAGACGGACTCTGGGAATATAGATGAAGCAATTTATTTACAGCTAGCAGAATTTACAAGCAGCTATTTACAATATATACAGTTATATACAATTATATACAGAAATATAGAAAGGATAAACAATACAAAAGCACAACTCCCCTCCCAGAAACCTGAGTCCCCAGGAGGGGCTTTTAAACCACCCCAACACCTCCCCCCGGCCCTCTTAACCTTACCCCAGTTCTCAGGAAGAATAGAGGTGCAGCCAAGAGGTTAGGGAGCAAGGTTAGTAGGAGCAGGGTTAATGAGATGTGACCAGGTCTAAGGCAAAAGCAAGAGTGAGTAACAAAATGGAGAATAAGTCTTTCTTCTTCCCAGAGTTCTCAGTGAGACTGTGAGAGAAGTAGACACAATTGTTTTTCATTTCACTGCCCGTTATCTAGTTCTTTTACCAAAACATTCCAGCTTGCTTCAAACTAGCACAACTGCTCAGGTCACCCCTTGAGTTCTGTGTCCAGTTCTGGGCTCCTCAATTCAAGAGAGATGTTGAGGTGCTGGAAGGTGTCCAGAGAAGGGCAATGAATTTGGTGAGGGGCCTGGAGCAGAGCCCTGTGAGGAGAGGCTGAGGGAGCTGGGGGTGTGCAGCCTGCAGCAGAGGAGGCTCAGGGCAGAGCTCATTGCTGTCTGCAGCTGCCTGCAGGGAGGCTGTAGCCAGGTGGGGTTGGGCTCTGCTGCCAGGCAAGCAGCACCAGAGGAAGGGGACAGAGTCTCAAGTTGTGGCAGGGGAGGTCTAGGCTGGATGTTAGGAGGAAGTTGTTGTCAGAGAGAGTGATTGGCATTGGAATGGGCTGCTCAGGGAGGTGGTGGAGTCTGTGTGGCTGGAGGTGTTGAAGCCAAGCCTGGCTGGGGCACTTAGTGCCATGGTCTGGTTGCTTGGCCAGGGCTGGGTGCTAGGTTGGACTGGATGAGCTCGGAGGTCTCTTCCATCCTGCTTGATTCTATGATTGTATGAAGCCAAACCATTTGTTGATTCTGTGGTTCTCTATTCCACCATGCCAGTGTCTGCTAAAAACAGCTTTGGGAAGTGTTCTCTCACAGTCTTCCTCAGGCCCATTTCTAGATTGTTTCATAATGATGACATAGCTGAGTTTGTGATTGAGGAGGGGAAGGGGAAGGCATAAGGGAAGAAATGTTCCTTTTGATCCAGGCTGGTTGATTTGTAACATCAGTGGAATAATCTGGGCTTCTTCACACTTGGGACTTCTTCAAGCTTAGGACTGTCTTTGAAACACCTTAGGAGGTGTTTAAAAGGAGACTGGATGTGACACTTCAGGCTATGGCCTAGTGATGAAGGATGCTGGGATGAAGGTTGGATTGGATGATCCTGGTGGTCCTTTCCAACCAGAGCAATTCATAGTGCTGAGGGATTTGGGTTAGTCAAGAACTTGTCAGTGTGAAACTAATGATTGAACTTGAGGAGCTTGAAAGGGCTTTGCCAATCTAAGAGATTCTGTGATTCTCTGATTCTGTCTTCAGTAGCTTTCAAATCTCTGCTAAGGCAGTGAACATGTGGTGTGAATAATAGCATCCAGCTTTCCAGGTGTGTTTATGGAATTAGAACAGAACACCCATAGAAGGCCTTCTATGCTGCAGGGTGTTTGATGGACTATGCTCATCTTTAAACAAGGAAAGCAACAGACAAGGTCAAAACAAAATGATAACCAAACATTCAGGTCTTCTTCAGATAACCCACTAGTGAATTTACTGTACTTGGGTCTAGAAATCTGAGGCAATGAAGCATGGCATCATTAATCATAGTTTGTGGTGATTATTAGTAGGCTTTTAATCTTTGTTTTTGTGTATAATTAGGTACAAGAGGTCAAAGCTGACTCTCTTCTAAACAACAATATTTTCAGTGAATGACTGTTTTGCTCTGCCTCCAATTTGTTCCTGCATATTTATAAGAACAGACTGGCCTGTGTTTGGAGAGAGCAGTGTCCCAGGAGTTTAGCTGCTGAGAAGAGGAAATGACAGCAGTGTTAGGTTTATTGTCAGTAATCATTTTTATTGCTATTGCAACAGCTCCTGATGGATCAGAGTAAGCTTAGATATGTAGTGCTATCACATGCCTACAACTACCTGAAGAGAGATTGTAGCCAGCTGGGGTTGGGCTCTTCTGCCAGGCAAGCAGCACAGAGCAAGGGGACACAGTCTCAAGTTGGGGTGGGGGAGGTCTAGGCTGGATGTTGTTAGGAAGTTGTTGTCAGAGAGAGTGATTGGCATTGGAATGGGCTGCCCAGGGAGGTGGTGGAGTCTCTGTGCCTGGAGGCGTTGAAGCAAAGCCTGGCTGGGGCACTTAGTGCCATGGTCTGGTTGACTGGAGAGAGCTGTTTGATAGTTTGGACTGGCTGAGCTTGGAGGTCTCTTCCAACCTGGTTGATTCTATGATTCTGTGGTTCTGCCTGGTTTACACTTCAGAAACTGTAAGGGCTCCTTTCTCCTGTGTCATGTTCTGCAGACTCTTCCAGACATCTCTGCTCTAAGCATTTCTTTCACGTTGAAGACTGTCAAGACCTTCATTCAGGTTTGTCTGACTAGCATAGATGTGTCAGGTGGGTTAAGGACTGAGGTAAAGCTATCTACATTTAGATATTTCCATAGTCATGGAAAGTCTCAGCTCCCACCATTGTCCATAGGGATCTAATCAAAACTGTTAGAATCACAGAATCAGTTAGGGTTGGAAGGGAGCACAAGGAGCAGCCAATTCCAACCCCTCTGCCATGCCCAGGGACACCCTACCCTAGAGCAGGCTGCACACAGCCTCACACAGCCTGGCCTCAAACACCTCCAGCCATGGGGCCTCAGCCACCTCCCTGGGCAACCCAGTCCAGCCTCTCACCACTCTCCTGCTCAACAACTTCCTCCTCACCTCCACTCTGACTCTCAAGCTTCCCACCTCCAGCTTTGCTCCATTCCCCCCACTCCTGCCTCTCCCTGAGAGCCTCAAAAGTCCCTCCCCAGCTCTTTTGTAGCCCCCTTCAGATGCTGGAAGGCCACAAGAAGGTCACCTGGGAGCCTCCTCTGCTCCAGCCTGCACAGCCCCAACTCTTTCAGTCTGTCCTTGTAGGAGAGGACTTGTTCCTTAGACTGGATGCTGTCAATGATCTTTTCCAACCCAAAGAATTCTGTTGTTCTTATTTGGAGTTTGACTAGTTCAAGCCCCAGATTAGGCACCTGTGTTTGGTCAACTTTTGATTGCCTAAACCCAGAAGCTTAGATTCAGATATACTGGAAATGATGTTAAAAGATCTCCCTCCCATTTCAAATTCATGTATCAGTGCATTCCCATCAGTAGAGATTGGGGACTGACCTGCTGGAGAGCAGTGAAGAGGAGAAGGACTTGGGAGTCCTGGTGGATGGAAGAATGGCCATGAGCCAGCAGTGTGCTCTGGTGGCCAGGGAGGCCAGTGCCATTCTGGGGTGGATTAGAAGGGCTGTGGTTAGCAGGTGTAGAGAGGTTCTCCTTCCCTTCTACTCTGCCCTGGTGAGGCCTCATCTGGAGTATTGTGTCCAGTTCTGGGCCCCCCAGCTCAAGAAGCACAGGGAGATGCTTGAAAGAGTCCAGCACAGGGCCACTGATTAAGGAAGTTGAACATCTTCCTTATGAGGAGAGCCTGAGGGAGCTGAGGCTTGGCGCTTGGAGAGGAGGAGGCTAAGGGGTGACCAGATTCATGTTCATAAAGATGTGCAGGTGAGTGCCAGCAGGCTGGAGCCAGGCTCTGCTGGGTGATGCCCAGTGACAGGACAAGGGGCAATGGGTGGAAGTTGAGGCATAGGAGGTTCCATGTGAACCTGAGGATGATTTTTTTTTCCCTGTGAGGGTGGCAGAGCCCTGGAACAGGCTGCCCAGGGAGAGTTTTAGAGTCTCTCTGGAGATATTCAAGAACCACCTGGATGCTTTCCAGTGTGATCTGCTCTAGGTCATCCTGCTCTAGCAGAGAGACTGGACCAGATGAGCTTTCAAGGTCCTTCCAGCCCCTGACATTCTATGATTCATGCAGCCCTGAGACAGGTTTTTAAGTGAAAGCACTTCTGAAGGGACCTAATACCTTTTTATGATAGGAAAAGTCTAAAGCTCATCATTTAACTTTTGATTAAACTGAAGTAAAAGAAGGTCTGGGCAATGAGCTTAATTCCATTAAGGATGACTTCCAGGTACATCCACCCTTACATTTGCTTGTTCTATGCACTGCTGGTAAAGAAGACTTCCAATTAATAATTAGAAATGGATTAAAATTCCTGCCTACCAGTGACACTTCATATTTGTGCTTTGTGATACTCATTAAAAAGTCATCTGTGGGGTTCTGCAGGCTCAGGTAGGTGATGCACTTCTGTCAGAGAGCATTCAATAACACTTTAAAGCAGTGCTATAGCCAAATTAGTAAGCACTGATAAAATACAGGGAACTGGGAGCAAGTCTTCAGTCAGAATTTGTAGTTTGGTAAAATACTCCAACTGTCTGGAGAAAATATGGGATGCATTTAATAATGAGTTAGGAAGAATCCATCCAGAGCGACCTGGACAGGCTGCAGAGGTGGGCACAAGCCAAGCTCAGGAGGTTCAGCAAGACCAAGGGCAAGGTCCTGCAGCTGGGTGGAGGCAATGCCAAGCAGAAATGCAGGCTGGGCAGTGAGTGACTGGGGACCAGCCCTGAGGAGAGGGACTTCGGGGTGCTGCTGGAGGAGAAGCTCAACAGGAGCCAGCAGTGTGCACTTGCAGCCCAGAAAGCCAAGCAGAGCCTGGGCTGCAGCAGGAGAAGTGTGGCCAGCAGGGCCAGGGAGGGGATTCTCCTCCTCTGCTCTGCTCTGCTGAGACCCCACCTGGAGTCCTGCATCCAGTTCTGGAGCCCCAGGGACAAGAGGGCTGTGGAGATGCTGGAGTGTGTCCAGAGCAGGGCCAGGAGGATGCTGAGAGGCTGCAGCAGCTCTGCTGTGAGCACAGCCTGAAAGAGTTGGGGCTGTGCAGGCTGGAGCAGAGGAGGCTCCCAGGGGACCTTCTTGTGGCCTGCCAGGATCTGAAGGGGGCTCCAAAAAAGCTGGGGAGGGACTTTTGAGGCTGTCAGGGAGTGGCAGGACTGGGGGGAATGGAGCAAAGCTGGAGGTGGGGAGAGTCAGAGTGGAGGTGAGGAGGAAGTTGTTGAGCAGGAGAGTGGTGAGAGGCTGGAATGGGTTGCCCAGGGAGGTGGTTGAGGCCCCATGGCTGGAGGTGTTTGAGGCCAGGCTGGCTGAAGCTGTGTGCAGCCTGCTCTAGGGTAGGGTGTCCCTGGGCATGGCAGGGGCGTTGGAACTGTCTGATCCTTGTGGTTCCTTCCATCCCTGACTGATTCTAGGATTCTAAGATACTCTTCTCTATTTGATTTATCCTTCCTATAACTCATCACCTTGAAAATCATCCAGAACTCTTAATCCACACCACTGAAAACTGCTCCTCTGCAGATACTCTTCTCTATTTCATTTCTCCTTCCTATACCCCAGCACCTTGAAAGTCATCCAGAACTCTTAATCCACAGCACTGAAGCTAACTTCACTTCTGAAGATGTGTCCTTACCCATGGAAGGAGGGTTGGAACTAGATAATCCTTGTGGTGTCTCCCAACCCTGACTGATTCTATGATTCTATGACTCTGATTCTAAGATACTCTTCTCTACTTCATTTATCCTTCCTCTACCCCAGCACATTGAAAATCATCCAGAGCTCTTAACCCACAGCAGTGAAACTTCTCTCCTGCAGATACTCTTCTCTATTTCATGTCTCCTTCCTATCCCCCAGCACCTTGAAAATCATCCAGAACTCTTAATCCACACCACTGAAACTACTCTTCTGCAGGTACTCCTCTCTATTTCATTTATCCTTTCTCTACCCCAGCACCTTGAAAATCATCCAGAGCTCTTAATCCACAGCAGTGAAACTTCTCTTCTGCAGATACTCTTCTCTATTTCATTTCTCCTTCCTATCCCCCAGCACCTTGAAAGTCATCCAGAACTCTTAATCCACAGCACTGAAACTGACTTCTCTTCTGAAGATGTGTCCTTACCCATGGCAGGGGGGTTGGAACTAGATAATCCTTGTGGTTCCTTCCAACCCTGATTCTATGATTGTATGACTCTAAGATACTCTTCTCTATTTCATTTATCCTTTCTATACCCCAGCACCTTGAAAGTCATCCAGAAGTCTTAATCCACAGCACTGAAACTGACTTCTCTTCTGAAGATGTGTCCTTACCCATGGCAGGGGGGTTGGAACTAGATAATCCTTGTGGTTCCTTCCAACCCTGATTCTATGATTGTATGATTCTGATTCTAAGGTACTCTTCTCTATTTCATTTATCCCCCAGCACCTTGAAAATCATCCAGAGCTCTTAATCCACAGCAGTGAAACTTCTCTCCTGCAGATACTCTTCTCTATTTCATGTCTCCTTCCTATCCCCCAGCACCTTGAAAATCATCCAGAACTCTTAATCCACACCACTGAAACTTCTCTTCTGCAGGTACTCTTCTCTATTTCATTTATCCTTTCTCTACCCCAGCACCTTGAAAGTCATCCAGAACTCTTAATCCACAGTATTGAAACTTCTCTTCTGCAGATACTCTTCTCTATTTCATTTCTCCTTCCTATCCCCCAGCACCTTGAAAGTCATCCAGAACTCTTAATCCACAGCACTGAAACTGACTTCTCTTCTGAAGATGTGTCCTTACCCATGGCAGGGGGGTTGGAACTAGATAATCCTTGTGGTTCCTTCCAACCCTGATTCTATGATTCTATGACTCTAAGATACTCTTCTCTATTTCATTTATCCTTTCTATACCTCAGCACCTTGAAAGTCATCCAGAAGTCTTAATCCACAGCACTGAAACTGACTTCTCTTCTGAAGATGTGTCCTTACCCATGGCAGGGGGGTTGGAGCTAGATAATCCTTGTGGTTCCTTCCAACCCTGATTCTATGATTGTATGATTCTGATTCTAAGATTCTCTTCTCTATTTCATTTATCCTTCCTATCCCCCAGCACCTTGAAAGTCATCCAGAACTCTTAATCCACAGCACTGAAGCTAACTTCTCTTCTGAAGATGTGTCCTTACCCATGGCAGGGGGGTTGGAACTAGATAATCCTTGTGGTTCCTTCCAACCCTGATTCTATGATTGTGTGACTCTGATTCTAAGATTCTCTTCTCTATTTCATTTCTCCTTCCTCTACCCCAGCACCTTGAAAACCACCCAGAGCTCTTAATCCACAGCACTGACACTAACTAACTTCTCTTCTATTAACATTTTCCCCCTTTAATCATGTGCTGTGAAGAGTTTTACTTTCCCTTGGTAACTTTTAAGCTGTATAGATACAATCATTAGAGTGAGTGATGACATCAAGCTAGGATGACATGGTGCAATTGATTTTGGCTAAATAATTCTATGATGAGCTGGAAGCAGGAGTTTTATTAGTCTTAACTCAGCAAGGATTGATTGGGAAAAAGAAAATGACCAATCAGGGTATCAGATTTCTGTGGGTAAAAGGAAATAAGTGACAGCTGCAGGAAAGTAGATAAATCATAGGGAAAAAAATATGATGAAAATAAGAGCTCTGAGCTGCCCTTTAGAATTTCACTGGGTGGCACTGAAGAGTCTACCAGACCTGAGTCATTTATCTTCATTATGCTTGAGATCCTCTGAGAACAGTGAGGTTGACAAATGATGCCATTACATTTTTTTATTGTTCTTAAATGGAGAGAAGCTAAGGCATGTTGTGGGAGTGTTACTTTCAAGTCATTGGAGGGTTGAGTCTTCAAAAGAAACCCCAGGTTTAGCCAAGAAAATAAATGCACTGTAGGGTTAGGCTGGTGAGAGGCCTGGAACACAGACCTAGGAGGGGAGGCTTGAGGGAGTGAGAGTGTTTAGCCTGCAGAAGAAGAGGCTTAGGGCAGACCTCATTGCTATCTACAGCTACCTGAAGAGAGGCTGTAGCCAGGTGGGGTTGGGCTCTGCTGCCAGGCAAGCAGCAACAGAAGAAGGGGACAGAGTGTCAAGTTGTGTCAGGGGAGGTCTAGGCTGGATGTTGTTAGGAAGTTGTTGTCAGAGAGAGTGATTGGCATTGGAATGGGCTGCCCAGGGAGGTGGTGGAGTCTCTGTGCCTGGAGGTGTTGAAGCCAAGCCTGGCTGGGGCACTTAGTGCCATGGTCTAGGACAGAGGAGCACAGGGGCAGAAGAACCTCCCTTGTCCTGCTGCCCACACTGCTCCTGAGCCAGCCCAGGATGCCATTGGCACTGCTGCCCACCTGGGCACTGCTGCCTCAGTTTCAGCTCCTCTCTCCCAGCACCCCCAGCTCCCTCTCTGCCTGGCTGCTCTCAGCCACTCTGGCCCCAGCCTGTAGCACTGCTTGGGGTTGTTGTGGCCAAAGTGTAGAACCCTGCACTTGGCCTTGTTCAGTCTCATCCCATTGGCCTCTGCCCACCCATTCAGCCTGGCCAGGTCTCTCTGCAGGGCTCTGCTACCCTCCAACAGCTCCACAGCTGCTCCTAGCTTGGGGTCACCTGCAAACTTACTGATGCTGGACTCAATCTCCTGCTCCAGATCATCTATAAAGATATTGAACAGAACTGTGCCCAGCACACACCACTAGTGCCAGCTGCCAACTGGCTGTGGCACCATTCACCACCACTCTCTGGGCCCAGCCCTCCAGCCAGTTCTTGATCCATATCAGAGCTGATCTGTCCAAGCCAGGAGCTGCCAGCTGTGCCAGGAGCTTCTTCCACTTTATCTTCTGATCTCCTCCACTCCATCATGCCATTGCTGACCTCATGCAGCTCTTTGAGTTCTGGTGTATCTTTGGGTGTAATGTTTATCTGTGATGTAAAGCCATCAGGAGGGATGTGGCTTTAGGTGTGTTGTTCCACTGAGAAATGTTCTCCACTGTTTGAAGGTTGCCTTATTTCCCCTCTGGATGTTGTATACTGTGGCTTTCAGTTGCTACACTTAGTTAAGCAACATTGGCAGGACTGAAGAATCTTATTTCATGGATTCTTCAAATGGTTTAGGTCAGAAGAGAACCAAATGATCCAACTCCTCTGCCATGGGCAGGGACACCTTCAACTAGACCAGGTTGCTCCAGGCCTCATCCAATGTGGCCTTAAACACCTCCAGGGAGGGTGCCCCTCTCTGGGCAACCTGTTCCAGTGTCTCATGACCCTCACTGTAAGGAATTTCTTCCTAATCCCCAGTCTGAATCTCCCCTTGTCAAGCCTTAATCCATTCTGTCTCATCCTACCTCTACAAGCCCTTGTAAGAAGTCTCTTCCTGTCTTTCCCACTTCATGTACTGGAAGGCTGCTGTAAGTTTTCCCTGGAACCTTCCCTTCTGCAGACTGAACAGCCCCAACTCTCCTAGCCTGTCCCCACAGGACAGCTGCTATAACTCTCTCATCATAGAATCAATAAGGTTGGAAGAGACCTCCAACCTCATCCAGTCCAACCTAGCACCCAGCCCTGGCCAAGCAACCAGACCATGGCACTAAGTGCCCCAGCCAGGCTTGGCTTCAACACCTCCAGGCACAGAGACTCCACCACCTCCCTGGGCAGCCCATTCCAATGCCAATCACTCTCTCTGCCAACAACTTCCTCCTCACATCCAGACGAGACCTACCCTGCCACAGCTTGAGACTCTGTCCCCTTGTTCTATTGCGACTTGCTTGGCAGAAGAGCCCAACCCCACCTGGCTACAGCCTCCCTTCAGGTAGCTGCAGACAGCAATGAGCTCTGCCCTGAGCCTCCTCTTCTGCAGGCTGCACACCCCCAGCTCCCTCAGCCTCTCCTCATAGGGTTTGTGTTCCAGTCCCCTCCCCAGCCTTGCTGCCCTTCTCTGGACACCTTCCAGCACCTCATCTTCTCTCTTGAATTGAGGGGCCCAGAACTGGACACAGTACATCATCTTCATTGGCCTCCTCTGAACTCACTCCAGCAGTTCCATGTCCCTCTTATGGAAAAGAGGGGAGGTGTCCCAGGAGAAGTTCAAGGAGGTTGCTAGGTCTTGTAGAGGAAAAATTAGAGAGGCAAAAGCCCACTTGGAGCTCAGGCTGGCCACGGCTGCCAAGGAAAATAAAAAGTGTTTCTTTAAATATATGAATGGCAAGAGAAGGGCCAAGGACAACCTCCAGTCCTTGTTAGATAGAGAGGGGAATAGAGTGACAAAGGATGAGGAAAAGGCAGAGGTGCTTAACACCTTCTTTGCCTCAATCTTCACTAGTGGGACAGGTTGTCTCCAGGACAGCTGGACTCCTGAAGTGGTGGATGGAGTCAGGGACCAGTACAGTCCCCCTCTAATCCATGAGGAAGCAGTAAGGGATCTGCTAAGTCACTTGGATCCTCACAAGTCCATGGGACCGGATGGGATCCACCCTAGGGTGCTGAGAGAGCTGGCAGCTGAGCTGGCCAAGCCACTCTCCATCATTTATCAGCAGTCCTGGCTCACTGGAGAGGTCCCTGAAGACTGGAAGCTGGCCAATGTGATTCCCATACACAAGAAGGGTCGTAAGGAGGAGCCAGAAAACTACAGACCTGTGAGCCTGACCTCAGTGCCAGGCAAGGGCATGGAACAGGTCATCTTGGGTGCCATCACAAAGCACCTACAGGATAGCCAAGGGATCAGGCCCAGCCAGCATGGGTTTAGGAAGGGCAGGTCCTGCCTCACCAACCTGATCTCCTTTTATGATCAGGTTACCCGCCTGGTGAATGTGGGGCAGGCTGTGGATGGAGTCTACTTGGACTTCAGCAAAGCCTTTGACACTGTCTGCCACAAGAAGCTCCTAGCCCAGCTGGCAGCTCATGGTTTGGACAGATTCACTCTGTGCTGGATCAAGAACTGGCTGGATGGCAGAGCTCAGAGAGTGGTGGTGAATGGTGCCACATCCAGTTGGCAGCCAGTCACAAGTGGTGTTCCCCAGGGGTCAGTGCTGGGCCCAGTCCTGTTCAATATCTTTATTGATGACCTGGACGAGGGCATTGAGTCCAGCATCAGTAAGTTTGCAGATGACACCAAGCTAGGAGCAGGTGTTGATCTGTTGGAAGGTAGGAGAGCCCTGCAGAGGGACCTGGCCAGGCTGGATGGGTGGGCAGAGGCCAATGGGATGAGATTTAACAAGGCCAAGGGCAGGGTTCTGCACTTTGGCCACAACAATCCCAAGCAGCACTACAGGCTGGGGACTGAGTGGCTGGAGAGCAGCCAGGAGGAAAGGGACCTGGGGGTGCTGATAGATAGTAAGCTGAAGATGAGCCAGCAGTGTGCCCAGGTGGCCAAGAGAGCCAATGGCATCCTGGCCTGCATCAAGAACAGTGTGGGCAGCAGGACAAGGGAGGTTCTTCTTCCCCTGTACTCAGCACTGGTCAGGCCACACCTTGAGTGCTGTGTCCAGTTCTGGGCCCCTCAATTCAAGAAAGATGTTGAGGTGCTGGAACATGTCCAGAGAAGGGCAACGAAGCTGGTGGGGGGCCTGGAACACAAATCCTATGAGGAGAGGTTGAGGGAACTGGGCCTGTTTAGCCTGGAGAAGAGGAGGCTCAGGGGTGATCTTATTACTGTCTACAACTACCTGAAGGGACATTGTAGCCAGGTGGGGGTTGGCCTCTTCTCCCAGGTAACCAGCAATAGAACAAGGGGACACAGTCTCAAGTTGTGCCAGGGTAGGTCTAGGCTGGATGTTAGGAAGAAGTTTTTCACAGAGAGAGTGATTGGCATTGGAATGGGCTGCCCAGGGAGGTGGTGGAGGCACCGTCCCTGGGGGTGTTCAAGAAAAGACTGGATGAGGCACTCAGTGCCATGGTCTAGTTGATTGGCTAGGGCTGGGTGATAGGTTGGACTCGATGATCTTGGAGGTCTCTTCCAACCTGCTTGATTCTATGATTCTATGATTCAGGTTATTTCTCTCTGTAGGTATTTGTAAATCAGAATCAGTTCTCCTCTTAACCTTCACTTCATTAATTAAGATGTCCACTTCCCTATCACTTTGTGTTGGTCACCTGAGCACAGATTAAATAGTCATCTCAAAGCACCATGCCCATGAGATCATGCTGAACTCACACTGGGGAAATGCACACTAGGAACTGCCATAGTATATAGATTTTATATCTCCATTTGTAGAGATTTTTGTAATCTACTCCCTAGCTGGTTGTTAAGTGGTTTGTTAAGCAATAAATAGATTTGTAGAATGCTAATGCTTAAGCTCAAGCATCAATCAGCATTAACATATCCTGGCCAAAGGAATGCTTTCCTGGCCTATATTCATTTTATGCTTAAGTGTTCAGAAGCTGTAGCTTCACAAGAGCTCCACATCACCCTAAAATGAGCTGCAAGGAAATTAGCAAAATATTTTCTGCCTTGCAGACCACACAGTTATGTATTGGTGAAGAATCATAGAATCAACCAGGATGGAAGAGACCTCCAAGCTCAGCCAGTCCAACCTAGCACCCAGCCCTGGCCAAGGAACTAGACCATGGCACTAAGTGCCCCAGCCAGGCTTGGCTTGAAAACCTCCAGGGAAGGTGAATCCACCACCTCCCTGGGCAGCCCATTCCAATGCCAATCACTCTCTCTGACGACAACTTCCTCCTAACATCCAGACTAGACCTCCCCTGGCACAGCTTGAGACTCTGTCCCCTTCTTCTCTTGATGCTTGCCTGGCAGCAGAGCCCAACCCCACCTGGCTACAGCCTCCCTGCAGGCAGCTGCAGACAGCAATGAGCTCTACCCTGAGCCTCCTCTTCTGCAGGCTGCACACTCCCAGCTCCCTCAGCCTCTCCTCACAGGGCTGTGCTCCAGGCCCCTCTCCAGCCTTGCTGCCCTTCTCTGGACACCTTCCAGCACCTCAACATCTCTCTTGAATTGAGGAGCCCAGAACTGGACACAGCACTCAAGGGGTGGCCTGAGCAGTGCTGAGCACAGGAGCAGAATAACCTCCCTTGTCCTGCTGCCCACACTGCAGTTGTTATTCTTGTGTGCAATAATGGGACATTCTTTAGGAGTTAAAAAGTAGCTCAAATCACCAGAAAACTCCAGAGCACTGCTTAGGATTCATGTTTGCTCCTGTGTCCTATTGGCCACTGAATGGACTTTGTGTCCAAATGCAGCTTTGCAAACATTTCTGCATCTTTTAATTCCTCACTGTTTCAGCCAGCTTGCATTTGTTTGTTGTGCCAGCCTTTCAGCCAATTTCCCCCCTGTTTCCTTGGAGAGTAAAAGAGGGATGAAAGCATCATGCTTTAATGAGGAGTATTATTTTAATGAGTGGTGTAATGTGGATAACATCTTTTTACCCCCAGTATCACAGGCTCTTTCTCTCCCCTCTGCCCTTTGCTGGGGGCATATCAGGACTTAACAGTTGCTTTCCATTTCATCTCCTTAGTCCTGATAGCTGATGGTAATCTTCAAAGGGACTTCTGTAGTCTGGTGGAAGTCAAAAGACAAATCCTTACAATTTCCAATTTGCCTTGGGTTGCAGACAGCTGGGAGGAGTCTGCTTCTTTGAGTCTGCTTCAGAAGCTCCAGCTTTTGCACTCACTCAGGTTCATCTACCACACTTGATAAACTCCAGATTAACAGCACTTACTGCAGCAAAGCCAAACACTTCTGTTCCAGAATGCAAGGCTGGGAACAAAGCCTGAAACATAGGCACTGCACAACTGCATCTGCAGTGACAAAACTGCACTTCCAGATTGTTCTTAATGCTGAAACTCCTCTCTAAGGCTGTAGTTTGACTTGATGGAAAGATCCTCAGCCAAGCTGGCTTGCAGGGAAAGGGAATGGGTAGTGATGAGAGGCAGCAATGCCTTTGGCCAGCATGGCTGCCTAGGATTGCACAATGCCAAAGGATATCTGGGCAAGTCACCCAAGGGGACAGCAATCTTCCTTCTGCTTTGGCCTGTTCCTTTAGAGTTCTGTAGGTAGAATCCACCTTCTGTTCCAGAATATCATATGTGAAAAGCTTTGTGCAACTGCACTGTTGGAAGAATTGCAGATATCAGCAGTGAGGGAGCTGCTCCTTGTGCCACAGGTGCTCATTTCTAATACAATTTGAAGCTATAAAAAAGCTGGAGAAGGACTTTTCAGGATACCAGGGAGTGACAGGACTAGGGGGAATGGAGCAAAGCTACAGGTGGGTAGGTCCAGGCTGGAGGTGAGGAGGAAGTTGTTGAGCAGGAGAGTGGTGAGAGGCTGGACTGGGTTGCCCAGGGAGGTGGTTGAGGCCCCATGGCTGGAGGTGTTTGAGGCCAGGCTGTGTGAGGCTGTGTGCAGCCTGCTCTAGGGTAGGGTGTCCCTGGGCATGGCAGGGGGGTTGGAACTGGCTGCTCCTTGTGGTGCCTTCCCACCCTGACTGATTCTAGGATTCTGTGAATCTAAGTTACTGAGTCTGTGTGACTAGGACTTTGCTTTCATAATGTTACATGTAAATAGTATTATATACTGTGGCTATCCATGTTCATAGAATCACAGAATCAAGCAGGTTGGAAGAAACCTCCAAGCTCAGCCAGCCCAACCTAGCACCCAGCCCTACACAGTCAACCAGACCATGGCACTAAGTGCCCCAGCCAGGCTTGGCTTCAACACCTCCAGGCACAGCAACTCCACCACCTCCCTGGGCAGCCCATTACAATGCCAATCACTCTCTCTGACAACAACTTCCTCCTCACATCCAGCCTAGACCTCCCCTGGCAAAACTTGACACTCTGACCCCTTCTTCTGGTGCTGCTTGCCTGGCAGAGGAGCCCAACCCCACCTGGCTACAGCCTCCCTGCAGGCAACTGCAGACAGCAATGAGCTCTGCCCTGAGCCTCCTCTGCTGCAGGCTGCACACCCCCAGCTCCCTCAGCCTCTCCTCACAGGGCTGTGCTCCAGGCCCCTCCCCAGCCTTGTTGCCCTTCTCTGAACACCTTCCACACCTCAACATCTCTCTTGAATGGAGGAGCCCAGAACTGGACACAGCACTCAAGGGGTGGCCTGAGCAGTGCTGAGCACAGGGGCAGAAGAACCTCCCTTGTCCTGCTGCCCACACTGCTCCTGAGCCAGCCCAGGATGCCATTGGCATTTTTGGCCACCTGAGCACACTGCTGGCTTATGTTATATTATGTTATGTTATACTGTGCTATGCTATGTTATATATTATTCACATGCAGGCTGAAAATAGAATTTAGCAGATGTTACAGAAATTATTTTTGTTCTCTACTTCTCCCCAGCTCAAAAACAGCCTCACAAAGCAAACCAAACCAAACAGCATTGCTCAGTCTGTACCAGTACCCACATAGCCCAACTCTCTCCAAACCTTTTCATTAGTTTTATGTATTGAAATCCTCTTTGGAGTTAAAAGAGCTTCTTAAGGATCATTCCTTTTTTTTCCCCCACAGTTAATGATGGTAGGAATTGATAGCTTCAGACTCAATGCAATAATGCATCCATAGTAGTCTTTTAGTAGATCATTGCTGTGTGGATAGAGGAGAGCAGAGAGTTATTTACAAGAGTATTTAGAATCTTTGTCTTATTAAGATCTACTTCAGTGCAAGCAATGTTGTAAGCCCTTGGTAAAATCAACTTTTTTGGTAGCCATTTGCTTGGTTCATAATGAATATTTTAAATGTATCTTGATTACATTAGCTGCAGCTTGATTATTTAAGGGTTCACATCTGTATTTGACTACTGTGTGATGTACCAAAAGGTAAAATGTTCACATTTAATTTACATGTCTTTTAAAAGGACATAGCAGAGTGGAATATCTTCAAGACTATTTAAACAAAGGCAGGCTTGGACTTCCAGAGGGGCACCTGGGGGTGCTGGGAGAGAGGAGCTGAAGATGAGCCAAAAGTGTGCCCAGGTGGGCAGCAGAGCTAATGCATCCTGGGCTGGCTCAGGAGCAGTGTGGGCAGCAGGACAAGGGAGGTTCTTGTGCCCCTGTGCTCAGCACTGCTCAGGACACCCCTTGAGTGCTGTGTCCAGTTCTGGGCTCCTCAATTCAAGAGAGATGTTGAGGTGCTGGAAGGTGTCCAGAGAAGGGCAGCAAGGCTGGGGAGGGGCCTGGAGCAGAGCCCTGTGAGAGAAGGAGAGGCTGAGGGAGCTGGGGGGGTGCAGCCTGCAGAAGAGGAGGCTCAGGACAGAGCTCATTGCTGTCTACAACTCCCTGCAGGGAGGCTGTAGCCAGGTGGGGTTGGGCTCCTCTGCCAGGCAAGCAGCACCAGAAGAAGGGGACAGAGTGTCAAGCTGTGCCAGGGCAGGTCTAGGCTGGATGTTGTTAGGAAGTTGTTGTCAGAGAGAGTGATTGGCATTGGAATGGGCTGCCCAGGGAGGTGGTGGAGTCTCTGTGCCTGGAGGTGTTGAAGCCAAGCCTGGCTGAGGCACTTAGTGCCATGGTCTGGTTGCTTGTTGAGGGCTGGGTGCTAGGTTGGACTGGCTGAGCTTGGAGGTCTCTTCCAACCTGGCTCATTCTATGATTCCTAAAACTACCTGCTGAGTATGCACATAAAAGACCACCTAAGTGTATGGAATGTGCTAAATACAGAGCTGTTGAACTAATGCCTGCAACCCAGTCAGGTAGGGGTGCTGAGCTTCATGGTGCACTGTGTTTTCTCCCTCCCAGGAATGCGGCAGGGCAACGACTGCGGCACTCAGTATCGCTCAGTCATCTACACCTTTTCCCAGGAGCAGATGGAAGCTGCCTTGAGGTCTAAGGAAGAATATCAAAAGGTAACACTGGGCAGGGTGTGGAATGGCTTCCCATGCAGGAAGAGGTCAAAGACATCATCAGTTAGCACAAAATCACTTCTTGGGCTATTGATTGTCTCCACATCTGTATTGGAGCGCTTCATTCCGTTGCTGAGCTTGCACCAGGTTTGCTTTCCACTCTAACTCAAGTGAAATGGTTTGTATTGTATGTGAGTTGGTTTAGAACCAGTCAGAAAATTACTTATCTGTGCAGAGACAGTGATGGAGAGGCTCCCTCTGGAGAGCATCTCAAGGCACTTGGAGGAGAAGATTGTCAGGCGTAGTCAGCATGGATTCACCAAGGGAACGTCATGCTTGACTAACCTGATAGCAGTCTATGATGCCATAACTGAATGGGTAGATTCAGGGAAAGCAGTGCATGTAGTCTAGCTTGGCCTTAGCAAGGCCTCTGACACTGTCTCCCATGATGTTCTAGTGAGCAAGCTCAGGAAGTGTGGGATGGAAGAGCAGACAGTGAGGTAGGTTAGAAACTGGTTACAAGACAGAGTTCAAAGAGTGGAGATCGATGGTGCCAGGTCCAGCTGGAGAGCTGTGACCAGTGGAGTCACCAGGGATCAGTGCTGGGTCCAGTCCTGTTCTGCATCTTCATCAGTGACACTGATGAGGGCACGGGCAGATGGAGTCTGCTCAGCAAGTTTGCTGATGACACCAAGCTGGGAGGCTTGGCTGATGCAGCTGAAGGCTGTGTGGCCATCAGAGAGCCTGGACAGGCTCTGCTCACTGCTCCCTGGGATAGGAAAAGGAGCACTGGGTGTAAGTTGCAGCACAGGAGGTTCCAGCTCAACACAAGGGGGAACTTCCTGACTGTAAGGGTCCCAGAGCACTGGCACAGGCTGCCCAGAGAGGTTGTGGAGTCTCCTTCTCTGGAGCCTTTCAAGGCCTGTCTGGATGTGTTCCTCTGTGATCTGTGTTAGATTGTGTGGTCCTGCTCTGGCAGGGGGGTTGGACTGGATAATCTCCTTGGGTCCCTTCCAACCCCTGACATCCTGTGAGCCTGTGAGACTTTTAATCCCTTCTAGAGATTTATTCTTCTGTTCAGTGTATGTGCAGTAGAGCAGAAGTCTGTGGTCTTAGAGCTACCCAGCTGTGTTCTGTCTGCACCCCAGACTCTGAAGTGAGTAGCTAATTTTCAAACTGAATGTTCTGGAACACTGAAAGGGAAGTCCTAACTGATATTAGAGCCTGGTAATGAAAGATCACATACCTGCTGCTTGCAAGATGCTTCTATCCAGCCATTCCATACATGGTTTTTGATCAAACCAGGACACATCCATGATGTCATGTTATGATTTGGTAAGGCTGTTTGTGTTAACACTGGGCTGTGCATGAGACAAGAGCAAACATTTCCTTTTCTGTTCACCATCCTGTTTCTCCATGAAGATGGATCCTGTCTTTTCCCTGCCACATAAGCTGTGATTTAACTAAAAGCAGAGGTATTAGTGTCCCATGGTGTCACTGCATTGTAATGGCAGTCTGATCTGCCTGTGTTCTTGTTCACTGCAAGATCCTGATTCTGCAGCAGAGATTTAGATACATTTTCATTGTAAGTTATGTGAAATAGATGACTTGCCTGGGACACAAGGGTGATACACAGAGTAACTGCTCAGTAATGCTGAAAGAACATCAGCTTTCCTGCATTCACTTAATGCCTTCACTAAAGTATTGTATTGAAGAGCCAGGGGGTGTGGTGATTATCTGGTGTTAATGGTAAAAAGGTGTGTTTGGAAGGAGAACTCTGCAGAGGGATCTTGCCAGGCTGGAGAGATGGGCAGAGGCCAGTGGGATGAGACTGAACAAGGCCAAGTGCAGGGTTCTACACTTTGGCCACAACAACCCCAAGCAGCACTACAGGCTGGGGCCAGAGTGGCTGAGAGCGGCCAGGTAGAGAGGGAGCTGGGGGTGATGGGAGAGAGGAGCTGAAGCTGAGGCAGCAGTGCCCAGGTGGGCAGCAGAGCCAATGGCATCCTGGGCTGGCTCAGGAGCAGTGTGGGCAGCAGGACAAGGGAGGTTCTTGTGCCCCTGTGCTCAGCACTGCTCAGGACACCCCTTGAGTGCTGTGTCCAGTTCTGGGCTCCTGAATTCAAGAGAGATGTTGAGGTGCTGGAAGGTGTTTGCAGAAGGGCAGCAAGGCTGGGGAGGGGCCTGGAGCAGAGCCCTGTGAGGAGAGGCTGAGGGAGCTGGGGGTGTGCAGCCTGCAGCAGAGGAGGCTCAGGGCAGAGCTCATTGCTGTATACAACTATCAGCCCTGCAAGTGCAGACACAACTCAGCCATTGATGTCTTACACACTTATGAAACCAAGCTGCCACAAAAGACTTCAGCAGGTGCACCTCCTTTTCCAGCCTTGCTACATGTCTCTGACTGGACAGACCCTCACTCTTTATAGAACCATAGAATCAACCAGGTTGGCAAAATTTAACATGCAAAGAGATGCTCTGAACTGCAAGCAAACAATTTGCAAGTTGTTCCTTGCAGTGTATTAACTGTGCACATAAATTAAGTGTTCAGAGACATAGATTTTTCTCCTGAGTTGCTGACCACATGGGGATAAATCAGTCTTGCAGGTGTTAATCTTCCTTGAGAGAGTAGTTTCTGTAGGTTCAGTATTTGTATTTGACCTGCAGAATTTCTTTCTTCTGGTAGTTTATCTTAGATAATTTATCTTAGATCCATTGCTTCCCCAAATTGGTTTTGATCCTTTTTGTTATCATCCTCTAACCAGTATCACACTGTAAATCTTAAAGCTTTCAGTTTGCTTTCCCAGCTTTATTAATCTCTGCCTTTATTGGTCATTAAATTAATTCTGTCTGGAAAGCCAAATTAGGATGAAGGAGATTGCAGCATGATATTACAGACATTTCCATCAGCAAATAGATTTCTTTAATGGCATGACTTAAAATTTACCTGCTTTGAAGCCTGTCACCTTTGCAAAGTGTGTGTAATTAGTACATGTGTATAACGAGGCACAGCTCTGTGAGTGATCAAATGCAGAGGTTGTTTTCTGCACTTGAAAGAGGAGGAAGGGTCTGTGCCACCAGCTAAGGAAACACAGAGGATATGTGCAGAGATTCCTAGAGGATGTGTGGTTTCTATCTATTGTTCACAACAGTATCTAAAACATGATCTACAGCAGCAGTAGAATGGGAAACATTCTCAGCAGACACTGCACTATGTCTCAGGAATCCCTTTTCATAGTAGATGTTTTGCATGACAGTATTTGAATGGGAATGTAATGCAACCACTTCCCTTCTTGCTGCAGTCCTTTACAACAGAGAGCAGACAGTGACAGGTACATGGCTGTGCACCTGTGACAGGTAACATGTGGGGATCAGAGAATCAGTCAGGCTTGGAAGGGACCACAAGGAGCAGCCAGTTCCTCCTCACCTCCACTCTAACTCTCCCCACCTCCAGCTTTGCTCCATTCCCCCCAGTCCTGCCACTCCCTGACAGCCTCAAAAGTCCCTCCCCAGTATTTTTGTAGCCCTCTTCATATCCTGGAAGGCCACAAGAAGGTCACCTGGGAGCCTCCTCTTCTGCAGCCTGCACAGCCCCAACTCTTTCAGTCTGTGCTCACAGCAGAGCTGCTGCAGCCTCTGAGCATCCTCCTGGCCCTGCTCTGGACACACTCCAGCATCTCCACAGTCCTCTTGTCCCTGGGGCTCCAGAGCTGGATGCAGGACTCCAGGTGGGGTCTCAGCAGAGCAGAGCAGAGGGGGAGAATCCCCTCCCTGGCCCTGCTGGCCACACTTCTGCTGCTGCAGCCCAGGCTCTGCTTGGCTTTCTGGGCTGCAAGTGCACACTGCTGGCTCCTGTTGAGCTTCTCCTCCAGCAGCACCTCCAAGTCCCTCTCCTCAGGGCTGCTCTGCAGACACTCACTGCCCAGCCTGCATTTCTGCTTGGCATTGCCTTTGCCCAGCAGCAGGACCTTGCCCTTGGTCTTGTTGAACCTCCTGAGGTTGGCTTGTGCCCACCTCTGCAGCCTGTCCAGGTCACTCTGGATGGATCCCTGCCCTCCAGCCTGGCTGCTGCACCACATAGCTTGGTGTGGGCATCAAACTTGCTGAAGCTGCACTCAGTGCCTCTGTCCATGGCACCCACAGAGATGTTGAACAAAACATAACACTCATTTTTTCTCATGCTAAGCAGTGGTGCATGCACCAAACTGCAGAGCAAACTAGCAAATATTAGAAGTACAATAACTGCAGTCAGTCTGTGGGAGTGACTCTAGAGAATTTTGAGTACAGCAATTGAGTAACAAAATAAAATCAGTTCAGTTGTTTCTTCACTGCTTAACTGTGCATGTGCCCTTTAATGCCTGTGTGCTTGAGGACCTGGGGGAGAGTTAAGAATGGCCTCCAAACAGAAAATCATGTGTTTGCTGAATGGCATTTTTTTCATAAAGGTAGGTAGAGTCATTAACTTGGTGAAAACATTTTTGTTTGCTGAGGACAGAATCAAAGGAGAGAATTATAGAATCATATGATAGGATCATTTAGCTTAGAAAAGACTTTTAAAATCAGCAACACCAAACATTAATCCAGCACTGCCTAGGCCACCAATAAACCATGTCCCTCAGTAACACATCTACACAACTTCTACATCCCTCCAGGGATGGTGAAACAATCATAGAATCAACCAGGTTGGAAGAGAGCTCCAAGCTCAGCCAGTCCAACCTAGCACCCAGCCCCATCCAGTCAACTACACCATGGCACTAAGTGCCTCATCCAGGCTTTGCTTCAACACCTCCAGGCACAGAGACTCCACCACCTCCCTGGGCAGCCCATTCCAATGCCAATCACTCTCTCTGCCAAAAACTTCATCCTAACATCCAGCCTAGACCTCCCCTGGCACAACTTGACACTCTGTCCCCTTCTTCTCTTGCTTCTTGCCTGGCAGAAGAGATCAACCCCACCTGGCTACAGCAATGAGCTCTGCCCTGAGCCTCCTCTTCTGCAGGCTGCACACCCCCAGCTCCCTCAGCCTCTCCTCACAGGGCTCTGCTCCAGGCCCCTCCCCAGCCTTGTTGCCCTTCTCTGGACACCTTCCACACCTCAACATCTCTCTTGAATTGAGGAGCCCAGAACTGGACACAGCACTCAAGGGGTGGCCTGAGCAGTGCTGAGCACAGGGGCACAAGAACCTCCCTTGTCCTGCTGCCCACACTGCTCCTGAGCCAGCCCAGGATGCCATTGGCTCTGCTGCCCACCTGGGCACTGCTGCCTCCTCTGCAGCTCCTCTCTCCCAGCACCCCCAGCTCCCTCTCTGCCTGGCTGCTCTCAGCCACTCTGGCCCTAGCCTGTAGCACTGCTTGGGGTTGTTGTGGCCAAAGTGTAGAACCCTGCACTTGGCCTTGTTCAGTCTCATCCTATTGGCCTCTGCCCACCCATGCAGCCTGGCCAGGTCCCTCTGCAGAGCTCTGCAACCCTCCAACAGATAAACTGTTCAGACTTCCTAACTGCATGGAGTGCCTTGTGTGGTGAATTTCCAAGCTTCAGCTGTGGTTTTGTCAGTTCAGAACATGCTTTCCCAGGAGACAGATTTTCACATGTTTGGTTTTTTTAAACAGCTGGGGAAACTTCAATAGCTTTTAAAGAAAGGAAGTTGTTGTTATGAAAGCAATACAATGGAGCCAATGAAAAAATAACACCTGCTTACTCCTCTTCAAATTATGTCTGTCTCAAAGCTTTACATATTGAATTATCTTTGCTTCTATCTGGTGTGAGTAATAGCTACTTGATCCCTTATTGATGCTGGTAGACCTTATGAAAATATGCAAACCTGATCTGGTAAGTGAAGCCATTATTATTTTGTAATCACTCATCTGTGCAACAGAGAGACCCTTTCTGTGCTTATCCCGCTCTAGAGAAAGCTGCAGCCAGCTACAGATGAGGTTTTGTGTTGAGCTCTCACTAACTGTTTTCATATTACCTTAAAGCATGGAAAATGTCACTTTGTTGCTCAAAGAAAATGTGGTCACCTTGAAGCAGAAAGATCATAGAATCAATCAGGTTGGAGGGGACCTCCAAGATCATCCAGTCCAAACTAGCACCCTGTCCAATCAACTAGACCATGGCACTAAGTGCCAGGTACAGTCTTTTTTGTTGAGGTCAGTGGCAACAAGATAAAAGCTTTAATGGTCTGGACCTATGGTACTGTAGTTGGCTTGGTAGAATCATAGAATCAACCAGGTTGGAATCATAGAATCACAGAATCAACCAGGTTGGAAGAGACCTCCAAGCTTATCTATGCCAACCTAGCACCCAGCCCTGGCCAATCAACCAGACCATGGCACTAAGTGCCCCAGCCAGGCTTGGCTTCAACACCTCCAGGGATGGTGACTCCATCACCTCCCTGGGCAGCCCATTCCAATGCCAATCACTCTCTCTGACAACAACTTCCTCCTAACATCCAGCCTAGACCTCCCCTGCCACAACTTGACACTCTGTCCCCTTCTTCTGTTGCTGCTTGCCTGGCAGAAGAGCCCAACCCCACCTGGCTACAGCCTCCCTGCAGGCAGCTGCAGACAGCAGTGAACTCTGCCCTGAGCCTCCTCTGCTGCAGGCTGCACACCCCCAGTTCCCTCAGCCTCTCCTCTCAGGGCTGTGCTCCAGGCCCCTCACCAGCCTTGCTGCCCTTCTTGGACACATTCAGTGGCTAACTACTTCTACTTCCTTGGCTGCAGTAACAGCACACTCTCCTTGATTTCATCAGTGCTGAAGAAGACAAGATCATCTGGGGTTTTAGCTTTCAATTCCTCATGTATTCTGTGTTCATTTGATCAAATCTGGGTGTCTCAGCCCTTTGACTGCTGCAAATATAACTAATCATGCATTTGAAGTTAGAGCTATGAACAAAGATACAATCCCATGCTTTCTACTTCACAATGGTATTGTTTTTTCATCTGGGGGGGGTCAGAAGAGTTCAGCATAGAAGCCATTTGCCTTATTGTACTTTGAATATGAAGCCAGTGCTTCAAGCTAAAGCTTATATTGGACATTGGAATTAATCTTAGAAATTGCCCTACAATAAACTAATGTAAATATCAGATAGATCTGACTCCAAGAGTTGGTTATAAATAAAACATTCCCTGCTTTGTATTGCTTGTTCTGTCCAGCTTGCCAGTAATGTAAAACCATCCTGGGCTTGTCTAGACATCAAGTTTTCCTGTACTTAGGCAGATGAGTTCTCAGACTTCAGGGCAGATCTCCAAGTTGATCCAAAAGATGAAGGTTTAAAGGGCTAGGTTGACTTGCCTACAGGTGTCTAGTGCCATTTGAGATGTCCTCCCCTGTCTTGATTATTTTGGTCTTGATTCTACTTCTGTGAGAGCACTCTAGAGGTTCCACAAGCATATTAAATGTCAGCAGCAGAGATTTGATGATGATATTAATAAAGATGCTGTTTAAGTGTACACAGTGAATTGCACATAATAGCATATAGTACCTTCACCTAAGGAAGCTCCCAAGGAGCTTAGCTTAACCAAGGGATTAGTTGTGGAGACGACATGAACTAGTTTAGAAGACAGTCAAGGGGAAATAAAGGTGATTATCATTAACTGCTGCTGTGCTGCATCAGGTGTTCATAGAATCAGAGAATCAACCAGGTTGAAAGAGTTACTTTCATGTTACTTTCTTCTCAGTGTTATATTCATTCTGGTCTATTCTTTGTGGGTTAGGATCTATGGGTAGAGAAACTGCATCACTGCAGTGGAAGACTGGCAGCAAACACCCACCTATGTATTGAATATTCACATTGATATATAATGCCTCTAACAAGTGTCCAGTTAACTGCATGGTTTCATTACATGTCATAGAAACATAGGATCAAGCAAGTTGGAAGAGAGCTCCAAGCTCAGCCACTCCAACCTAGCACCCAGCCCTGGCCAAGCAACCAGACCATGGCACTAAGTGCCCCAGCCAGGCTTGGCTTCAACACCTCCAGGCACAGAGACTCCACCACCTCCCTGGGCAGCCCATTCCAATGCCAATCACTCTCTCTGGCAGGAACTTCCTCCTCACATCCAGCCTAGACCTCCCCCAGCACAGCTTGAGACTCTGTCCCCTTCTTCTGTTGCTGCTTGCCTGGCAGCAGAGCCCAACCCCACCTGGCTACAGCCTCCCTTCAGGGAGTTGTAGACAGCAATGAGCTCTGCCCTGAGCCTCCTCTTCTGCAGGCTGCACACCCCCAGCTCCCTCAGCCTCTCCTCACAGGGCTCTGCTCCAGGCCCCTCCCCAGCTTCTTGGAAGCTCTCATAGCCAAGTTGTTTGATAAGCAGCTCTATTCCAGCAAGTACCAACAACTGTCATGTCCTGAGGAGATTGCTTTGTAAGGACTGTTAATGTTTGTTTAAATACCTCTCCAGATTATCTTGAGGACCCAGTGCAGCTCAGCCATACAGCTGCAAACACAGACTATCACCATTGGAATCAATGGAAGCACTTTGGATTTCCAGCAGCCTGGCCCAGAAATTTCTCTAATTTCAACCTCTTTGTTCCCCAATGAATTGTCAGAGTGTTCTGTGTATTGTTTTCTGCTTCAGGTATGCCACTCATTGCAATGCAGCTCTCAGCTTTGGGGAAAACAAGTCAATACTTAACTGGAAAGAAAAATCAGAGCATTCTTTAGCAAGCATCATTGCAATGCCTGTTGTGATCTTTTGGTATCAAGATATTTTTCTCCTTTATTGACTTTCACAGGTCACTTGTGGACTAATCTGCTTTTCTTTTATATCCAAGGTGTCTACTGATCACAGTCAGAGCTAGGTTTGAGAAAGAGGTGAGCATGGGCTTCTTGGATGATTGACAACACCTCAAGTTGGGCCAGGGGAGGTCTAGGCTGGATGTGGGGAGGAAGTTGTTGGCAGAGAGAGTGATTGGCATTGGAATGGGCTGCCCAGGGAGGTGGTGGAGTGGCTGTGGCTGGAGGTGTTCAGGAAAAGCCTGGCTGAGGCATTTAGTGCCATGGTCTGGTTGCTTGGCCAGGGCTGGGTGCTAGGTTGGACTGGCTGAGCTTGGAGCTCTCTTCCAACCTGGCTGAGTCTATGATTCTATGATTCAGCTGTATTGTCAGTCTGGTGCTAGAGCTTTGTAGGATTGCAGACACTAAAACCAACCCAGCTGGACAGGTGCTGCTATTCCCAGATATTTTGGTGTATCTGAGGGCATAGAATCATGGAATGGTTTAGGTTGGAAGGAGCCTTCAAAGATTATCTAGTCCAGCTTTCCATCTGTGAGCAGGGGCATCTTCAACTAGAGTAGGCTGCTCAGAGCCCTGTCCAACCTAGCCTGGAATGTTTCCAGGGATGAGGCATCTACCACCTCTCTGGGCAACTCGGACCAGTGTCCTACCACCTACAGCATAACCAATTTCTTCCCTGTGTGCAGTCTGAATCTCCCCTCTTTTAGTTTAAAACCATCACCCCTTGTCCTGTCACAACAGCCCCTGCTAAAAAGTCTGTCCCCATCTTTCAGGCAAAGCCCCTTTAAGTACTGAAGTGCCACAGTAAGGTCTCTGTAGAGCCTTATCTTCTCCGGGCTGAACAACCCCAACTCTCTCAACTTGTCCTCAAAGTAGAGTTTTGCCACTCCTCTGGTCATTTGTGTGGCCTCCTTTGGACCTGCTCCAACAGATCCATGTCTTTCTCGTGCTGAGAGCAGGTGGAGATGTGCTGAGGGTCATCAAGGGGTGGGATTTCTCTGAGTTCAGTCCTGTTTGACAAAAAAACTCAATTCAGGACTCTCTGTTTCTATGACTTTTATTCTGTTTGGTGGCTCTGCAGCTACTAATTTTTTCATCTCATGCTGCAGGGCTTATGAGTCTATGTGGGTGAAATACCAGTTAGATGAATGTCTGCATCCCCACCATGCAGTGCTGATGAGCAAGATCAAGTAAAGCTCTTTGTTGAGCTGATGTAGAAAAATCAGTTCTTTGGCCTTCCTCTCTTCATTTCCCTAGTCCCAGGTTTATTTCAGCCTTTGTGTGGTGTTTGTTTCCTCCACAGGTTTTTTCCTGTCTCTTTAATTTGCTGTCACTTGGCTTTGCCCTACATCCTTTTCTTCCTACTGTCACATTTTCTCTAGTCTCCAAATGTTCCACTTTCTTCCTCAGACCTCTGTTTCTGAAATATCTTCCCATCTTTATCCCTGCAGACAAAGATCAGAGAATCAGAGAATCAAGCAGACTGGAAGAGACCCCCGAGCTCATCCAACCTAGCACCCAGCCCTGGTCAATCAACCAGACCATGGCACTAAGTGCCCCAGCCAGGCTTGGCTTCAACACCTCCAGGCACACAGACTCCACCACCTCCCCAAGCAGCCCATTCCAATGCCAATCACTCTCTCTGGCAGGAACTTCCTCCCCACATCCAGCCTAGACCTGCCCTGGCACAGCTTGAGACTGTCCCCTTCTTCTGTTGCTGCTTGCCTGGCAGCAGAGCCCGACCCCACCTGGCTACAGCCTCCCTTCAGGGAGCTGCAGACAGCAATGAGCTCTGCCCTGAGCCTCCTCTTCTGCAGGCTGCACACCCCCAGCTCCCTCAGCCTCTCCTCACAGGGCTGTGCTCCAGGCCCCTCACCAGCTTCATTGCCCTTCTCTGGACACCTAAATATCATTATCTAAAAGTCAAGAGAATGGGGCCAGGCTTTTTTCAGTGGTGCCCAGAAGAGGTGGTGGAGTCACCATCCCTGGAGATGTTCCAGAAAAGCCTGGCTGGGGCACTTAGTGCCATGGTCTAGATGACTGGCCAGGGCTAGGTGCTAGGTTGGACTGCATGATCTTGGAGGTCTCTTCCAACCTGGTTGATTCTATGATTCTATGATTCAGAAACAGAACAAAGGGCACAACCCAAAATCTAGGAAGTTCCATCTCAACTTAAGGAAAAACATCTTACCTGTGAGGGTGACAGAGCTTGGGAACAGGCTGCCCAGGGAGGTTGCAGAGTCTCATTCTCTGGAGAGATTCTAAACCCACCTGGCCACAATCCTGGGAAACCTGCTCTGAGTGACCCTGCTTTAGCAGAGAGATTTGGTCTAGATGATCTTCAGAGGTGCCTTCCAACACCCAGCAGTTTGTCATTCAGTGCAGTGTAATGTGATAGCATCCTTCAGCCCAAAATTAAAGTGTCACAGAATCACAGAATTAGCCAGGTTGGAAAAGGCCTCTGGGATCATTCAGTCCCTTCTAATTAACTAACCCTTCTAATTAACTAACCAATGGCACTCAGTGCCTCAGGTTTCACAGAAGGTGTTCAAGAAAAGCCTGGATGAGGCACTTAGTGCCATGGTCTGGTTGACTGGATAGGGCTGGGTGCTAGGTTGGACTGGATGATCTTGGAGGTCTCTTCCAACCCACTTGATTCTATGATCATGGGACAATCACAGAATTAACCAGGTTGGAAGAGACCTCCAGGATCATTGAGTCCAACCTAGCACCTAACCTTTCTAGTTAACTAACCCATGGCACTCAGTGCCTCAGATTTCACAGAATCACAGAGTTAACCAGGTTGGAAAAGGCCTCTAGGATCATCGAGTCCAACCTACCTCCTACTGGAGCTGGGATTGTTTAGCCTGGAGAGGAGGCTCAGGGGTGACCTTATTGCTGTCTACAACTACCTGAGGGGTGCTTGTGGCCAGGAGGAGGTTGCTCTCTTCTCTTAGGTGGCCAGCACCAGAACAAGAGGACACAGCCTCAGGCTGTGCCAGGGGAAATTTAGGCTGGAGGTGAGGAGAAAGTTCTTCCCTGAGAGAGTCATTGGACACTGGAATGGGCTGCCCGGGGAGGTGGTGGAGTCGCCATCCCTGGAGCTGTTCAAGGCAGGACTGGACGTGGCACTTGGTGCCATGGTCTAGCCTTGAGCTCTGTGCTAAAGGGTTGGACTTGATGATCTGTGAGGTCTCTTCCAACCTTGGTGATAATGTGTGATACTGTGATACCACCTAACCCTTCTCATTAACTAACCCAAGGCACTAAGTGCCCCATCCAGCCTCCTCTTACACACCTCCAGGGATGGTGACTCCACCACCTCCTCAGGCAGCCCATTCCAATGCCAATCACTCTTCCCATGGAGAACATGATGCTTAAAGCACCCAAAGAAAAAAAATCCCAGAAAAAAAGGAGTGAAAAAAATCACACTGAGGGATTGTAGCATCCCTCTTCCTTCTGCAGAGACACACCAAATGTGCTCTTCTGATATCATCTTGATTTTACTCACTGTAATGTTTTATTTTTATCTCAATCAGCTAATTATATCTTAGGTGATTACTTTTCATTCATCTCTTCTGGCCATTATATATGGTGGCTATTTCCTGTGGCAGCAATCCTAGGAGACAAATGTGCTCCTTATCCCATGATATATTTTTACAGGAAAGCCCTTTCCGTATGGCATTAGGGGATTTGCTAGGGCTGGAGAAGCTGATTTGTGCCATTGCCCTCTAGTGGGCTCGCAGCATGTGTGCAGTGCCACTCCAACTAGGGAGCTCCTTTCCGTTCCTCTGTGTGTGCAGCACAAACCGTCGAGGTTCTTGTCGTTTGCACATCCTAAAGCTGTGTGTCCGCCTTTGTGTAAAGCACAGGGCACTGCTTTATGTCTTGGTTAAAGAAAGGCTGTGCCTGCTGGTGCTTCTAAGTGCTGACAACAGGCAGTTCTGAGGGGTTTCTCTTTTGCTGTGGAAATGAGGGAGGTCATAGAATCATAGAATCAGCCAGGATGGAAGAGACCTCCAAGCTCAGCCAGCCCAACCTAGCACCCAGCCCTGGCCAAGCAACCAGACCATGGCACTAAGTGCCCCAGCCAGGCTTTTCCTGAACACCTCCAGCCACAGCCACTCCACCACCTCCCTGGGCAGCCCATTCCAATGCCAATCACTCTCTCTGGCAGGAACTTCCTCCCCACATCCAGCCTAGACCTACTGTGCCACAACTTGACACTGTGTCCCCTTCTTCTGCTTGCCTGGCAGCAGAGCCCAACCCCACCTGGCTACAGCCTCCCTTCAGGCAGCTGCAGACAGCAATGAGCTCTGCCCTGAGCCTCCTCTGCTGCAGGCTGCACACCCCCAGCTCCCTCAGCCTCTCCTCACAGGGCTCTGCTCCAGGCCCCTCCCCAGCCTTGCTGCCCTTCTCTGGACACCTTCCAGCACCTCAACAGCTCTTGAATGGAGGAGCCCAGAACTGGACACAGCACTCAAGGTGTGGCCTGAGCAGTGCTGAGCACAGGGGCAGAAGAACCTCCCTTGTCCTGCTGCCCACACTGCTCCTGAGCCAGCCCAGGATGCCATTGGCTCTGCTGCCCACCTGGGCACTGCTGCCTCATCTTCATCTCCTCTCTCCCAGCACCCCCAGCTCCCTCTCTGCCTGGCTGCTCTCAGCCACTCTATCCCCAGCCTGTAGTGCTGCTTGGGGTTGTTGTTGCCAAGATGCCCATTACTTGGTAGGAACATCATTCATTAAGTGAATTTTGGGAGGGTCACTCATATGTGATGGTCCACCATTTCAGTAGGCACCATCTAGAGAGGCAGACACTATTTTTTAGGCCTTCTTTGCTGGTGCTGTTGCTGTGTATGATTGTAAATTCATCACAGAGTTCTCGAAGGGGGTCTTGGCAAATGTTTCACCCTGTTTATTTGGAAACTACCCTTCCATCTCAGAGTGGATATCTTCACTGGCATCCTCAGAGGCTGGTCACTGTGTTTGCTCAGGTCCATTTTCAGGTAGAGAGATGTCAAAGGTCTGTTCACAGTCAGGATCTCAGACTTTCTGAGCAAGACACTGGAACATTTCTGCTCTGAGGACAGGCTGAGAGTGTTGAGATTCTTCAGCACGGAGAAGAGAGGTCTTTGGGAAGACCTTATGGCAGCCTTTCAATGCTTAAAGGGGGCCTATAAGGAAGATGGAAACAATCCTTTTAGTGGAGCCTGTTGTGGCAGGACAAGAGGTGATGATTATAATGTAAAAGAGAGGAGATTTAAGCTAGATATAAGTGAGACACTTTGCAGGGTGAGGGTGGTGAAACAGTGGCACAAGTCACTCAGAGAGCTGGCAGATTTCTCATGCCTGGAAGTGTTCCAGGTGAGGTTGCATGGAGCTCTGATCAACCTGATGCAGCTGAAGATGTCTGTGCTCACTGCCAGGTGACCTTAACTGTGCTTTCCAACCCAAAGCATTCTGTGATTCTGTGATCTGGAACTGCACTGGTACCCACAGTGCTGCTGAGTGCACAGCACCTTCCCAAGTGAGCTCTTCACTGTTGTCACTCCCAGCTCTTCACATTTGACAGACTCCACAGACATTCTCATTTTACTAACAGAAAAAATCTGACTTTTCCTTCCACATATGTCACTGAGGTGCATTAAGCAGAGTGAGTTACATACGTACAAGACGTGCAAAGGGAAGGAAGAAGAAGGCTAATACTGTGTTGGAATAGGGTCATAGTGTTAGAGATGACCTTTTTTGACTTGAGTATCATGGAATCATAGAATCAACCAGGTTGGAAGAGACCTCCAAGCTCAGCCAGTCCAACCTAGCACCCAGCCCTGGCCAATCAACCAGACCATGGCACTAAGTGCCCCAGCCAGGCTTGGCTTCAACACCTCCAGGCACAGAGACTCCACCACCTCCCTGGGCAGCCCATTCCAATGCCAATCACTCTCTCTGCCAACAACTTCCTCCTCACATCCAGACTAGACCTGCCCTGGCACAACTTGAGACTGTGTCCCCTTCCTCTGTTGCTGCTTGCCTGGCAGCAGAGCCCAACCCCACCTGGCTACAGCCTCCCTGCAGGCAGCTGCAGACAGCAATGAGCTCTGCCCTGAGCCTCCTCCAGGCTAAACATTCTGAAATAAGTTATCCAGCAGCTGGTGGGAACCAAGGTCAGCATCTGCCTGTCATTATCCTTCTTCACTTTGCCTTCCCACATCTTCCAACCTAAACCATTCCATGAATCTAGGACTCTATCCCTCAGTATATATAGTTCATGCTATTAGTATAATGCCTGCTCAGAGTTTGTCACTCTCAGAAGCCATGAGATCTTGGTCCTAGGTGGAGCTTGGTTATATTTACACTCTTAATATGTCTTGGCTGGATTTTGTGTCCTTAACATCAGTCACTTTCTAACTTCTGTGTCTATGCAGTGATCAATGTTTGAAGAGAATATTAAAAATGAGATTAGCAGGTAGCAATAATATATTAAATAGTCTTCTTCAGCATTCTGCAGAGGCCATCATTAATTTCATTTGTTTAATTAGAAATAGCCCATTAAAGTGCTGGTACTGAATGGAGTCACTGGCACAAACCCACTACTGGCTTCCTTTTTTTTCTAGTGGGACACAATATTAAACAAGGTCTCAGTGACTGCAACGTTTTGCTAATTGAGTCAGCAGTCTGACTGGGAAAGAAAAGCAAATCAAATCCAGAACCTTGTTAGCATTTAAAACTTTAAACAGAGTGTGTGGGGGTGTAGCTGTGTTCAGTTTTGGGCTCCTCAGTTGAAGAGGGACAGGGATCTGCTGGAGAGGGTCCAGCAGGGGGCTAAAAGGATGATGAGGGGAGTGGAGCACTGCCTGATGAGGAGAGGCTGAGGGACCTGGGGCTGCTTAGTCTGGAGAAGAGAAGACTTAGAGGGGATTTAATCAATGCTTATAAGCATCTGAGGGCTGGGGGTCAGGAGAAGATGGGGACAGGCTCTGCTCACTGCTGCCTGGGATAGGACAAGGAGCAATGGGTGTAAGCTGCAGCACAGGAGGTTCCAGCTCAACACAAGGGGGAACTTCTTGACTGTAAGGGTCCCAGAGCACTGGCACAGGCTGCCCAGAGAGGTTGTGGAGTCTCCTTCTCTGGAGCCTTTCAAGGCCTGTCTGGATGTGTTCCTCTGTGATCTGTTAGATAGCATTGTCCTGCTCTGGCAGGAGGGTTGGACTGGATGATCTCCTTGGGTCCCTTCCAACCCCTAACATCCTGTGAGCCTGGGATCCTTATTTGCTTTTTAGTGAAGGTAAGCAAGAGGTCAGGTTGTTGTGTGAACATTAAAAGATCTCATCACCTGGCCTGCTGGATGCCTGACACTGCAGAAGAGGAGGCTCAGGGGTGATCTTATTACTGTCTACAACTACCTGAAGGGACATTGTAGCCAAGTGGGGGGTGGCCTCTTCTCCCAGGCAACCAGCAATAGAACAAGGGGACACAGTCTCAAGTTGTGCCAGGGTAGGTATAGGCTGGATGTTAGGAAGAAGTTCTTCACAGAGAGAGTGATTGGCATTGGAATGGGCTGCCCAGGGAGGTGGTGGAGGCACCGTCCCTGGGGGTCTTCAAGAAAAGCCTGGATGAGGCACTTAGTGCCATGGTCTGGTTGATTGGCTAGGGCTGGGTGCTAGGTTGGACTGGATGAGCTTGGAGGTCTCTTCCAACCTGGTTGATTCTATGATTCTATGATTCTATGTTTGTGCTGGCAGAAAGCAGCAGACAAAACCAAATGAGAAGGCAATGAGGTAGAGCACAGAGGGGCTGTGAGATCTTCCCCACAGACAGCTCTGCAATGTTTATTAATGCTGCTGGTTCAATACACAAGTGTGACCTGCAATGAAATGCCACTGTGTATTTTCCCATTTCAACTCATACTTTTGGGATTTGCTGGCAGTGGAAGAGACAAAAAATGAAATACTTGAGCATGAAAACACAAAATAGATCTGTGCTGGCAGTCAGGTATCATTTCTGCTGTGGGTTTGAAATGTGCATGCAGCAGAGAGAGTCCAATTTTACACCTTTGGTGAATTCTTTATTGTCAGCAGCCCTGAACTTGCTGCAGGATTTCTTCTGTCTGGCTGTTCTGGTTCTGCCTTCTGCACTCTTGCCTCATTGTGTTGGATGTGCCAACAGTGTGCACTTGCAGCCCAGAAAGCCAAGCAGAGCCCAGGCTGCAGCAGGAGGAATGTGGCCAGCAGGGCCAGGGAGAGGATTCTCCCCCTCTGCTGTGCTCTGCTGAGACCCCACCTGGAGTACTGCATCCAGTTCTGGAGCCCCTGGGACAAGAGGGATGTGGAGATGCTGGAGAGTGTCCAGAGAAGGGCCAGGAGGATGCTCAGAGGGCTGCAGCAGCTCTGCTGTGAGCACAGACTGAAAGAGTTGGGGCTGTGCAGGCTGGAGCAGAGAAGGCTCCCAGGTGACCTTCTTGTGGCCTTCCAGGATCTGAAGTGGGCTACAAAAAAGCTGGGGAGGGACTTTTGAGGCTGTGAGGGAGTGGCAGGACTGGGGGGAATGGAGCAAAGCTGGACGTGGGGAGAGTCAGAGTGGAGATGAGGAGGAAGTTGTTGGTGATGAGAGTGGTGAGAGGCTGGACTGGGTTGCCCAGGGAGGTGGTTGAGGCCCCATGGCTGGAGGTGTTTAAGGCCAGGCTGTGTGAGGCTGTGTGCAGCCTGCTCTAGGGTAGGGTGTCCCTGGGCATGGCAGGGGGGTTGGAACTGGCTGCTCCTTGTGGTCCCTTCCAACCCTGACTGATTCTGTGATTCTAAGGTTTGTGCTGCTTCAAAGTCAAACTAAGTGCCTCAGCCAGGCTTTGCTTGAAGACCTCCAGGGACAGTGCCTCCACCACCTCCCTGGGCAGCCCATTCCAATGCCAATCACTCTCTCTGTGAAGAACTTCCTCCTAACATCCAGCCTAGACCTCCCCCAGCACAACTTGAGACTGTGTCCCGTTTTTCTATTGGTGGTTGCCTGGGAGATGTGTGACTTGATGTGTGTCAGCCACTCCTGCCTCAGCTAGCTGAGGGTGCACTTTGTCCCTTCATCCAGGTTGCTCATGAATATCTTACACATGGCTAGACCCAGCAGTGATCCCTGAGGAACACCACTAGCCACAGGCCTCCCACTAGACTTTATGCCACTGACCACAGCCCTCTGAGCCTTGTCCTTTGGCCATGATTTATGAATGTATGGATTCACTGAGAGAGAACCATTACTTTTTATCCATCAATATTCAAGTCGTGGGCCCCTGTGGCACAGTGCTTCGTGTGTTTCACAACTCACAGTCGTTTGAGTCCTGTCACGACTGAAGAGCCTGCTGAGCAAAAAAGGCATGATGGACAGAGGAGAAGCAAGTTCTGTGGCCAGAGAGTGCTGTCATGATGGTAGAAAGCAAACTCTCCTGGGGTCACATGCTGACAGCCAGTCAGACTGCAGATGCCTGGTGGTCAGCATTGTCTGTCATCTGTCATTCTGTCTTGCACTGACCATGGAACTCCTGGCACCTTAGTGACAGCCATGGAGAAACAAAGCTCAGCACATCCCTTTCTGTGCTATAATCATTATGGAAGGGAGCTCCTTCTCTTAGCTGATTATTGCTGATGAATCCTATCCCTATTTTGTAATTATATATATGTCTTTTTATTTATTTTCACTCTCTCATTGCTCTTTACAGCTACCTGAAGGGAGGTTGTAGCCAGGTGGGGGTTGGTTTAAGAACAGACTGGATGAGGCACTTAGTGCCATGGTCTAGTTGATTGGATAGGGCTGGACTGGATGATCTTGTTTGGATAGGTTGGACTGGATGGATAGGTTGGATAGATTGGACTGGATGATCTTGGTTGGATAGGTTGAACTGGATGATCTTGGTTGGATAGGTTCAACTGGATGATCTTGGTTGGATAGGTTGGACTGGGTGGATAGGTTGGATAGATTAGACTGGATGATCTTGGTTGGATAGGTTCAACTGGATGATCTTGGTTGGATAGGTTGGACTGGATGATCTTGGTTGGATAGATTGGACTGGATAATCTTGGTTGGATATGTTGGACTGGATGGATAGGTTGGATAGATTGGACTGGATAATCTTGGTTGGATATGTTGGACTGGATGGATAGGTTGGATAGGTTGGACTGGATGATCTTGGTTGAATAGGTTGGATTGAATGATCTTGCTCGAATAGATTGGACTGGATGGATAGGTTGAATAGGTTGGACTGGATGATCTTGGTTGGATATGTTGGACTGGATGGATAGGTTGGATAGGTTGGACTGGATGATCTTGGTTGGATATGTTGGACTGGATGGATAGGTTGGATAGGTTGGACTGGATGAACTTGGTTGGATATGTTGGACTGGATGGATAGATTGGATAGGCTGGACTGGACAATCTTGGTTGGATAGGTCGCACTGGTAGGGTAGGTTGGATAGATTGGACTGGATGATCTTGGAGGTCTCTTCCAACCTGGTTGATGCTATGATTCACCAGTCTCCTTTACCATTTCATAGAATCATAGAATGGTTTAGGTTGGAAGGGAGCTCAAAGCTCAGCCAGTTCCAACCCCCTGCCATAGGCAGGGACACCTCCCATTAGAGCAGGTCGCTCAAGCCTTCATCCAGCCTAGCCTTGAACACCTCCAGGGAGGGAGCATCCACAGCCTCCCTGGGCAACCTGTGCCAGTGTTTCACCACCCTCACTGTAAAGCAGTTCTTCCTAACACCTAGTTTGAATCTGCCCTCTGCCAGTTTGAACCCACTACTCCTTGTCCTGTCATTACAAGACCTTGCATTTAAGTACATAAAAGTGTATCTGATTAGTGCCATGGTCTAGTTGATTGGTTAGGGCTGGGTGATAGGTTGGACTGGATGATCTTGGAGGTCTCTTCCAACCTGGTTGATTCTAGGATTCTATGATCAAACCCAAGGCAGATAGACCCCCAAGTTCATTTAAGCCTCTGTTAATTGGCATGTGAAGGTGAGCAATAAAAGTGGATCTGATCAAAAACACAGTAGAGAGCCTCCTAAGTTCATTTAAGCCCTGGATAATTGATATGTGAAGGTGAGCAATAAACAAGAAGTTAATCAAACTGTGTGTGAAAATATTCTGACAACTCAAACACAAAAGCCCTGATTTTAAAGTTCAGATGTCTTGGCTGTCAGACAGCAGTGAAGCTCTGTCTTGATGATCCTGACAGTTCACTAAATGATGGATTTAGAGTTTATTTCAGCAGTCAATTTAGAGGCAGTGCAAATCACAAACAGGTGAAATGCTGCAATATCACAGACACTGAATGAGTGGAATAAAAAAGGCTACACTCATGTTGGAAACTGCCAAATATTCAGTGAAGAGATGCAGTAGGGGGGTTAGATCTGTCAGGCACAGCTTCATTTCTACTTTAAGGCTTCATTTTGACACAGACATTAATTCTTGAAATAAGGGCTAGATCATAGGATCATAGAATCAAGCAGGTTAGAAGAGAGCTCCAAGCTCAGCCAGCCCAACCTAGCACCCAGCCCTGGCCAATCAACCAGACCATGGCACTAAGTGCCCCAGCCAGGCTTGGCTTCAACACCTCCAGGCACAGAGACTCCACCACCTCCTGGGCAGCCCATTCCGATGCCAATCACTCTCTCTGCCAGGAACTTCCTCCTAACATCCAGCCTAGACCTATCCTGCCACAACTTGACACTCTGACCCCTTCTTCTGTTGCTGCTTGCCTGGCAGCAGAGCCCAACCCCACCTGGCTACAGCCTCCCTTCAGGCAGCTGCAGACAGCAATGAGCTCTGCCCTGAGCCTCCTCTTCTGCAGGCTGCACCCCCCCAGCTCCCTCAGCCTCTCCTCACAGGGCTGTGCTCCAGGCCCCTCCCCAGCCTTGCTGCCCTTCTCTGGACACCTTCCAGCACCTCAACATCTCTCTTGAACTGAGGAGCCCAGAACTGGACACAGCACTCAAGGGGTGGCCTGAGCAGTGCTGAGCACAGGGGCACAAGAACCTCCCTTGTCCTGCTGCCCACACTGCTCCTGAGCCAGCCCAGGATGCCATTGGCTCTGCTGCCCACCTGGGCACTGCTGCCTCATCTTCAGCTACTATCTGCCAGCACCCCCAGCTCCCTCTTTGCCTGGCTGCTCTCAGCCACTCTGTCCCCAGCCTGTAGTGCTGCTTGGGGTTTTTATGGCCAAATTGTAGCACCCTGCACTTGGCCTTGTTCAATCTCACCCCATTGGCCTTTGCCCACCCCCTGCCCAGGTATCACTGATCCATGCTACCTTCTGCAGGACGAGAGGTTTCCTTTCAATAACCATCTTTAACTTGTCTGATCAGTACATGTGAAAACCCTGCTGAATACTGCAGCACATCCCTGTTGTGCAGAGCTGGCTTGCAAATGTGGCTTGATTATTATTTTTTTTTTAACCTCTTTGGTTAATTATTGCTTTGATTATAGAGCTGGAATTGCCATCTGTCAGAAGCTCTGTGGGATGACCAAGCTTGTTTTGGCACAGCATTTTCCTACATATAACGTTTATTATTCCCCAAATAATATAACGTGGGACAGATACTATCATCCTGGGACAACTTGTCATGTGGTGACTTTGCTCAGATCATCACAGTGTAATGCAATTACATTTGCATGTGCTGTGCTATTAAGCTGTGAGCTGTGTGGTACTGTGCTGTGTACAGCGTAGAGTTGGGACACAGACAGGGGAAAATGGGGACATGTGACTGACATATCTGCTTAATTAATGTTACTTCCATGTAATGAGCATCTAGCAGTTAGCTAGGAGCTTTCCTGAAAGTTGATAGCACTTGGGAAAATAAAGATGTTATTGTCAGATTAAAATGTCTGAGCCAGCAGTGTGCTCAGGTGGCCAAGAGAGCCAATGGCATCCTGGGCTGGCTCAGGAGCAGTGTGGGCAGCAGGACAAGGGAGGTTCTTCTGCCCCTGTGCTCAGCACTGCTCAGGCCACCCCTTGAGTGCTGTGTCCAATTCTGGGCTCCTCCGTTCAAGAGAGATGTTGAGGTGCTGGAAGGTGTTTGGAGAAGGGCAATGAGGCTGGGGAGGGGCCTGGAGCAGAGCCCTGTGAGGAGAGGCTGAGGGAGCTGGGGGTGTGCAGTCTGCAGCAGAGGAGGCTCAGGGCAGAGCTCATTGCTGTCTGCAGCTCCCTGCAGGGAGGCTGTAGCCAGGTGGGGTTGGTCTCTTCTGCCAGGCAAGCAGCAACAGAAGAAGGGGACAGAGTCTCAAGTTGTGCCAGGGGAGGTCTAGGCTGGATGTTAGGAGGAAGTTGTTGACAGAGAGAGTGATTGGCATTGGAATGGGCTGCCCAGGGAGGTGGTGGAGTCTCTGTGCCTGGAGGTGTTGAAGCCAAGCCTGGCTGGGGCACTTAGTGCCATGGTCTGGTTGATTGTCCAGGGCTGGGTGCTAGGTTGGACTGGCTGAGCTTGGAGCTCTCTTCCAGCTTGGAGGTCTCTTTCAGCTTGATATGGAATATTTCCCAGGATGGGACATCTACCACCTCTCCAGACATCTCATGCCTGTGTTTCAGCACCCTCATCATAAACAATTTCTCCCCTTGCAGTTGGAGAAAATACATAACCGGAACACAGAGAAGAGTTGAGTGTGGGTGATATTACTGCTTGCAGCAAACTCAGTCCAAATGTGCATTCTCCCATTATCTGAACTCCTCATGTGCACACAAATCACATTCCCAGCTTACTCAGAGCCCACATACTGTTAGCACAGTCACCAGGGTGTTTGGGCAGCATTATTAAAACAGCATTAGTATGCAGCAAGGTGCTTCTCACCCTGCTAAATCACTGTGTAAAGTGGGCCTAGGAGCTCTCCCTCTCCTTGTTATGACAGCATTGCTCCTCGCACTCCTGATGCACAGCTAATAAGACTTAAAAGAACAGAGCTAAATTAGGTAGATGGGAAATGAAGGCAGGAACAGAGACTGAAATAGGCTGATGGAAAAGAGTGGGCTAGTGGGAAGAGCAGGGAGACAATGAACATAGATGGGGTGAGGCTTGAGAAGTCCTGGTCTCGTGTCCTGGTCTGCAAGCTGGTGACACATGGGTTTGGTGGGAGCACCACTACAGGCATAAAGAACTGGCTTGATGGTTGCATGCAAAGAGGGGCAGGCAATGAGTCCATTGCAAAGTGGAGGCCAGTGTCAAGTGGAGTCCCTTAGGGGTCAGTCCTGGGACCTGTCTTGTTCAACATCTCTGTGGGTGCCATGGACAGAGGCACTGAGTGCAGCCTCAGCAAGTTTGCTGCCCACACCAAGCTGTGTGGTGCAGCAGCCAGGTTGGAGGGCAGGGATCCATCCAGAGGGACCTGCACAGGCTGCAGAGGTGGGCACAAGCCAAGCTCAGTAAGTTCAACAAGACCAAGAGCAAGGTCCTGCAGCTGGGTCAGGGCAATGCCAAGCAGAAATGCAGGCTGGGCAGTGAGTGTCTGGAGAGCAGCCCTGAGGAGAGGGACTTGGGGCTGCTGCTGGAGGAGAAGCTCAACAGGAGCCAGCAGTGTGCACTTGCAGCCCAGAAAGCCAAGCAGAGCCTGGGCTGCAGCAGCAGTGTGGCCAGCAGGGCCAGGGAGGGGATTCTGCCCCTCTACTGTGCTCTGCTGAGACCCCACCTGGAGTCCTGCATCCAGTTCTGGAGCCCCTGGGACAAGAGGGATGTGGAGATGCTGGAGTGTGTCCAGAGCAGGGCCAGGAGGATGCTGTGAGGGCTGCAGCAGCTCTGCTGTGAGCACAGCCTGAAAGAGTTGGGGCTGTGCAGGCTGGAGCAGAGGAGGCTCCCAGGTGACCTTCTTGTGGCCTTCCAGGATCTGAAGGGGGCTACAAAAAAGCTGGGGAGAGACTTTTGAGGCTGTCAGGAGTTGGGGGAATGGAGCAAAGCTGGAGGTGGGGAGAGTGAGAGTGGAGGTGAGGAGGAAGTTGTTGAGCAGGAGAGTGGTGAGAGGCTGGACTGGGTTGCCCAGGGAGGTGGTTGAGGCCCCATGGCTGGAGGTGTTTGAGGCCAGGCTGTGTGAGGCTGTGTGCAGCCTGCTCTAGGGTAGGGTGTCCCTGGGCATGGCAGGGGGGTTGGAATTAGATGACCCTTGTGGTCCCTTGCAACCCTGACTGATTCTCTGATTCTGTGAGTCAGGCTATGAGAACAGGGCACAGGCAGCCTGAGCAGGAAGGGCATTGAAGCTTATTCAGAGTTTTGATGATGAAGATGGCTCAGATGTCAATGTCAAAAAGAAAACCACAGATTTTAAGATCAATATTTGCAAAACAAGGTGAGGCAGGGAAATGATGCATGTGAAAAAGAAGGGAGTGAAAAATGAGGATGATGGAATACACAGAGAAAATAGAGAGATAATCAGCTGGGAAATGAGACTACCTCTGTGAGAAGGAAGGAACCTCCAAGTCACCTTTCTGTTTCTCTTTCCCTCTTCCACTTTCAGTTCGTGGATGCTCCTAAGCAAACAAAAGGCTGTATTCCTGGTCCTAGATGGGATTTTTTTAACACTTGCCAAATGATGTCTGCTAGCTTGTAACAGATGTAAAAGATTAGTTCCCCAATCTGCAAGAATTGTCACTTTACACTTGCAAAGTGAAGACATCTTGACTGGAAATACAGGGAGAGAATGAATTATGCATGGGGAGTGCAGCAGGCCTGTTTTTAATGGTGCATGGCAGAGTCTAAAAGGTTATTTGTTTCCTTAGCTTGGTTTTAAGAGGGACTTGAGTAAGAGAAGAATGAGAACAGTCAAACATTCTCACAGGACAAGGGAGGTTCTTCTGCTCCTGGACTCAGCACTGGGCAGGCTACCCCTTGAGTGCTGTGTCCAGTTCTGGGCTCCTCAACTCAAGAGAGATGTTGAGGTGCTGGAAGGTGTTTGGAGAAGGGCAGCAAGGCTGGGGAAGGGCCTGGAGCAGAGCCCTGTGAGGAGAGGCTGAGGGAGCTGGGGGTGTGCAGCCTGCAGCAGAGGAGGCTCAGGGCAGAGCTCATTGCTGTCTGCAGCTACCTGAAGGGAGGCTGTAGCCAGGTGGGGTTTGGCTCTGCTGCCAGGCAAGCAGCAACAGAAGAAGGGGACAGAGTGTCAAGTTGTGGCAGGGGAGGTCTAGGCTGGATGTTGTTAGGAAGTTGTTGTCAGAGAGAGTGATTGGCATTGGAATGGGCTGCCCAGGGAGGTGGTGGAGTCTCTGAGCCTGGAGGTGTTGAAGCCAAGCCTGGCTGGGGCACTTAGTGCCATGGTCTGGTTGCTTGGATGGGGCTGGGTGCTAGGTTGGGCTGGCTGAGCTTGGAGGTCTCTTCCAGCCTGGTTGATTCTCAGACTGTAAGGTGAATAGTGAACTCTGCCTTAAAATGAAGTGCTGAGATTTCTAAAGCTACACTGGTGCAGCAGCAGTACTGCTCTCTGAGATACTAAAAGTAGTGCTTGTGAAACATTAGTGACTTCACAGCACCTTTCATACCATCACCAATAAATTGGCATTACAGCTGCAGTGCAAGGCAGTAATTTGAGCTTCCTAAATTCAAGCTGCTGAAAAAGTTTGTTTGTTAATTAACCATACAGAAGCAAACCAGAATCAGAGAATTGAGCAGGTTGGAAAAGACCTTCGAGATCATCCAGTCCAACCTATCACCTAACACCCTCTAATTAACTAAACCATAGCACTAAGTGCCTCATCCACTCTCCTTTTAAACAGCTCCAGGGAACCTCTGTGATCTGTGTTAGTATTGCCCTGCTCTGGCAGGGGGATTGGACTCAATGATCTCCTTGGGTCCCTCCTAACCCCTAACATCCTGTGAGCCTGGGATCCTGTAATCCTCTGTCTGGAACCCTGGTGGGTGTTTCACTCAGGTTTAGGAGCCCACAGTGGCTTCTCAATGTCCTCTAGGGTTTTTTTCTCTCTTTGTCAGCTCAGCCATTGAAAATGTTGTGCTTGACAGTGATCTTTGCACAAGGTGGAGCTGTACTGGTACTTTCCTATTCATTAACTAATAACTTGACCACAGATGTATAATGGAGATGAGAAAATGTGTAGCTAGAGAGGTAAATAGGCTGTCAAGCAGGCACTCCACATGCTCTGTGGAATACTGCTATGGAGCTGGCACTGCACCCAGGGTGTATTTGTCTTCCTCTTTGATAAGAAATAAGTCATTACACAGTAATACTCCCTCCTGGCACTGCCTCTTCCTTTTGGGAGGGGAAGGAAAATGTGTTCAGCCTCCAGTAGATTGGTTTGGCAGGTGCCTACTGCTGGCATGACTTTGGCAGCTGAAAGTCCCAGATGCCCATCTCTGAGTAGTTTATCCATGGCATCTGGGAGTCATTCCTATGTGACCTGGCTTGGCCAGCTTCCTTCTTGATGAATGTGGTGTAAAGAGTTAGAGTTAGTGTGTTACTTTCTTCTCAGTGCTTCATTTATTCTGGTCTGTTCTTTGTGGGTTAGGATCTATGGGTAGAGAAACTGCATCACTGCAGTGGAAGACTGGCAGCAAACACCCATCTAAGTACTGAATATTCACATTGGTATATAATGCCTCTAACAAGTGTCCAGTTAACTGCATGGTTTCATTACATGTCATAGAATCATAGGATCAACCAGGCTGGAAGAGAGCTCCAAGCTCAGCCAGGCCAACCTAGCACCCAGCCCTGGCCAATCAACCAGACCATGACACTAAGTGCCTCATCCAGGCTTGGCTTCAACACCTCCAGCCACAGAGACTCCACCACCTCCCTGGGCAGCCCATTCCAGTGCCAATCACTCTCTCTGCCAACAACTTCCTCCTCACATCCAGCCTAGACCTCCCCTGCCACAACTTGACACTCTGTCCCCTTCTTCTGTCGCTGCTTCCCTGGCAGCAGAGCCCAACCCCACCTGGCTACAGCCTCCCTTCAGGGAGTTGTAGACAGCAATGAGCTCTGCCCTGAGCCTCCTCTGCTGCAGGCTGCACACCCCCAGCTCCCTCAGCCTCTCCTCATAGGATTTGTGCTCCAGGCCCCTCCCCAGCTTTGTCGCCCTTCTCTGGACACCTTCCAGCACCTCAACATCTCTCTTGAATTGAGGAGCCCAGAACTGGACACAGCACTCAAGGGGTGGCCTGAGCAGTGCTGAATCCTGGTGTAGATTAACCTCCCTTATCCTGCTGGGCCACACTGTTCCTGATCCAGCCCAGGATGTCATTGGCTCTGCTGCCCACCCGGGCACACTGCTGCCTCATGTACAGCCTAATCTCTAACACTGCCCCCACATCCCTTTCTTCCTGGCTGCCATCAAATCCAAGCCATCCCTGGAGGTGTTGAAGCCAAGCCTGGTTGAGGCACTTAGTGCCATGGTCTGGTTGATTGGCCAGGGCTGGGTGCTAGGTTGGACTGGCTGAGCTTGGAGGTCTCTTCCAACCTGCTTGGTTCTATGATGAGAAGGGGGAAAGGCAGCAGCAGTGTTGCAGCTTTAAGTGCTGGGAATATGTTAGCTAGGATCTGCTGAGAAAAGGGGGAAGGCAGCAGCACTGCTCTTCATCTGTGGAAGTCCATTTGTTGGGTAGGCTGTGTTCTTTTTGATGCTTTCCTCAAATGCCATTTTGTACCAGTAAAATGCTCACTAAAAATACTAAAATATTTTTAGTTGTCGAGCACAAATCAGGCTGAGCTGCACATTTCCCTCGTGAGTAAAAGTGATGAGTTGGTGTTCATTAACTCGGGGCCATCTGGTGCAGGCATACTGCAGTCTGTGAATCAAACATGCATCAAACTCCAGGGATCAGAATAACTGCCAGACCCAGTGTTTGGGGGGCTAAGGGGGTAGAGGGAGGAGGAAGAGGGAACTCAACTATCTATATCTGTTTAAAGATTAACTTTGCTCTGCAACAGACTTCAGAGTTTAATGTTGTGCTGTTGGGTAACTTTTGTGCCAGGCTTGCCAGTGACCACGCCAGGAGCCTTCAGGGGACTCTCCTGCCACTGAAGTCATTCCAGAGCAGGGCCAGGAGGATGCTCAGAGGGCTGCAGCAGCTCTGCTGTGAGCACAGACTAAAAGAGTTGGGGCTGTGCAGGCTGGAGCAGAGGAGGCTCCCAGGTGACCTTCTTGTGGTCATGGCTGTCATGGGCTGTGGGCCACAACTGCAGCCTGGTTGTGGAATGACATGGCTGAAACCCAGGATGAAATCCATACAGAACACAAGATTCACTTTTGTTAAGGGTGTCACTGACTTACCAAACAGACCAGATCACACTGGAACACCATATCTACCCATTTTCCACCCCACCCACTCCATTTTGCCCTTTTTCCCCCCAAACTCAGAGCACCTGGGTTCAATTGGAGTCTCCTCCCACCTCAGGTGTGGCCACTTTGCCCTCCCTGTCCACTCCCCTTTATAATCAGCCCCAGGAAAGACAGAAGCCCCAAGCTTGCCCAACTGGGCAGAGGGATCCTCCTCGTGTCATCACTGGTGAGTGCCCTTGGTGCACACTGGGTGAATGGTGGAGGGGATCAGAGGCCGGGGGGCCTGGTGGCCCCCCGGTTAGGCAGGATAGAGAATTGATGCTCACTCTAAGATTACCTATGGGTGCTGGCTGAGATCCACAGGACAAGCAGCAATGGGTGTAAGTTGCAGCACAGGAGGTTCCACCTCAACGCAAGGGGGGACTTCTTTACTGTAAGGGTCACAAAACACTGGCACAGGCTGCCCAGAGAGGCTGTGAGCCTCCTTCTCTGGAGACTTCCAAGGCTCATTTGGATGCATTCCTCTGTGATCTAAGCTAGATTGTGTAGCCCTGCTCTGGCAGAGGAGGTTGTACTTGATGATCTCTTCAGGTCCCTCCCAGCCCCTGACATCCTCTGATCCTTTCTGTTTAGCTGCTTCTTTCTGCTCACTTGTAAAACTGTAGAAAGGGCAGGACTAAACCCAGGCCATCTGGTTGTCTAGAATCACAGAGTGTTAGAGGTTGGAGGGGACCTCCAGAGGTCGAGTCCTGCCCTGCCAAAGCAGGATCACCTAGGGTAGTCTGAACAGGACTAGGCAGGTTTTGAAAGTCTCCAGAGAAGGAGACTCCACAACCTCTCTGGGTAGCCTGTTCCAGTGTTCCTTCACCCTTAAAGATGTTTCTCCTCATGTTGAGGTGAAACTTTATGTGTTCCAGTTTGTATCCATTGCTCCTTGTCTTGTTGCTGCTGACCGCTGAGAAGAGATTGGCCTCGTCCACTTGACTCTTCAGCTATTGTATATGTGGATAAGGTCTCCTCTGAGTCTTCTCTCTTCCAGACTAAACAGTCCCTGGTTTCTCAATTTCTTTCCACAGGGGAGATGCTCAAGCCTGCCAATCATCCTCATGGCTCTGTGGTGGACTCTCTTCCAGCAGGTCTTTGTCTCTCTTGAACTAGGGAGCCCAAAACTGGACACAGTATTCCAGGTGTGGTCTCTGTAGGGCAGTGTAAAAGGGTAGAAGAACCTCCTTAGACCTGCTGGCCACTCTTCTCCTGATGCACCTCAGGGTGCTAGTGACTCTCTTGGCCACAGAGGCACGTTGCTGGCCCATGAGGAACTTGCTGTCCACTGGGACTCCATGATCTTTCTCCACAGAGCTGCTTTCCAGCAGGGCAACCCCCAACCTGTACTGGTGCCTATTGTTATTCCTCCCCAGATGGAGGAGCCTGAACTTGTCCTTATTGGACTTCATATGGTTAGTCCTTTTCCAACACTCCAGGTCTCTGTTGCTATTGCACAGCAGGGCAGGTACACCTGGCAGCATTCCCTCTGGAACTGGCCATCTGAAGCACATCCTTTTAGTTCACAAAATACAAGTCCTGGGTGGAGTGCAGGTGGAAGAGAGCAAGGAAAGAGAAAAATCCCAACCTCAACACTAGTTGAATATCTGTGTTTTTAGTAGTCCTGCACATATCATGTGTTTTGGGGTATGGAAAGCAGGGACTCTATTTTTGTTCTGGGAGATGGAAAAGGTAGGACAGAGGAGAAAAGGGGATAAGCCTAACTCTGCTAGATAACCTTTTTCCCATGGTACTTGTGTGTAAAGCCTACTGACTTAGTGGAAGCCAGAAATCCACAGGGTCCATGTTGAGGACACTGTTTCGTGCTGCCATATTTCCCCTGAGATTGCTACACTACTTCAGAGTGCCAGTGAACCACAAGCTAAAAGGAAACATGGAAACAAAAATCTTTTAGCCATTATAATTTCATGGAGGTGAAGGAACAAGAAAGTAGAGGAATGGGTCAGAGAAGACATCCTTGGAAGGCATGCACCCCTATGCAGAGATACAGGCTGGGGTTGGAGTGGCTGGAGAACAGCCAAACAGAGAGGGATCTGGGGGTGCTGATTGATACCCGCCTGAACATGAGCCAGCAGTGTGCCCAGGTGGCCAAGAGAGCCAGTGGCATCCTGGCCTGCATCAGGAATGGTGTGGTCAGCAGGAGCAGGGAGGTCATTCTGCCCCTGTACTCTGCACTGCTTAGACCACACCTTGAGTGCTGTGTTCAGTTCTGGGCCCCCCAGTTTAGGAGGGACATTGAGATGCTTGAGCGTGTCCAGAGAAGGGCGACAAGGCTGGGGAGAGGCCTTGAGCACAGCCCTACGAGGAGAGGCTGAGGGAGCTGGGATTGGTTAGCCTGGAGAAGAGGAGGCTCAGGGGAGACCTTATTGCTGTCTGCAACTACCTGAGGGGTGGTTGTGGCCAGGAGGAGGTTGCTCTCTTCTCTCAGGTGGCCAGCACCAGAACAAGAGGACACAGCCTCAGGCTGTGCCAGGGGAGATTTAGGCTGGAGGTGAGGAGAAAGTTCTTCCCTGAGAGAGTCATTGGACACTGGAATGGGCTGCCCGGGGAGGTGGTGGAGTCGCCGTCCCTGGAGCTGTTCAAGGCAGGATTGGACATGGCACTTGGTGCCATGGTCTGGCCTTGAGCTCTGTGGTAAAGGGTTGGACTTGATGATCTGTGAGGTCTCTTCCAACCCTGATGATACTGTGAAGGTGATGGTGTACACTGGAAAGCAGGAAAGGAGTCAGTAGGGTTGCAGACATAGTTTAATTTTCATTGATCACCAGGAACATCTTCCTGGAATCCAAGTACTTTTTGTACATAATATTTGTGTGACCCATCAGCCAAAGGTCTTATCACTTCCATGAACTGAGGCACTCACAAAGGAGGGTTCATTGTCTGTTTTCAGCTGAAAAGCACATCTTGTCTGCTCAATTAAACCTTACATTATCCTTTTTATTTCAGGTGATGATTTACTCTTTGAACCTGTCTGTTGCAATGTCCTTAATTAAGTCTGTGCTGTAGAAGTGCTGTTGTATTGTGTTAGAGGCTTCTAAACAACTTAATCATTTGAGGCTGCCAATAAAAAAAAATGATTATATTAGCTCTTTGTTGTGATACCAGAACTGCTGCCAATCTTTGCTTCTCCTATTTCTGGGTATTCACCATGTCAGGGGCTGGAAGGCACATCAAAAGATCAGTCCAACCCCCCCTGCCAGAGAAGGATCACCTATACCAGATCATACAGAAAGGTGTCTAGGTGGGTTTTGAGTATCTTAATCTCCAGAGAGAGAGAGACTTCACAACCTCCCTGGGCAGGCTGTTCCAGTGCTCTGTCACCCTCACAGTGAAAAAATTCCTCCTCATGTTTACATGAAACTTTCTATGCCTCAGCTTCTACCCATTGCCCCTTGTCCTGTCATCAGGCATCACTGAGAAGACTCTGCCTCCATCCTCCTGACACACACACTTTACATGCTTATAAACGTCTATGAGGTCACCCTTCAGTGTCCTCCAAGCTAAAGAGCCCCAACTCCTTCAGTCCCTCTCCAAAAGAGAGATGTTCCATTCCCTTTGTCATCTTTGTGGCTCTGCACTGGACTCTCTCAAGCAGTTCTATGTCCCTTTTGAGCTAGGGGGCCCAGAACTAGGTGCAGTACTCCACATGTGGCCTCACCAGGGGAAAGCAGAGGGGGAGGAGAACCTCTCACAACCTACTAGCCCCAGCCCTTCTAATACACCCCAGGATGACACTGACCCTCCTGGCCACAAGCACACATTGTTGGCTCATGGTCAAGCTTCCATCAACTAGGACCCCCCAGATCCTTTTCCCCTTTGCTGCCTTCCAACAGGTCAGTCCCCAACCTATACTGATACCTGGGGTTGTGCTTTCCCAGGTGTGAGACTCTACACATGCCCTTGTTGAATGTCATTAAATTTCTCCTGCCTAACTCTCCAGCCTGTCCATTTCTCACTGAATGGCAGCACAGCCTTCTGGTGTGTCAGCCACTCCAACCAGTTTGGTGTCATCAGCAGATTTGCTGACAGTGCACTCTGTGCCTTCTGCCAGGTCATTGATGAATATATTGAACAGAACTGACCCCTGTGGGACCCCAATAGTTACAAACCTCCAACCTGACTCTGCCCCATTGACCACAACCCTCTGGCTGCACACCCCCAGCTCCCTCAGCATCTCTTCTGCCTGGCTGCTCTCAGCCACTCTGCCCCCAGCCTGTAGCACTGCTTGGGGTTGTTGTGGCCAAATTGTATAACCCTGCACTTGGCCTTGTTCAATCTCATCCCATTGGCCTCTGCCCACCCATGCAGCCTGGCCAGGTCCCTCTGCAGGGCTCTCCTACCCTCCAACAGCTCCACAGCTGCTCCTAGCTTGGTGTCATCTGCAAACTTACTGATGCTGGACTCAGTCTCTGGTCCAGATCATCAGTGAAGATATTGAACAGGACTGTGCCCAGCACTGATCCCTGGGGCACACCACTGGTGATTAGTCCCCTCTTCAGAATGACATCTCTCCTCTGTCTCTTAGTCTCCTCCCTGGGTTTAGTCACTCTGCTCTCATTAAGGGCAGTTTTGTGCATGACACCTTTGAAAGCTTACCATTTGCCTGTGAGGGAAATAACTGCTTACTCATCCCCTTTGGGAAATCAAGTTTGCCTTCCAAGGATGTCTTTGTTTTTCAGTACTTTGTTCTGGGCTCTTTGCAAAATTTTCAGTCCTCTTGTTGGCTCTTCCTTTGTGCTGCATCTAGGAAGGGAAAGAAATGCTCATTCTCATTTGTGCAAGAGAGCAGGGGACTTTCAGGCTCTAATGGCTCATTTTTCAACTAGCTCTCTCCTTAGGACAAAGTAATTCTTTGTCATGCCCTATTAAAGGATGTTTCAAAGTTGCTCCAGTCCCTGGAGGTGTTGCAGCCAAGCCTGGCTGGGGCACTTAGTGCCATGGTCTGGTTGATTGGCCAGGGCTGGGTGCTAGGTTGGACTGGCTGAGCTTGGAGCTCTCTTCCAACCTGGCTGATTCTGTGATTCTATGGCCTGGTTGGTTGGATAGAACTGGGTGCTAGGTTGGATTGGATGAACTTGGAGGTCTCTTCCAACCTGCTTGATTCTGTGATTCTATGATTCTATTAAACATGTTTTTTTTTTTCATTAATCTACACTTCCTATTTCCTTTTGGAAATTGCATCTTGTGTCAGAGAATAAATAGAAGGAGTTTTGTCCAGCAGTAGTGCCCTAAATATAACTCTTATTCTATCCTTCCCTGTTTTCCTGGCCCTCTTGTTCAGTTGTGTGCATCTTTCAGAGGAAGAGATAGCCTTTTCTGCAGTCCCTTGGTGATTTAGAATTATAGAATCAGCCAGGTTGGAAGAGACCTCCAATATCACCCAGCCCAACCTAGCACCCAGCCCTGGCCAATCAACCAGACCATGGCACTAAGTGTCCTATCCAGGCTTGTTTTGAAGACCTCCAGGGGCAGCAACTCTATCACCTCCTTAATAGGTTCAGTCTCAGCAAAGTTCAGGCTCCTTGGTTCACTTGGGGGATTTCAAATCTGTTCCTCTGAAAGCTAACAGAGACAATGACTGTCACTCACTGTGCCAAAGTACTGCATCTAGAGCCATGCCAACATACTGTGTCATGAAGCTATGGCACAGTATTAACTGACAGGGTAGAGCCAGCCTGTCTCCCTTTCTAAGTCTGACTGTAGTACAGCTGTGCACTCTCACTGGGGGGTGTGGGAGCAGTATTAATTTAGATTATTTTATTCCACCTGGATCTTCTTGGCTCTGTTCTTTGCCTCCAGAAAAGCTCTTTTTTGAAGCAGTATACATATATATGTCTGCTGTCTACAACTACCTGAAGGGAGGCTGTAGCCGGCTGGGGTTGGTCTCTTCTGCCAAGCAACCAGAAATAGAACAAGGGGACAGAGTGTCAAGTTGTGCCAGGGGAGGTCTAGGCTGGATGTTAGGAGGAAGTTGTCAGAGAGAGTGATTGGCATTGGAATGGGCTGCCCAGGGAGGTGGTGGAGTCTCTGTGCCTGGAGATGTTGAAGCCAAGCCTGGCTGTGGCACTTAGTGCCATGGTCTGGTTGACTGGATAGGGCTGGGTGCTAGGTTGGGCTGGATGAGTTTGGAGGTCTCTTCCAACCTGCTTGATTCTATTCTATTCTGTGATCCCATATTTGAAGAATTCCATCTGATATGGGGAAATAATCCATTGCTAGGTGTTGATCAGAAAACAAGGATGAAATTCTAAGTCCTAATTAATCAGATCTCTTCCTAACTGGCTATGGCAAAGAGACTTCTAAGCACACCAAGTTCATAAAGTGGCTGAATCACTCACTGGCTGTGCCTGAATAAGATAGAGAATGTTTCTGGAACCATTGTCCTGAATTTGTCTGGATTGTCTTTGAGGAGAGGGCAGCAGAATGTCAGGTAGATTAATCTTGCCTTTAGTACATCCTGTCCCAAAGTGTCATCCCATTGCCTCCCAATCCACTTTGCTCAGGAGTTTGACAGCAACATTTTTAGCCTTGAAGTTTGAATAGTTCTGATGAGGCTCACGTGAACCAAATAGAATTTGACTGGCACCTCTGGAGCAAGCAATTTTACAGCAAGTGAGTAGAATTAAATGGTTAGCCATGTGTCATTAAAGAAAAGAGAGAGGGATTTATAGTCTCACCCATTGTTTTTCTTCATTTTGCTTCCCAAAGCCTTTAAACAGCCTGTTTGGACCATATATAAAGCACAGCTTTATACTTCCAAGCAATAAAGTATGATGTTGGCCATTTCTATTAGCTGTCCCCCTGATTTTGCTGGGTTTGGATCACCTCACTGGCCTAGATCTGCTCTTTTGGTGGAGAACATTCCGAACACAACCTGCTAGGATGATGTGAGTCAGCTCTGTGTGTGCTGGATGGAGAGATGTGGCTGCTGTAATGGTATATCACAGAGGAGATGCTCTGGCTCTTTGGCCTGCTGAGCTTCTGCATTTTAGAAATGACCTCAGAAAACACTTATGGATATGCCCAGACATTAGCAACAATCATCTGCTCTCTTATTTGCTGGATGTGAGCAATCATTTAGCACAGCCACCAGCCCAATTGTGTCAAACAGGTCCCGGAGAGTTGCTGGAGGAGAAGCTCCATCAAAGCCCATCACTGTGCTCAGCAGAAGCCACTCCACAAAGCCTTCAGGCTTGCAGTGATACATCATTTTCCCCCAGTGTCACAGATTAAAGGTATAAGCTTTTCTTCTGCACCAGCAGCAGTATAAAGGACAAGATGGGTAAATGCAAAGGCAGCAAGATAGCTCTGGCTGCAAGCAGGTTACAATGAGATGATATGAAATGTGTTGTGAAAGTACTAACAATTAATTGTTTCTTAAACTCTGCAGCCTGTTTGGTTTTTATCTTCCTTCTGCATTTCTACCGCAGCCTATCATTTATTTTCCCCCATTCTTCTTTCCCTCCCTCCCCACCCTGTGAACCATATTTCTATACTCCATACTTGACTCAGTAACCATAGCAATGAAATAAATGCATTGTCTTCATTTACAATGGTGTCTAAATAGATTTTCATCTCTCTGTAAGTCCTTTAACAAAGGCTACTTCCCTACCACCATAATGAGAAGGCTATGGGCTATGTTATTGAAATCATTTTCACTTTGATTTTGTGCTATCAAGCCCAAAAACTCTCTGAAAATGCATTTGTGTCTACTTTATTTCTCAAGAGTATACATAGAAATATATAAGCAGAACTTTCTTTGTGGGGAGAGAACACAGTTAGCTTTGTATCTTTCAAGACATAAAGAAGTGCATTAATACCTTTTATATTCTTAGGCTACTTATCAAAACACCAGAAGGGTCTATAAGGGAAAAAAAAACCAACCCAACAAACTAAGCCTCTCCTCCTCCTCCTCCCCCCAAAAAAAGAAGAACACTTGTAAAAAGAATGACTTTTCATCTAAGAAAGAGTAGCTACCCTTGTGGTGGTCCTTGCTGGAGTAGATGTAAACTGTGTTTGATTCCTAAGGTTCAAAATGAAAGCTACAAAAGCAATGCTAAGAAGAAACCTCTCCTTTTGTGTTCTGCCAGCCTGCTTTTGCAGCTCTGTGGCAGCTCTGTGACTCCCTTTAGCTTATTCACCTTTTCTGTATGTGCATTCTGCTTATCAGAGTCTTCTGCAAAGATAGTTCAGTCATTTTCTAGAGGACAGGCATGGAGGGCTAGAGAGATGGGCGGAGAGCAATCTCAGAACAGTGCCATGGTCTAGTTCAAGAATAGAATCAGCCAGGTTGGAAGAGACCTCCAAGCTCATCTAGCCCAACCTAGCACCCAGCCCTGGCCAATCAACCAGACTATGGCACTAAGTGCACTAAGTGCAGAACCCCACCCTTGGCTTTGTTCAGTCTCATCCCATTGGCCTCTGCCCACCCATCCAGCCTGGCAAGGTCCCTCTGCAGGGCTCTCCTACCCTCCAACAGATCCACACCTGCTCTTAGCTTGGTGTTATCTGCAAACTTACTGATGCTGGACTCAGTCTCCTGCTCCAGATCATCAATAAAGATACTTATCAGGCCTGTGCCCAGCACTGATCCCTGGGGCACACCACTGGTGCCAGCTGCCAACTGGCTGTGGCACCATTCACCACCACTCTCTGGGCCCAGCCCTCCAGCCAGTTCTTGACCCATACCAGAGTGACTCTGTCCAAGCCATGAGCTGCCAGCTGTGCCAGGAACTTGTTGTGGCAGATGGTGCCAGAGGCTTTGCTGCAGTCCAGGTAGACTCCATCCCCAGCCTGCCCCACATGCACCAGGCAGGGAATCTGATCATAAGAGGAGATCAGGTTGGTCAGGCAGGACCTGCCCTTCCTCAATCCATGCTGGCAGGGCCTGATGCCTTGGCCATGCAGTAGGTGCTTCATGATGGCACTCAAGATGCCCTGTTCCATGGCCCTCCTTGGCACTGAGGTGGGGCTGCCATGTCTGTGCTGAGATATGTGTGAATGTCTGTACTGTCTAAAGAGCTCTTGTCTGGATTGTTGCTTTTTCCCCCCCTTAGAAGTTAAAGCAAACCAATGAGGCAAGAACAGATTAAAATGCAATGCTGCTTTGTTGTGATTTGATTGGAGTTTGCTGTGAAGGGAAAGAATTTACCTAGGAGCTCTACTTTTAACTCTAAGTCTTAGCTTCTGGCCATTGCCTGTGTTAGAAATGTCCAATTGCAAAAGCCAGCTGCTGACTCTGGACTTTTAAACTCTCTGTTTCTCTAATAGGATAAATCAAGGAAAAATCTCTTGCAAGTGCATAGCCTGGTTAGCAGCAGGATAGGTAATTTAGCCATTCCCTGGGGTTTGCAGGCAGTCTGAAAATGGAAATGGAAGCTTAGCCCCATGTCCTAGTAATGTCACTCCTGTATCACCTCTCCATATGCTACTTAAACAGTTCTCACCTGCCAGGCTCCTGGGATTGGAGCCTTTTGTGCTTGAACTAAAGCTGTGCCCTGGCTGGGGGCTGCAGCAGTGTTGAACTCTTCATGTTGGATGTGTAACAGGGGCTGACAACATGGGGAGCTGCACTTCAGAGGAGGTAGGTGTGTGCTGTCTTTGACTCAGCAAGACAACCCTTTTATCTCAGGAAAAGCTCCTGAAATGCTGTTTCTTCTGACTTCTTGCAGTGCTGGTTTAGATAGCAGTGTAGGTAGTTTCTGCTTTTGCAGGGTAGTTCATTTAGAGGGGAATGATTTTATAACAGGGAAATGTTTGAAGGCAGAGACTGTTCCTCAAGATTGCAGTAAAATAGGAGTGAAACCTTGTGGTAAACAGACCTCTGAGCCCTGTAACATCATAGAATCAAGCAGGTTGAAAGAGACCTGCAAGATCATCCAGTCCAACCTAGCACCCAGCCCTGGCCACTCAACCAGACCATGGCACTAAGTGCCTCAGCCAGGCTTTGCTTCAACACCTCCAGGCACAGAGACTCCACTGGGGCTGGGAGCAATATCAATTTAGATTATTTTATTCCATCTGGATCTTCTTGGATCTGTTCTTTGCCTCCAGAAAAGCTCTTTTTTGAAGCAGTATACATATATATGTCTGCTGTCTACAACTACCTGAAGGGAGGCTGTAGCCGGCTGGGGTTGGTCTCTTCTGCCAGGCAAGAAGCAACAGAAGAAGGGGACAGAGTGTCAAGTTGTGGCAGGGGAGGTCTAGGCTGGATGTTAGGAGGAAGTTATTGGCAGAGAGAGTGATTGGCATTGGAATGGGCTGCCCAGGGAGGTGGTGGAAGTCTCTGTGCCTGGAGGTGTTGAAGCCAAGCCTGGATGAGGCACTTAGTGCCATGGTCTGGTTGACTGGACAGGGCTGGGTGCTAGATTGGACTGGCTGAGCTTGGAGCTCTCTTCCATCTTGGTTGATTCCATGGTTCAATGACCACCCAATTTGTCTGAATTTCCTTGAAGGTATTTTAAGGATGCACGCCAGGGGAGATTTAGGCTGGAGGTGAGGAGAAAGTTCTTCCCTGAGAGAGTCATTGGACACTGGAATGGGCTGCCCGGGGAGGTGGTGGAGTCGCCGTCCCTGGAGCTGTTCAAGGCAGGACTGGACGTGGCACTTGGTGCCATGGTCTGGCCTTGAGCTCTGTGGCAAAGGGTTGGACTTGATGATCTGTGAGGTCTCTTCCAACCCTGATGGTACTGTGTGTGATACTGTGATACATATGAAGGACTCTATCTGAGGTCTAACCAAAGGCGACGGTGAGCAGAGAATCCTGAGTTGAAGGAGTGGACCTTAGTGTTGAAACAGAGGCAGACAGCTGATGTCTGTGCTGCCTGGCCTTTAAGTGAGCAGTTCTGTGCATTGGTTGATGTATTTTCTCAAGAGCTCGTGTGTCACAGCTGCTCAGGGCTGCAAGTAGGGGGCACATATCAACCATTCATGGAATCCTTTCCTCTCTGGCTTCCAAATGCCACCAGCCTAGAGATGTACAGGTGGTGCTGACCTGTGACAGAATTTTTCTTCAAATACATCATCCTTGAAAAGTGTTTTCCTTGCCAGTGAAGAAAATGACACAAAAGGTGTGTGATTTCAGTAGCAAAATCATCTCAGGAGTTGTGGTTGTGCTGGATGGGTTTCTAACAACTCCCTTATTGAGGGAAATCTCTGCCAGGGGAATGTGTTTGTTATTATTAAAGAAGCAAAAAACCCAATCAGCTGTGTGCACTCCTTGTGCTGTTTCACTGGGGCTGAGTAAAGGAAGGGTTTAGGTTTTAATGCTCAGTGCTAAATGAAAATGAGCTAATGGGATAGAGAGAATCAAATCTTTCATTGCAGGGCAGTAGCACTTTCTGTGGGCAGGATAATGACGCAGAACATGGCTGCATTCTGAAAGCTGTTTTGTGGGTTGTGCCTGTGTGATGGTTTGGGTGTTACCTGCTCCCCTCTCCTCTTATGAAATCACCCAGACTAGACTCAGCTGAGCTGGAAGTTTAGGAATGAAGCTTTCTACTTACAGCTTAGCACAATATACAAGCAGATAGTTACAGTATTTATAGCCCAGGGAGGCGGTGGAGTCACCATCCCTGGAGGTGTTCAGTCAAAGCCTGGGTGAGGCACTTAGTGCCATGGGCTGGTTGACTGGCCAGGGCTGGGTGCTAGGTTGGACTGGATGAGCATGGAGGTCTCTTCCAACCTGGTTGATTCTATGATTCTAAGTACAGAAATATACAAGTTATCTGCACTTTGGCCACAACAACCCCATGCAGAGATACAGGCTGGGGTCAGAGTGGCTGAGAGCAGCCAGACAGAGAGGGATCTGGGGGTGCTGATTGATACCTGCCTGAACATGAGCCAGCAGTGTGCCCAGGTGGCCAAGAGAGCCAGTGGCATCCTGGCCTGCATCAGGAATGGTGTGGCCAGCAGGAGCAGGGAAGTCATTCTGCCCCTGTACTCTGCACTGGTTAGACCACACCTTGAGTGCTGTGTTCAGTTCTGGGCCCCCCAGTTTAGGAGGGACATTGAGATGCTTGAGTGTGTCCAGAGAAGGGCGACGAGGCTGGGGAGAGGCCTTGAGCACAGCCCTACGAGGAGAGGCTGAGGGAGCTGGGATTGGTTAGCCTGGAGAAGAGGAGGCTCAGGGGTGACCTTATTGCTGTCTACAACTACCTGAGGGGTGGTTGTGGCCAGGAGGAGGTTGCTCTCTTCTCTCAGGTGGCCAGCACCAGAATGAGAGGACACAGCCTCAGGCTGTGCCAGGGGAGATTTAGGCTGGAGGTGAGGAGAAAGTTCTTCCCTGAGAGAGTCATTGGACACTGGAATGGGCTGCCCGGGGAGGTGGTGGAGTCGCCGTCCCTGGAGCTGTTCAAGGCAGGATTGGACGTGGCACTTGGTGCCATGGTCTGGCCTTGAGCTCTGTGGCAAAGGGTTGGACTTGATGATCTGTGAGGTCTCTTCCAACCCTGATGATACTGTGATACTGTGAAGTTAAAAGTAATAGGGAAACACAACAGCCCTTCCAGGAACCAGAGTCCCCAGGAGGGCTTCTGACCCAAACCTCCTCTGCCCCCTTCTCCCTCCCTTCAGAAAAAAAACCAGATCAACCCACGTGTATCTCAGGTGATTGATCTGGAGCTCTGAGGTGAGATGTCAAAAAGATGACAAAGAGGTTAGAGGAACGTGGCTAGGTCAGATTGGAGTTAAGGCAGAGGCAGCCACAGAGACCAGACTGCCAGAAAGAAGGAGCAGCACTGAAGTGAGCACTGAGAAGTGTGTGAGCAGGGAGTGTCTTATCTAGGTTTTGACTAGTTGTGTTTCTCAGCAGCAGAATGGGTGATAGAGGGTACTGTTGAGTTGGGTTTTTTTTTCTTCTCACAGCTAAGGATTTAATTTCTCTCAGAAAAAATATTCCAATTAGCCTCAAGCAAGCACAACCTGTTGAAAGCTTTGTCTCTTGAGGGGTTACATTTGCTTCAATAGGTTTAAAGTGATAGAATCATAGAATAGAATCAACCAGGTTTGGTGAGACCTCCAAGCTCATCCAGCCCAACCTAGCACCCAGCCCTGGCCAGTCAACCAGACCATGGCACTGAGTGCCCCAGCCAGGCTTGGCTTCAACACCTCCAGGCACAGAGACTCCACCACCTCCCTGGGCAGCCCATTCCAATGCCAATCACTCTCTGACAACAACTTCCTCCTAACATCCAGACCAGACCTGCCCTGCCACAACTTGACACTGTCCCCTTCTGTTGCTGCTTGCCTGGCAGCAGAGCCCAACCCCACCTGGCTACAGCCTCCCTTCAGGCAGCTGCAGACAGCAATGAGCTCTGCCCTGAGCCTCCTCTGCTGCAGGCTGCACACCCCCAGCTCCCTCAGCCTCTCCTCACAGGGCTGTGCTCCAGGCCCCTCACCAGCTTTGTTGTATATGCCATGGTGTAGTTGACTGGCTAGGGCTGGGTGCTAGGTTGGACTGGGTGAGCTTGGAGGTCTCTTCCAGCCTGCTTGATTCTATGTTTCTATGTATGCCATAATATTCACATCAGTAAGATCCTGAGGAAGATCCATGGGCTGGCAGACTGCCACCTAGTGATTTTCCTGTGATAAGGGTTAGTGTTTCCTCAACATGCAGAATTTGAAGGCAGTCACCTGGGAACCAGTTGACATAGCCTCCAGTCCTGAAGCTACTGCTGCAGATCCTTCTTAGAGCATCCCTAGTTTTTCATCATCCCTTGAAAATGTGGTTGGTAGGAGTGAATTTGGTATTCCAGCATTGGTCTTGATGCTGCTGTAAATGAAAATCAAGCCATTCTCTGCTCCCACTCCTACTCTGCTGAGCACATGTCCATGGATTGCATTAGTGCTTTTCATCAAAGCATCCTAATGGGAGCTGGTGCTAAGCTGTTTGGCTACTGTGACCTCTAAATTACTTTCAGATGCTATTTTCCATTATGTAATCCTTTGTTCTCCCAGTTCCTGCTTTCCTTCTCCTTAGCTGAGCACAGAGTCATATGTCTCTATTAAAATATGGGTTGGCTGATTGAGCCTAATGTACTAAGGATTCCAAACTGATTTTATGACTACTTTCCTTTCCTTAATACTGATTATGATGTCAAGCTTCATGCCATTCACAAATGTTATCAGCAATGATTTTGTCTTTGTTTCCAGATGCCATTAAAAAAACACCCAAATGTAATCCTGTTAGACCTAAGACAAAGCCTTTCAAAGGTAATGCAACACTTTGGAGATGGCTCAGATGGTTTCTTTTATGGCCAGTGTGAAAGAGTTCATGTCTGGGAGCAATGCTTAAAGGGACCTGTAAGAAAGGTGGGGACAGAGTTTTTAGCAGGGCTGTTGTGAGAGGACAAGGGCTGATGGTTCTAACCTAAAATAGGAGAGGTTTAGATCATAGAATCAAGCAGGTTGGAAGAGACCTCCAAGATCATCCAGTCCAACCTAGCACCCAGCCCTAGCCAGGCAACTAGACCATGGCACCAAGTGCCTCATCCAGGTTTTGACTGAACACCTACAGTGACAGTGACTCCACCACCTCCCTGGGGTGGTGATGAGGTAGAAGAAAGAGGTTTTTTTACACTGAGGGTAGGGAGACACTGGCACAGGCTGCCCAGAGAGGTGGTTGATGCCCTCATCCCTAGAAACATTCCAGGGCAGGTTGGACAAGGCTCAAAGGAACTTACTCTAGTTGAAGATGTCCCTGCTCACAGCAGTAGAGTTGGCCTAGGTGACCTTTTAAGGTCCTTTTCAGCCAGAAACATTCTCTGATTCTATGAAGAGAAGAAGGGGGAAAGGCTCCTCTGCAGTCTGCACAGACTGGGACTTGGAGACCCAGAATTACCTCCTGTCTGTGTGGACTGTCAAAGGATGTCAGATATCATCCATGCATGAAGGGGAGGGATGTGAATCATTCCCTTTTCCCCAGCTGTCAAAAAATGATCTTCAGGTTCTATGGCTCTCCAATTTGAGGTGCCAAGTACCTCTGAAATCCCCTCAATAAATAACATAAAGGAGTTGCATTCACATTAACAGAAGCCATTTTAGGCACTAGAGTAGTGACAGTGCCAATGTTTCCCAAGCAGCCCCAATATTTCCCCTGCCTGCATTTGTTTTACAGTCACCTTTAATTTCCTGTTTCCACACTGGTTTCCAAGCAATGCAGTGCACTGTATGGAACCATAGAATCACTCAGGGTTGGAAGGCACCACAAGGATCAGCCAGTTCCAAGCCCCCTGCCATGCCCAGGGACACCCTACCCTAGAGCAGGCTGCACACAGCCTCAGCCAGCCTGGCCTCAAACACCTCCAGCCATGGGGCCTCAACCACCTCCCTGGGCAACCCATTCCAGCCTCTCACCACTCTCCTGCTCAACAACTTCCTCCTCACCTCCACTCTGACTCTCCCCACCTCCAGCTTTGTTTCATGCCCCCCAGTCCTGGCACTACCTGACAGCCTCAAAAGTCCCTCCCCAGCCTTTTTGTAGCCCCCTTCAGATCCTGGAAGGCCTCAAGAAGGTCACCTGGGAGCCTCCTCTGCTCCAGCCTGCACAGCCCCAACTCTTTCAGTCTGTGCTCACAGCAGAGCTGCTGCAGCCCTCTCAGCATCCTCCTGGCCCTGCTCTGGACACTCTCCAGCATCTCCACATCCCTCTTGTCCCAGGGGCTCCAGAACTGGCTGCAGTACTGCAGGTGGGGTCTCAGCAGAGCAGAGCAGAGGGGGAGAATCCCCTCCCTGGCCCTGCTGGCCACACTTCTGCTGCTGCAGCCCAGGCTCTGCTTGGCTTTCTGGGCTGCAAGTGCACACTGCTGGCTCCTGTTGAGCTTCTCCTCCAGCAGCACCCCCAAGTCCCTCTGCTCAGGGCTGCTCTGCAGCCACTCACTGCCCAGCCTGCATTTCTGCTTGGCATTGCCCTGACCCAGCTGCAGGACCTTGCCCTTGGTCTTGTTGAACTTACTGAGCTTGGCTTGTGCCCACCTCTGCAGCCTGCCCAGGTGCCTCTGGATGGATCCCTGCCCTCCAGCCTGGCTGCTGCACCACACAGCTTGGTGTGGGCAGCAAACTTGCTGAGGCTGCACTCAGTGCCTCTGTCCATGGCACCCACAGAGATGTTGAACAAGACTGGTCCCAGGACTGATCCCTGAGGGACTCCACTTGTCCCTGGCTTCCACTTGGCCCTGGAGCCATTGACAGCCACTCTTTGGGTGCAGCACAGCAAGCCAGTTCTTTATGCATGTTGTGGCCCCCATCAAACCCATGTGCCACCAGGTTGTGCGACCCACTTGGGGAGAGCAGCAGGGGGGGAGTGTGCATGGGGCAGTGCACCTGCCAAAGCATGACACAGCTGCCCCCAGGTGAGCTCAGGGAGGAAAGAAACCTCCCGTGGAGCAGTAGGGCAAATGCCTCTGCTGTGAATAACTCTGTTGAATTCAGAGGAGTCAGATCAGAACCAAAGCTGTGCAGGTTGGAGGGAAGGTCTTTGTGTGTGCCAGGGAGGCAGAGGGAGGTGTGCAGGTGCGAGCCTAGTTTTGGCACTTCCTGATTTTGTTGATTGCTTAATTGTAAGGTTCTCAGTACACTTGTTTCAGAGTGGAATTTCTTAAATGAACACCACTCAGAGCTCATTAGCACGCAGAGGTGTGCAGCAGACAGTATTTTGTGGCTTCAGAAGCACTTGGAAGAAGCATCAAGACTGGAAACCATCATGTGTGAAAGCTTGAGCCTGGATCCAGAGCTGTGTAGCATTGGTCTGCTAATTCATGTAGCACATTGCAATGAGCTCCTCTTCCATAATGCTGCTTCTGTGCTGCAGGATGTTAAGAATCAAGGAATGCATTCAAAAGTGGTTTGTGCTATTTGCCTGTGGGAAGGTTGAGGTTAGGTCAAGACTAATGGTTGACAGCAGGCTGACCCTGAAGGTATTTTCACAGTAGAGCTTAACTCTCTGTTCCAGCCCCATGCCTATCTAGAGCACAGGTCTTGAGAGGAGTAGCTGAAGGAACTGGAGTTGTTCAGCCTGGAGAAAAGGAGGCTGAGGGGAGACCTTCTCACCCTCCACAACTACCTGAAAGGAGGTTTGAGCCACATGAGAGCTGGTCTCTTCTCTCACGTAATAGGACAACAGGAAACATCCTCAAGTTGTGTCAGAGGAGGTTTAGGCTGGCCCTTAGGAGAAATGTAATCCCCAAAAGGGTTTGCAAGCCCTGGAACAGGCTACCCAGGGAACTGGTAGAGGTGGTGGAGTCACCAACCCTGGAGGTGTTCAAGCAAAGCCTGGCTGAGGCACTTAGTGCCATGGTCTGGTTGATTGGATAGGGCTGGGTGCTAGGTTGGACTGTCTGAGCTTGGAGGTCTCTTCCAACCTGCTTGATTCTATGATTCTATGATTCTATGTGTGGATGTGATGCTGCTGAACATGGTTTGGTGACACCAAGCAGTGCTAGGCTAATGGTTGTGCTTGATGATCTTAAAGGTCTCTTCCAACCAAAACAATTCAATCATTCTGTTATTCTGTGCATCCATAGAATCATAGAATCATCCAGGATGGAGGAGACCTCCAAGCTCAGCCAGTCCAACCTAGCCCCCAGCCCTGGCCAATCAACCAGACCATGGCACTAAGTGCCTCAGCCAGTGTGCTAGTTTGAGCCTAGCTGGGATGTTTTGGTGAGGAGAATTAGGTTATAGAGTTTTCAGTATATGGAAAAACCAGGAGGGGCATCAACTGAACCTCCACACTGGACTTCCAAAGGGCTCTTAGGGCCATGGTTTAGGATTGACTGGATGAGCTTTGAGGTCTCCTCCAAACAGATGTTTTCTGTGATGCTGTGAGGTCTATGAAAGCAGAAAATCACCTTATAAACCAAATAGAATCATAGAATAGAATCACAGAATCAGTCAGGGTTGGAAGGGACCACAAGGATCATCTAATTCCAGTCCCCCTGCCACAGGCAGGGACACACTACCCTAGATGAGTGTCCTCAAGCACTCACCCTTCATGTGCTTATGTTTGCTGCAGGGCTAGAATTTGTAGACATCCAGCTCTCAAGCCTGCTGGCATGGTGCTATGGCTATGTGTTTGGAGGGGTGTCTGGGGGGACCTCCTGGGATGCAGCCTGTGCTTGGTAAACATTGCCAGGGCACAGGCCCAGGCACTCCACTGTCACCAGTCTTAGTGTTGGGGTGGTCCTGGCACAGATTTGGCCCTGCTAAGTTTTCAAGACACTTCCTCATCACACTTTAGGGACTGACATCTGCCAGATACCATTCCCAAAAGGCAATTTGGATGTCATTACCCAGTTCTGGAGCACAGGAGAGCATAGGCATGGCCAGGCTGTGACAGCTGACCTGCAGCACCAGCTTAGCTGAGTTGTGGAGGTGTAAACTTTTGGCCCACAGTTTGAGCAAAGTTCTCTTTCAGAGCTCCCATCCTGTGAGATGAGATCCAGCACAGCTAATTTAAGCCAATCTAAAGTGAGGCATCTCATCTAAGCTCCCAAACTGGGTGCCTGCAGGAGGGGAGAAAGCTGTGCTCCTCCAAAGGGTGGTACATCCCACTTAGCTACCACTTTGGGGCAGACTGAGAGCGGGTGTGGAGCTCATGGTGGTGATGCCTGCGGGAAGGCAGCCACCTACCGCAGCAGGCTGCTGCAAAATGGAGACAGTTGTGCCACCAGTGTGCATCAGGGCTGCAAGCACCAGCTTGGGCAGCATGGAGGAAGTTCAAGCCTCTGGAAAGAGCAGCACAAAAGCCTGTGGAAATTCACATGGCTCACAATGGGATGTGAGGGGTGCAAAAGGTTTAAAGCTGTGTGCGTAGAATCATAGAATCACTCAAGGTTGGAAGGGACTGCAAGGATCAGCCAGTTCCAAGCCCCCTGCCATGCCCAGGGACACCCTACCCTAGAGCAGGCTGCACACAGCCTCACACAGCCTGGCCTCAAACACCTCCAGCCATGGGGCCTCAACCACCTCCCTGGGCAGCCCATTCCAGCCTCTCACCACTCTCCTGCTCAACAACTTCCTCCTCACCTCCAGCCTGACTCTCCCCACCTCCAGCTTTGCTCCATTCCCCCCAGTCCTGCCACTCCCTGACAGCCTCAAAAGTCCCTCCCCAGCCTTTTTGTAGCCCACTTCAGATCCTGGAAGGCCTCAAGAAGGTCACCTGGGAGCCTCCTCTTCTGCAGCCTGCACAGCCCCAACTCTTTCAGTCTGTGCTCACAGCAGAGCTGCTGCAGCCTCTGAGCATCCTCCTGGCCCTGCTCTGGACACACTCCAGCATCTCCACAGCCCTCTTGTCCCACGGGCTCCAGAACTGGATACAGTACTCCAGGTGGGGTCTCAGCAGAGCACAGCAGAGGAGGAGAATCCCCTCCCTGGCCCTGCTGGCCACACTTGTGCTGCTGCAGCCCAGGCTCTGCTTGGCTTTCTGGGCTGCAAGTGCACACTGCTGGCTCCTGTTGAGCTTCTCCTCCAGCAGCACCCCAAGTCCTTCTCCTCAGGGCTGCTCTCCAGACACTCACTGCCCAGCCTGCATTTGTGCTTGGCATTGCCTCCTGCCAGCTGCAGGACCTTGCCCTTGGTCTTGTTGAACCTCCTGAGCTTGGCTTGTGCCCACCTCTGCAGCCTGTGCAGGTGCCTCTGGATGGATCCCTGCCCTCCAGCCTGGCTGCTGCACCACACAGCTTGGTGTCATCAGCAAACCAGCTGAGGCTGCACTCAGTGCCTGTGTCCATGGCACCCACGAGGATGTTGCTCACAGCACAGTAAGAAGCTATTCCCATTCCCAGCTGGGTGAAGCACCCACACGAGTTGCGCTGGGCTCGCTCTTATCTCTGATAACTCATCCAGAAAGTGCTGATTGGGAAAAGAAAACTTTCAGCTAATTACTGTCACTTTAAACATTTTTTCCCCTTCTTCTTCATTTTTTTTTTTGTCTTTCCCTGTGAGCTCTGACTACTCCTCTTAATTTCCTGACCAGCTTGTGCCCTTCCCCCGCGCCTCTCCGAGCATCTGTGGTCGTTTCAAATTGAGCTGTACTACCTGCTGCTCCGACTTGCTACCATACCATACCAGTTGGTTTGCCAAACAGTGAACTGCCAGCCATCTGCTATCTGAGGCAGAATTTACATTGTTTCATCTTAAAATAACGCCTTCAGAATATCAAGTAACTCCCTGCATGGGGTTCTGCCGGCGGAGAATCGGCCAGGATTAAAAACAAATACCAAATGGGCCTCTGAAAGGAGCAGGGAGAGGAGGGCAGGAGGGGAAAGGTTTTAATTTGTTAGTTACCTGATCAGGAGTAAGATGCTAAGGCTGATAATTATCACCTGGCAAATGGGGGGGTAGAGTCAGACTGGATGCGAGGAGGAAGTTGTTGAGCAGGAGAGTGGTGAGAGGCTGGAATGGGTTGCCCAGGGAGGTGGTTGAGGCCCCATGGCTGGAGGTGTTTGAGGCCAGGCTGTGTGAGGCTGTGTGCAGCCTGCTCTAGGGTAGGGTGTCCCTGGGCATGGCAGGGGGCTTGGAACTGGCTGATCCTTGTGGTCCCTTTGAACCCTGACTGATTCTATCATTCTAAGTACTGTGCACATTGAGTGCTGTGTCCAGTTCTGGGCTCCTCAATTCAAGAGAGAGGTTGAAGGTGTCCGAAGAGGGGTGACGAAGCTGGTGAAGGGGCCTGGAGCACAGCCCTGTGAGGAGAGACTGAGGGAGCTGGGGGTGTGCAGCCTGCAGAAGAGGAGGCTCAGGGCAGACCTCATTGCTGTCTGCAACTCCCTGAAGAGAGGCTGTAGCCAGGTGGGGTTGGGCTCTTCTGCCAGGCAAGCAGCAACAGAAGAAGGGGACACAGTCTGAAGCTGTGCCAGGGGAGGTCTAGGCTGGATGTTAGGAGGAAGTTGTTGTCAGAGAGAGTGATTGGCATTGGAATGGGCTGCCCAGGGAGGTGGTGGAGTCTCTGTGCCTGGAGGTGTTGAAGCCAAGCCTGGCTGGGGCACTTAGTGCCATGGTCTGGTTGCTTGGCCAGGGCTGGGTGCTAGGTTGGGCTGGCTGAGCTTGGAGGTCTCTTCCAACCTGCTTGATTCTATGCTATGAAAAGCCATGAAGCTTGAGATGGATGGAGTATTTCTGAGTCTTTGATGAGGAAGGTAGAATCACAGAGTGGTGGGATTGGAAGTGACCTCTGGAGACCATCTCATCCAACAAAGCAAGCTCACCCTCAGAGCCATTGTCCCTGGAAGTGTTTAAAAGGAGTCTTGGTGGGGCACTTGGTGCCATGGTTTAGTTGGTTGGATGGTGTTAGGCAATGAGTTGGAGTTGATGATCCTGAGGCTTTTTCCACCATGTCTGGTTCTGTGAAAATAGCACTCTCAGTCTTCCTGTCTACCAGGAGTGTGGGGAATGTGTATCTTGAGCAGTCTCCATCCATCCAATAGAAATGAATCTTTTCCAATGGAGCCTTCACAGAACTGACATGTCTGCATCTAGGCCTAAGGCAGCAAGTAAGAGTCAGACTGCTTATAGGTGATGCCTAATACATGCTAAATACTCAGCAAGACTGCTTTCCAGCAGCATCCCCTCCAGGGTCTGTAGACTCAGATGGAACATATGTTTTGGGCCAGAGAACAGAAGCATGTCAGTTTGATTACTTAAGTACTTTGAGGGTGATTACTTTTACCTCACTTTAGCTGTTTAAAATTAATGGCCTTTACCTAAACTTGTCACATAGGTTGCCTCCATTATCAGTGGAAAGAGAAAAGAGCCTCCAAGGAGCAATTCAAGCCAATCCTAGTAAAGGTCTGGAGTCAGCATCCCTCAATGACAATTTCTTCCTACCTTTCTCAGGAACCTGAAGAGTTAGCTGGAATTTTCTGCCTACATTTCAGATCAATCTCACTATGGTAGGTGCCAACTACTATTTTAGGTTCCTGTTTGCTTTTTATTTTGCACACTAGGTCATTCCTTCTGCCAAGACACAGCAGCTCCTCCACAATATATATCTCTTTTTTCATTGATTCTTGAAAGAATGAATTTGTCTCAGGTAAACATTTGAGTCTTAAGAGACCACTTCAGATTCTGAATTTGCACTGGACAGCAGTAGTGGAAAGCTTTGGCTCAGATATTTGAGCTTTGAATCAAGTGGATTGATACATTGATTGGCCAGGGCTGGGTGCTAGGTTGGACTGGATGAGCTTGGAGGTCTCTTCCAACCTGGTTGATTCCATTCCATTCTATTCTATTCTATTCTATTCTATTCCATTCTATTCCACTCTATTCTGTTCCATTTCATTCTCTTCCATTCTCTTCTATTCTACTCTATTCTATTCCAATTTATTCCATTCCATTTTGTTCTATTCAATTCTATTCTATTTCCCTCTATTCTATTCCATTCTATTCAACTCTATTATATTCTGTTCCATTCCTTTCTCTTCCATTCTGTTCTACTCTATTCTATTCAATTTTATTCCATTCCATTCTCTTCTATTCTATTCCATTCTGCTCTATTCCACTCTATTCCACTATATTCTATTCTGTTCCATTCCTTTCTCTTCCATTCTATTCTATTCTATTCCATTCCATTCTGTTCTATTTCATTCCTTTTCACTCCTTTCTCTTCCATTCTATTCTATTCTATTCTATCCTATCCTATTCTACTCTATTCTATTCCACTCTATTCTATTCCATTATATTCCATTCAATTATGCTCTATTTCATTCATTTCCATTCCTTTCTCTTCCATTCCTTTCTCTTCCATTCCTTTCTCTTCCATTCCTTTCTCTTCCATTCCTTTCTCTTCCATTCCTTTCTCTTCCATTCCTTTCTCTTCCATTCTATTCTATTCTATTCTATTCCATTATATTCCATTCAATTATGCTCTATTTCATTCATTTCCATTCCTTTCTCTTCCATTCCTTTCTCTTCCATTCCATTCCATTCCATTCCATTCCATTCCATTCCATTCCATTCCATTCTATTCTATTCTATTCTATTCTATTCTATTCTATTCTATTCTATTCTATTCTATTCTATTCCACTCTATTCTATTCTATTCTATTCTACTCTATTCTATTCCACTCTATTCTATTCCATTATATTCCATTATATTCTGTTCTATTTCATTCCTTTCCATTCCTTTCTCTTCCATTCCATTCTATTCTATCCTATTCTGTTCTATTTTATCCTGTTCTATTTTATCCTATTCTTTTTGACTCTATTCTATTCCATTATATTCCATTCCATTCTGTTCTATTCCATTCTATCCTACTCTATTCTATTTTATTCTACTCTACTCTATTCTATTCTATTCTATTCTAGTCTAGTCTATCTTTGTGCCTAGACTTTCAAACAGACTCTGTATGAATTACTCTTTGGAAGTAGCAGTTTGAGACCATTCCCTCTTCTTCTATCACTATAGACCAGCAGCAGCCTCTCCACAATGTCCTTTCAGGTAGCTGTAGACCATGCTGAGGTCTCCCCTCAGGCTCTTCTTTTTCAAACTAACCATCCTCAGCTCCTTCAGTCACTCCTCAGAAGGTTTATTCTTCAGGCCCTGCCCCAGCTTTGTTGCCCTTCTCTGCACTCACTCCAGCACCTCCACATCTCTCTGGTAATGAGGTGCCCAAAGTCATTCTCCACACTCTTAAAATGGTAAGAGGGTTCCTGGTGCAGCTGGACAGTTTTGGAGCAACAGAAACTCTTCTGGGCAGAGATTAGAACATTTGGACAGACAAGGAGTTCTTCTTGGTTGGCTCTTTGGATGCAACCAAAAGTAGCTGTGCCATGCTAATTGGGCCTCAGGGGCAGAAAATGGGACTTGGCACATTATTTGTGGATAGAGATGGTGGCTTAAGTCTCTGTGTTATCTGCAGTGCTTAATTGAAGTTCATAGAGTCATAGATTCAAAACCAGGTTGGAAGTGCCTCATCCAGGCTCTTCTTGAACACTTCCAGGGACAGCAACTCTACCACCCCCTTGGGCAGCCCATTCCAATGCCAATCACTCTCTCTGCCAGGAACTTCCTCCTAACATCCAGCCTAGACCTCCCCTGGCACAACTTGACACTCTGTCCCCTTCTTCTGTTGCTGCTTGCCTGGCAGAAGAGCCCAACCCCACCTGGCTACAGCCTCCCTGCAGGTAGTTGCAGTGAGCAATGAGCTCTGCCCTGAGCCTCCTCTTCTGCAGGCTGCACACCCCCAGCTCCCTCAGCCTCTCCTTATAGGGTTTGTGTTCCAGATCCCTCACCAGCATCATCACCCATCTCTGGACACCTTCCAGTATCTCAACCTCTCTCTTGAATTGGGTAGCCCAGCACTGGACACAGCACTCAACTCAAGTTCTCTGCATTAATGCCAGGCTCCTGCATTTTAGGTGTTATAAAACTTAAGCATGGAAGTGATGCAGCCTGCATCTCACTGCACGTGCCTTGATGTGCTCAGAACTGGGCAAGGGCCCAGATTCTGTTTTGGGAGCTTTCTGCCTGTGTTATTTATGTACTTAGGTTTTAGTAGCCACTAAGAGCTCCAAACCCACTTATGCAAAGCATGGTGCTGACGTGTAACAGCAAGGTTGTCCTGTCTCCAAAGCCACTTATGCTTCATATAGAAGCTGAGAGGTAAGAAGTGTTTTCAAGAAACAGATGGTGGGAACACAGGTTAACAAAGAGCTCCATTAGTAGAGATATTCCATGAATTTCCTTCCTTGCCTCTTCTCCCAGAGGTCTCACAGAAGGTAGTTTATGATAAAACTACTAACAAAACTCACAGAAATAATTCCAGTTAAGGCTGGTGCTGGATGATAAGGTTCAAGCTGGTCGGTTTGTCTTCACTTGCAGCCCCAGCAAAACTAAGTGGAGCATATTGATGTCCAAATTGCTTTCAAAATGGTTCTAAAGAGGGGGAAAAATACCCATGTTGAAATTCCTGCCTGCACATCCAGCCTGCTGCTCATAGGCAGACAAGTTAAAGCTGGCTGAGGTGCCTTAACACAGACCCTTAGTTGTTTTGGTTGCTAATGCTTCACTTCTCTCCTCATTCATACAGTATCACAGTCTCACAGTATCATCAGGGTTGGAAGAGACCTCACAGGTCATCAAGTCCAACCCTTTACCACAGAGCTCAAGGCCAGACCATGGCACCAAGTGCCACATCCAACCTTGCCTTGAACAGCTCCAGGGACGGCGACTCCACCACCTCCCCGGGCAGCCCATTCCAGTGTCCAATGACTCTCTCAGGGAAGAACTTTCTCCTCACCTCCAGCCTAAATCTCCCCTGGCACAGCCTGAGGCTGTGTCCTCTCATTCTGGTGCTGGCCACCTGAGAGAAGAGAGCAACCTCCTCCTGGCCACAACCTCCCCTCAGGTAGCTGTAGACAGCAATAAGGTCTCCCCTGAGCCTCCTCTTCTCCAGGCTAACCAATCCCAGCTCCCTCAGCCTCTCCTCGTAGGGCTGTGCTCAAGGCCTCTCCCCAGCCTCGTCGCCCTTCTCTGGACACGCTCAAGCATCTCAATGTCCCTCCTAAACTGGGGGGCCCAGAACTGAACACAGCACTCAAGGTGTGGTCTAACCAGTGCAGAGTACAGGGGCAGAATGACCTCCCTGCTCCTGCTGGCCACACCATTCCTGATGCAGGCCAGGATGCCACTGGCTCTCTTGGCCACCTGGGCACACTGCTGGCTCATGTTCAGGCAGGTATCAATCAGCACCCCCAGATACCTCTCTGTCTGGCTGCTCTCAGCCACTCCGACCCCAGCCTGTATCTCTGCATGGGGTTGTTGTGGCCAAAGTGCAGCACCCTGCACTTGGAGCTATTGAACACCATCCCCTTGGACTCTGCCCATCTGTCCATTCATACAGAGAGGTTTGAGCCTCTGCTAATCCTTTCACCTCCCAGCTGTCTTTGAGTAGTACCAAAAAGTTGTCCAAGGTCACTAGGAGAGTTCTTCAGAACTGAATTGCAACTGTTCAGAGCTCTTAAACTGCCACATCTGAAAACAGTTCCCTTTTACAAAGGCAAGGATGGAGAATTAGGTTGTGTTCTGTGGTCTGCATTAATCAGGAAATGGTTACTGCCACATCTTGTGATTTCTTCTTTGTACCTACATTGAAGTTTAGACACCTCCAACTACTGTACCCAGGCTGCCATGGGAACTGTCAGGCATCATTGCAGAAAAGGAAAAAAGGAGCTACAAGAAATAACACCTATAAAAATATTACCCTTAGGAGAGATTTCATTTGATTTGGACTTTCTAGGTAGACTTAGGCTGTGAGAACCCAACTATTTCAGGTGTATGCAAGGGCTGTGTTTGACTTCTAATGTCTTTGTTGTCTCTCTGTTAAGGACCAATTTATAGGGAAAAAAAAGTGAAAGTTAGTGTATTTTCATGGCATTCATATATTAATGGTGAGTGTGAGGTGCCCCTGCCCATTGCAGCAGGGTGGGAATTAGATGATCCTTGTGGTCATGTCCACAAGCTCCTTGTGGTTCTATGATTCTGTTTTTTTCCTTTAGGAATCATAGAATCATAGAATCAAGCAGGTTGGAAGAGACCTCCAAGCTCAGCCAGTCCAACCTAGCACCCAGCCCTGGCCAAGCAACCAGACCATGGCACTAAATGCCCCAGCCAGGCTTGGCTTCAACACCTCCAGGCACAGAGACTCCACCACCTCCCTGGGCAGCCCATTCCAATGCCAATCACTCTCTCTGACAACAACTTCCTCCTCACATCCAGCCTAGACCTCCCCTGCCACAACTTGACACTCTGTCCCCTTGTTCTGTTGCTGCTTGCCTGGCAGCAGAGCCCAACCCCACCTGGCTACAGCCTCCCTGCAGGCAGCTGCAGACAGCAATGAGCTCTGCCCTGAGCCTCCTCTTCTGCAGGCTGCACACCCCCAGCTCCCTCAGCCTCTCCTCACAGGGCTGTGCTCCAGGCCCCTCCCCAGCTTTGCTGCCCTTCTCTGGACACCTTCCAGCACCTCAACATCTCTCTTGAATTGAGGAGCCCAGAACTGGACACAGCACTCAAGGGGTGGCCTGAGCAGTGCTGAGTACAGGGGCAGAATAACCTCCCTTGTCCTGCTGGCCTCACTGTTCCTGACGCAGGCCAGGATGCCATTGGCTCTCTTGGCCACCTGGGCACACTGCTGCCTCCTCTTCAGCCTACTATCTGCCAGTACTCCCAGGTTCCTTTCTTTCTGGCTGCTCTGAAGAGGAACAGTGAAGCTACTAGGGTCAGATTTGGCCATGTGAGCAGTGCTCTTCCTGAGAAGCAGTCAGTAGCAGTGTTCATTAAAATGGCAGAGAAAGGATCACTGAGGGACAAAAGCTGAAGACAAACCTGTGATGGGCACTTACAGCCCTCTCCTCCAGTTGCTGCAGTAATGTGTATCCACAACCCAAGCACTGGGTCACTCAAAGGCCATGTGGGAGACTGGAAAGACACCAGCTGATACCAATGTGATATATAGAAGGGCAATCCCTTTATGTAAGCTAAGAGTGATGCTTATATAGTGGATTCACATACGTGTGTAATCTTGAGAGGCTCTGTTACAGAGCCATTTCACTTGTCCCCAGGGCTGGCCAGCCTGCCCCCCTTCAAGGCCCCCTCGCACAGCGCAGCTAGAGATAGCAGCTAACTTCTCTGCTAGCCTGCCCAAGGCCACCTCCCTGCAGCTATGCTTCTTATCAGAGTGACCTTAGCCCTACTCTGCCTGTTCTCCTTACTTCTCAGACTGTTCAGTGCTGCTCAATTCTGCTCAATCCCCGGCACCCAAGGTGCATCTGTCTTTAGCACGAGTCAATAACATGAGCAAATCTTTGCATCTGGGCTGAACCCATACCTTGTCAACAGAGCTGTCATGATCCATCAGTTGGGAGTGCTCGAAGCCTCCCTGCTGCTAAGCAGCTCCTGGAGCAGCAGAGTGGTGTGTGTGATTAAAGAGGAGGTAGTTATGGATCGGGAGCCCTGGGTGGTCCTACACTCTTCATGCTTTCCGAGGACAGCAGGAAACTGGGCAGAAAGGGCTCTGTGAAAAGGACTGAGGCAGGTGGTGAATGAAATTTCCTTTCTGAGCAGTTCAGTGTGACTCTTTTTTGACCTCTCACTGTTTGCCAGTGAAAGCATCCTATCCTTGGAGCTGGTGCTAGAACTTTTCCCATGGACATTTTCATGCCTGAATGCAAACTTGCTTACCTTTCTCACCCTGGACAGCATCTCTGCTCTGTGTGGAAAGGAATGTTTTGAAAGCTGAGAAAAGCCATTACTTTTCTCTCCTTCTGAGAGATACTTACTCCCAGAGACTGTGTCCTGTATAAGATGCTGCCTGTGGGAAGGGTGGAATGCAGAAAATGTTTGACTCTGCTGAAAACAAAAGGCTGTGGATGACATTCCACCTCAGAGCTTGACCTTTTCCATACAAATGGAGTTGGTGCCATGTAAAGTTTGCTGAGACAAAGATGGTGCAGGTATTCAGTCATGAAGAAGACATTTTCACAAAGATGTGGAACAAAAACAATAGTTAGGAGATGGCACTGGGCAAAAACTAACACAGTGGTTCTTGGAATCATAGAATCATAGAATCAAGCAGGTTGGAAGAGACCTCCAAGCTCATCCAGTCCAACCTAACACTCAGCCCTATCCAGTCAACCAGACCATGGCACTAAGTGCCTCATCCAGTTCTTTCTTGAACACCTCCAGGGATGGTGACTCCACCACCTCCCTGGGCAGCCCATTCCAATGCCAATCACTCTCTCTGTCAGCACCTTCCTCCTAGCATCCAGCCTAGACCTGCCCTGGCACAGCTCGAGACTCTTCCCCCTTGTTCTGTTGCTGGGTGCCTGGCAGGAGACTTTTAGTTGCACAACATCTGCTTTGGAGTTAAAGAAGATGGCTGAGAGCAGCCCTGAGGAAAAGGACCTGAGGGTCTGGGTTGATGAAAAGCTCAACAGGAGCCTGCAGTGTGAGTGCAGCCCAGACAGCAACCTTGTGCTGGGCTGCAGCAAGAGCAGTGTGGGCACAGGGCAAGGGAGGGGATTCTGCCCCTTGCCTCTGCTCTCCTCAGACCCCACCTGCAGTCCTGGGTGCAGTTCTGGAGCACCCAGCACAAGCAGGACATGAAAGTGTGAGAGTGAGTCCAGAAGAGGGCCATAAAGATGCTGAGAGGGCTGCAGCAGCTCTGCCCTGAGGACAGGCTGAGAGAGTTGGGGCTGTGCAGCCTGCAGAAGAGAAGGCTTCAAGGAGACCTTAAAGTAGCCTTCCAGTATCTGAAGGGGAACTACAGGAAGGCTAGGGAGGGACTACTGACAAGGTCTTGTAATGACAGGATGAGGAGGAATGGGTTTGAACTGGCAGAGGGGAGATTGAAACTGGATGTCAGGCAGAAGTTGTTTGCAGTGAGGGTGGTGAGACTCTGGCACAGGTTGCCCAGGGAGGTTGTGGAGGACAGAAGCACCCAATGTGATCTTTGATCTTTGATCTTTGATCACATTGGGTGCTTCTGTCCTCCACATCCTCCCTGGAGGTGTTCAAGGCCAGTTTGGATGCTTTGAGCAACCTGTTCTAGTGGGAGGTGTCCCTGCCTGTGCCAGGGGGTTGGAACTGGCTGAGCTTTGTGATCTCTTCCAACCTAAACCGTTCTGTGGTTCTATAAGAACAGAGCAAGACAAAAACAATGGCACCTCAATCAGGGATATCCTAGCATGCTGCCTAGGCTCCACCACAGCAATCCTGGGTGGCACAGCTTAGAGCTGAATATAGAGTCATAGAATCATAGAATCAACCAGGTTGGAAGAGACCTCCAAGCTCATCCAGTCCAACAGAAAGGTGTTAGGGGGAAAAAAAATGGATCAAATTCACCAGACCTGTATTTGCACAAGAATTGTATGAGCCATTTCTCTGGGTTGTGCTGAGATTTGACCAGATTCTGCCTTATTAGACACAGACAAAGGGTTTAATTGAAGAAAGAGGCTTTAATTATGCTTAGCATATGCAGCTCATGCTGGCAATCTACTTCCAATCAAATGGACATGGAGACCTAAATGAGCTGAGCTGACCACCAGGAAGAATCATGGATTTCCAGCTGCAAGAAGCTGAGCCCAATTTTGAATCAGGCCCATTGAGCACATCCTGGCAGAGCTGAATTTCCCAAAGCCATGGCACTTTAATGTGCTTTAATTGTAGCCTAATAAACTACATCTTTATTAGTCAACTAAACAGAGCCAGGGCACAGGCTCAGATGTTGGCCCAGGATGTTCAGTGAAGCTCCTGACACAGTTTTGGCCAGATTAACGATGCCATTCCCAGGTGTGATCTCAGAGTCAGCATGAGCCAAGTACCAAACTGAACTTTGGGATGTGAGTGCTTGTTTTGGGGCACTTAGCTCTGAAGTTGGGCTGTGAGTGGTTGTTTTGGGGCATTTAGCTCTGAAGTTTGGGATGTGAGTGCTTGTTTTGGGGCATTTAGTTGTGAAGTTTGGGATGTGAGTGCTTGTTTTGGGGCATTTAGTTGTGAAGTTGGGCTGTGAGTGCTTGTTTTGGGGCATTTAGCTCTGAAGTTTGGGATGTGAGTGCTTGTTTTGGGGCATTTAGCTCTGGAGTTTGGGCTGTGAGTGCTTGTTTTGGGGCATTTAGCTCTGAAGTTTGGATGTGAGTGCTTATTTTGGGGCATTTAGTTGTGAAGTTGGGCTGTGAGTGCTTGTTTTGGGGCATTTAGCTCTGAAGTTGGGATGTGAGTGCTTGTTTTGGGGCATTTAGTTGTGAAGTTGGGCTGTGAGTGCTTGTTTTGGGGCCTTTAGCTCTGGAGTTTGGGCTGTGAGTGCTTGTTTTGGGGCATTTAGCTGTGAAGTTGGGCTGTGAGTGCTTGTTTTGGGGCATTTAGCTCTGAAGTTTGGGATGTGAGTGCTTGTTTTGGGGCATTTAGCTCTGGAGTTTGGGCTGTGAGTGCTTGTTTTGGGGCATTTAGCTCTGGAGTTTGGATGTGAGTGCTTGTTTTGGGGCATTTAGTTGTGAAGTTGGGCTGTGAGTGCTTGTTTTGGGGCATTTAGCTCTGAAGTTGGGATGTGAGTGCTTGTTTTGGGGCATTTAGCTGTGAAGTTGGGATGTGAGTGTTTGTTTTGGGGCATTTAGCTCTGAAGTTTGGGATGTGAGTGCTTGTTTTGGGGCATTTAGTTGTGAAGTTTGGATGTGAGTGCTTGTTTTGGGGCATTTAGCTCTGAAGTTTGGGATGTGAGTGCTTGTTTTGGGGCATTTAGTTGTGAAGTTTGGGATGTGAGTGCTTGTTTTGGGGCATTTAGCTCTGGAGTTTGGGCTGTGAGTGCTTGTTTTGGGGCATTTAGCTCTGGAGTTTGGGCTGTGAGTGCTTGTTTTGGGGCATTTAGCTCTGGAGTTTGGATGTGAGTGTTTGTTTTGGGGCATTTAGCTCTGAAGTTTGGGATGTGAGTGCTTGTTTTGGGGCATTTAGCTCTGGAGTTTGGATGTGAGTGCTTGTTTTGGGGCATTTAGCTCTGAAGTTTGGGATGTGAGTGTTTGTTTTGGGGCATTTAGCTCTGAAGTTTGGGATGTGAGTGCTTGTTTTGGAGCATTTAGCTCTGGAGTTTGGATGTGAGTGCTTGTTTTGGGGCATTTAGCTCTGAAGTTTGGGATGTGAGTGCTTGTTTTGGGGCATTTAGTTGTGAAGTTTGGGATGTGAGTGCTTGTTTTGGGGCATTTAGCTCTGGAGTTTGGGCTGTGAGTGCTTGTTTTGGGGCATTTAGCTCTGGAGTTTGGATGTGAGTGCTTGTTTTGGGGCATTTAGCTCTGGAGTTTGGGCTGTGAGTGCTTGTTTTGGGGCATTTAGCTCTGAAGTTTGGATGTGAGTGCTTGTTTTGGGGCATTTAGCTCTGGAGTTTGGGCTGTGAGTGCTTGTTTTGGGGCATTTAGCTGTGAAGTTTGGGCTGTGAGTGCTTGTCTTGGGGCACTTAGCTCTGAAGTTTGGGATGTGAGTGCTTGTTTTGGGGCATTTAGCTCTGGAGTTTGGGCTGTGAGTGCTTGTTTTGGGGCATTTAGCTCTGAATTTGGGCTGTGAGTTCTTGTTTTGGGGCATTTAGTTGAGAATTTTGGGATGTGAGTGCTTGTTTTGGGGCATTTAGTTGTGAATTTTGGGCTGTGAGTGCTTGTTTTGGGGCATTTAGTTGTGAAGTTTGGGATATGAGTGCTTGTTTTGGGGCATTTAGCTGTGAAGTTTGGGCTTTGAGTGCTTGTTTTGGGGCATTTAGCTGTGAAGTTTGGGCTGTGAGTGCTTGTTTTGGGGCTTTTAGCTCTGAAGTTTGGGCTGTGAGTGCTTGTTTTGGGGCATTTAGCTCTGGAGTTTGGGCTGTGAGTGCTTGTTTTGGGGCATTTAGTTGTGAAGTTTGGGCTGTGAGTGCTTGTTTTGGGGCATTTAGCTCTGAAGTTTGGATGTGAGTGCTTGTTTTGGGGCATTTAGTTGTGAAGTTTGGATGTGAGTGCTTGTTTTGGGGCATTTAGCTCTGGAGTTTGGACGTTAGTGCTTGTTTTGGGGCATTTAGCTCTGGAGTTTGGGATGTGAGTGCTTGTTTTGGGGCATTTAGTTGTGAAGTTTGGATGTGAGTGCTTGTTTTGGGGCATTTAGCTCTGAAGTTTGGATGTGAGTGCTTGTTTTGGGGCATTTAGCTCTGGAGTTTGGGCTGTGAGTGCTTGTTTTGGGGCATTTAGCTCTGAAGTTTGGATGTGAGTGCTTGTTTTGGGGCATTTAGCTCTGGAGTTTGGATGTGAGTGCTTGTTTTGGGGCATTTAGCTCTGAAGTTGGGATGTGAGTGCTTGTTTTGGGGCACTTAGCTCTGAAGTTTGGGATGTGAGTGCTTGTTTTGGGGCATTTAGTTGTGAAGTTGGGATGTGAGTGCTTGTTTTGGGGCATTTAGCTCTGAAGTTTGGATGTGAGTGCTTGTTTTGGGGCATTTAGCTCTGAAGTTTGGGATGTGAGTGCTTGTTTTGGGGCATTTAGCTCTGGAGTTTGGGCTGTGAGTGCTTGTTTTGGGGCATTTAGCTCTGGAGTTTGGATGTGAGTGCTTGTTTTGGGGCCTTTAGCTCTGGAGTTTGGGCTGTGAGTGCTTGTTTTGGGGCATTTAGCTCTGGAGTTTGGGCTGTGAGTGCTTGTTTTGGGGCATTTAGCTCTGGAGTTTGGATGTGAGTGCTTGTTTTGGGGCATTTAGCTCTGGAGTTTGGGCTGTGAGTGCTTGTTTTGGGGCATTTAGCTCTGGAATTTGGGCTGTGAGTGCTTGTTTTGGGGCACTTAGCTCTGAAGTTTGGGATGTGAGTGCTTGTTTTGGGGCACTTAGCTCTGAAGTTTGGGATGTGAGTGGTTGTTTTGGGGCACTTAGCTCTGAAGTTGGGATGTGAGTGCTTGTTTTGGGGCATTTAGCTGTGAAGTTTGGGCTGTGAGTGCTTGTTTTGGGGCATTTAGCTCTGGAGTTTGGGCTGTGAGTGCTTGTTTTGGGGCATTTAGCTCTGGAGTTTGGATGTGAGTGCTTGTTTTGGGGCATTTAGCTCTGGAGTTTGGATGTGAGTGCTTGTTTTGGGGCATTTAGTTGTGAAGTTTGGGCTGTGAGTGCTTGTTTTGGGGCATTTAGTTGTGAAGTTTGGATGTGAGTGCTTGTTTTGGGGCATTTAGTTGTGAAGTTTGGATGTGAGTGCTTGTTTTGGGGCATTTAGCTGTGGAGTTTGGGCTGTGAGTGCTTGTTTTGGGGCATTTAGCTCTGGAGTTTGGGCTGTGAGTGCTTGTTTTGGGGCATTTAGCTCTGGAGTTTGGGCTGTGAGTGTTTGTTTTGGGCCAATGTGCCTTTGTGGCCAAGAGAGCCAATGGCATCCTGGGGGTCATCAGGAAAAGTGTCACCAGCAGGGCTTGGGAGGTTCTTCTCCCCCTCTACTCTGCCCTGATGAAACCACACCTGGAATACTGTGTCTGGTTTGGGGCTCTCCAGTTGAAGAGAGACAGGGACCTGCTGGAGAGAGTCCAGTGGAGAGCCATGAGGATGACTGGGGGACTTCAGCATGTCCCCTATGAAGAGAGACTGAGAAACCTGGGGCTGTTTAGTCTGAGGAGAGATCTGATCAATGTGTATACTCATCTGAGGAGTGGGTATCAAGTGGCTGGGGCCAATCTCTTTTTGCTGGTCATCAGCAAGAGGATAAGGAGCAATGGCTACAAACTGGAACATAGGAAGTTTCACCTTAACACGAGGAGAAACTTCTTTACAGTGAGGGTGACAGAGCCCTGGAGCAGGCTGCCCAGAGAGGTTGTGGAGTCTCCATCTCTGGAGCCTTTCCAAACCTGTCTGGATGCATCCCTGTGTGGATTACTGTAGGGCACCCTGCCTTGGCAGGGGGGGTTTGACTTAATCATCTCTGGAGGTCACTTGCAGCCTCTAAACTTCTGTGATTCTGTGGTCTTGCTCCAGTGTTGTGTGGACACCCTTGAGAGTTGAAGCTCAATTCAGGTTGCTTGTTGGCTCTGACACAGAGCTCCCTTAATATTCAAGCACTGTGGTTGTCAGGTAGGGTGTGAGGCAGTGGCTTTGCTTTCCTTTCTTCTCACTCACCAGGGGCTCAGGAAAAGAGTTATTTGTCTCTCCATACTGATCAGGGAAATAAGCACTAAAAGAAGGCTGAGCATTTCAGGTCACCTACCCACTCTTCTATTTTACAGGTTTTAAAGTGCTTCTTCACATGAAACCCTAGAGTTTTCCAGCCTTTCATAACAGATAGACTCAAGCTATCTGTCAGGGTCATAAAATGAAGACTATTGTGTCCTGTGTCTGATCTAACAGATAAAGCTGGAACTTGCTTTCACCCTGATCTCTTGAAATAAATAAGGCAAATTGTTGAGAGTGGCATTCAAATGCACCTTCCCTCCCAGCCTCAGGGGTTCTGAGTACATGTTCATAAGTCTTAAATCATAGCAGGGCAGCCCCAACCTGAAAATCAGGTGGTCATGGAATCATAGAATCAAGCAGGGTGGAAGGAGACCTCCAAGCTCAGCCAGTCCAACCTAGCACCCAGCCCTGGCCAAGCAACCAGACCATGGCACTAAGTGCCCCAGCCAGGCTTGGCTTCAACACCTCCAGGCACAGAGACTCCACCACCTCCCTGGGCAGCCCATTCCAATGTCAATCACTCTCTCTGACAACAACTTCCTCCTAACATCCAGCCTAGACCTCCCCTGCCACAACTTGACACTCTGTCCCCTTCTTCTGTTGCTGCTTGCCTGGCAGCAGAGCCCAACCCCACCTGGCTACAGCCTCCCTTCAGGGAGCTGCAGACAGCAATGAGCTCTGCCCTGAGCCTCCTCTTCTGCAGGCTGCACACCCCCAGCTCCCTCAGCCTCTCCTCACAGGGCTCTGCTCCAGGCCCCTCCCCAGCTTCGTTGCCCTTCTCTGGACACCTTCCAGCACCTCAACATCCCTCTTGAATTGAGGAGCCGAGAACTGGACACAGCACTCAAGGGGTGGCCTGAGCAGTGCTGAGCACAGGGGCAGAAGAACCTCCCTTGTCCTGCTGCCCACACTGCTCCTGAGCCAGCCCAGGATGCCATTGGCTCTGCTGCTCACCTGGGCACACTGATGCCTCATGTTCAGCACTGTATATATTCCCCTCTGATACAGCACAGTATATATTCCTCTCTGATACTCTGAAGCTCTTCCAGATGGGTGTGTAAACCAGAAAATCGTTTTTATCTTCTATTTAAGAGCTGCCCATTCAATGTTGCTGTCTCTAAGTGTTGCTGCAAACTGATGTAGCAAGCATGTGATGTCTCAAAGGAAGCTCAGAGGAAAACAGCATTCCAGTGCAGACACCTTTAGAGAGAGAGCAAACAGCTTCTTCCCTACTCTTCCTCCCAAAGCCCCCTGAATACATGTAGTCAGCTCTTTCTGTAGCACCAAGGGGGTTTTATTCCTTTGCAATATGGCAAGCTGTTTCTTCCTTCTTAAATCTAGTTTGATCAGCAGTTATGGCACAGTGTGAGGCTTCTCATAATTCCACTGATGTTGCTGCAAATGATTACTTAGCTCAGTGCATTATCATTACTGTGGACCATCGCTTACAAACATCTGTTGGAACTGACTCAGGTAGAGCTGAGCCTGCCTGCAGGCAGGATGGGTTAGTGATTGGCATTGGAATGGGCTGCCCAGGGAGGTGGTGGAGTCGCCATCCCTGGAGGTGTTCAAGAAAAGCCTGGCTGGGGCACTTAGAAGCATAGAATCACAGAATCAGGCAGGTTGGAAGAGACCTCCAAGCTCAGCCAGTCCAACCTATCCCCCACCCTTGGCCAATCAACCAGACCATGGCACTAAGTGCCTCAGCCAGGTTTGGCTTCAATACCTCCAGGGATGGCAACTCCAGCACCTCCCTGGGCAGCCCATTCCAATGCCAATCACTCTCTCTGACAACAACTTCCTCCTAACATCCAGCCTAGACCTGCCCTGCCACAACTTGAGGCTGTGTCCCCTTCTTCTGTTGCTGCTTGCCTGGCAGCAGAGCCCAACCCCACCTGGCTACAGCCTCCCTTCAGGGAGCTGCAGACAGCAATGAGCTCTGCCCTGAGCCTCCTCTTCTGCAGGCTGCACACCCCCAGCTCCCCGAGCCTCTGCATGGTCTGGTTGATTGGCCAGGGCTGGGTGCTAGGTTGGACTGGATGATCTTGGAGGTCTCATCTGAACTGCTTGATTCCATGATTCCTTTCCTGTTCTGCTTTCATAACACTCTGCTTATTCAGTTGCCTGGCTTCTGCTTTTTTTTCTGTGTCTTCAGCACTGGATGTCATTATCTGCCCCAAATAATCCTTTTCTTTTTGTTATGATGCCCCAATAATGATCTTTTGTCATGTACAATGCCTTACATCTTATTTTCCCCCTCTTTTTTTATCATAATATCATCTGCCTGGGATGTTCTGAGCAAAATGCAACAAGCTATGATAAATCACCTTGTCAAGCTCCACACTAATTCAAGCTGTTGCTGAAGTTACAGATTAAATCCAGCAAGAGGCTTTGTGGGGAAGAAAGGTGGGGGAAGGAATTTGGTTCTTCAGAGCCTGCATCTCTCTTGTGTCTGTAATGAGTGTATGGGTGGGATGAAACGTGGGGGATGTGTCAACCTTGCTGTTGTTCCTAATGAATCAAGAAGCTATTTTGGAGTTTCTCTGTCTCTCAGGAGCTGTTTCCATGTTGCAGTGTTAGATCTGCTTTTTGAATGGCTCTGTCTTTTCAACCTGAACCTGCAGTGCAGCAAAATACATTCAGTTGGGTATGGTGCAGGTTGAAGGGTGAGGAAGACCTGGCTGCAAACTTCAGAGAGCCCTTTGCAGCCTGAGGTTTTACAGCAGCCCCAGAAAGTAAAGACAAAAGCTGGCAGTTGTGCAGGTGTTCTCTCTGTATTTGTTCATTGAATTTTCATAGAATCAGCCAGACTGGAAGAGAGCTCCAAGCTCAGCCAGCCCAACCTAGCACCCAGCCCTGGCCAGTCAACCAGACCATGGCACTAAGTGCCCCAGCCAGGCTTGGCTTCAACACCTCCAGGCACAGAGACTCCACCACCTCCCTGGGCAGCCCTGAGCCTCCTCTGCTGCAGGCTGCACACCCCCAGCTCCCTCAGCCTCTCCTCACAGGGCTCTGCTCCAGGCTCCTCCCCAGCCTTGCTGCCCTTCTCTGGACACCTTCCAGCACCTCAACATCTCTCTTGAATTCAGGAGCCCAGAACTGGACACAGCACTCCAGCTGTGGCCTGAGCAGTGCTGAGCACAGGGGCAGAAGAACCTCCCTTGTCCTGCTGCCCACACTGCTCCTGAGCCAGCCCAGGATGCCATTGGCTCTGCTGCCCACCTGGGCACTGCTGCCTCCTCTGCAGCTCCTCTCTCCCAGCACCCCCAGCTCCCTCTCTGCCTGGCTGCTCTCAGCCACTCTGGCCCCAGCCTGGAGTGCTGCTTGGGGTTGTTGTGGCAAAAGTGCAGAACCCTGCCCTTGGCCTTGTTCAGTCTCATCCCATTGGCCTCTGCCCACCCATGCAGCCTGGCCAGGTCCCTCTGCAGGGCTCTGCTACCCTCCAACAGCTCCACAGCTGCTCCTCGCTTGGTACCTTGTTGCCAAGGACCTCTGAGGGGAAGAAACACCATTCTCTTTTCCTCTTGACCAAGATAACTGGGGGGGCACAAGTGTTCCCAGGACTTTATAAGCAGTCAGCCTGTACATAACTCTAGTGGTAGAATTATCCTTTGTAGTCTGATCAGGCAAAAGGTGAGTTCTTGGAGGAGGTGGAGCATCTGCTCACAAATAAAGAGGGACCACATCAGTGGTGGAGAATGAAGGATTTTGCTTTCAGATGAAAGAAAAAGGCCATAGAAATTCCAAATGTGGGAGCAGGATATGGTCTGTGAGCTCTTCTCTGAGAGAGCAGCCATCTTACACTGCAGTGACTCTCTGGATGGCAGCTTCTCGTGGCAGATGGGTAGGAAAGCTGCCTGGATACTGAGCTGTACATAGAAATTCAAAGCAGAACAGATCCATGATTGCAGATAAAAGAAGTGGCTACAGTTAAAAATAGTCTTCTTCTCAGTTTCCCCTCACCCTTGGTGTAGCAATGTTTCAGTGGTGTAATACATTAGTGGTGAAAATAGCACTCAGAAAGGATATCATCCACAGGAATTAAGAAGCCATTATTTGTGGTGTCTAGGAATTGTTCTGCCCTGGTGAGATCCCACAGGATCACAGCTCAGAGGATGTTAGGGGTTGGAAGGGACCCAAGGAGATCATCCAGTCCAACCGCCCTGCCAGAGCAGGACCACACAATCTAGCTCAGGGCACACAGGAACACATCCAGACAGGCCTTGAAAGGCTCTAGAGAAGGAGACTCCACAACCTCTCTGGGCAGCCTGTGCCAGGGCTCTGGGACCCTTACACTCAAGAAGTTCCCCTTGTGTTGAGCTGGAACCTCCTGTGCTGCAGCTTCCATCCATTGCTGCTTGTCCTATCCCAGGGAGCAGTGAGCAGAGCCTGTCCCCCCCCATCCTGACCCCCAGCCCTCAGATGTTTATAAGCATTGATTAAATCCCCTCTCAGTCTTCTCTTCTCCAGACTAAGCAGCCCCAGGTCCCTCAGCCTCTCCTCATAAGGCAGTGCTCCAGTCCCCTCATCATCCTCGTAGCCCTCCACTGGACCCTCTCCAGCAGATCCCTGTCCCTCTGAAACTGGGGAGCCCAAATCTGAAGGCAGTATTCAAAATGAGGTCTCAGCAGGGCAGAGTAGAGAGCCAAGAGAACCTCCCACCTACAGTGCTGTGTCCTGCTCTGGAGTCCTAAACACAAGAAAGACATGGACCAGTTGTAATGGGGGCTCCAGAGCTGGATGCAGGACTCCAGGTGGGGTCTCAGCAGAGCACAGCAGAGGAGGAGAATCCCCTCCCTGGCCCTGCTGGCCACACTTCTGCTGCTGCAGCCCAGGCTCTGCTTGGCTTTCTGGGCTGCCAGTGCACACTGCTGGCTCCTGCTGAGCTTCTCCTCCAGCAGCACCCCCAAGTCCCTCTGCTCAGGGCTGCTCTCCAGCCACTCACTGCCCAGCCTGCATTTGTGCTTGGCATTGCCTCCACCCAGCTGCAGGACCTTGCCCTTGGTCTTGTTGAACCTCCTGAGCTTGGCTTGTGCCCACCTCTGCAGCCTGTGCAGGTGCCTCTGGATGGATCCCTGCCCTCCAGCCTGGCTGCTGCACCACACAGCTTGGTGTGGGCAGGCAACTTGCTGAGGCTGCACTCAGTGCCTGTGTCCATGGCACCCACAAAGATGTTGAACAAGACTGGTCCCAGGACTGATCCCTGAGGGACTCTGCTTGTCACTGGCCTGCAACTTGGACATAGAGCCATTGACAGCCACTCTTGGGGTGCAGCCACATCAAGCCAGTTCTTTATGCATGTAGTGGTGCAGCCATCAAACCCAGCTTGCAGACCACCGTGTGGTGTGGGGACAGTGTCAAAAAGGCCTTGCTCAGGTCCAGGTAAATGACATCAGTAGCTAGGTCAAGAGGATGGATGTGAGCTGTGTCATAGTATTTAGCCTCTGGGCCACAGAGCAAGTTCAGGTGCATGGAATCATAGAATCATAGAATCAACCAGGTTGGAAGAGACCTGCAAGCTCATCCAGTCCAGCCTAGCACCCAGCCCTATCCAGTCAACCAGACCATGGCACTAAGTGCCTCAGCCAGTCTTTGCTTCAACACCTCCAGGGACAGCAACTCCACCACCTCCCTGGGCAGCCCATTCCAATGCCAATCACTCTATCTGCCAGCAACTTCCTCCTAACATCCAGCCTATACTTTCCCTGGCACAACTTGAGACTGTGCCCCCTTGTTCTGTTGCTGGTTGCCTGGCAGAAGAGCCCACCCCCCACCTGGCTACATTTGCTGAAATACAGGAATTGGTGAGCACAAAGACAGTGTCTCTGACAAAAGAGAGCTTCTTGTAATCATGCTCTGCAGGGGGAGAAAAAATTAGGTTGCTTTTACACACAGTATTAGCAAGAGCAGCATTTGGGTTGAGTTAGCCTGGGTAATAGACAGACTCTGAGCAGGGAAATGCTTGCTTTGAAACACAATTTCAAATCCCATCTTTGCACAGATGCTCTTCTGGGGCCTCTGTTGTGTACTGCCAGATGTGAAAATATCCCTTTGTTCAACAGTTCAACACAGTTTGTTCAACAGACGGTGGCAATTTCCTATCAGATGCACTCAGCTGAGCTCCTCTATAAATTATTGAAATGGCCTGGGATTTCCCTGCCTGAGAGATAACCTCCTTTTATCTCTGCTGTGCACCTAGAGTGGGGGACAGTCATGCTCCCTGTCTCTGTGTCCCTTGGAAGAAAGCTACAGGCAGTGAACTCCTGTTGTTTATGAAATCTCCATCTAAATCCTCCTCTCAACGGGAAGAAACAATCTCCAGGACGTGCTGCAAGGCTCAGCTGTTTCTGTGGGGCCTGTGGGAGACAAATGCCATTGATCAGCATCATTTAGAAGAAGGGAAGGATTGCCCCCCCCCCTCCACTATTCTTCATGGTAAACGAGAGACAATCGTATGTACATCCTGTGCTTCCATCTGGCTGACCTTTTAAATCATGCAACCACAGCAGGCTGGGGTTAGAAGGGACCTCTGGAAATCATCTACTCACCCCCTTGTTAAAGCACAGCCACAGGCAGCAGGTTGTCCAGGATCATGTCATAGAATCATAGAATCAACCAGGTTGGAAGAGACCTCCAAGCTCATCCAGTCCAACCTAGCACCCAGCCCTGGCCAATCAACCAGACCCTGGCACTAATCATAGAATGATAGAATCAAGCAGGTTCGAAGAGACCTCCAAGTTCATCCAGTCCAACCTAGCACCCAGCCCTCAACAAGCAACCAGACCATGGCACTAAGTGCCCCAGCCAGGCTTGGCTTCAACACCTCCAGGCACAGAGACTCCACCACCTCCCTGGGCAGCCCATTCCAATGCCAATCACTCTCTCTGACAACAACTTCCTCCCCACATCCAGCCTAGACCTCCCCTGACACAACTTGAGACTGTGTCTCCTTGGGGGTGACTGGATGATTTCCAGAGGTCCCTTCTTGGACAGGGCTGGGTGCTAGGTTGGACTGGATGATCTTGGAAGTCTCTTCCAGCGTGGTTGATTCTATGATTCTAAGAGCCAAGCCTGTGGTGATGATGTTGGATGAGACTGGACCCAGCCAGTACTGACCCTTGGCAAACATCTCAAGCTCCAAGCCTCCAACTCGACTCAGCACCACTGATCACAACCCATTGAGCTCTGTCTTTCAGCCAGTTCTCACCTTGTTGTGCAAGGCAATGCTTGCACTTGTACATACCCTGCTAACTCCTCCTTCTGTACACACCCCATGCTCTGTGATGCCTTATTCCCTTTGGAGGCTCCTTGGGGCAGAGTCCTCATTATCCTGATGCAAGCCATGCACACCCTTGCTGTTATATCTTGCATGTAAACCCAGGGTTGTCATGGTGATTTGAAAGCCCCTGAAAGCTTCCTGTAATGCAGTTAATCTCCTTCACATAGCTACAGTTATTTAAACTCAATCCCATGCAAGTCACCTTACATGTAATGGCATCCAACCCACTCCTTAGGGAGGAGAATCTGCATAGGCTGCACAGCTGCCTTTGGAGTGTGGAAATATTGTGAGCAGCTGACTGCTTTTGACCTCACCTGACTGCCAGATGCTGGCAGCTGTTCCTAAACTCAGGCAAACAGGCCTCCTCATTTGTAATGTACAGAATCATAGCTTTATTTTTGGGGGTTCAGGGCTCCCAGGCAGGAGAGCCTGTGTCTAGTTGTTAATGACAGCTCAAAGTCCAGCATGAAGCTGCTGTTTTCTCCATGTGCTGTATTTCTTTAATATTCAATGAAGAGACAACTAAAGGAGATGGAAAAACAATAGAGAGAGAAAAAAAACAAATTAATTTTCCCATCCCTTTAGAGATGCTCTGTAGGGAGTAGAGTCACAGAATCAAGCAAAGACTTCCAAGCTCATCCAGTCCAACCTAGCACCCAGCCCTGTCCAGTCAACTAGACCATAGAATCATAGAATCAAGCAGGTTGGAAGAGACCTCCAAGCTCATCCAGTCCAAACTATCCCCCAGCCCTATCCAGTCAGACCATAAAATCATAGAATCATAGAATCAAGCAGGCTGGAAGAGACCTCCAAGCTCAGCCAGTCCAATCTAGCACCCAGCCCTGGCTGTGTAGATCACAGTGGGTATTATCAATGCTGATCAATATCTGAAGGGCAGGGGTCAAGATGATGGGACCAGACTCTTTTCAGTGGTGCCCAGTGATAGGCCAAGGAGCAACAGGTGCACAGAAGGTTCCATCTGAACATGAGTCAAAACTCCTTTCCTGTGAGGCTGACAAAGCACTGCACCACACTGCCCAGAGTGGTTGTGGAGTCTCCTTCTCTGGAGACATTCCTGACATGCCTGGACATTGCAGTTCTGAGTGACCTTGCTGAGTTGGATTAGATGGTTTCCAGAGGTCACTTCCAATCCCACTGCTCTGTGATTCCACCCTCCTCATTAATGACTGAGAAATACTCCATCCATCTCAAGCCTTCATGGCTTTTCATATCATAGAACTGACCAGGTTGGAAGAGACCTCCAAGCTCAGCCAGCCCAACCTAGCACCCAGCCCTGGCCAATCAACCAGACCATGGCACTAAGTGCCCCAGCCAGGCTTGGCTTCAACACCTCCAGGGACAGTGACTCCAGCACCTCCCTGGGCAGCCCATTCCAATGCCAATCACTCTCTCTGACAACAACTTCCTCCTAACATCCAGCCTAGACCTCCCCTGGCACAGCTTCAGACTGTGTCCCCTTCTTCTGTTGCTGCTTGCCTGGCAGCAGAGCCCAACCCCACCTGGCTACAGCCTCCCTGCAGGGAGTTGGAGACAGCAATGAGCTCTTCCCTGAGCCTCCTCTGCTGCAGGCTGCACACCCCCAGCTCCCTCAGCCTCTCCTCATACATTATGGCTCATTTGAACACTATGGCTCTACTTTCAGTTCTTCCAACTGTGCTCAGACAAGTGTTAGCATCAGGCAGAGTTTAATTCTTTCTCTACTGGCCTGGAGCAGCACTGAACAAGTGAAGGCTCTGAACAGATTTCATCCCTCTGTAAATAGTAAGGGGGAATTAGCAGCACTGCTCTTAATTATGTCCTTTGGAACAAAAAGGCAAGCAAAGAAAAAAGAATTACGCTGAAGGAAGATAGGAAGTCTGCAGGATCAGACCAATTTATGGTTAAGAAAAATGAAATGGTGATCCTCCTGTTCAGCAGAAGGCCTCTAAGCCTTCTGGTAAGAGTGGCCTTTTGGGAGCAAGCAGAAAGGTGTGCAGGAGAAGTGGGCTGGGTGGGTACATTGGCCATCGATTTGTTTGTTCTGAGTGTGTCAGAAGAGAGGCTCTTAGCTATCAAAAGGGCAAACTGCTGGCCTCTGGCTTGGTTTGTTCTGCTTTTCTCCTGTGAGGCCTCTGAGGACAGAGGAAGGATTAAATAATTGGAAGAAAAAAACCTACCAAGCCAAGAAGGCAACTTTTTGTTCCCTGCTCTGATTGTTTTAATCCTTTTGGTTTTGATTGAGGGATGAATCTTCCCTTTCAAGGAGAAGGGAGATACACAGTGCTCTGTGCTGCTCTCTCATCCTTTCCTGGTGGCAGGGAACAAAACTTACACCCCATACACAGCAACTCCATACAGAGCAACTCCATACACAACAATTCCATATACAACAACTCCATACACAACAACTCCTTACACAACAATTCCATATACATCTCCATATACAACTCCTTACACAACAACTCCATATACAACTCCATACACAACAACTCCATACACAACAACTCCTTACACAACTCCATATACAACTCCATACACAACAACTCCATATACAACAACTCCATACACAACAACTCCTTACACAACAACTCCATACACAACAACTCCTTACACAACAACTCCATACACAACAACTCCTTACACAAAAACTCCCTACACAACAACTCCATACACAACAACTCCTTACACAACAACTCCCTACACAACAACTCCATACACAACAATTCCATATACAACAACTCCGTACACAACAATGCCATACACAGCAACTCCATATACCACTCCAAGCAGTGCTACAGGCTGGGGACAGAGTGGCTGTGAGCAGCCAGGCAGAGAGGGAGCTGGGGGTGCTGGGAGAGAGGAGCTGCAGAGGAGGCAGCAGTGCCCAGGTGGGCAGCAGAGCCAATGGCATCCTGGGCTGGCTCAGGAGCAGTGTGGGCAGCAGGACAAGGGAGGTTCTTCTGCCCCTGTGCTCAGCACTGCTCAGGCCACACCTGGAGTGCTGTGTCCAGTTCTGGGCTCCTTCATCTTCAAGAGAGATGTTGAGGTGCTGGAAGGTGTCCAGAGAAGGGCAATGAAGCTGGTGAGGGGCCTGGGGCAGAGCCCTGTGAGGAGAGGCTGAGGGAGCTGGGGGTGTGCAGCCTGCAGCAGAGGAGGCTCAGGGCAGAGCTCATTGCTGTCTGCAGCTCCCTGCAGGGAGGCTGTAGCCATGTGGGGTTGGGCTCTGCTGCCAGGTACCCAGCAAGAAAACAATGGGACAGTCAAGTTGTGCCAGGGGAGGTCTAGGCTGGATGTTGTTAGGAAGTTGTTGTCAGAGAGAGTGATTGGCATTGGAATGGGCTGCCCAGGGAGGTGGTGGAGTCTCTGTGCCTGAAGGTGTTGAAGCAAAGCCTGGCTGAGGGACTTAGTGCCATGGTCTGGTTGACTGTCTAAGGCTGGGTGCTAGGTTTGACTGGATGAGCTTTGTGGCCCTTCTCTGGGCCCTCTGCAGCCTGCCCACATCTCTTTTTGACAGCATACCTATAGCACACATGCAGATGTGATCCTCTGAAAAACAAACTCTCTCAGGAGTACTCAGCAGCCAGATCCTACCCTGAGTTTCCTGTAGCAGGCATGACCCTCAGCTCCAGTTACTGCCCTAGAGCAGCAGTCATCTGCTGTGCCTCCTCTGCATGCACTCTCATCTTGTTACCTCTGCATGGAGGAGTGAGAAAGTGAGGAAAAGCAGCAGGAATCTCAAAGGCAGGCAGCTTTGCCACATCAAAACAGAGCTCTGTAATCCTCCCAAGATCCAGTGTCTTGAGCCTAACTTCATGCTGCAAGTGATTTCTCTGGGCACACTTCTCTGGAAGCATCATACGTGGTTGTTGCACATGAGATCTGTAGGATGACTTGGAGGGAGTTCTCCAGTGGCCTTTAGGTGTTGTGCTTCTCTAGTGGCACGTAGGGAAGGAGAAAGCTCTGGGAATTTGCTTTGGAGCAGATCCACAAAGGAGGAGAGAAGGTGGGGAAGAGCTAATTCTCACAGTCTATGAGGGAGGCTGAATGATTAGTGGAGTCACTTAGAGCTTGTAGTTACGTGGTGCAGCTAACTGGGTTTGTGACCTCTCAGCTGGTGGAAGTCCCAGCAGCACATAAAGGCTTCTGCAACTCTGAGCTACCTTGTGTCACAGTTTTGCCTTCATGGAATCATAGAATTAACCAGGGTGGAAGAGACCTCCAAGACCATCCACTCCAACCTAGGACCCAGCCCTGGCCAGTCAACCAGACCATGGCACTAAGTGCCCCAGCCAGGCTTGGCTTCAACACCTCCCTGGGCAGCCCATTCCAATGCCAATCACTCTCTCTGCCAACAGCTTCCTCTTAACATCCAGCCCAGACCTCCTCTGGCACAGCTTGACGCTGTGTCCCCTTGTTCTGTTGCTGCTTGCCAGGCAGAAGAGCCCAACCCCACCTGGCTACAATATCTCTAGATACTTCTGGAGAAGACAACAGGCTGAAGTGTCCTTGCTGGGCAAGCTATCAGATCCATAATCTGGGAACTCAGTAGTGTACAAACAGAGGTAACAGAGGACATCTTGGGACTTCCCATACCCAGCCCAATTTACTACTCCAGGTATAGCCTGAATGTTTCAGGTTGGGTCCAGGCAAGAATTTGGTCAGGATGAATTCTCTGCTGAATGCTTTCAGGCTTGGGGGCTCTTGTCCCCAGAGTAGCAGATGAGCAAGCTCCTACTGCACTCTTACAGCCTCTCTAAAACTGTCTCTGGGTGGATGGTTGGGGAGTTTGATCTCACAGGCATTACTGACAGTGTTACTGCAGGGCAATTCAGATGCAGCTTGAGTCTTACTTGGAGGCATGTCTTCAGTCATATTAATCCTCCTAAAAGAGAAAGGTCAACATAAATGAAATAAGAAGTCATTTTGCTTCTCACTGGGAGCCATACAGCACAGCAGTAAAAAGAAGTTGCTGAACAGTCACTAAAATATGACAGAGATGAGAGTTTAAAGGGTCCAGTAACTTAAGAGAACTCCATTCAGTATCTTGTCCCACTGGTACAACACTGGAAGATCAACTGAAGGTCACAATTATGGGTTGAGACATGTGTGGTACTGAGCTATGTGGTGACTGCTTCTAATGTTGTGAGTGATGCCTCAAAATGACTTCTTGTTAAAAGATCCTATTTTTCTGTCTAGCTCTGAATCCAGACCATTCCCCTATGGGCAGGGAGATCCTGCAGCTGGGTTGGGGCAGTGCTAAGCACAAATGCAGGCTGGGCAGTGAGTGGCTGGAGAGCAGCCCTGAGGAGAGGGACTTGGGGGTGCTGCTGGAGGAGAAGCTCAACAGGAGCCAGCAGTGTGCACTTGCAGCCCAGAAAGCCAAGCAGAGCCTGGGCTGCAGCAGCAGCAGTGTGGCCAGCAGGGCCAGGGAGGGGATTCTCCTCCTCTGCTCTGCTCTGCTGAGACCCCACCTGGAGTACTGCATCCAGTTCTGGAGCCCCTGGGACAAGAGGGCTGTGGAGATGCTGGAGTGTGTCCAGAGCAGGGCCAGGAGGATGCTGAGAGGCTGCAGCAGCTCTGCTGTGAGCACAGACTGAAAGAGTTGGGGCTGTGCAGGCTGGAGCAGAGGAGGCTCCCAGGTGACCTTCTTGTGGCCTTCCAGGACCTGAAGATGAGTCAGCAGTGTTCCTCAGGGCTGTGCTTCAGGCCCCTCACCAGCTTCATTGCCCTTCTCTGGACACCTTCCAGCACCTCAACATCTCTTTTGAATGGAGGAGACCAGAACTGGACACAGCGCTCCAGGGGTGACACAGCCTGAGCAGTGCTGAGCACAGGGGCAGAAGAACCTCCCTTGTCCTGCTGCCCACACTGCTCCTGAGCCAGCCCAGGATGCCATTGGCTCTGCTGCCCACCTGGGCACTGCTGCCTCAGCTTCAGCTCCTCTCTCCCAGCACCCCCAGCTCCCTTTCTTCCTGGCTGCTCTCAGCCACTCTGGCCCCAGCCTGTAGTGCTGCTTGGGGTTGTTGTAGCCAAAGTGCAGAACCCTGCCCTTGGCCTTGTTCAATCTCATCCCATTGGGCTCTTTCTGTTTCTTGTTCTCTCATCTTGTTTTTCGTTGTGGTCTCTAGCAGAGCCATCTCAGGCTGCTGTGGAATGCAAAGATGAGTGAAAGACTGCAGGAAAAAAATTCTTTAAGAAACAGTATGCAGTGATCTGATGAAAGATGACAACATAATTAATATCCTCAAGAAGGCAGAGGTAAAGCTCTATGAGCCTTGCATTTCTCATTTCCTGACATTTGAGTGCTTAACTGTGCATATTTAATGTTGTATTAAAACAAAGGAGAGGTGCATGCTGTAAGCAAACAGTCCCCTTCCTGCTGCTTGAGGTTATTGAATTATTGCATGGAAGCTGCACTGTTGTGATGATATCTGCATGATGTGAGTTGAAGTGACATCAGCTCTGAGCCACATCTGTAATTATCATACCCTGTTAGTAAAGCTGGCCCCATGGTTTTTAATCCAGTAGCAGAGTATGTGCTGCTCTTGGTCAGATGCTGACTAAATGGAGTCATAGAATCACAGAATGATTAAGGTTGGAACAGAGCTTTAGGATACTGTGATACTGTGATCATCAAGTCCAACCATCACCCAACTACAGTGACCACTGAACTATATCTCAAAGCACCACATCCCAGGCAAGCAGAAGCAGAACAAGGGGACACAGTCTGAAGCTCTGCCAGGGGAGGTCTAGGACAAGCTTCTAAAGGCTGCTTGGAAAGCTACACTATTATCATGTGAACAAAACACCACAGCCTTTCCAGGACAACATGGAGTAAGGAGAGGCTTAGATGCTGTATTTGAGATACTATATTTTAGATGCTACATTCCAGATACTGGAAGGTGTCCAGAGAAGGGCAACAAAGCTGGTGAGGGGCCTGGAGCAGAGCCCTGTGAGGAGAGGCTGAGGGAGCTGGGGGTGTGCAGCCTGCAGCAGAGGAGGCTCAGGGCAGAGCTCATTGCTGTCTGCAGCTACCCGAAGGGAGGCTGTAGCCAGGTGGGGTTGGGCTCTGCTGCCAGGCAAGCAGCAAGAGAAGAAGGGGACACAGTGTCAAGTTGTGGCAGGGGAGGTCTAGGCTGGATGTTGTTAGGAAGTTGTTGTCAGAGAGAGTGATTGGCATTGGAATGGGCTGCCCAGGGAGGTGGTGGAGTCTCTGTGCCTGGAGGTGTTGAAGCCAAGCCTGGCTGGGGCACTTGGTGCCATGGTCTGGTTGCTTGGCCAGGGCTGGGTGCTAGGTTGGGCTGGCTGAGCTTGGAGGTCTCTTCCAACCTGCTTGATTCTATGAAGAAAAGAAGCCTGTGGGGAGACCTTTTTGCAGTCTTTCAGTGTTTAGAGAGGGCCTGCAGGAAAGACAAGGACAATCTTTTTTGGCAGGGCCTCTTGTGACAGGACAAAAGCTGATGGTTTTTACCCAAAAAAGGAGAGATTCAGACTGCAAGGAATAAAAATTGTTGGGAAAGGTAGTGAGACACTGGCACAGGTTGCCCAGAAAGGTCATAGATGCCCCATCCCTAAAAGCATTCTAGGTCAGATTGGCCAGGACTCTCAGCAACCTGATAGAGATGAAGCTGTCCCTGCTGACTGCAGGGGGGATTGGACCAGATGACCTTTAAAAGGTCCTTTCCAGCCCCAACTGTTCTATGATTCTTGGAGGCTTCTAAATAAGAAAGACTGAGATGGCCTCATGAAATCTTCTGGTGTCACAAGGAATAAAGCAGAGCTCCCTTGAAGTAATTACAGGTGAGTGGACCACAGTACTCTTAACAAATGTGGTTCCATTAGGGCATTTTCCATCCCCTTCTCTCTTATAAATCTGGATGCTTTATTGATTCAGAGCTAAATCAAGTATCTGCCATCACTACATTCTCTTCTTCCACCCCCAGCTGGCATTTCATGCAGCACATAGTGCAGTTTTCTTACTGAACAGAAGTCTTTTCATCTACTGGAAAGCAGAGAAATGCCATAGGTGACATAGTTTAGCAGCATTTAACACATTAAGGAGCTCTCTGAACTGCTGCAGATGGAAACCAGAGAGTCCTGTATGCATATTGAAACTACAAGAGAACACATTTTCCTTTCTGCAATGAGCACTGCAGCTTAAAGAGATCAGAAACTTGGATTGAGAAAGGATTCCCTACTTAGATCTAATCTAGTTCCTTCTTATTTTGGGTAACTATCACATCAAATCCTTCCCACAAATGAATTGAGTCCCATTTAACATCTAGTGAGGGTTTTTTTTTCTCTCAGCAGTTCCCATTGGGATGCTATTTCCTAACTTAATCTATCTGAGAGGGGAAAAAAAAGCTACTTTTTCTCCCCCCACCCAGTTTTATTTAGTTATTTAATTTGCAGCCTGCACTTCTTCCTGCCCAGTTCAGCCACCTCTGTGTTTCAGATCCTCTCTCAATCCCTGTCCACATCTACTGGTTGCTCATTGGCCTTGGACAGAGGATAAAAAAGCTGCAGAAGACTAGGATGGCATGGGATGACAATGATTGTTTGGCAGGTGGTGCAGCTGCTTTAAAAGAAAGCTGTCATTGTTGCCTGTTGGACTAAGCCTTTGTGCCAACAGCTGTAAAATCACAGAACCATAGAATCAAGCAGGTTGGAAGAGACCTCCAAGCTCATCCAGCCCAACCTAGCACCCAGCTTGGCCAATCAACCAGACCATGGCACTAAGTGATAGAATCATAGAATCATAGAATCAAGCAGGTTGGAAGAGACCTCCAAGCTGATCCAGCCCAAACTAGCACCCAGCCCTGGCCAATCATGGCAAAACAAAGCTGATCATAGATTATCTGGGATCTTTATTGATGACCTGGTCATGCCCAGAGAGTGGTGGTGAATGGTGCCACATCCAGTTGGAAGCTGCCACCAGTGGTGTACTCCAGAGATCAGTGCTCGTCTCAGTCCTGTTCAGTGTCTTTAATGGTGATCTGGAGCAGGGGATTGAGTCCAGCATCAGTAAGTTTGCAGATGACACCAAGCTAGGAGCAGCTGTGGAGCTGTTGGAGGGTAGGAGAGCCCTGCAGAGGGACCTGGCCAGGCTGGATGGGTGGCAGAAGCCAATGGGATAGGATTGAAAAAGGCCAAGGGCAGGGTTCTGCACTTTGGCCACAACAACCCCAAGCAGCAGTACAGGCTGGGGCCAGAGTGGCTGAGAGCAGCCAGGCAGAGAGGGAGCTGGGGGTGCTGGGAGAGAGGAGCTGAAGCTGAGGCAGCAGTGCCCAGGTGGGCAGCAGAGCCAATGGCATCCTGGACTGGCTCAGGAGCAGTGTGGGCAGCAGGGCAAGGGAGGTTATTCTGCCCCTGTGCTCAGCACTGGTCAGGCTGTGTCACCCCTTGAGTGCTGTGTCCAGTTCTGGGCCCCTCAATTCAAGAGAGATGTTGAGGTGCTGGAAGTTGTCCAGAGAAGGGCAATGAATCTGGTGAGGGGCCTGGAGCACAGCCCTGTGAGGAGAGGCTGAGGGAGCTGGGGGTGTGCAGCCTGCAGCAGAGGAGGCTCAGGGCAGAGCTCATTGCTGTCTGCAGCTGCCTGCAGGGAGGCTGTAGCCAGGTGGGGTTGGGCTCTGCTGCCAGGCAGGCAGCACCAGAAGAAGGGGACAGAGTGTCAAGTTGTGGCAGGAGAGGTCTAGGCTGGATGTTGTTAGGAAGTTGTTGTCAGAGAGAGTGATTGGCATTGGAATGGGCTGCCCAGGGAGGTGGTGGAGTCACCGTGCCTGGAGGTGTTCAAGAACAGACTCAGTGCCATGGTCTGGTTGATTGGATAGGGCTTGGTGCTAGGTCAGACTGGAGGAGCTTGGAGGTCTCTTTCCACCTGGTTGATTCTATGATTTTAGGGAAGAATTTTCCCTAATGCCCATCTTATACTTCCCACAGCACAGCCTGAGGCTGTTTGCTCTTGTCCTGTCACTTGTTATTTGGGAGAAGAGAACAGCCCCAAGCTCACTACAATCTGCCACATGGACAGCAAGGGTAAGGCTGCAGATTCTCTGGTGTGGTACAGGTATTTGGATGGAGCAAGAGGATGGAGCAAATGGGTTTAGAGTGAAGTATAACTTCCTGCTGGCCCAGAGCAGGACTGGGGGGCCACTCTCAGAAGACTGTAGATAGGCAGGTCCAAGTGGCTTGACAAAAAAGCTCACTTTGATATCCCATTTTCCTCCAAAATCTTGACAAGTCAGCAGCCTGCCAGGACTCACTCTGAGGCAGACTGATGCACATTGTGGTTCAGAGCTCATTAACAGCAGAGACCAGCTCATAATTCTTGTAGATATCATGGAGGTAGTACTCACTGAAGGGCTTAGCTGCAAATACCATTTAATGGCAGAAGATTGATGTAAATAGCAGACCAAGTGTCATCAAAACAAAAGATGTCTTCAGACTGCTCACCCAAGCTCAATGTCAGCAGCAGATGAGTTAATGGAGGAATGTTTTAAGCTGCTTGATAATGTACAAGTGAAAAAAAACCCAACCCAACAGCACAACGATGCTAATATGGAATGGATTAAGAGATGCACAGAAATAGCCCCTGAAAATGCTGTGTAAAGAAAATAATCAGTGATACAAACAACCCACAAAGGGAATACTGCAGACAGTCACACCAGCAGGCTGCTGGGATGCACCTTGCCAAGAGAGGGAATGCTTGACCTGCTTCTCTCTCCTAGAGATTTCTTTGGATCATAGAATCAACCAGGTTGGAAGAGACCTCCAACACCATCCACTCCAACCTAGCACCCAGCCCTTCCAGTGGCCTTCTTGTTGCCTTCCAGGATCTGAAGGGGGCTACAAAAGAGCTGGGGAGGGACTTTTGAGGCTGTCAGGGAGTGCCAGGAGTGGGGGGAATGGAGCAAAGCTGTAGGTGGGAAGAGTCAGAGTGGAGGTGAGGAGGAAGTTGTTGAGCAGGAGAGTGGTGAGAGGCTGGACTGGGTTGCCCAGGGAGGTGTTTGAGGCCCCATGGCTGGAGGTGTTTGAGGCCAGGCTGGCTGAGGCTGTGTGCAGCCTGCTCTAGGGTAGGGTGTCCCTGGGCATGGCAGGGGGCTTGGAACTGGCCCTTCTCCAGACACCTTCCAGCACCTCAACATCTCTCTTGAATTGAGGAGCCCAGAACTGGACACAGCACTCAAGGGGTGTCCTGAGCAGTGCTGAGCACAGGGGCAGAAGAACCTCCCTTGTCCTGCTGCCCACACTGCTCCTGAGCCAGCCCAGGATGCCATTGGCTCTGCTGCCCACCTGGGCACTGCTGCCTCATCTGCAGCTCCTCTCTCCCAGCACCCCCAGGGCCCTCTCTGCCTGGTTGCTCTCAGCCACTCTGGCCCCAGCCTGGAGTGCTGCTTGGGGTTGTTGTGGCCAAAGTGCAGAACCCTGCACTTGGCCTTGTTCAATCTCACCCCACTGGCCTCTGCCCACCCATGCAGCCTGGCCAGGTCTCTCTGCAGGGCTCTCCTACTCTCCAAGGGCAGGGTAGTACTGAAAGAACTGAAAGGCTGCAAAAAGGCCTTCCCAGAGCCTTCTCCAGGCTGAATAACACCAACTCTTCCACCTTGTCCTTATGGCAGAGGTTTTGCAGCCTTCGGATCCCTTCTGTGGCCCTGCTTGACTGCCTGCTTGCTGGAAACCAGTCCCAGATTCAAAGGAAACTCATTCCTCATTCTTGTCTTCTCTTTGCCTGCACTGGGAGCACAGGAGCAGTTAAATCCTTCCCTTTTCATCCTGCACACACAGAGCCCAACACACCACTTTATATGATGTGTCTGCTTGGCAACTCATGAGAGATTTGCTGGCATGTGGGAGAGACCTGCAGGAGTCAAGTGCAGCATTAATGTAAGCTCCCAGTGGCTTAGAGGGAAGCTCATTACTGACCTGGCTTGTGTGTCTTGTTCATTTACAGGAACACTTTAAATATTTAATCCATCTCTCATTCTTTCCTGTGATGGACCATTTTGCCTCAATTGATTCTTCTTTTTGTTTTGGGGGAGGGCAGGGCTGGTTGGAATGCATTTATGTTAGTGGAATTCTATAAATTACACTCATTAAGAGGCCAGATGCAAGAGGCCAACCTGGAATTAGTGTAAGCTTTGGATTGTGTTTTCTGCCCCAGGTTCTCGAAGCACTTCAGAGGCTCTCACTAGATAAAAGTGAAGAGCAAAGCTCTGCTGAAAGTTAAAATATTTCCTTCAGTTCCCAGGAGTTGCTGCTTGGAAGGTTTTGCTGCAGAGGTAATAGGATGGTGAGTGTGGGGCAGGCTGGGGATGGAGTCTACCTGGACTTCAGCAAAGCCTTTGGCACCAACTGCCACAAGAAGCTCCTGGCACAGCTGGCAGCTCGTGGCGTGGGCATAGTCACTCTGGTATGGGTCAAGAACTGGCTGGAGGGCTGGGCCCAGAGAGTGGTGGTGAATGGTGCCACATCCAGTTGGAAGCTGGCACAAGTGGTGTGCCCCAGGGACCAGTGCTGGGCACAGTCCTGTTCAATATCTTTATTGATGATCTGGAGCAGGGGATTGAGTCCAGCATCAGTAAGTTTGCAGATGACACCAAGCTAGGAGCAGCTGTGGATCTGTTGGAGGGTAGGAGAGCCCTGCAGAGGGACCTGGCCAGGCTGGATGGGTGGGCAGAGGCCAATGGGATGAGACTGAACAAGGCCAAGGGCAGGGTTCTGCACTTTGGCCACAACAACCCCAAGCAGCACTACAGGCTGGGGACAGAGTGGCTGAGAGCAGCCAGGCAGAAAGGGACCTGGGGGTACTGGTGGAGAGTAGGCTGAAGATGAGGCAGCAGTGCCCAGGTGGGCATGAGAGCCAATGGCATCCTGGGCTGGCTCAGGAGCAGTGTGGGCAGCAGGACAAGGGAGGTTCTTGTGTCCCTGTCCCTCCCCTCAGGACTGCTCTCTTTATAGAATCATAGAATCAACCAGCTTGGAAGAGACCTCCAAGCTCAGCCACTCCAACCTAGCACCCAGCCCTGGCCAATCAACCAGACCATGGCACTAAGTGCCTCATCCAGTCTTTATTTTTATTGATCAGCCAAGAACCACTTGAGTATTTCAGATGTGCATTTAAAACCATCTTGTGTCATCCCATTTTGCCCTGTGAATCTCAAATCTACCTGCCCACAGTTAGCTGAAATCACAAACTAAAAGAATCACCCCCAAACCTGTCCTGTTCCCTGGTAGCTTAGCACAAAGCATCCCCAAGTGTTCCTCTTCAGATGACAGTGATCCACTGCAGAAGAAATGGAAAGGCAGGTTCAGGGGGGAGCAGGAGCAGGGTGTTTCTGTGGGGGGGATGATCTGCTTTTCAACACAGTGCTTGGCAATACTGTCCATTATTTCACACACAAAGTGTCCAGCCTTTGAACTCAGAAGCTGGTATCACCCAGTTATTAAGGGCCAGTGCCTGTCTGGCACCATTTATGCTATTACAACTTAAGCAAGAATTTGAGTAGCAGGCTCTGAATACAGTTAAACTGCAGAGACAAACTCTGCTGGTGTCATTACTGATGGTGTGTGTCCTTGCTCCAAGTGCTGTGTTTCAAGGAGAGAAGCATTCATTCAGTCACCCACTGCTGACTTTTCTTGGCACCCTTCATTTCAGTTCAGTTTGGTAAGCAGTGGAGTCTTGAATGAGGATGCAACATTTCAATTACTCATCTCTTTTCTTTCCTGGAAGCTGTCAAGGGAGAAGAGCTGTGATTGTAATTGAAAATATCCCCAGAAAGCCTCAAAATTAATATAACTGAAATTAAAATCTTAGTCTTTAACTGCTGTTAGGTTTCACCTTGAAAAAAATCACTCCTGGCTTTCAGAGGCTGGCATGACCAGTAATAGTCATTTCTGAGCATGCAGCAGGGCCTGACCATTCGTTTGCCAGTGTGGGCACAAAGAAATAACCCACAGAAAGCTCAGGCTTCCAATTGCAGATTTGATTTGCTTTGACCTGGAGTCACCCTCAGAAATGTTGGTATCTAACTGAGCTACCAAGCACAGGAAACAGGCTGCAGCTGGAGAAGTGTGGCCAGCAGGTGGAGGGAGGTGATTCTGCCCCTCTACTCTGCTCTGCTGAGACCCCACCTGGAATAGAATCATAGAATCATAGAATCAAGCAGGTTGGAAGAGACCTCCAAGCTCATCCAGCCCAACCTAGCACCCAGCCCTATCCAGTCAACCAGACCATGGCACTAAGTGCCTCATCCAGTCTTTTCTTGAAGACCCCCAGGGACAGTGCCTCCACCACCTCCCTGGGCAGCCCATTCCAATGGGAAATCACTCTCTCTGTGAAGAACTTCTTCCTGCATCCAGTTCTGGAGCCCCCATTACAAGAGGAATGTGGAGATGCTGGAGTGTGTCCAGAGAAGGGCCACAAGGATGCTCAGAGGGATGATGACTCCACCAGGTAGCCTGTTGCAGGGCTTGACAGTGCTTTTGAACCTCCCCTGACACACCTTGAGGCCATTTCCTCTTGTCCTATTGCTCAGGGATGGTCTTGGAGGTCTCTTCCCACCTGGTTGATTCTATGATTCTATAACTCCTCTTATCCTATGCTCCTCCCCTGACTCACCTTGAGGCCATTTCCTCTTATCCTATTACTCATGGATGATCTTGGAGGTCTCTTCCAACCTGGTTGATTCTATGATTCTATAACTCCTCTTATCTTATGCTCCTCTCCTGACACACCTTGAGGCCATTTCCTCTTATCATATTGCTGATGGATGATCTTGGAGGTCTCTTCCAACCTGGTTGAGTCTATGATTCTATGGTTCTATAACTGCCAAGTCACCACTAAACCACATCCCTCAGCACCACATCTACAGGGAAGGGATGAGGACTCCACCAGGCAGCCTGTTGCAGGGCTTGACAGTGCTTTTGAACCTCCTCTGACTCACCTTGAGGCCATTTCCTCCTATCCTATTGCTCATGGATGATCTTGGAGGTCTCTTCCCACCTGGTTGATTCTATGATTCTATAACTGCCAAGTCACCACATCTACAAATCTTTTGAATCCCTCCAGTACTTTTGAACCTCCCCTGACTCACCTTGAGGACATTTCCTCTTATCCTATTGCACAGAAAGAGTGATTTGCCATTGGAATGGGCTGCCCAGGGAGGTGGTGGAGTCACCATGCCTGGAGGTGTTCAAGCAAAGCCTGGATGAGACACTTGATGCCATGGTCTGGTTGATTGGCCAGGGCTGGGTGCTAGGTTGGAGTGGATGAGCTTGGAGGTCTCTTCCAAGCTGCTTGATTCTATGATTCCATGACACCCACCTCAGCTGGAAAAATGTTCCTTCCAACATCAGCCTTGCAGGTGGAGCTGGATGCTCCCTTTCCTAGGGATGTGTGACAGTTCCTCTCTGAAATCTTTTTCCTCAGTCAATTGATAGTTGATCAAACATTCATCTGGGGGGGCAGGGGGTGGTGGTGAAGTTTTCCCTGCCAATTTTCTGCCTCCTCAGACTGATACTTTTAAAGACCCAGCCAAAATTGCTCAGAGATGGAAGCTGGAGAGAAAAAAAAACCCCATCCATGTTGTTTTCAGTGCTCAAATATTTCTCCCAGCCTGCCTGCGAGGAGCCCTGGTACCTCCCTGCTGCACAGCAGAGATCTGAAAGGCTTGATTTTTTTCCACGTGTTCTGCCTTTATTTTGATCTCCCTGTGGAAATCTCCCTGGGCTTCCTTAATGTACAGACATCCTCTACAAAAAAACACCCTGCATATTTAAGAGAGATGTCACAGCATTGAGCAGCTGAAGCCTTCAGAAGACGCTGCAGGGTGAGCGTGGTGCTGCTCTGGCTGCGCTTGAGACGTGACCTCCCAGCAGGAGCAGGGAGGTCATTCTGCCCCTGTACTCTGCACTGCTTAGACCACACCTTGAGTGCTGTGTTCAGTTCTGGGCCCCCCAGTTTAGGAGGGACATTGAGATGCTTGAGCGTGTCCAGAGAAGGGCAACGAGGCTGGGGAGAGGCCTTGAGCACAGCCCTACGAGGAGAGGCTGAGGGAGCTGGGATTGGTTAGCCTGGAGAAGAGGAGGCTCAGGGGTGACCTTATTGCTGTCTACAACTACCTAAGGGGTGGTTGTGGCCAGGAGGAGGTTGCTCTCTTCTCTCTGGTGGCCAGCACCAGAACAAGAGGACACAGCCTCAGGCTGTGCCAGGGGAGATTTAGGCTGGAGGTGAGGAGAAAGTTCTTCCCTGAGAGAGTCATTGGACACTGGAATGGGCTGCCCGGGGAGGTGGTGGAGTCGCCGTCCCTGGAGCTGTTCAAGGCAGGACTGGACGTGGCACTTGGTGCCATGGTCTGGCCTTGAGCTCTGTGCTAAAGGGTTGGACTTGATGATTTATGAGGTGATACTGTGACACTGTGATGCATTTTGCTTCACGCTGCTACCTGAGCAACAAGAGCTGCTCCTTACTGTCATGGCTGATGTTTGCTCTTTGCAAATTTGGGAGCTGGGTTCTTCTAGGCTTTTAAAGCAGTGCCCTGCTTAGTGCAATGAGGTCCAGCTGTCCAAGAAGGCCAACATCTTCTTGGCCTGTACCACCAGAAGTGGTGGTACCAGAAGTGTGACTAGCAGGACTAGCACAGTAACTGGTCCCCTGCACTTGGCATTGATGAGGCAGCACCTTTTGGACACTGGATTGTTTTGGGCCCCTTCCTCCAAGAAGGACTATCACACCAGAAGTGTGACTAGCAGGACTAGGTTCTCTGCACTTGGGGGACCTGAAGGGAGGCTGTAGTCAGGTGGGGTTGGGCTCTTCTGCCAGGCAAGCAGCAACAGAAGAAGGGGACACAGTGTCAAGTTGTGTCAGGGCAGGTCTAGGCTGGATGTTGTTAGGAAGTTGTTGTCAGAGAGAGTGATTGGCATTGGAATGGGCTGCCCAGGGAGGTGGTGGAGTCTCTGCACATGGAGGTGTTGAAGCCAAGCCTGGCTGAAGCACTTAGTGCCATGATCTGGTTGATTGTCTAGGGCTGGGTGCTAGGTTGGACTGGATGAGCTTGGAGGTCTCTTTCAACCTGGTTGATTCTATGATTCTATGAAGGAGAGTTGTAGCATAATTCCCATTGCTTGTCCCAAGTACTCTCTGTAACCAGCCAACACTATGCCTTCGTAGAGGCTGACCTGTGAGTTGCACTGTATACAGCTACAACCTTTCCCTTTTTCCCCCTATCCCATTTTTAAGGTACTTCACACAGCACACAAACCTACATCTCCTTCTGTCCAGGTGAACACAGAGCTTTAAACACAACAGCTCAGTTAAACTCACCAAAACCAAAATTTTGTTGTTGGATTTTAGTCCAGCAAGCCCAGAGAACATCCAGTTCTGCAGCATCAGGTATCTGGACCAGGAGATTGAGTCCAGCATCAGGAAGTTTGCAGATGACACTAAGCTAGGAGCAGCTGTGGAGCTGTTGGAGAGTAGGAGAGCCCTGCAGAGAGACCTGGCCAGGCTGGATGGATGGGCAGAGGCCAATGGGATGAGACTGAACAAGGCCAAGTGCAGGGTTCTGCACTTTGGCCACAACAACCCCAAGCAGCACTCCAGGCTGGGGCCAGAGTGGCTGAGAGCAGCCAGGCAGAGAGGGAGCTGGGGGTGCTGGGAGAGAGGAGCTGCAGAGGAGGCAGCAGTGCCCAGGTGGGCAGCAGAGCCAATGGCATCCTGGGCTGGCTCAGGAGCAGTGTGGGCAGCAGGACAAGGGAGGTTCTTCTGCCCCTGTACTCAGCTCTGCTCAGGGCACCCCTTGAGTGCTGTGTCCAGTTCTGGGCCCCTCAATTCAAGAGAGATGTTGAGGTGCAGGAAGGTGTCCAGAGAAGAGCATCAAGGCTGGGGAGGGGCCTGGAGCACAGCCCTGTGAGGAGAGGCTGAGGGAGCTGGGGGTGTCCATAGGCTGACCTGTGAGTTGCACTGTCTACAGCTACAACCTTTCTCTTTTTCCACCTGTCCCATTTTTAAGGTCCTTCACACAGCACACAAACCTACATCTCCTTTTTTCCTGGTGAGCACAGAGCTTTAAACACAACAGCTGAGTTAAACTCAGCAGAACTAAGTTTTTGTTGCTAGATTTTAATCCAACAAATCCAGGGAACATCCAATTCTGCAGCATCAGGTACTAGAATAGACATGCAGGCTTCAGAGAAGAGAAAGAAAAGAAATGAAGCTGCTTTCAACTATTCTTTGTCATTATTTCCCTCCTGTTGTTCAGAATTCAAGGTTTGGGTTTAGTTTTTTGGTGTTTTTTTTTTTTTTGCTTTGGAAAAAAAAAATGAGAGAGAGAGAGCAAGAGAGAAAGAAAAAAAAGAGGGCTCTAACATTTACTGGCAGCAATCATTTCACCATCTGCTCAGGCGTGCTGCTTCCAGAACACACGTTCTCAGCTGTTGAGCAGTCAGCTCTCTGTTCCCCTTCCTTTTGGAGACTGAGATGCCAGCAGTTCCTAAACTGTAACAGCATGAACAGGAGTTGTTGGTTTGGGTTTTTTTTCTATTTTTTCCCTTTTTTCCCTACTTTTTTCCCCTCTCAGATGCAGAAATGGTTTTGAAAAGGCAGGGGACTTAGGGACTTTCACCAGATTGTTTCTAAGGCTGAGCAGTTCCTGACTTGGTTGTTCTTCAGGCTGGGGACAGAGTGGCTGAGAGCAGCCAGGAAGAAAGGAAGCTGGAGGTGCTGGGAGATAGTAGCTGATGATGAGGCAGCAGTGTGCCCAGGTGGGCAGCAGAGCCAATGGCATCCTGGGCTGGCTCAGGAGCAGTGTGGGCAGCAGGACAAGGGAGGTTCTTCTGCCCCTGTGCTCAGCACTGCTCAGGCCACACCACTTAGTGCCATGGTCTGATTGACTGGCTAGGGCTGGGTGCTAGGTTGGACTGGATGAGCTTGGAGGACTCTTCCATCCTGGTTGATTCTATGAAATCCATCCTTGAGTGCAGCCCAGGCATCAGTGAAGCTTTGCTACAAAGCAGATGTTCCTGGGACATGCCAAAATAATAAGAGTCTTTATATTTTACCACTGCCTGCACTCTGATGAAGAACAGTCAGTGAGTCATAGAATCAGGCAGGTTGGAAGAGACCTCCAAGCTCAGCCAGTCCAACCTAGCACCCAGCCCTGGCCAAGCAACCAGACCATGGCACTAAGTGCCCCAGCCAGGCTTGGCTTCAACACCTCCAGGCACAGAGACTCCACCACCTCCCTGGGCAACCCATTCCAATGCCAATCACTCTCTCTGCCAGGAACTTCCTAACAACATCCAGCCTAGACCTCCCCTGCCACAACTTGACACTCTGTCCCCTTCTTCTCTTGCTGCTTGCCTGGCAGCAGAGCCCAACCCCACCTGGCTACAGCCTCCCTGCAGGGAGTTGTAGACAGCAATGAGCTCTGCCTTGAGCCTCCTCTTCTGCAGGCTGCACACCCCCAGCTCCCTCAGCCTCTCCTCACAGGGCTCTGCTCCAGGACCCTCCCCAGCCTTGCTGCCCTTCTCTCAACACCTTCCAGCACCTCAACATCTCTCTTGAATGGAGGAGCCCAGAACTGGACACAGCACTCAAGGGGTGGCCTGAGCAGTGCTGAGCTCAGGGGCAGATTAACCTCCCTTGTCCTGCTGCCCACACTGCTCCTGAATCACAAGATACAAACCAGAAGGAGATGTGTCTTGGTACCAAGTGGGCTTTGTTGGCTAAGGGATGATAGGACATATGGAGTTACCCTCTCTGCATGCTCCTGTATCACTGCCCTTCAGCTCATAATGAGCAGAAGCACTTAGGTAAATACATGACTGATTTAGAGGGCAGAGGGTAGGATTAATTAGCTCTTCCTGTCCTTGAATGCTTCTGTGCCCCTGACTGGCTAATCTCTGGCTCTTGATTCCTCTGTTGTTGTTGTTCCTCCTGGCAGTGCTCTCAGTCTGTATCTTGGCATTCCAAATTCAAACCCATCCGTCAGAGAGAGGCCCAATTTCTCCCACTGCATAGATGCTGTTTGATGAAGGAACGAGCCAGAGTGAACTCAGAGTCCATTAGGCATGTCTCAGGAGGCAGGAATTTGTGCCTACAGAAATCCTGACACATATAAATCTGCACTGAGAGAAAGAAGACCCTGCTTGACCAAAGGTGTTTTGTACACAGAGTTCAAAGTGTGGCTTTGTGTGGGGAGAAGTGGCTCTGTGGGGAGGCTTTGTGTGCTTTTCTCTGTTCTGTTGCATCAAGAACAGATTTGGTCCTTTATGACCAATGTTCAACATCTTTATTGATGATCTGGAGCAGGGGACTGAGTCCAGCATCAGTAAGTTTGCAGATGACACCAAGCTAGGAGCAGCTGTGGAGCTGTTGGAGGATAGGAGAGCCCTGCAGAGGGACCTGGCCAGGCTGCATGGGTGGGCAGAGGCCAGTGGGGTGAGACTGAACAAGGCCAAGGGCAGGGTTCTGCACTTTGGCCACAACAACCCCAAGCAGCACTCCAGGCTGGGGCCAGAGTGGCTGAGAGCAGCCAGGAAGAAAGGGAACGGCGGGGTACTGGTGGAGAGTAGGCTGAAGCTGAGGCAGCAGTGCCCAGGTGGGCAGCAGAGCCAATGGCATCCTGGGCTGGCTCAGGAGCAGTGTGGGCAGCAGGGCACGGGAGATTATTCTGCCCCTGTGCTCAGCACTGCTTAGGCCACACCTTGAGCACTGTGTCCAGTTCTGGGCTCCTTCATCTTCAAGAGAGATGTTGAGGTGCTGGAAGGTGTCCAGAGCAGGGCAAGGAAGCTGGTGAGGGGCCTGGAGCAGAGCCCTGTGAGGAGAGGCTGAGGGAGCTGGGGGTGTGCAGCCTGCAGCAGAGGAGGCTCAGGGCTGACCTAATTGCTGTCCACAACTACCTGCAGGGAGGCTGTAGCCAGGTGGGGTTGGGCTCTTCTGCAGGGAAGCAGCAAGAGAAGAAGGGGTCAGAGTGTCAAGTTGTGGCAGGGGAGGTCTAGGCTGGATGTGAGGAGGAAGTTGTTGTCAGAGAGAGTGATTGGCATTGGAATGGGCTGCCCAGGGAGGTGGTGGAGTCACCATCCCTGGAGGTGTTCAGGAAAAGCCTGGATGAGGCACTTAGTGCCATGGTCTGGTTGATTGTCTAGGGCTGGGTGCTAGGTTGGGCTGGCTGAGCTTGGAGGTCTCTTCCAACCTGCTTGATTCTCTGATTCTATGATTCTATGACTCTCACGCACCCCGAGATGGATGGATGCAGGAGATGAGTGGCTGGATCTCACAGGTCATGCAAGGCAAGCTGAGCTGTGGGCACAAATGCTACATGGACTAGCTGAAGAAAATGAGACAGGCAACAGTCTGCCTAGGAGGTTGGGAGAGGATAAACTGAATGACCTTATTCCTTCAATGGAAACAGAGGTTCCTCAAGCATAGATTAAGGGCAGCAGATTTGAGAGCATCCATGGTGCCAAGCATGATGGGAGAAGCCACACTGACTTGTGATCTTGGATGTAGCTCTTGGAATAGCATGGGAAATGCTTTCATGTGTCTCTCTTGCCCACTTCAAGTTGCTTCGATGGTAGGACCCCCATTGCTTCCCCTGGAGAAATGACAGGCTGGCAAGGTTGGCATCTGCTGGTGCCTGTAGCCTTTATCACAGCGAGCACTTGGACTATTTCCTTCTCATAGACCCCTCAAAGGCCCACACTGAGATGGATGCAAGCAGGCAGCAAAAGGGAAGCAGTTGTTCTCCAAAGGAAGGGTTGGAGGGGTGTTGCTAACGCTGTGCTTCCTCTGAGCAACGTGTCCTGCTACAGCCTGCCATGCCAAGAGAGGCACAGAGCCATGCATGACATCTCCAAATGGTCTGTCAGCTTCCCCTGAGCTCTTGCTTCACAATGAGGAGAAGGCAGGGGGAAAGGCAGAGATCCCAACAGAGGCTGGGGAGGTGCTTTGGAGGGTGGTGAGCAGAGCCCCATCAGCTCTGGTTGCTGTAATAAGCTAAATGAACAGTTTGGAGGTTTCATAATGCTAGCCACTTCCTAATTAGGACAAGCTTAAAAAGGACCACTTGGCATCCTTGTTGGTGAGAGCCATGTGCTACCTGCAGCAGGCCAGCTCCAAAATGAAACTGATTTTTTCTCTTACCTACATTCTGCATTCAAGCAGCTGCTCCTGACAGGTGCTTGCTCTCTTCTGAGCAGATGGTGACCAAAAAATGGGTTTGTTGGCAGGTTTTGCCACCAAGCAGCCTCCTTCTCACACATATTGATGTGTATACAAACATACAGTGCATGCCTTTGAGCTTTCAGTTTTGAAAGTAATGCTTCTTCTGATACAAGGTCAGTCATGGGGGGGCTCAGCAACAAGGGTGTGCACTTCTTCGTTCTTCTCTTGTCTGCCTCTAAAGGCAAAGCTGGTGAGGGGCCTGTGAGGAGAGGCTGGGGGAGCTGGGGGTGTGCAGCCTGCAGAAGAGGAGGCTCAGGGCTGACCTCAGCTGTCACCCCTGAGCCTCAGGTAGCTGTCTCAGGTAGGCTCAGGTAGCTGTCTACAACTCCCTGAAGGGAGGCTGTAGCCAGGTGGGGTTGGGCTCTTCTGCCAGGCAAGCAGCAGCTGAACAAGGGGACAGAGTGTCAAGTTGTGGCAGGACAGGTGTAGGCTGGATGTTAGGAAGTTGTTGTCAGAGAGAGTGATTGGCATTGGAATGGGCTGCCCAGGGAGATGGTGGAGTTGCTGTGCCTGGAGGCATTTTCTACACTGAAGGTAGTGAAACTCCAGCCCTGGTTGCCCAGGGAAGTGGTAGATGTTCCATCATCAGAAACAGTGCAGATCAGGTCAGACAAGACACTGAGCAAGCTGCTCCAGCTGAATATGTGTGGAGTCACTGCACATGGAGGTGCTGAAGCCAAGCCTGGCTGGGGCACTTAGTGCCATGGTCTGGTTGCTTGGCCAGGGCTGGGTGCTAGGTTGGATTGGCTGAGCTTGGAGCTCTCTTCTAACCTGCTTGATTCTATGATTCTAAAGGTGTTTTGTGACTTAGCTGCCACACCAAAACCTTGACTAACATTTCCCCATTGATGTGACACTTCTGTACCTGAAGGGCCATGTGCTAGGAAGGAATATGTCATGCCAGGCTGCATACCTCTGTGTTTATCAGTGCACCTTTAATGGCTTGTAGTGGCTTGAATGTCAAAGCCAGAGGGTTTCAGACAGGGGCTGTCCTGATGCTTTTTCTCTTTGACATTCTGTAGGGTAACATAATGGAAATGCAGAAAGCAAAATGATCTCTCTCCTTTAATAAAGCAACCAGCAGAACACTGACAGTGGAGGAGAGCCACAGCAGTGCATTTCAGCACAGCAATGTAACCGCAGCTTTTTATCTCCAGGAAGCGCACACAGCATTCTGAGTGCCAAAATGGGTCCAAAGCTGCCTTGGGGAAGTGAGGGGGGAGAAGATCATTTGTTCTGTGTTCATCACTTGAAGAGAGACAGCTGTCAAACAAATCCTTCTAGCTTGTTTTGCTCTTGGCCTGTTAACTCTGAGTTGACCTCCCAGCTTTTGCCTGGTGAGGGCTGTAAGTTTGGCAAAGCCATGGCAGGTACAGAGGACGGTGGCGTCGCCCAAAAGACCTTTCCTGCTTCTGTTCCTTATCGTGCAAGCAGCAGCAGGAAGACTCTACACTTGCTCTGCTTTGCTGTTCATTTCAAAGGGAAAGCCTGAGCCAAGACAGCCAGATGAGGCTGACATCTGGCTCTCAAACCTCTGCCAAGTCGCTGCTGTTCTGTAGCTGGCAGCGGAATGACGCGTTGCAAATGCCAAGCTCTCGCTGAAATGTAAAGTGCATTCCCTGCATTTTCTTTGCTTCCTATCCAGCCACAATCAGCTCAGTGTTTTGTTTTACTAATAGCCAAATTCAGGTCTCCTTTCCAGATGCATAAGTCCATTTCATTGATGCTAGGAGGCTTACACAATGAGTGGAACTCAACCCAGAGGTCAAAGATGGTCTTGTATTTTTATAAGCTTACTGACAACTGGCTTGTTGACTTTGAATCTCATTCAACCATCCAAGCCCCTCCTGTGAGGTATGTTTCTGGTGAGGATTTCTAATCACACATGTGAAAGCATTCCAACCTGGTTGATTCTATGATTCTATAGTCATGGAATAGCCATAGCATGCAGTGGGTTGGAAGGGACCTCTAGAGGTCATCTAGTCCAGCCCCCCTGCAGCCAATATAGAATCAGAGAACCAACCAGGATGAAAGAGGCCTCCAAGCTCAGCCAGTCCAACAAAGCACCCAGCCCTCAACAATCAACCAGACCATGGCACTAAGTGCCTCAGCCAGGCTTGGCTTCAACACCTCCAGGCACAGAGACTCCAGCACCTCCCTGGACAGCCCATTCCAATGCCAATCACTCTCTCTGACAACAACTTCCTCCTAACACCCAGCCTAGACCTCCCCTGCCACAACTTGAGACTGTGTCCCCTTGTTCTGTTGCTGCTTGCCTGGCAGAAGAGCCCAACCCCACCTGGCTACAGCCTCCCTTCAGGGAGTTGTAGACAGCAATGAGATCATCGCTGAGCCTCCTCTTCTCCAGGCTGCACACCTCCAGCTCCCCCAGCCTCTCCTCACAGGGCTGTGCTCCAGGCCCCTCACCAGTCTCAAGTTATGCCAGGAGAGGTCTAGGCTGGATGTTAGGAGGAAGTTGTTGTCAGAGAGAGTGATTGGCATTGGAATGGGCTGCCCAGGGAGGTGGTGGAGGCACCGTCCCTGGAGGTGTTGAAGCCAAGCCTGGCTGAGGCACTTAGTGCCATGGTCTGGTTGATTGGCCAGGGCTGGGTGCTAGGTTGGGCTGGCTGAGCTTGGAGGTCTCTTCCCAGCTGGTTGATTCTATGATCTGTATGGAAATTCTCAGAACTGTTGAATAGGAGGAGGTGTTTTCTCCTGCTGCCTGCAGTGTAGATTTCAAGTATCACTATTTCAAACCATAAGAGAAGGGGTTTAACTTCATCAGAAGTTACCCTCTCTCTGTCTCTGCTGTGAGATTAGGTTGGAATATTTTGAATGAAACTTAAGTTTGCTCAAAGATGTGTCAAGCATGGGAAGTCTTTGCATGAGAAGCTATAGACAGACCTCCAATTTGAATCATATTTGGTGCTCAACATGAAACATCCTTCCCAAGATAGACCTGGCTCTATGTATCTTTACATTCTCTCCTTATCAATGACCATAATGCATCCCTCTGTATAATAATCAGTTAACTTGTGGAACTATCATGGTTTATTCATGTCTGCACAAAAAAAAAATAAATGGCTTGATATTATCCCAGTACTTCAGAGCAAAACCTTTTCTTTTCCTCCAGGAAAGATAAGGACAGAGCTAATTCAGGGTTCCAAAAGCATCTGCAGTGTTATCGTTGCTAAGGAGATTAACTAACCTGAAAGCCAATGCTAAATGATCCAGATCTGGGTTCTTATTAAGCTTGTGTGTTTTCTAGCACTTAAAAGCCTATCAAAAGATCTGGGTAAATGAGGTTTTCTGGAAGGCAAGCTTTAAAGTTTTCCTCCTTCTCCTTTCCACCAAGAAGGCGCTGCCTCCGTTTATCACACAGTATCACAGTATCACAGTACCACAGTATCACCAGGGTTGGAAGAGACCTCACAGATCATCAAGTCCAACCCTTTACCACAGAGCTCAAGGCCAGACCATGGCACCAAGTGCCACGTCCAGTCCTGCCTTGAACAGCTCCAGGGACGGCGACTCCACCACCTCCCCGGGCAGCCCATTCCAGTGTCCAATGACTCTCTCAGTGAAGAACTTTCTCCTCACCTCCAGCCTAAATCTCCCCTGGTGCAGCCTGAGGCTGTGTCCTCTTGTTCTGGTGCTGGCCACCAGAGAGAAGAGAGCAACCTCCTCCTGGCCACAACCACCCCTCAGGTAGTTGTCCTGTCTCATCCAGTCCAACCTAGCACCCAGCCCTGTCCAGTCAACTAGACCATAAAATCATAGAATCATAGAATCAAGCAGGTTGGAAGAGACTTCCAAGATCATCCAGTCCAACCCAGCACCCAGCCCTATCCAGTCAACTAGACCAAGGCACTAAGTGCCTCATCCAGGCTTTTCTGTTCCATGTTCAAGTTGTGCCAGGGTAGGTATAGGCTGGATGTTAGGAAGAAGTTCTTGCCAGAGAGAGTGATTGGCATTGGAATGGGCTGCCCAGGGAGGTGGTGGAGGCACCGTCCCTGGGGGTCTTCAAGAAAAGACTGGATGAGGCACTTAGTGCCATGGTCTGGTTGATTGGTTAGGGCTGGGTGCTAGGTTGGACTGGATGATCTTGGAGGTCTCTTCCAACCTGGTTGATTCTATGATTCTATGATTCTATGCCTGGAACACTGCTGGAGAGACTACATCCCCACCGCAGCATTTGATGGAACATCCTTTGTTTATTCACACTGTGCTGCTTTTAAACTTCAGATGTGAACAACAAAGGCTTCTTCATATATCACACTATCTCATGCTCACTACCTTCTGAAGTCCAAAGCCAAAACACTGTGGAATTTTACCCTCCTCACACTTCTTTTCTTCCTTTTCCCTGCTCGCTGGATGCATTCTTCCAGCCCTTTTTGTTTATGGCAGCTGGAAAACTGCTTATCCTCTCTTCCTTTTCCCTTGACTTTCCCCTCCTTGGTCTGAGCTGAAATTGCATTCCCTGGTAACCATTGCAAATATAATTTTAGCAGTAATTATACATGTGTTCAGAAACAGAAACAATTTGTCATCTTGAAGGATCTAAATTGCTTTAAAGTGGTTGACCTCTCTGCTGTCTCGGTGTGCAGATGGAAAACCCAGAAAGTATTGCATTGAGCTGAGAGGGATTGTCCCAGGGAGCAGTGCTGGGCACAGTCCTGTTCAGTACCTTTATTGATGATCTGAAGCAGGGGATTGAGTCCAGCATCAGTAAGATTGCAGATGACACCAAGCTAGGAGCAGATGTGGAGCTGTTGGAGGGTAGGAGAGCCCTGCAGAGGGACCTGGCCAGGCTGCATGGGTGGGCAGAGGCCAATGGGATGAGACTGAACAAGGCCAAGGGCAGGGTTCTGCACTTTGGCCACAACAAGCCCAAGCAGCACTACAGGCTGGGGCCAGAGTGGCTGCGAGCAGCCAGGCAGAGAGGGAGCTGGGGGTGCTGGGAGAGAGGAGCTGAAGCTGAGGCAGCAGTGCCCAGGTGGGCAGCAGAGCCAATGGCATCCTGGGCTGGCTCAGGAGCAGTGTGGGCAGCAGGACAAGGGAGGTTCTTGTACCCCTGTGCTCAGCACTGCTCAGGCCACCCCTTGAGTGCTGTGCCCAGATCTGGGCTCCTTCATCTTCAAGAGAGATGTTGAGGTGCTGGAAGATGTCCAGAGAAGGGCAATGAAGCTGGTAAGGGGCCTGAAGCACAGCCCTGTGAGGAGAGGCTGAGGGAGATGGAGGTGTGCAGCGGGCTGAAGAGCCCCAACTGTTGTAGTCTGCCCTCATAGCAGAGCTACTGCAGTCCTCTGAGCATCTTAATGGCCCTCTTCTGGACTGGCTCTAACAGTTCCATATCCTTCTTGTGTTGGGGACTCCAGAACTGCACACAGGACTCCAGGTGTGGTCTAATGAGAGCAGAGTAAAGGGGAGACAAGGGAAGGGCAACAAAGCTGGTGAAGGGTGTGGAGAACAAGTCTTACAAGGAGCAACTGGGGGAACTGTGGTTGTTCAGTCTGGGGTAAAGGAGGCATGACTGGATGGGGCTGAGTGCTAGGTTGGACTGGATGAGCTTGGAGGTCTTTTCCAACCTGATTGATTCTATGATTCTATGACTTAATGATCTTAAGAGTCTTTTCCAACATCAATAACTCTGTGATTCTGTTTAGGTAGAGTATTTCATGTATGGCTTAACAAAAAGTGCTGTTGTGAATTGTTAGGAGGGTTAGGTTCATGCTGGATCTCTCTGAGATCTTTCTTTATATAAAACCCAGCCACATGGAATGAAAATCACACTCACAGAATGCTTTTAGTTGGAAAGAGACAGTAAAGATCATCTGGTTCCAAAGCCCCTCTGTGAGCAGGGATCTTCCACTTGACTAGGTTGCTCAGAGCTCCATTCAACCTGTCCTTGAACACTTACAGGGATAGAGAATCCAAAGCCTCTCTGGGCAGCCTGTTCTAGTGCCTCACCATGCTTAGGGTGGGAAAAAGTCTTCCTTATGTCTATTTTAAATCCACCCTCTTTCAGATTAAAGCCATTGGCCCTTGTCCTGTCAAAACAATGTAATGATGACAGCAGCTACTTTAGTAGGAGTCTGGGTAGGTGTTCAAGGTGAAGCATTCTCCAGTCTAGAATATCCTCCTGTGGCTGAGTGGAAGCTTGGCTGAGCCAACAGCACCAGTAAAATGGCCCTGACCTCAGCATGACCAGAGAGTCCCTTGTGGTCTCAGCTGTCCTAGGAGCTGTCAAACTTCATGAGTGAGTCAAACTGCTTGAAAACTTTCTCCATATCTACAGAATCACAGAATTAACCAGGATGGAAGAGACCTCTGGGATCATCGAGGCCAACCTGTCACCTAACCCTTCCAATTAACTGCCTCATTCAGCCTCCTCTTAAACACCTCCAGTAATGGGGACTCCACCACCTCCCTGGGCAGCCCATTCCAATGCCAATCACTCTCTCTACCAATAACTTCCTCCTAACATCCAGCCTAGACCTGCCCTGGCACAGCTTGACACTGCTGCTGCTTGCCTGGCAGCAGAGCCCAACCCCACCTGGCTACAGCCTCCCTGCAGGCAGCTGCAGGCAGCAATGAGCTCTGCCCTGAGCCTCCTCTGCTGCAGGCTGCACACCCCCAGCTCCCTCAGCCTCTCCTCACAGGGCTGTGCTCCAGGCCCCTTCCCAGCCTTCCTGCCCTTCTCTGGACACCTTCCAGCACCTCAACATCTCTCTTGAATGGAGGAGCCCAGAACTGGACACAGCACTCCAGGGGAGGCCTGAACAATGCTGAGTCCAGGGGTAGAAGAACCTCCCTTGTCCTGCTGGCCACACTGCTCCTGAGCCAGCCCAGGATGCCATTGGCTCTGCTGCCCACCTGGGCACACTGCTGCCTCATGTTCAGTTAGCTGTTGACCACCACCCCCAGGTCCCTCTGTACCTGGCTGCTCTCAGCCACTCTGGCCCCAGCCTGTAGTGCTGCTTGGGGTTGTTGTAGCCTAAGTATAGAACTCTGCACTTGGCTTTGTTAAAACTCATGATCTTGGACTGTGCCCATCTGTCCAGGTACCTCTGTAGAGCCCTCTTGCCTTCTAACAGATCCACACATGCTCCCAACTTGGTGTTTTCTGCAAACTTACTGATGCTGGACTCAATCCCCTCATCCAGATCATCAGTGAAGATGTTAAACAGAACTGTACTCAGCACTGATCCCTGGGGCACACCACTAGGGACAGCTGCCAGCTCTATCTGGCTCCATTCACCACCACTCTTAGGGCCCAGCCCTCCAGCCAGTTCTTGACCCATACCAGAGTGCCCCTGCCCAAGCCAAGGGCTGCCAGTTTGGCCAGGAGTTTAGAATCATAGAATCATAGAATCAACCAGGTTGGAAGAGACCTCCAAGCTCATCCAGTCCAACCTAGCACCCAGCCCTAGACAACCAACCAGACCATGGCACTAAATGCCTCATCCAGTCTTTTCTTGAACACCCCCAGGGACGGTGCCTCCACCACCTCCCTGGGCAGCCCATTCCAATGCCAATCACTCTCTCTGTGAAGAACTTCCTGCTAACATCCAGCCTAGACCTACCCTGGCACAACTTGAGACTGTGTCCCCTTGTTCTATTGCTGGTTGCCTGGGAGAAGAGGCCACCCCCCACCTGGCTACAGCCTCCCTTCAGGTAGTTGTAGACAGTAATAAGATCACCCCTGAGCCTCCTCTTCTCCAGGCTAAACACCCCCAGCTCCCTCAGCCTCTCCTCATAGGATTTGTGCTGCAGGCCCCTCACCAGCTTTGTTGCCCTTCTCTGGACACCTTCCAGCACCTCAACATCTCTCTTGAATTGAGGGGCCCAGAACTGGACACAGCACTCAAGGTGTGGCCTGACCAGTTCTGAGTACAGAGGCAGAATAACCTCCCTTGTCCTACTGGCCACACTGCTCCTGATACAGGCCAGGATGCCATTGGCTCTCTTGGCCACCTGGGCACACTGCTGGCTCATCTTCAGCTTACTGTCTATCAGTACCCCCAGGTCCCTTTCCTCCTGGCTGCTCTCCAGCCACTCAGTCCCCAGCCTATAGTGCTGCTTGGGGTTGTTTGCTATGGCAGACAGTGTCAAAGGCCTTGCAGAAGTCCAGGTAGACTACATCCACAGCCTTGCCCATGCCCACCAGGCAGATCATCTGGTCATAAAAAGAGATGAGCAATTTATGTGCAGAGGCAGAGTAATGGCTGAGTGATTAGTGAAGAGCAGTCTGCCATCTCTAACCACGGAACAGATCTTAGCTTTAGATCACTGAAAGTCAGAGCAGGGCATATCTTTTCTTAGCCATCATAAATTATCCATGCAGGATGTGCAGTAAAAAGCTGTTTGGCTGCATTAAAATTGGCTAGACAAACAGAATTTCCATCCCTCTCAGTGGCTCCTTCAACACCTAATTAGTTCCCAGATGCTAGTTGAGCAAGATCTCTTTTGCTAATGTTATCTTCCTATACCTCCTAAATGCCCCCTGGTGCCATTCTTCACTTTCTTCTTTCTTCCCTCATGAGAAGGCAGGGTGGGTGTTCAGGAAGCTCTACTCTGAAGGTCAAGCTTGTAAAGACTGTGGGGTCAAGCTGATCCAGCTAATACCAGTCAGTATCTGGAGCAAAAGCTTTGAATCCAGAATTAGATTGTTGTGATGGAGAGCATGATGCAGCTTCCTTTCCCTGCACATTCATAGGATCAGTATCCAACAGGAAAAAATAGAATTGCAGATTTTGTCTTGCTGTCAGGCCCATTTAATTCAGTTCAGCATAAATTCTGTGTTCAGCTTCTCCTGTTGCTAGAAGGTACACAGAAGCCTGTCTGTACCAATCTGCCAGGTGAGCTGTGTGGCCACTTGTTGTCTGTGTCAAGGAAGTAAGCTCAGGTGGAAAACAGTAGGAATTGTCTGACCAACTGCACTCCTAGGATCATAGAATACAATCAGAGCAGCAGTCAGGGTTGGAAGGGAGCACAAGGAGCAGCCAGTTCCAACCCCCTGCCATGCCCAGGGACACCCTACCCTAGAGCAGGCTGCACACAGCCTCAGCCAGCCTGGCCTCAAACACCTCCAGCCATGGGGCCTCAACCCCCTCCCTGGGCAACCCATTCCAGCCTCTCACCACTCTCCTGCTCAACAACTTCCTCCTCACCTCCAGCCTGACTCTCCCCACCTCCAGCTTTGCTCCATTCCCCCCACTCCTGGCACTCCCTCACAGACTCAAAACTCCCTTCCTAGAGTTTTTGTACCCCCCTTCAGATATTGAAAAGCCACAAGAAGGTCACCTGGGAGCCTCCTCTGCTGCAGCCTGCACAGCCCCAACTCTTTCAGGCTGTGCTCACAGCAGAGCTGCTGCAGCCTCTGAGCATCCTCCTGGCCCTGCTCTGGACACACTCCAGCATCTCCACATCCCTCTTGTCCCAGGGGCTCCAGAACTGGCTGCTGTAATCCAGGTGGGGTCTCAGCAGAGCACAGTAGAGGAGGAGAATCCCCTCCCTGGCCCTGCTGGCCACACTTCTCCTGATCCTCCCTAGACCCTCTGAGCAAAGCCACTTGGGGCCAGAGATATGTTAACAGAACAGTCAAGCTGTTGGCCAGCTGTGATTTACCTTGGCAGGTGTGATTCATATCCAAGCCCAGCAATTCTCTCCCCTCTGGCAGGAATGAATGACCAAACAGCCTCCTTCAAGCTAAGTATTTAAGACAAAAACATTTCAGAGGAAGAAGATCTTCAAGGCAGCAGAACAGCCTAGACATGCATGCAGCTTCACCCTAAGGCTCACAAAGCTGTGCCTCTCACTACATTCAGCTTACTCACTACAGGTGATGCTCTCTGTTGCATGTGGAAGGAGTTATCAAGAGGCAAAAGCTCTGACAAAATCAGTTGTGTAGCTGAGAATCAAGATGCTTCAGCTTAGACTTTGTGCCAGCATCATTGAGGTTTTCTGTTGTAATTTCCTTATCTGCATTTTCCCTGTGCTGCCCTGGAAGAATACACTCAGAGGGACAATTCCAGCAGGCTCATGTAGCAGCATTTCTCCTGTTTGTCCTGGCTGTGAGTAGTCCCCATGGGATGCTTCTGTCTTCAGAGTGACAATGTGCTCACATAGCAGCTTGTTTGCTATCACAGCAAAAGGTCAGGGAAAGGTATGAAGTTGGTGAAAGGCCTGGAGCACAGCCTTGTGAGGAGAGGCTGAGGGAGCTGGGGGTGTGCAGCCTGCAGAAGAGGAGGCTCAGGGCAGAGCTCATTGCTGTCTGCAACTACCTGAAGGTTTGGCTCTGCTGCCAGGCAAGCAGCAACAGAGGAAGGGGACAGAGTGTCAAGTTGTGCCAGGGGAGGTCTAGGCTGGATGTTGTTAGGAAGTTGTTGTCAGAGAGAGTGATTGGCATTGGAATGGGCTGCCTAGGGAGGTGGTGGAGTCTCTGTGCCCGGAGGTGTTGAAGCCAAGCCTGGCTGGGGCACTTAGTGCCATGGTCTGGTTGCTTGGGCAGGGCTGGGTGCTAGGTTGGACTGGCTGAGCTTGGAGGTCTCTTCCAACCTCTTTGATTCTATGATTCTATCATTCAATAAAGTGTCACATCCACTTGATGGCCTGTCACTGGTGGTGTCCCTCAGGCATCAGTGCTGGGCTAAATCCTGTTTAATGTCTTTGGTGATAATGTGGATGAGGGGATTGAATCCACCATTAGTATAGATGACACCAAGTTGGGAGCAAACATTTATCCATTAGAGTGTAGGGCTCTGCAGAGGGACCTGGCCAGGCTGGATAGAAGGGCAGAGTTCAAGGGCATGAGATGTAACAAGGCCAAGTGCAGGGTTCTACACTTTGGCCACAACAACCCCAAACAGCACTACAGGCTGGGGCCAGAGTGGCTGAGAGCAGCCAGGCAGAGAGGGCCCTGGGGGTGCTGGGAGAGAGGAGCTGAAGCTGAGGCAGCAGTGCCCAGGTGGGCAGCAGAGCCAATGGCATCCTGGGCTGGCTCAGGAGCAGTGTGGGCAGCAGGACAAGGGAGGTTCTTCTGCCCCTGTGCTCAGCACTGCTCAGGCCACACCTTGAGTGCTGTGTCCAGTTCTGGGCTCCTCAATTCAAGAGAGATGTTGAGGTGGGGGAAGGTGTTGAGAGAAGGGCAGCAAGGCTGGTGAGGGTCCTGGAGCAGAGCCCTGTGAGGAGAGGCTGAGGGAGCTGGGGGTGTGCAGCCTGCAGCAGAGGAGGCTCAGGGCAGACCTCATTGCTGTCTGCAGCTCCCTGAAGGGAGGTTGTGACCAGCTGAGGGTTGATCTCTTCTATCACACAACCAGTGACAGAATGAGGGGACACAGTCTCAAGCTGCACCAGAACAAGTTTAGGCTGGATGATAGGAAATAATTCTTCACAGGAGGAATGATTGGCTTTGGAATGGGCTGCCAGGGGAGGTGGTGGAATCACCATCTCTGGAAGTGTGTAAAAAGAGACTGGATGTGGCACTTGGTGCCATGGTTTAGTTGATTAGATGGTGTCAGGTGATAGGTTGGACCTGATCTCAGAGTCCTTTTTCAACCTGGTTGATTCTGTGGTCCTGTGGTTCTGTGAAAGCCAACATGTTTCCCCATTTTTACTCTCAGATCCATGCACCCACACTCTGAAGGACACAGAAATTTATGCCAACATCATTTGATCGTTCCCAGCTTCGATCTTGCCTGAATTGCCAGAGGCAGGCTGCAGAGTGAGTTCTGAGAGTGGATAGCTTCCCTGCAAGGATATTAATAATACTTAGGAATTATGTAGCACTCCAAAACCCTGAGCAAGCATTAGCTAATTATGTAGTAGTCCAAAGCCCTGTGCCAAACATTAGCTAATCAATTCTTGCAGCACCTTTATCAAATACATCATTAGCATCGGATCCGCTGTGCAGTGAGGGAAGTGGAGCCTGGGCACTGTGGGCATCTGGTCCCAGTGTGGTGGCTAGGGTTAGAATTCAGCATTTGCCAGCCACATTTGCCTTGGCTGGGTGCTAGGTTGGACTGGATGAGCTTGAAGGTGTCTTCCAACCGGGTTGATTCTATGATGCTGTGATTTCAAGGAGTGGAGTGCATGACCACAGAACCCAGCAGGAGTGGATCTGGCTGGCTCTTGTAAGCGCTTCTGTGACTCCTTGCTACAAGCAATGTGGTGGATCAAATGAAATGCCTCTCCTATGAGGAGAGGCTGAGGGAGCTGGGGGTGTTTGGCCTGGAGAAGAGGAGGCCCAGGGCAGAGCTCATTGCTGTCTACAACTCCCTGAAGGGAGGTTGTAGCCAGGTGATGGTTGGTCTCTTCTCTCAGACAACCAGCAACAGAACAAGGGGGCACAGTCTCAGGTTGTGCTGGGGGAGGCCTAGGCTGGATGTTGTTAGGAAGTTGTTGTCAGAGAGAGTGATTGGCGTTGGAATGGGCTGCCCAGGGAGGTGGTGGAGTCTCTGTGCCTGGAGGTGTTGAAGCCAAGCCTGGCTGGGGCACTTAGTGCCATGGTCTGGTTGATGGTTGAGGGCTGGGTGCTAGGTTGGACTGGATGATATTGGAGGTCTCTTCCAGCCTGGTTGATTCTATGATTAAATCTAAGATAAGCACAGAATTGAGAGGACTCCAGAACTTGAAACCCACCTAGAAATTTTAAGGCTTTAAAATTGGATATATTAAAGGAATCCTTCATTTGCTAAGTGTAGCTATGCCCCTCCTTTCTCTGGCCTATCACATCTCAGTGACATATCATCTTAAACTGTTCCGTTTCTGCTGCCTTCAGCTGCCTGGAGCACCTGATGGGTAAACACTCAACTATTACTCCCAGCAAATGCTAAATCTCAGTCTTGTCTATGTCATAGAATCATGCAAATCACAGGATGGTCTGGGTTGGAAGAGACCTTTAGAGGTCTTCTAGTGCAACACTGCAGTTAGCAGGAATATCTTTAACTAGATCATGTTACTTACTACCCTGGACTTTTCCAGTTGATAGTAGTGACCTCTGCAAAGCTCTGGAATGCACTGAAATAAGCTCTAGCTGGCAAAATATGCAGTCACATCCATGTAGGTGACCTGCTTTTGGAAACCATGTGCTTATCTAGGCTGAATGGGGCTTTGGGCAACTCAGTCTCATGGAAGATGTCCCTGTCCATGGCAGCGACATTGGAACTAAAGGATCTTTAAGGTCCCTTCCAACTCAACTATTAATGAATCCAGGCTAGGCAGAGAGTGGCTGGAGAGCAGCTCTGAGGAGAGAGTCTTGGGGGTGCTGCTGGAGGAGAAGCTCAACAGGAGCCAGCAGTGTGCACTTGCAGCCCAGAAAGCCAAGCAGAGCCTGGGCTGCAGCAGCAGAAGTGTGGCCAGCAGGGCCAGGGAGGGGATTCTCCTCCTCTGCTGTGCTCTGCTGAGACCCCACCTGGAGTACTACAGCCAGGTCTGGAGCCCCTGGAACAAGAGGGCTATGGAGATGCTGGAGCATGTTGAGAGCAGGGCCAGGAGGATGCTCAGAGGGCTGCAGCAGCTCTGCTGTGAGCACAGACTGAAAGAGTTGGGGCTGTGCAGGCTGCAGAAAAGGAGGCTCCCAGGTGACCTTCTTGTGGCCTTCCAGCATCTGAAGGGGGCTACAAAAAAAGCTGTGGAGGGACTTTTGAGGCTGTGAGGGAGTGGCAGAGCTGAGGGGAATGGAGCAAAGCTGGAGGTGGGGAGAGTCAGAGTGGAGGTGAAGAGGAAGTTCCTGAGCAGGAGAGTGGTGAGAGGCTGGACTGGGTTGCCCAGGGAGGTGGTTGAGGCCCCATGGCTGGAGGTGTTTGAGGCCAGGCTGTGTGAGGCTGTGTGCAGCCTGCTCTAGGGTAGGGTGTCCCTGGGCATGGCAGGGGGGTTGGAACTGGCTGCTCCTTGTGCTCCCTTCCAACCCTGACTGATTCTATGATCCTAAACTGGTGGATAGATGTAGAATAGAGTGTGTCAGAGAAGAGTTGATGTGTCTTTAGAAGAGGAAACTCAACTCACACATAGCATTTTTTTGAAGAGAGAGGGTGCACAAAAGGCACAGCCTGGCACTGAGGAGTAGGAGGAAAATTTCTCTTTTGGGTGAATAGCTGCTTATAGAGAGGGAGTAAATGATACAAAGAGCTGGGTAGGTTTTGCAGTGCAGGGTGATTACCAGTGACCTGTCTTGAGGAACATGCACAGTTCAATCCACTCATAAAAGAGCTGGAAAAAGGAGACAAAATTGACTGATGGTGTAGAGTTATTCCAGGTAACCAAAAGCAGACAGAACTGCAGGAAAAGTTGCAGAAGAGTCTGACAATATCCATTTTCCAGGCAATAAAACAGCTGCTGAAATACCCTGTTGGGTAAGTGCAGACACAATGATGGGGTTTAAGCTAGCCCATGAAAGTGGTGCTGGCATCATTTGCAGAGGGCTCTTGGAAAATGCCTGCTCAGTGCTCAGCAGAGGTCAGAAAAGTTACTGGAATGCTAAGAATTGCTAGGGCTGGGGAAGAGAAAATGTACACCACTGACTCAGCCACTGATGGTCTTGGATAGAGTGCAGTTCCCCCTCAGTGCAGCAGTAAAATAGAGCTAGAGAAGATGTGGAGAAAGATGAGGAAGCCTGACCTGAGGTGTGAAGGGAAGAGTCTAAGCCTCTGAAGCATGCTGGAGAAGTGAATGAGCAGGATCCAGGCAGAGGCATAAAATCAAGCTTGCTATGGGGAGAGTGAGTGAGGGATTGTTTTTGCTGTAGAGAGAGCAACGACTCGGTCAGGCAGTGAGTTTAATGCAAAAGTCAGGAAAAGACTTTAGCACTGTAACAGAATGCCCAAAAAAGTGGAGGTGAATGGAAATAAATCCAGCTGGCAGGTGGTTGGGAGTGGGGGTCCCCAGGATACAGTATTAGGGCCTGTTCTCTTTGATATCTTTGTGAATCTGGACATGGACATCTTCATGGAGCAGAGCTGGAGGTGGGGAGAGTCAGAGTGGAGATGAGGAAGAAGTTGCTGAGCATGAGAGTGGTGAGAGGCTGGAATGGGTTGCCCAGGGAGGTGGTTGAGGCCCCATGGCTGGAGGTGTTTGAGGCCAGGCTGTGTGAGGCTGTGTGCAGCCTGCTCTAGGGTAGGGTGTCCCTGGGCATGGCAGGGGGCTTGGAACTGGCTGCTCCTTGTGGTCCCGTCCAACCCTGACTGATTCTATCATTCTATGAGTCCATGGATGGCTCAGGAATTCTGAGACAGCAAGCCCTAAAAAGTCTAATGGAACAGGGTTATCATAGAATCATAGAATCATAGAATCAAGCAGGTTGGAAGAGACCTCCAAGATCATCCAGTCCAACCTAGCACCCAGCCCTAATCAATCAACCAGACCATGGCACCAAGTGCCTCATCCAGTCTTTTCTTGAAGACCCCCAGGGACGGTGCCTCCACCACCTCCCTGGGCAGCCCATTCCAATGCCAATCACTCTCTCTGTGAAGAACTTCTTCCTAATATCCAGCCTAGACCTACCCTGGCACAACTTGAGACTGTGTCATCCAACTCTATCTGTCTTGGCAGAAGGAGATCAATCACTAGTGGCTTGATTTCCAGCTGCCAGAGCCAGCACATCACCAACTTCGTCATCTCTTCCCGGTGCTGTTTTTATCTTTGCCTCGGCACAGTCAGCGAGAGGTAAATATTTTCCCCGTTTAAAATCAAAACATGCAAGGTAGCGCTTGGCAGAGAGTCAGAGCTTGGGGTTCCCGCTGCTTCTGACAGCAGCGCTGCTAGCTGTCGCTAATGACCGCGCTGCGATGCGATGAGCTGTCCCCGGCGCCTGCTTGCTGCGGCGTGCAGGGCTCTGATAGCCTGCGAGCAATTGGAGCGGGCGCGAATGGTGCTGGCGCCCTCTTGTGGTGAGCCCGCGGAACAGCAGGGGGTTTCCTGCCGCCCAAGGTAAGCCAGCGATGGAAAAGTCCCAGGTGAAAAAATTGATGCTTGTTCTCCGCAGCAGAAGAATATCCACCCCTCCAGCAGCACCCGCATGACTCAGGGAAGGGAAGCCAATTTTACCTGCCTCTACAGTGGCAAGCGAATGATTAACGCCCGTGCTGATGGAGTTAGAATCATAGAACCATAGAATCATAGAATCAAGCAGGTTGGAAGAGACCTCCAAGCTCAGCCAGTCCAACCTAGCACCCAGCTCTGGCCAAGCAACCAGACCATGGCACTAAGTGCCTCAGCCAGTCTTTTCTTGAACACTTCCAGGGATGGTGCCTCCACCACCTCCCTGGGCAGCCCATTCCAATGCCAATCATTCTCTCTGACAACAACTTCCTAACAACATCCAGCCTAGACTTTCCCCAGCACAACTTCACACTCTGTCCCCTTGTGCTATTGCTGGTTGCCTGGCAGCAGAGCCCAACCCCACCTGGCTACAATGTCCCTTCAGGTAGTTGTAGACAGCAATGAGCTCTGCCCTGAGCCTTCTCTTCTGCAGGCTGCACACCCCCAGCTCTCTCAGCCTCTCCTCATAGGATTTGTGTTCCAGGCCCCTCACCAGCTTTGTTGTCCTTCTCTGGATGCCTTCCAGCACCTCAACATCTCTCTTGAATTGAGGAGCCCAGAACTGGACACAGCACTCAAGGTGTGGCCTGAGCAGTGCTGAGCACAGGGGCAGAATAACCTCCCTTGTCCTGCTGCCCACACTGCTCCTGAGCCAGCCCAGGATGCCATTGGCTCTGCTGCCCACCTGGGCACACTGCTGCCTCATCTTCAGCCTACTTTCTATCAGTACCCCCAGGTCCCTTTCCTCCTGGCTGCTCTCAGCCACTCTGGCCCCAGCCTGTAGTGCTGCTTGGGGTTGTTGTGGCCAAAGTGCAGAACCCTGCACCTGGCCTTGTTAAATCTCATCCCCTTGGCCTCTGCCCACCCATCCAGCCTGGCCAGGTCCCTCTGCAGGGCTCTGCTACCTTCCAACAGCTCCACACCTGCTCCTAGCTTGGTGTCAGCTTGTTTGTGCCATCCTTCTGGAGGGGAGAGAATTGTGCTAGTTTGAGGCTAGCTAGAATGTTTAGGTGAGCAGAATTAGATGCTAGGCTGTGAAAAGGAAACGATGCTGATGTCTGCTGCACTCATAGGCTTGCTGAGATGGATAAGAACAAGAACACAAACATAAATAAGAGAGGTGCTCTATGTCTCTCGGGGCTGCATGAACTGCTGAGATGGATAAGAATAAGAACATAAACATAGATAAGAGAGTTGCTTTATGTTTCTTGGGGCTGCATGAACCTAACCTGCCATCTGTGTGACTCATCCATCTGCTTCCTAACTCCTTTGGCCAACCCTCCAATTTACCTTGAACATAAGGCAAAGTCTGAGGTAAGATAGAGGGGTGGAGAGAAGGTGGAGGGGTGGTTGGGAGCCCCTCCTGGGGACTCAGGTTTCTGAGAGGGCTGTTGTGTTTCTGTATTACTTTTTAACTTGTCTAGGGGACTGGATATGGCTGGGTGCTAGGTTGGACTGGATGAGCTTGGATGTCTCTTACAGCCTGGTTGATTCTATGATTCTGTGGTCTGGTTGACTGGACAGGGCTGGGTGCTAGGTTGGACTGGATGAGCTTGGAGGTCTCTTCCAACTTGGCTGATTCTATGATTCTATTTCTGTCTATAGCTGTATAGATTGTAACTGTCTGCTTGTATATTGTGCTGAGCTGTAAATATAGCTTCATTCATTCAATTCCCAGTGGCTGAGTCTAGTGTGGGTGATTTTCTTAAGTGTGGGGAGGCAGGTAACACCCAAACCATCACCAAAATGTTTGAAGTGCTTTGTGTTGCTAGGAAGGTTAGGAAATAAGTGAAACACTGCTTCGTGAAGGCAGTCATGTTGACACCTCTCTGTGTCAGGTGTTGCCAATGTGTTTTGATATGTACCTTCACATTTCTTTTCATCTTCTCCATCCACACATCTGAACAAGTAAATGTACTCTGATTCCCTTGGGGCAAAGTCTGTCCCAAAGATGAAAAGCACTGTTGGGTGATTTTGCATGGTGAAATAAGGGCAGTTTCCTGGGAAATTTGGCTCATCACAGTATCACAGTATCACCAAGGTTGGAAGAGACCTCACAGATCATCAAGTCCAACCCTTTACCACAGAGCTCAAGGCTAGACCATGGCACCAAGTGCCACATCCAACCTTGCCTTGAACAGCTCCAGGGATGGCGACTCCACCACCTCATCACCTCCATGGTGTTCAAATCCAATGAATTAAGCAGTCAGCACAATCCTTCCCTGCACTGAGGATTGAGATGTAGGTTTGGGAACCCAAAGGCTCCCCAGAGAGGTGAGTCACGGATTTTGCATCAATATTATTACTTCATTCCTGGCTGAAAACTGAATATGGCAAAATGCATCTTCCAGACAGTGAAACTGGCAGAATAAATCATAGAATCATAGAATCAAGCAGGTTGGAAGAGACCTCCAAGATCATCCAGTCCAACCTAGCACCCAGCCCTAGCCAATCAACCAGACCATGGCACTAAGTGCCCCAGCCAGGCTTTTCTTGAAGACCCCCAGGGACGGTGCCTCCACCACCTCCCTGGGCAGCCCATTCCAATGCCAATCACTCTCTCTGACAACAACTTCCTCCTAACATCCAGCCTAGACCTCCCCAAGCACAACTTGACACTCTGTCCCCTTCTTCTGTTGCAGAAGAGCCCAACCCCACCTGGCTACAGCCTCCCTGCAGGGTGTTGTATACAGCAATGAGCTCTGCCCTGAGCCTCCTCTGCTGCAGGCTGCACACCCCCAGCTCCCTCAGCCTCTCCTCACAGGGCTGTGCTCCAGGCCCCTCCCCAGCTTCTCTGGACACCTTCCAGCACCTCAGCATCTTTCTTGAATGGAGGAGCCCAGAACTGGACACAGCGTTCAAGGGGTGGCCTGAGCAGTGCTGAGCACAGGAATGGGCAAGAGAACCTCCCTTGTCCTGCTGGCCACACTGCTCCTGATCTAGGCCAGGATGCCATTGGAATGGGCTGCCCAGGGAGGTGGTGGAGTTGCCATCCCTGGAGGTGTTGAAGCAAAGCCTGCATGAGGCACTTAGTGCCATGGTCTGGTTGATTGGCCAGGGCTGGGTGCTAGGTTGGACTGGCTGAGCTTGGAGCTCTCTTCCAACCCGGTTGATTCAGTGATTCAGGTCTATAAAGAGATGAAGGGTGTGTGTCAGGAAGCTGGAGGCAGGCTCTGCTCAGTGATGTCCAATGATAGGACAAAGGGGGATGGGTGCAAGCTGGAGCATGGGAGGTTACAGGTGCAGGAAAAACTCTTTCACTGTGAGGATGACAGAGCACTGGAACCTGGTTGGACTGGATGAGCTTGAAGGTCTCTTCTAACCTGGTTGATTCTATGCTTCTGTGATCAGAGGCCCTTTCAAGCCTCACCTTGAATATCTTTAGGAACAGGGCCTCAACCACATCCCTGGTAACTGATTCCAGTGTTCCATCCCCCTCATGGTATTGACCTTCTTCCTAACATCCAATCTAAAGCTACTCTTCCCTAGTTTGAAACCATTGTGCCCCTCATCCTATCACTGCAGGCCTCAATGGTTTCCACTCTTGTCGATGGCACCTCAGCTTGGCCTGGGGTGGTTAATAAAGAGGAGTGAACACCAAATGAAGCAGCTGAACCATTAGAATCATAGAATCATAAAATCGACCAGGTTGGAAGAGACCTCCAAGCTCATCCAGTCCAACCTAGCACCCAGCCCTAGCCAATCAACCAGACCATGGCACTAAGTGCCTCATCCAGGCTTTTCTTGAACACCCCCAGGGACGGTGCCTCCACCACCTCCCTGGGCAGCCCATTCCAATGCCAATCACTCTCTCTGTGAAGAACTTCTTCCTAACATCCAGCCTAGACCTACCCTGGCACAACTTGAGACTGTGTCCCCTTGTTCTATTGCTGGTTACCTGGGAGAAGAGGCCACCCCCCACCTGGCTACAATGTCCCTTCAGGTAGTTGTAGACAGTAATAAGATCACCCCTGAGCCTCCTCGTCTCCAGGCTGCACACCACCAGCTCCCTCAACCTGTCCTCATAGGATTTGTGCTCCAGGCCCCTCACCAGCTTTGTTGCCCTTCTCTGGACATGTTCCAGCACCTCAACATCTCTCTTGAATTGAGGGGCCCAGAACTGGACACAGTACTCAAGGTGTGGCCTGAGCAGTGCTGAGTACAGGGGCAGAAGAACCTCCCTTGTCCTGCTGCCCACACTGTTCCTGATGCAGCCCAGGATGCCATTGGCTCTCTTGGCCACCTGGGCACACTGCTGGCTCATCTTCAGCTACTATCTGTCAGTACCCCCAGGTCACTTTCCTCCTGGCTGCTCTCCAGCCACTCAGTCCCCAGCCTATAGTGCTGCTTGGGGTTGTTGTGGCCAAAGTGCAGAACCTGCCCTTGGCCTTGTTAAATCTCATCCCATTGGCCTCTGCCCACCCATCCAGCCTGGCCAGGTCCCTCTGCAGGGCTCTCCTACCTTCCAACAGATCAACACCTGCTCCTAGCTTGGTGTCATCTGCAAACTTACTGATGCTGGACTCAATGCCCTCGTCCAGGTCATCAATAAAGATATTGAACAGGACTGGGCCCAGCACTGATCCCTGGGGAACAGGAGGGTGCACTGCTTCCTTCCCCCAACAGCTGCTTTGGTGCCTGCGATGTCTCATAGCGGAACACCATGAGAGCGAGGCAAAAGGGCTTCCAGAGACGTGCTGCAAATGTGGTTCAAGAGCTGAGAGGTGTCTGTGGCTCCTGCTGAGAGAAAACCTAACAACTTCATTCATCAGCACAGCACTAATGGCTTTGCATTGTGTTTCTTGCCAGGTCTTGATGAAGAGTGGTTTTAGTCCCATCACAACAGAAATCCGCGAGGCTCCGGAGTTCTATTACGCCGAAGATTACCATCAGCAGTACCTTAGTAAGAACCCTGATGGGTACTGTGGCCTTGGAGGAACAGGGCTCTCCTGCCCTATTGCCATCAATAAGTAGCCTGTGATTGCCTGCACTTCGTTTTAGGGAGTTTGGAAGAGCTCACCGACCCTGACAGGTGTCACAATAGTCCTGCGGCATCAGCACGCAGACCTTTGGCTACCTCTTGCCATAATCCATGCAGCTTCCCAATTGCCAATGTTAAAGCCATAGTAGAGGCAGCAAATTGCACCTGCTTGATAAATGCAACTTCTTGCTCTGTGCTGCACCTGGGATTGTAATCTGGGGAGAAAAGAAACTTGAGAGGTCAGCTTGGAATGCAAGTTAAAAGGCTGAAGAACGAGGAGGTGGTTGTGCCTGCTAACTGCTTTGCCTAGCTGATGCCTTCAGATGTGTTTGTTTGATTGGGGTAATGAGTTTGCTTTTGGCTTCTGGAGATATGGCTGGGCTTGACTGTCACCACCCTGTGATTTGATGGCTTTGAGAAGGATGAATTTATAAGATCAGTGATTCTCTTGCAATCCCATGTTCACAGCAACATGTACTGTCACCTGTAGTGCCTGTTTGCTGAAGCAGTTTGAGCAAGGAGAAGCAAAAACTGTAATGGGATCCTTCTTTTTGATAGCTCCAAGAGGTGTGTCACACCCAGAAAGAAATCAGTGTTGTTTCCTGCACTAAAATAAATTGCAAAAGAAGAAAAATATTGTCTGTGGTGTGTTCCATGACTCTTCAGTATATATCTGAGCAGAACTATCAAAAGCATCACAGAATCATAGAATGGTTTAGGTTGGAAGGGACCTCAAAGGTCATCAAGTTCCAACCTCTTGCCATGGGCAGGGACACCTCCCACTACAACAGGTTACAGAAGCATAGAATGATAGAATCAGTCAGGGTTGGAAGGGACCACAAGGAGCAGCCAGTTCCAACCCCCCTGCCATGCCCAGGGACACCCTACCCTCAGCCAGCCTGGCCTCAAACACCTCCAGCCATGGGGCCTCAACCACCTCCCTGGGCAACCCATTCCAGCCTCTCACCACTCTCATGCTCAACAGCTTCCTCCTCACCTCCACTCTCACTCTCCCCACCTCCAGCTTTGCTCCATTCCCCCCACTCCTGCCACTCTCTCACAGCCTCAAAAGTCCCTCCCCAGCTTTTTTGTAGCCTCCTTCAGATATTGTAAAGCCACAAGAAGGTCACCTGGGAGCCTCCTTTTCTGCAGCCTGCACAGCCCCAACTCTTTCAGTCTGTGCTCACAGCAGAGCTGCTGCAGCCCTCTGAGCATCCTCTTGGCCCTTCTCTAGGCACACTCCAGCATCTCCACATCCCTTTTGTCCCAGAGGCTCCAGAATTGGCTGCAGTACTCCAGGTGGGGTCTCAGCAGAGCAGAGCAGAGGGGAAGAATCCCCTCCCTGGCCCTGCTGGCCACACTTTGATTCCATTCCGGCTTATTAAACCCTCCAAGTTATCTTTGCTTTCATACAGCAAACATCTTTACCTCCTGAGGAGTCTGATTTTAAAACAGCAGTGTCTGGAGAAATCAACCCCATGCAATGCCCAGGAGCAGAGCCCATCTCTCTGGGAGCTCCCTCCAAAATTCAGCATGTCCAAGAGCTGAGGCTGCTTGTTGAGAACTGACCTGTGGCATCACAGCCTGGAGCAGCTGGCTGGGAGTGGGCAGCATGCTCCAGAGCAGCCAGCCCAGAGCACAGCGATCCAGAAGATCCAGGCCACTCCATCTGTTTGTTATCCACTGGGCTATTTATAACTCACTTGCATTCATGTTCTACCTCTGCAACTCTCTCCTCTGAAAATTAGATTTGCCTCAAAGTGAAGGAGGTCTCTTCCAACCTGCCTGATTCTATGATTCTCTGTTTTTCAGCCACTGCTGGTTGTCAGTCCAGGCTGAGGGGCAGAGAGACTGAGAGCAGCCCCATGGGGAAGGACCTGGGGGTAGTGGTGGGTGAAAAGCTGGATGTGAGCCAGTAATGTGCTCTTCCAGCCTGGAAGCCAACTGTATCCCGGCTGCATCCAAAGCAGTGTGGCCAGCAGGTTGAGAGAGAGGATTCTGCTGCCCTGCTCTGCTCTAGTGAGACACCACCTGCAGTACTGTGTCCCACTCTGGGGTTCTCAGTACCTGAAAGACATGGACCTGTTTGAGTGGGTCCAGAGGAGGCCACAAACATGAGTCATAGAGTCATAGAATTACCTAGGTTGGAAGGGACCTCTAAGGGTCATCTAGTCCAACCACCCTGCAGTGGGAAGGGACATCCTCAACTGCATCTGGTCCCCCAAAGACCCATCAAACCTCACCTTGAATGTCTCCAATTACATCTCTGAGCAACTTGTTCCAGTGCTCAACCACCTTCATTGTGAAGAACTCTAAATCTACTCCTGTCTGATTTTAAACCACTGCCCCTCATCCTGTCACTGCACACCTTCATAAATAGTCATTCTCTAACCTCCTTGCAGGCCTCCTTCAGGTATTGGGGGATGGTGACTAGGTCTCCTTGGAGCCTTCACCTCTCCAGGCTGAACTATCCCAGTTCAGTCAGCCTGCCCCAACAGCATAGGTGCTCCAGCCCCCTGATCATTTCTGTGGCCATTCTCTGGCCCTGCTCCATCAGGTCCATGTCCTTCCTGTATTGAGAGCACCAGAGCTGAAGTACTCCAGGTGCAGTTATGGACTAGAATCAGAATCCTCCTGATTGAAAAACACCTTGAGGAGGGCCAAATCCAATGATTATCAAACCAGCAAGTCTGGTGCTACACCATGTCCCTTAGCACGACATCTGTTTGTCCTAAGCATCTCTAGGGACAGGGATTTGACTGTCTCCCTGGGGAGCCCACTCCAGTGTTTCATAACCTTGTCAATGAAGGGCTTTATCGACAGGACAAAGAGTGGGAGAGACTCAGGCTAGACAGAAAGAAAAAGTACTTTACACTGAAGTTGTGAAACACTGTCACAGGTTGCCCAGAGAGCTGGGCCTCATCCCTGGAAACACTTCAGGTCAGGTTACGTGGGGCACTGAGTAAATAGACCTAGTTGAAGATGCTCCTGTTGGCTGCTTGGGGTGGGGGAATGGATTAGGTGACCTTTGAAGATCCCCTCCAACCCAAATCATTCTATGACTCCATGATTCTATTTATAATGCTAAGTCTTACGTCTATGCTGCTTCTCTTTTCATAGAATCATAGAATCAAGCAGGTTGGAAGAGACCTCCAAGCTCATCCAGTCCAACCTAGCACCCAGCCCTGGCCAGTCAACCAGACCATGGCACTAAATGCCTCATCCAGGCTTTGCTGGTGACTCCACCACCTCCCTGGGCAGCCCATTCCAATGCCAATCACTCTCTCTGCCAGGAACTTCCTCCTCACATCCAGCCTAGACCTCCCCTGCCACAGCTTGACACACTGTCCCCTTCTTCTGGTGGTGCTTGCCTGGCAGAAGAGACCAACCCCACCTGGCTATAGCCTCCCTTCAGGGAGTTGTAGACAGCAATGAGCTCTGCCCTGAGCAGTGCTGAGCACAGGAGCAGAAGAACCTCCCTTGTCCTATTCACCACATCTTCCTGAGCCAGCCCAGGATGCCACTGGCTCTGCTGCCCACCTGGGCACTGCAGCCTCATCTTCAGCTACTCTCTCCCAGCACCCCCAGAGCCCTCTCTACCTGGCTGTTCTCAGCCACTCTGGCCCCAGCCTGTAGTGCTGGTTGGGGTTGCTGTGGCCTAAGTGTAGCCCTGCACTTGGCCTTGTTCAGTCTCATTGGTCTGGAGTAAGGGAGGAAAGGTCTGAGCTCATCTTTGGATTAATTCTTCTACGATCCAGATTGATTCACTGGTCCTGGCCACCCCTCTTCTTCCCTTATTCAGAACAGTAGTTTGCTATGGCTGATTGGTCTCATTTAAACACTAATTAAAGTAGCTCCAGCAGTGACTGTGCCCCAAAATGTCCATCCTGAACAAATGTCACTAATGGCTAATGAACAATTTCATTATTGGAAAGAGGTAATTAGGATGGAGTGAGCAAGGTGGTGACTTGAGGCTTTAATAGTCCTTCCTAGGATGCACTGAGTGTCCCATGTAATCACAGACTCATTTTGGTTGGAAGAGACCTTGAAGATCATAAAGCCCAACCATTAGCACCAGAAAGTCACTGCTAAACACAGTATCACAGTATCACAGTATCACCAGGGTTGGAAGAGACCTCACAGATCATCAAGTCCAACCCTTTACCACAGAGCTCAAGGCCAGACCATGGCACCAAGTGCCACGTCCAGTCCTGCCTTGAACAGCTCCAGGGACGGCGACTCCACCACCTCCCCGGGCAGCCCATTCCAGTGTCCAATGACTCTCTCAGGGAAGAACTTTCTCCTCACCTCCAGCCTAAATCTCCCCTGGTGCAGCCTGAGGCTGTGTCCTCTTGTTCTGGTGCTGGCCACCTGAGAGAAGAGAGCAACCTCCTCCTGGCCACAACCACCCCTCAGGTAGTTGTAGACAGCAATAAGGTCACCCCTGAGCCTCCTCTTCTCCAGGCTAAAACCATGTCCTTCAGCACCAGATCTGTGCCTTTCAGATACCTCCAGGGATGGTAACTCTATCACTTCCCATGGCAGCCTGTTCCAGGGTTTGACAGCCCTTTGGGGGCTGATGTCTTTCCTAATCTCCAACCTAAGAAAGAGAAACAGACCATTGCCTCTTGTCCTCTCACTGGTAACTTGGAGAAGAGGCTGAGCCTCACCTTACTACAGCCTCTCCTCACAGGGCTGTGCTCCAGGCCCCTCCCCAGCCTTGATGCTCTTCTCTGGACACCTTCCAGCACCTCAACATCTCTCTTGAATTGAGGAGTCCAGAACTGGACACAGCACTCCAGGGGTGGCCTGAGCAGTGCTGAGCACAGGGACACAAGAACCTCCCTTGTCCTGCTGCCCACACTGCTCCTGAGCCAGCCCAGGATGCCATTGGCTCTGCTGCCCACCTGAGCACACTGCAGCCTCATCTTCAGCTCCTCTCTCCCAGCACCCCCAGCTCCCTCTCTGCCTGGCTGCTCTCAGCCACTCTGTCCCCAGTCTGTAGCATTGCTAGGGGTTGTTCAAGGGGACATTCACCTCTCTAGTCCTGCTGGCCACACTATGGCTGATACAAGCCAGGATGCTGTTGACTTTGGCCACCTGGGCACACCCAGCCTTTTTTCTACCAATATTATATCCTCCCTGAATCTCTGCACTTCCCTTCTCAGGCTTCATTTGCCTCACCCATCAGTGAGCTCAACACAGCACTATAGTAGAGTTGTGAAACTCTCCCATTTCACCAAGGCAACATGCTCTTAGAAACAGAAAAGCAGGAGGCTGCCACAGTCTCTCTGCAGCCTGCCAGGATTTCTCCTCAGCTAATCTCTTTGCAAAATGCATGGCATGGGGCTGGAGATCAGTCTCATGCTGCTGCGTGGGCTTGGTTGACATCACTTCTGTCTCCAAATAGCACCCTGCATGAGAGCAGTGCCCTCAGACCTGGCACACACCTCTTCTGTTTGGGAGATGCTTCAGAAGGAAACCATCAGTTCTGGGCCCCTCAGTTTAAGAAAGATGTTGAGGTGCTGGAAGGTGTCCAGAGAAGGGCAGCAAGGCTGGGGAGGGGCCTGGAGCAGAGCCCTGTGAGGAGAGGCTGAGGGAGCTGGGGGTGTGCAGCCTGCAGCAGAGGAGGCTCAGGGCAGAGCTCATTGCTGTCTGCCACTCCCTGAAGGGAGGCTGCAGCCAGGTGGGGTTGGACTCTTCTGCCAGGCAAGCAGCAGCAGAAGAAGGGGACAGAGTGTCAAGTTGTGGTAGTTGAGGTCTAGGCTGGATGTTGTTAGGAAGTTGTTGTCAGAGAGAGTGATTGGCATTGGAATGGGCTGCCCAGGGAGGTGGTGGAGTCTGTGTGGCTGGAGGTGTTGAAGCCAAGCCTGGCTGGGGCACTTAGTGCCATGGTCTGGGTGACTGGTTGGGGCTGGGTGCTAGGTTGGGCTGGCTGAGCTTGGAGATCTGATTGGACAGGGGGGTGTGATGGATTGGACTGGATGAGCTTGGAGGTCTGATTGGACAGGGCTGGGTGCTAAGTTGGACTGGATGAGCTTGGATATCTCTTTCAACCTGGCTGATTCTAGGATTCACCCACTGAGCAGGGGTTTTCTTAATCATGTACATGTGTTTATAGGGAGACAGGTGGACAGGCTTATGTATGGATAACTTCATCCTGGAGGGAGCAAAATCAACCCCAAGGAGGGTGAGAGATCCCATGTCCTTTAGACAAATGCAGCTGATCCAGGGAGTGTGGATTTGCCAAGCCACAGCTAGATGGTCCTGTAGCTAGTGAGGGAAGTTCCTCTGCAAACTTTGCTTTGCAACATGGCTTTTCTCCCTTAGCCAGACAGCATCTGTCTCTGAAACCATTTGCCCAGTGACTTTCTCTTCCATTAAATCCAATCCAAAAGCAAACTGCCACAGGATAACATCTGCATGATTAGAGAATGCACTTCCCAGCCCAGCCCGAGAGTCTGTGGCTGAATTATGCCAGTGAAACAGCAAGAGCCCTTGTACCCAGGCAAATGAAGCTCCTGCATTCAGAAAGCTGATGAGGGAGCTATTTTGATCTACAATAACCTTAGAGCCTTCTGAGAAATGAAGTAGAAATGTGAGCTTTCCAAGCAGTGGCAGTACACAGCATTGCATGTGTGATAATGCTCCTAACCCAGCAACTGCCCACTTCTAATGGAAGCCTGACCAGGCAGAAATGCCTTTCCAACTGAAATAATGGGAATAGGAATAAGGGAGACCTTATTGTGCACTTGAAATACTTAAAGGAGGCCTTAAAGGAGGAAAGATTAGGACAATCTTTATAGCAGGGCCTGTTTTGACTGGACAAGGGGTGCTGGGTTGATGCTAAGAGGAGATTTAGAGTGTGTAGGAGAAAGATGTTTTCTGCAATGAGGGTGGAGTAACACTCAGGCAGGTTGCCCAGGTGGGTGGTAGATGTCCCATGCCTGGAAACACTTCAGGTCAGGTGGGACTGGGCTCTGAGCAACCTGACCTAGTTGAAGTTATCCCCTGTATTAAAAATGCTGTCCAGCAGGAGCAGGGAGGGGATTGTCCCCTTGGACTTGGCGCTGATGAGGTCACACCTTGAGTATTGTGGTCAGGTTTGGGCACTGCAATACAGGAGCGATGTGGAGGTGCTGAAACAGGTCCAGAGGAGAGCAACAAAGCTGAGGAAAGGTCTGGAGAGTAAATCTGATGAGAGAGCTGGGGATGGGTAGTGTGAGGAAGAGGAGGCTGAGCAGCGACCTCATTGCTGCCTACAGCTACCTGAAGGGATGTTGTGGAGAGGCTGCTGCTGGGCTCTGCTCACAGGAGACAGAAGAAGGAGGAATGGCCTCAAGCTGAGGCTGGGGAGGTTTAGATTGGACAGGAGGAAAAAGTTTTTCATGGAGAGAGTGGTCAGGGACTGGAATGAGCTCCACATCCCTCTTGTAATGGGGGCTCCAGAGCTGGATGCAGATCTCCAGGTGGGGTCTCAGCAGAGCACAGCAGAGGAGGAGAATCCCCTCCCTGGCCCTGCTGGCCACACTTCTGCTGCTGCAGCCCAGGCTCTGCTTGGCTTTCTGGGCTGCAAGTGCACACTGCTGGCTCAATTGACTTATATAATTGACTTACAGCTCTATTTAGTCATAAACATTAGCATTAATGGATGTTCATGGGGTGCAAGTGCTAAAGAACAGATGTTAGAGATGGCCTATGTGCTGGGGTCTTGTGTGTGTGTGCTGCATTTCTTCCATGACCCCATGAACCACAATTGATGGCTAATTCCTTGCTTTCTTAGGCATCTTTTGTCCAGCTTGGATGCAATGGCAACTTGAACAATAATTAGAGTGTGAGGGAGTCATAAAGAAAATGCCTCTTCAGTGTCCTGCCTATCCAGACAAAACCCAGTAAATGGCCCAATTATATCTCAGAGAGGTTCTGCAAAGCAGGTCTGTGGGGGTAGCTGTGCAGTGTGGTGATTAGGGCAGTGTGTTCAGCTGCAAGTCACAGTTCATGCACAGTTCAGGTCAGCAGCCCCAGTGCCTTGCCTGACTTTCAGGGACAGCAATCACTGTGTGGCCATAAACAAGCACTGGGGTGGCTGCAGCTCAGCTTCACCCTGCCCCACTTTGCACCTCAGTGTCAGGCTGAGCTGACTCCTGGCCTGAAGTTCTGTGATTCTATGGAGTTATCTATCCCCTTCCAATGACTGGTGCCATGGGCAGAGTCACTGAGTGCAGCCTCAGCCAGTTTGCTGCCCACACCAAGCTGTGTGGTGCAGCAGCCAGGCTGGAGGGCAGGGATCCATCCAGAGGGAGCTGGACAGGCTGCAGAAGTGGGCACAAGCCAAGCTCAGGAGGTTGAACAAGACCAAGGGCAAGGTCCTGCAGCTGGGTGGAGGCAATGCCAAGCACAAATGCAGTCTGGGCAGTGAGTGTCTGGAGAGCAGCCCTGAGGAGAGGGACTTGGGGGTGCTGCTGGAGGAGAAGCTCAACAGGAGCCAGCAGTGTGCACTTGCAGCCCAGAAAGCCAAGCAGAGCCTGGGCTGCAGCAGCAGAAGTGTGGCCAGCAGGGCCAGGGAGGGGATTCTCCCCCTCTGCTGTGCTCTGCTGAGACCCCACCTGGAGTACTGCATCCAGTTCTGGAGCCCCTGGGACAAGAGGGCTGTGGAGATGCTGGAGTGTGTCCAGAGCAGGGCCAGGAGGATGCTGAGAGGGCTGCAGCAGCTCTGCTGTGAGCACAGACTGACAGAGTTGTGCAGTCTGGAGAAGAGGAGGTCCTGCCCACATATAGTGTTTGGAAAGGGCAAATGCCTTTTACAACACCTGGGATGTCCAGGGCTCTCACCCCACACTGCTATGATGGCAGCAGTACTTGCTGAATGACCCTAGGTGGGATGTAGCCAGAAACAAGCATCTTTTCCACAGCCATATGCATCTGCCAAAGCATTTCTCCATCAATAAGTAGGAGACAAAACCAACTTCTGATGGAACTCCTGGAGACTGCTTTAAGCATCTATCTATTCTAAAATTAGTTTAATCTCTGTGCAAGTGCTCACTGCTCCCCAGCAATTAGCTCACAGGGAGATATGTGACTCCAGGGCAAGAGAGTTGTCTCCCTAGACCATGCCAAGGAAGGTATAAGTTGGGCATGAGGAACAATTTCTTCTCTGAAAAGGTTGTCAGGGCCTGGAGCAGACTGCCCAGAGTGGAATTCTGTTCAATAACTTTATTGATGATCTGGAGCAGGGGATTGAGTCCAGCATCAGTAAGTTTGCAGGTGACCCCAAGCTAGGAGCAGCTGTGGAGCTGTTGGAGGGTAGGAGAGCCCTGCAGAGGGACCTGGCCAGGCTGGATAGGTGGGCAGAGGCCAATGGGATGAGACTGAACAGGGCCAAGTGCAGGGTTCTCCACTTTGGCCACAACAACCCCAAGCAGCACTCCAGGCTGGGGCCAGAGTGGCTGAGAGCAACCAGGCAGAGAGAGAGCTGGGGGTGCTGGCAGAGAGGAGCTGCAGAGGAGGCAGCAGTGCCCAGGTGGGCAGCAGAGCCAATGGCATCCTGAGCTGGCTCAGGAGCAGGGTGGGCAGCAGGACAAGGGAGGTTCTTCTGCCCCTGTGCTCAGCACTGCTCAGACCACCCCTGCAGTGCTGTGTCCAGTTCTGGGCTCCTCAATTCAGGAGAGACATGATTCATGGCAGTTCAGTTTCTCCATGAAGTCTTTGGTGAGGAATCTCATCAAAAGTGTTGTGGAACTCTCAGTGTGTTCCATCTAGTGTGCTTTTCAACTCCTTCAAAGAATTTATATCTGCCTGTGAGTCATGACTTTCCCTCAAAGTCAAGTTGACTCACTGTAACTGAATGAGAAGTGACTCCTCTGAGTCATCTCAGCCATTCCCCCACTCCTAGGGGAAGCACACGGTAGGGTTTGATGTTCAGGATCCAGAGATGTTCCATTCTGACAGCTTCATTCATCAGGCACACCAAGAAATGCTGGACTCTCTGAGAATCACAGAATCATAGAATCAAGCAGGCTGGAGGAGACCTCCAAGCCCATCCAATCCAACCTAGCACCCAGCCCTGGCCAAGCAACCAGACCATGGCACTAAGTGCCCCAGCCAGTCCCTTTTTGAACACTTCCAGGGATGGCAACTCCAGCACCTCCCTGGGCAGCCCAGGGCACTAATGTTGGTAGTGATTCCTGTCCACTCCAGCCAAGGAAGGAGTATAGAATCATGGAATCATAGAATCAACCAGGTTGGAAGAGACCTCCAAGCTCATCCAGTCCAACCTATCACCCAGCCCTATCCAATCAACCAGACCATGGCACTAAATGCCTCATCCAATCTTTTCTTGAAGACCCCCAGGGACGGTGCTGGTTTAGAAAAGGAGAAGAGTAGAGTAGGAAGCATGGAATGGCTTCTCCTGGAAATGGCAATAACAGAGTAGGACTTTAAAGCTTGTGAAAATGATCATGGTATCATAGAATGGGTTGGGTTGGTCATCTAGTCCAACCCCCTGCAGTCAGCAGGGACATCTCAGCATCACGGAATCAAGCAGGTTGGAAGAGACCTCCAAGCTCAGCCAGTCCAACCTAGCACCCAGCCCTCAACAATCAACCAGACCATGGCACTAAGTGCCTCATCCAGGCTTTGCTTGGACACCTCCATGTGCAGTGACTCCACACATCTTCAGCTGGAGCAGCTTGCTCAGTGCCTTGTCCAACCTGATCTGCAGTGTTTCTGATGATGGAACATCTACCACTTCCCTGGGCAACCAGGGCTGGAGTTTCACTACCTTCAGTGTAGAAAATGTTTCCCTTATACCTAGTCTAAATCTCTCCTCTCTTAGTTTAAGACAGTTGACCCACTATGCCTGGTGGGGGTAGCACACAACTTTCTACCCGTGTGAGCAGCAAGGTGAGTACATGCAGAAGGTGTCCTGTTGTCACTACCTTCCAAAGCACATGAAGGAGGGGGTGTCAGATGGCCATACTGGGCAGTAGATTTAAAACAAAGAGAAGGAAGTGGTCGTTTTTTTTATCTAAGAGATAATTAAACTCTGGGAGTGACTGACCAGGATGCTGTGGTTATTTATCCTAAGGGATAAGTGGATTCAAAAAGCAATTAGATAACTTCCTGGATGAGGATCTCTCTAAGGCTATTAACCACTGTGATGTAAATACAGCCCTGTAAATCCTTGCCCTGCTTCTTATTCTCCTTCCCTGAGCACTTGCTACAGAAGACTCTCAGAGACAGGAGTCTGGGCCAGATGCATTAAAACCACCCTTAAGTCTGTGCCACCATAGCTACTAATGGGCTCTGCTGACATCAGTGAGGGTGGGCTTAGAGGGTCTTGCTCTCCCATTTTAAAGCAAGGAGATGGAGGGGCAGAGTAGAATCATAGAATCATAGAATCAAGCAAGTTGGAAGAGACCTCCAAGATCACCCAGTCCAACCTAGCACCCAGCCCTGGCCAATCAACCAGACCATGGCACTAAGTGCCTCAGCCAGGCTTTTCTTGAAGACCCCCAAGGACGGTGCCTCCACCACCTCCCTGGGCAGCCCATTCCAATGCCAATCACTCTCTCTGCCAACAACTTCCTCTTAACATCCAGCCTAGACCTACCCTGGCACAACTTGACACTCTGTCCCCTTCTTCTATTGCTGGTTGCCTGGGAGAAGAGGCTACCCCCTACCTGGCTACAGCCTCCCTTCAGGGACATTGCATCAGGAACAGTGTGGCCAGTAGGACAAGGGAGGTTATTCTTCCCCTGTACTCAGCACTGCTCAGACCACACCTTGAGTGCTGTGTCCAGTTCTGGGCCCCTCAATTCAAGAAAGATGTTGAGGTGCTGGAACATGTCCAGAGAAGGGCAACAAAGCTGGTGAGGGGCCTGGAGCACAAATCCTATGAGGAGAGGTTGAGGGAGCTGGGCCTGTTTAGCCTGGAGAAGAGGAGGCTCAGGGCTGATCTTATTACTGTCTACAACTACCTGAAGGGACATTGTAGCCAGGTGGGGGATGGTCTCTTCTCCCAGGCAAGCAGCAATAGAACAAGGGGACACAGTCTCAAGTTGTGCCAGGGTAGGTCTAGGCTGGATGTTAGGAAGAAGTTCTTCACAGAGAGAGTGATTGGCATTGGAATGGGCTGCCCAGGGAGGTGGTGGAGTTGCTGTGCCTGGAGGTGTTGAAGCCAAGCCTGGCTGGGGCACTTAGTGCCATGGTCTGGTTGCTTGGATAGGGCTGGGTGCTAGGTTGGACTGGCTGAGCTTGGAGGTCTCTTCCAACCTCCTTGATTCTGTGATTTTATGATTCCAGCTGGCAAGAAAGATGCAACAGAAACAAAGACACTTTTTTCAGTTTGATTTTGTTTTTGTTGGGGCTTTTTTTTGGTCCAGAAGCTTGGAACTGAAACTGAAAATCAGGAGCAGGTGTGTGTTGCTGCCTAGAAATTTTTCACCACCAGGATACAGGAGGCTGAGAGCTGGAAGCAACATTTAATAAGTTCTTTGATCTTCAGAGTTGTTAACCTGAACATCATTAAATTAGTGCCACTGGAAACATCCCAGAGCTGAGATAACTGTACCAGTGCTCAAAACTCTCTCCTCCCACATCATCTTCTGTGTAAGGAGAGAAGGGCAGCAAGGCTGGGGAGGGGCCTGGAGCAGAGCCCTGTGAGGAGAGGCTGAGGGAGCTGGGGGGGTGCAGCCTGCAGCAGAGGAGGCTCAGGGCAGAGCTCATTGCTGTCTGCAGCTACCTGAAGGGAGGCTGTAGCCAGGTGGGGTTGGGCTCTGCTGCCAGGCAAGCAGCAACAGAAGAAGGGGACAGAGTGTCAAGTTGTGGCAGGGAAGGTCTAGGCTGGATGTTAGGAGGAAGTTCCTGGCAGAGAGAGTGATTGGCATTGGAATGGGCTGCCCAGGGAGGTGGTGGAGTCTCTGTGGCTGGAGGTGTTGAAGCCAAGCCTGGCTGGGGCACTTGGTGCCATGGTCTGGTTGGTTGGCCAGGGCTGGGTGCTAGGTTGGGCTGGCTGAGCTTGGAGGTCTCTTCCAACCTGGCTGATTCTATGATGATTCTAAGGACAGAAAGCTTTGGGACAGCCTCTCTGAGAGCTTAAGGTGGATACAGGGATATTCAGAAGTGTCTAGAAGTTTTTGTCTGTCCTTATCCTCATCAAAATAAAGCTACTGATTCATCCATCTGGGCTACTGCTGGTGTTATGTGAGTGAGATCACCACAAGCAGAGGATGACTTAGCCCACTTTGTAATGAAATCATCAAGCTAATGGCATGTTAGAATTCACACCCATGAAGCAGCCCAGCTCAAGTGGAAAGAGATCTGAAGTAGGGTCTCAGGGATTGTGGATTAGAGAGAAGAGACTTCTAGTTTGAAGCCAGCTGGAATATCTTGGTGAGAAGAATTAGGTGATAGGCTGTGAAAAGGAAACAGTGGTGATGGCTAGAATCAGAGAATCATAAAACCAACCAGGTTGGAAGAGACCTCCAAGCTCATCCAGTCCAATTGCACCCAATCCTGTCCAATCAATCAGACCAAGGCACTTAGTGCCTCATCCAGGCTTTGCTTCAACACCTCCAGGAACTAATTCAGGGTCTACTTCACTCATAGGCTTGCTGAGATGTATAAGAACAAGAACACAAACATAGATAACACAGTTTGCTCTCTGGCTTTGGGCTGCACTTCTCTCTCTAACCTGCTCTTTGTCTTAACCAATCCTTCTGCCTCCTAACTCCCCTGATGTACCCTCCAACTTATCTTGAACATAAGTCTGGGGTAAGGTAGAGAGGTGGAGAGGAGGTGGAAGGGATTGGAATGGGCTGCCCAGGGAGGTGGTGGAGTGGCTGTCCCTGGAGGTGTTGAAGCCAAGCCTGGCTGGGGCACTCAGTGCCATGGTCTGGTTGGTTGGGCAGGGCTGGGTGCTAGGTTGGACTGGATGATCCTGAGGTCTCTTCCAACCTGCTTGATTCTATGATTCTAAGGGTGGTTGGGAGCCCTTCCTGAGCACTGTGGTTTCTGGGAGAGCTGTTGTGTTTCTGTATTACCTTTAACTTGTGTATTTCTGTCTATAGCTGTAGATGTTGTCAGTGTCTGCTTGTATATTGTGCTGAGCTGTGAATATAAAGCTTCATTCATTCAATTCCCAGTGGCTGACTCTAGTCTGGGTGATTTTTTTAAGCATGAGGGAAAACCATCACCTTTTTATTTTTCACTGCCTTGCTTAACTCCCTTTTTTGCCCAGATTTTAGGTTGCCTTCTGCAGCTGCCAGCCCCCCAAGCTCTGCAGACAGCTCTCCCTTTCCTCACCTAAAGGGCAGAGAGCAACATATCATATAATAGAATCAAACAGGTTGGAAGAGACCTCCAAGCTCAGCCACTCCAACCTAGCACCCAGCCCTAGGCAGTCAATCAGACCATGACCCTGAGTGCCCCAGCCAGGCTTGGCTTCAATACCCCGAGGGATGGCGACTCCACCACCTCCCTGGGCAGCCCATTCCAATGCCAATCACTCTCTCTGACAACAACTTCCTAACAACATCCAGCCTAGACCTCCCCTGCCACAACTTGACACTGTCCCTTTGTTCTGGTGGTGGTTGCCTGGCAAAAGAGCCCAACCCCACCTGGCTACAACCTCCCTGCAGGGAGCTGCAGATAGCAATGAGCTCTGCCCTGAGCCTGCTCTGCTGCAGGCTGCACACCCCCAGCTCCCTCAGCCTCTCCTCATAGGGTTTGTGTTCCATGAATATTGTTAAAGGAGCAAACAGGGAATAAACAACAGACCAGATCTGATCTGAAAGGAGAATCATAACCTGTCTGCTTCAAACACAGACTCCTAGCCCATGCAGCTCACATCCCTTTTCTGCTCTGCTTCTCTCAGCTCTGAAACCCGATAAGAGACTTTCCCTCCCCAGGGATAGTCACAAGGTATCAGGAATTAACTGGTATAAAAGTGTGACCTGCCTCCAAATTGAACACTTTGAAGCTGATCTGCTCCAGTGGTGTGTGGGGACTCTGCCAGTGCTAAAAAATCTCCTCTACCAGGAAAAGCCAGCATGACACCTCCCAGCACATCGCTGACGAGGGATCATCAGCCCTGGCTGCGTCATTGCCGCGCGAGAGGCTCCCACTCCCTCAGCTTCATTTGTTATCTTTGAGTAGGAGGCTTGAAGTGCCTTCTTTTTGCTACCAGGATAATACATTTGGCCTGTTCCTGCCCTAAGGGAGTCAGCAGTAAAATCCCCAGTAATTTAATTGTGCACACAGCCTGGGAGATGTTCATCCACTCAAGCAGGATGCCACGGCCGAGGAGGTGGATAACACTTGGGTCCAAGGTCGCTGCAAGGTCACTGGTGTGATTCCCTGGGACTCCTGGCTCAAATAGGGTTAGGAAGTGACTTCAGATTCTGAGCTTAAACACTGTCCAAAAGCATTGGCTGAGATCACAGAATCACAGAATCAACCAGGTTGCCAGTGGCATCCTGGGCTGGATCAGGATCAGTGTGGCCAGTAGGACAGGGGAGGTTCTTCTGGGAAGAGATGTAACAAGGCTGAGCACAGGGTTCTACACTTTGGCCACAACAACCCCAAGCAGCACTACAGGCTGAATCAGGGAATCAGAGAATCAAGCATGTTGGAAGAGACCTCCAAGCTCAGCCAGTCCAACCTAGCACCCAGCCCTGGCCAAGCAACCAGACCATGGCACTAAGTGCCTCAGCCAGGCTTGGCTTCAACACCTCCAGGCACAGAGACTCCACCACCTCCCTGGGCAGCCCATTCCAATGCCAATCACTCTCTCTGCCAACAACTTCCTCCTAACATCCAGCCCAGACCTCCCCTGCCACAACTGAGACTGTGTCCCCTTATTCTATTGCTGCTTGCCTGGGAGAAGCCTTTGACACGAGCTGCTGAGAGCTCCACATCCCAGCCTGAGCTGAGACTCAGCTGAGCCTTCATTTAACATCCTTCATTGCTTCTCCAGCAGCAAAGTGCACTGCAGAGCACATTCTGCTCTTCAGAAGGAGGTTGCTTCTCTTGGAAGGCCCGGGGAAGGAGGCAAGCAGCAAGCTCTCCCTCAGCATCCCACCATCCCAGCAGCATAAAAGCACCTGCAATTTGCAGCAGCTCTAAAACTCACTGAATGTGCAGTGGGACAGAACCTCACAAATTGGTTTTAATTACCTTGCTATTTTTCTGGCTTTGCTGGTAGAGAAGCCTTGTAAATGAGACTTAATTCATCCTACCTTAAGCTAATGCAAACCCATCTTGGCATAAAAGTCAGACCTCTTTTTTTTTCACCCCCCTCCTGGCTGTGTTATCTGAGCAGAAAATAATGCTTAATTATTATTAGTTCTGAGTAATGCTTATGAAAATTGCTCCCCATTAATTTCACATGGCTGACTGGCTAATGGATGTGTAAGGGTCTTGTAACCCTTAGCAAAGAAAGGGCTAATCAAAGCTAAAAACAAGGGGAATATATTGCTTTGGCAGCTATTAGTAGCAGGCAGTGTCTTTGGGCAGTAATACCTGTATTTATTTCCCTTTCTATTAATAATTCATCAACAGATTCTAGAAACTGTGGCAGGGGTTGGACATGAGGAAATATTTCCTAATGCTGCAATCCATTCAGCTACTCAATTGTTTCCCCCAAAGGAAATTAGAGATGTATGTGTGTCCCCCCCCAACACCCCTTGCTTGAATTGTTTTAATGTAGACATTGCATAATGTAGACTCTTGTCTACAGCACGTGGCATGGAAAAAAGCCTGCACCAACAGGGAGCTGCTAAAGGGCTCAGGAGGTCTTTTCCATCAGTAGCATTTGCAAACTGATAATGGTCTGAGTTAAATGAAGGTGATGCTGCTCAGTGGCTACAGCAGAGCACTGCTGTGAGGGGTTTTGATCCATCTTGCTGCTCATTTACTCCATCACCTTGGGGGAAGAAAGTTTGTGCATCATGCTTCAGTTTCCCTTCTTCTAAGCTGAGATAATGGAAGTGGTTCACTTTCATAGAATCATAGAATCAAGCAGGTTGGAAGAGACCTCCAAGCTCAGCCAGCCCAACCTAGCACCCAGCCCTGGCCAAGCAACCAGACCATGGCACTAAGTGCCCCAGCCAGGCTTGGCTTCAACACCTCCAGGCACAGAGACTCCACCACCTCCCTGGGCAGCCCATTCCAATGCCAATCACTCTCTCTGGCAGGTACTTCCTCCTAACATCCAGCCTGGACCTTCCCCAGCACAACTTGAGACAGTTGTGGCTAGCAGGAGAGACCAACTCCCACCTGGCTACAGCCTCACTTCAAGTAGTTGTAGACAGGTGTCTGCCCCTGGTGTAGGCACAAGAGACGTTTTCTTTACAGGAAGAGTGAATGGGCTGCCTGGGGAGGAGTCTCCATCCCTGGAGGTGTTTAAAAGGAGGTTGGATGAGGCACTTAGTGCCATGGTTTAGTTAATTGGAAGGGCAGCTCATTCCACTCCCTGACCACTCTCTCCATGAAAAACGTTTTCCAATTTAAACCTCCCCAGCCTCAGCTTGAGGTCTTTCCCCCTTCTTCTGTCTCCTGTGAGCAGAGCCCAGCAGCAGCCTCTCCACAGTGTCTCTTCAGGTAGCTGTAGACAGCAATGAGGTCTCCCCTCAGCCTCCTCTTCCTCACACTACCCATCCCCAGCTCCCTCAGTCATTCCTCATCAGATTTATTCTCCAGGCCCTTCCTCAGCTTCATTGCCTTCCTCTGGACCCACTCCAACACCTCTACTTCTCTATTTTATTGCAGTGCCCAAAACTGAACACAACACTCGAGGTGTGGCCTCACCAGAGCTGAGTCCAAGGGGACAATCACCTCCCTGATCCTGCTGGCCACAGTATTTTAAATCCAAGCCAGGATACCATTGGTGTTCTTGGCCACCTGGGCATGCTGCTGGCTCCCTCTCTGCCTGGCTGCTCTCAGCCACTCTGGCCCCAGCCTGGAGTGCTGCTTGGGGTTGTTGTGGCCAAAGTGTAGAACCCTGCACTTGGCCTTGTTCAATCTCATCCCATTGGCCTCTGCCCACCCATCCAGCCTGGCCAGGTCCCTCTGCAGGGCTCTGCTACCCTCCAGCAGCTCCACAGCTGCTCCTAGCTTGGTGTCATCTGCAAACTCACTGATGCTGGACTCGACCCCTGGTCCAGGTCATCAATAAAGATATTGAACAGGACTGGGAAGCCACACTCACAGCAAGAATGGCCATTGGACTTTAAGGAAGAATTTGGGTTTGTTTTCCTTTTAAGAAAGACAGCTAAAGGAAGGCCTTGTGAGCCAAGAGTAAGTGCAGAAGTTGTGAGTAGACCTGGAGTCATGTGCCTGGGTTCATAGAATCATAGAATCATAGAATCAGTCAGGGTTGGAAGGGACCACAAGGAGCAGCCAGTTCCAACCCCCCCTGCCATGCCCAGGGACACCCTACCCTAGAGCAGGCTGCACACAGCCTCACACAGCCTGGCCTCAAACACCTCCAGCCATGGGGCCTCAACCACCTCCCTGGGCAACCCAGTCCAGCCTCTCACCACTCTCCTGCTCAACAACTTCCTCCTCACCTCCACTCTGACTCTCCCCACCTCCAGCTTTGCTCCATTCCCCCCACTCCTGCCACTCCCTCACAGCCTCAAAAGTCCCTCCCCAGCTTTTTTTGTAGCCCCCTTCAGATGCTGGAAGGCCACAAGAAGGTCACCTGGGAGCCTCCTCTGCTCCACACTCAACAGCCCCAACTCTTTCAGTCTGTGCTCACAGCAGAGCTGCTGCAGCCCTCTCAGCATCCTCCTGGCCCTTAATTGATGCTTGTTAATTAGCTCAGGCTAAAGCAGAGCCAAGGCTACCAAATAATCACTGTATTTTCTCAACTCTGTCTGCTCTACCAGAGCTTGTGCATCACTTCCTCCTCCAAACTCGATGCTTTCCCAGTCCTTCTGCCAGTGATTGGCTCTCCACAACCATCCCAAACCTCCTACCAGCCTGGCAGGCTCGCTCTAGTCATAAAGTCATTATTCAAATCCTCAAATGGGCTTAAAAAAAAGAGTGTGATTTGGTGTTCTGTTTTCCCACTGTGTTTAGAGGAACACTGAGTCACTGTTGAAAAGGGCTTTGACCAACCTGCTGCCTGCTGTTCTGGGATAGGAGTTGCATCACCAACTTTTCAATGCCACCTACGTTCCTACTCGGCTGCCAGGATTTCAAAGCAATCACTCTGCAATTACAGGCTAAGTATACAATGCAGAGAAGGGAATGGTCCCATCCCACTGTGAGCTCATGGAGAACTGCAGAACTGCTCTTTAATAAAGGTAAATTGCTTTCTGCTTTGCTGCATAATGAGCCTCTGATGATTTCAGCAGGAGAAATCCCAATTAGAAACGGGGTGGGGAAAAAAACAAGGGGGCATCCCATCTTGGGAGCGTTCTGGAAAGCCTGAGAGTTGGTCCTGTTGTGCTTTGGGATTGAACTAAGGCTTTCACATAAAAAAAGCAACCCAAAACCAAACCAAAACAAAGCAAAACAAAGCGAAAAACACTCCAGAGCAGCCAAGCGCAGTGCTGAAAAGCAAGACTGAAGCCTTCCGAGCCCTCCTTTTCACCTGCCACACTCTGGTGAGAAGAACATTGCCCTTTTTTCCTTCCACCCTAGGTACTGCCCCTCTACTCCACTCTGCTGAGACCCCACCTGAGGTATTACAGCCAGGTCTGGAGCCCCTGAGACAAGAGGGCTGTGGAGATGCTGGAGTGTGTCCAGAGCAGGGCCAGGAGGATGCTGAGAGGCTGCAGCAGCTCTGCTGTGAGCACAGACTGAAAGAGTTGGGGCTGTGCAGGCTGGAGCAGAGGAGGCTCCCAGGTGACCTTCTTGTGGCCTGGCAGCATTTGAAGGGGACTACAAAAAATCTGGGGAGGGACTTTTGAAGCTGTCAGGGAGTGGCAGGAGTGGGGGGAATGGAGCAAAGCTGGAGGTGGGGAGAGTGAGAGTGGAGGTGAGGAGGAAGTTGTTGAGCAGGAGAGTGGTGAGAGGCTGGAATGGGTTGCCCAGGGAGGTGGTTGAGGCCCCGTGGCTGGAGGTGTTTGAGGCCAGGCTGTGTGAGGCTGTGTGCAGCCTGCTCTAGGGTAGGGTGTCCCTGGGCATGGCAGGGGGCTTGAAACTGGCTGCTCCTTGTGGTCCCTTCCAAACCTGACTGATTCTATGACTCTGTGACCCACAGCACTAGTGTATGGGCTATTTGGTAGTGGGTGTCTCTAGGGGAGCTGTTCTGCTGCACACAAATGACTGTTTTCAAGGGTGAAAGGCTGAGATGTTTCTAACATAAATGTAAAAGAAAATTGGACGATCCCAAAATAGAATCATAGAATTCAGTCAGGGTAATTGTAGACAGCAATGAGCTCTGCCCTGAGCCTCCTCTGCTGCAGGCTGCACACCCCCAGCTCCCTCAGCCTCTCCTCACAGGGCTCTGCTCCAGGCCCCTCCCCAGCCTTGCTGCCCTGCTGCACCTTCCAGCACCTCAACATCTCTCTTGAATTGAGGGGCCCAGACCTGGACACAGCACTCAAGGTGTGGCCTGAGCAGTGCTAAGCACAGGGGCACAAGAACCTCCCTTGTCCTGCTGCCCACACTGCTCCTGAGCCAGCCCAGGATGCCATTGGCTCTGCTGCCCACCTGGGCACTGCTGCCTCAGCTTCAGCTCCTCTCTCCCAGCACCCACAGGGCCCTCTCTGCCTGGCTGCTCTCAGCCACTCTGTCCTCAGTTGGGTTGGTCTTTTCTCCCCGGTAACCAGCAGTGGAACAAGGGGACACAGTCTCAAGCTGTGCCAGGGGAGGTCTAGGCTGGATGTTGTTAGGAAGTTGTTGTCAGAGAGAGTGATTGGCATTGGAATGGGCTGCCCAGGGAGGTGGTGGAGTCTGTGTGCCTGAAGGTGTTGAAGCCAAGCCTGGCTGAGGCACTTAGTGCCATGGTCTGGTTGATTGTTCAGGGCTGGGTGCTAGGTTGGGCTGGCTGAGCTTGGAGCTCTCTTCCAACCTGGTTGATTCTATTATTCTCTGATTCTCTGGCCCCAGCCTGTAGTGCTGCTTGGGGTTATTGTGGCCCAAGTGTAGAACCCTGCACTCAGCCTTGTTACATCTCTTCCCATTGCTCCTCTCTTCCCCTTTTAAGTGCTGCCTAGGAAGGAGTTCATGTGCCCAGGTACACACATGCCTACTTGCATGCATGTGTTGAAGAGAGGTGAAATCCTGGCGTAGCTTTTGCAGTCTGGATTGTAGTTGTAAAATCAGACCTCTAGATGGCAGAAATTCCCTCTTTTGGGATACTTTCTGGTGGTTTGGTAGTTTGTTTTTTTCCTGTGTGTGTGCCTTAGTTGCTCTTCTAATCTCTGCACAGGCTGTCACAAACCCAAGTTTTAGTACCATAAATATTTATAAATACAAAGATTTATTCAAGCCTGAAGATCTCCTAGCACAGAGTGGCAACATCCAGCTCTAAGCCACACCAGGCTTGCTTTATGCCTATCATACTGCAAACTTTGTGCCACACTGCAGCTGTCTTTCCTCTTACCTGGATAGGTCCAAGTGAAGTGATGGTCAGTTAAGTGCCTAAATATTATGACATGGACACAGGCACTGAGTGCAGCCTCAGCAAGTTTGCTGCCCACACCAAGCTGTGTGGTGCAGCAGCCAGGCTGGAGGGCAGGGATCCATCCAGAGGGACCTGGGCAGGCTGCAGAGGTGGGCACAAGCCAAGCTCAGGAGGTTCAACAAGAACAAGGGCAAGGTCCTGCTGCTAGAGGCAATGCCAAGCAGAAATGCAGGCTGGGCAGTGAGTGGCTGGAGAGCAGCCCTGAGGAGAGGCACTTGGGGGTGCTGCTGGAGGAGAAGCTCAACAGGAGCCAGCAGTGTGCACTTGCAGCCCAGAAAGCCAAGCAGAGCCTGGGCTGCAGCAGCAGCAGTGTGGCCAGCAGGGCCAGGGAGGGGATTCTCCTCCTCTGCTGTGCTCTGCTGAGACCCCACCTGGAGTCCTGCATCCAGTTCTGGAGCCCCTGGGACAAGAGGGCTGTGGAGATGCTGGAGTATGTCTAGAGCAGGGCCAGGAGGCTGGAGCACCTCTCCTATGACAACATCTTTGCTGTCTACAACTACCTGAAGGGAGATTGCAGCTCGGTGGGGGTCAGTGTATTCTGCCAGGCAAGCAGCAACAGAACAAGGGGACAGAGTCTCAAGCTGTGGCAGGGGAGGTCTAGGCTGGATGTTATGAGGAAGTTGTTGTCAGAGAGAGTGATTGGCATTGGAATAGGCTGCCCAGGGAGGTGGTGGAGTCTCTGTGCCTGGAGGTGTTGAAGCCAAGCCTGGCTGGGGCACTTAGTGCCATGGTCTGGTTGACTGGACAAGACTGAGTGCTAGGTTGGACTGGCTGAGCTTGGAGGTCTCTTCCAGCCTGCTTGATTCTATGATTCCATGACTCAATGAACACTAGGGTCATGAAAGGAGAATAAACTGAGGCATGTTCAGTCTGTTCTGCTGATGCTGTTTCTCTCTCCATCTCTCAGCTATTCAGCAGGGCAGGGAGGACTGCTGTGATGAGTGACATGGCCACCAGATGTACTTTATCCTCTTTCTCCACTCACCCTTATCTTGTTCTGACTGAGAGTGATCAGGTTACTTCCTGAGAGTGATGGCTCCGTGTGTGAGGTCTGTGGCCATGCCTCAATCTGGAGGCAAAGAGAAGCTCATCCAATGGTAGTGGTAAAAGGTCGCTTTGTGTCCCGATGCCCTCCCTGGAGAGATACCCTCTGAGCCCCAGGGAGATTGCTTCAGCTGCCTTGTCCTACCATGGAAAGTGAGCCTGGCAAGACATGGGCTCAGCAGCAGCAGGATCAGGCCTCTCACTTGTGCATGGCTCCGTGGCTTGGCACTTTCATCCCTACAGCCTCCCGCCTGGGGAGTTGAAGAACATTGTGGAGATGGAGAAAGGAAGGAATAGAGTTTCACCTTTTATTCTTTTATCTTGGCAACAATGTGTGGTGGGAAAAAAAAGAAAAAGGAGAAGGAGTTGTGAATGGCAGAGTTAACAATAATACCCCCCCTGCACCACCATCCCTCCTCCCTCTCCTTCTGCAGTCCATTCAGGAGACCGGCAATAAACAAGGTCACTTGATTCATTCAGCTTTGGGTATAAACAAAGCCTTACAATAAAATCCCCCTCCACCAGATCTCTAAGAATAGATGTCCCCCCCCTTACACCGGGACAACCCCCCCCTCCCTTCACTTCATCTCCCCCATCATCCCTGGACCAGCGTCCAGGGGCGTCCAGCCCTGCTGCCACTTCCGCCAGCCCGCTGGGGCTCTGTGGGGCCCCGCTTCCTTCTGCTGTGGGAACCTCAGCCTGCCCGGGCAACATCTGCACCGACAGCCCCACCTTCTCCTGCCCACAGCAGCCCTGCCTCAGCTCCTCAGCCAGCGATGGAGAGCAAGGAGCAAAACAAAGCCAAGGCGACGATACCTGCATTCGCCACCTCCTCCTTCGCCAGCAGAAGCAAGTCCCAAAAGCTTGTGGTCAGCTTCCTCCTCACAGGCTCTGCTGCTGTCTGCCTGGGCCAAAGGAAAAACAGCTCTGTGTGTCAGCCTCTGTGTGTGTGTGCAGGCACAACTGGAGGCTGTGCAGGGTGTGCGAGGAGCTACGGAGTAGAGTCAGGCCTGGGATGGGGTCATAGAATCACAGCACTGTGCAGGTTGGCAAAGCCCCTCAGGGTCACCGAGTCCAACCTTGAACCCTGCTCTGCAAGAGTCATCTTAAACCAATATCCCCAAGCACCATATCCAAACCACCCTTAAACACAGAGGCTGAGCCTTAAACACAGAGGCTGAGCCTTAAACACAGGGGCTGAGCCTTAAACACAGAGGCTGAGCCTTAAACACAGAGGCTGAGCCTTAAACACAGGGGCTGAGCCTTAAACACAGAGGCTGAGCCTCAAACACAGAGGCTGAGCCTTAAACACAGAGACTGAGCCTTTCTGTTCATGTTTTGTTTCAACCAGCAGCAGAAGAAGGGGACACAGTCTCAAGTTGTGGTGGGGGAGCTCCAGGCTGGATGTTAGGAGAAAGTTGTTGTCAGAGAGAGTGATTGGCATGCCAGACCATGGCACTAAGTGCCTCAGCCAGGCTTTGCTTCAACACCTCCAGGCACAGAGACTCCCTGCAGGCAGCTGCAGACAGCAATGAGCTCTGCCCTGAGCCTCCTCTTCTGCAGGCTGCACACCCCCAGCTCCCTCAGCCTCTCCTCACAGGGCTGTGCTCCAGGCCCCTCACCACCTTCCTTGCCCTTCTCTGGACACCTTCCAGCACCTCAACATCTCTCTTGAACTGAGGAGCCCAGAACTTCTGAGTTCACACACCACAACAGCACATTTCACTTCCAGCAGCACCACTTCCTTGCTGTTCAGCACAGCAGAGCTTTGTTATATCTGACACTGAAAAAAACTGATTAGCAGAAGGCTTCTTGTGCAAACTCAGCAGATCATCTGAGATGCACCTACAGAAAACACATACAGAATAATTCAGGTCTCCCTCCAGCTGCATCTGTCTCACCTGAGCTGCCAAAAGATTAACAGGACAAAATATGCTGCATTTTCTTTCCTCTCCAGTGGGCTCCTTTGAACTGCAATAGGATCCCTCTAGGTCTGATTTTTCAGGATTTGCAGCCCAGCCCAGATCGTTTTGCTGCCTTGGCCACCTGCACTTGGGGAGTGGTGGAGCTCCTCAGTGGCTCAGTGAGAAAGGAGGGAAGTTCCTGGTTTGACCTTGTTTGAGGAGGTGCATTTCAAGGGTGGAGGAAACTTCAGCTCAGTCCCTGGGAATTCTTCTATAGCCAAGAAATCCATATTAGAATCATAGAACAGTCAGGGATGGAAGGGAGCACAAGGAGCAGCCAGTTCCAACCCCCTTGCCATGCCCAGGGACACCCTACCCTAGAGCAGGCTGCACACAGCCTCAGCCAGCCTGGCCTCAAACACCTCCAGCCATGGGGCCTCAACCACCTCCCTGGGCAACCCACTCCAGCCTCTCACCACTCTCATGGTGAAGAACTTCCTCTTCATGAAGAACTTCCTATTGTTGGAGTCTCCCAGAGGAAGTGATTGAAATATTGTGTGAAATCCTCTCTGGAGCAAGGTTGGGTTGTAAAAAGCCTGGCTGGGGCACTTAGTGCCATGGTATGGTTGATTGGCCAGGGCTGGGTGCTAGGTTGGGCTGGATTAGCTTGGAGGTCTCTTCCAACCTGCTTGGTTCTGTGATTCCTGCAGGACTGGGTTGACCTACATTAGCCATCAGCAACTTCTCATCATGAGATGCTTGAGTGCAGCTCTAGGATGACTATTCTGCTATTCAGAGAGGGCTGATGACCCCTGCAGTGCCAAAACCTGCATATGACATTCTCATGGTGTGGCTGAGGTGTGGTGTTTTCCAAGGCACCACTGATGTGGCCACAGGGACAGGAGGTACAGGGTTAGGTGATGGCAGCAGGTGGGTTTTGGGCACTGCTCTGAAGACAGTGCCTGGTAGAGAGATGGAAAACAATGTTTGCCTCCTTCACCTCAGTCCTAGTGAAGCAAACACAAGCAAAGAGCTCATCCATCTGCCTGCACCTCTAACCCTTTGAATCTGGCAGAGGTTTATACCCATGCTGGTAACAATGGCACTGAACAGCTGTCAGTGACTGCATTTGCCCAGGGATTCACTTCATTCCATGCTGGGGAGGCTGTTTGGAGATAGAAGATCCTTGAGGTCCCTTCCAGCCCTGACAATTCCATGACTCTAAACGAGGCAGCTTCAGCAAACATCTGGGTTTTTTATTCAGTAGCTGCTTTGTCCCATCAGAGATTCTCTTTGCCTGCCACACCTCAGTCCTAGTGAAGCAAACACAAGCAAAGAGCTCATCCATCTGCCTGCACCTCTAACCCTCTGTATCTGGCAGAGGTTTATAGCCATGCTGGTAATAATGGCACTGAGCACCTGTCAGTGACTGCATTTGCCCAGGGATTCACTTCATTCCATGCTGGGGAGGCTGTTTGGAGCTAGATGATCCTTGAGGTCCCTTCCAGCCCTGACAATTCCATGACTCTAAACGAGGCAGCTTCAGCAAACATCTGGTTTGTTTTTCTGTACTTGCTTTGTCCCATTCTTCTTCCCTGCTTCACCTCAGTCCTAGTGAAGCAAACACAAGCAAAGAGCTCATCCAACTGCCTGCACCTCTAACCCTCTGTATCTGGCAGAGGTTTATAGCCATGCTGGTAACAATGGCACTGAGCACCTGTCAGTGACTGCATTTGCCCAGGGGTTCACTTCATTCCATGCTGGGGAGGCTGGTTGCAGCTAGATGAAACTTGAGGTCCCTTCCAGCCCTGACAATTCCATGACTCTAAACGAGACAGCTTCAGCAAACATCTGGGTTTTTTATTCAGTAGCTGCTTTGTCCCATCAGAGATTCTCCTTGCCTGCTTCACCTCAGTCCTGGTGAAGCAAAGAGCTCATCCAACTGCCTGCACCTCTAACCCTCTGAATCTGGCAGAGGTTTATACCCATGCTGGTAATAATGGCACTGAGCACCTGTCAGTGACTGCATTTGCCCAGGGATTCACTTCATTCCATGCTGGGGAGGCTGTTTGGAGCTAGATGATCCTTGAGGTCCCTTCCAGCCCTCACAATTCCATGACTCTAAACGAGGTAGCTTCAGCAAACATCTGGTTTGTTTTTCTGTACTTGCTTTGTCCCATTCTTCTTCCCTGCTTCACCTCAGTCCTAGTGAAGCAAACACAAGCAAAGAGCTCATCCAACTGCCTGCACCTCTAACCCTCTGTATCTGGCAGAGGTTTATAGCCATGCTGGTAACAATGGCACTGAGCACCTGTCAGTGACTGCATTTGCCCAGGGATTCGCTTCGTTCCGTGCTGTGTGGTCAATAATTCCTGTGAACAATGGGACAAAGAAACATTTTTTGGCTAAGCTCTGGCTCAAGCCAACACCACTGTCCAAATTGTACATGAGAGGCCTGCAGAGGCTGGTGGTTGTTTCCTAGACTTGTCACCTCTTTCCCTCAGAACTGACGTTGTCAGCAGCTCTGTGCTCGGAGAGGGCATTTACCACTTGTATGTAAGGAAGGAAGAAGGAAGAATGAGCAGGAAAGGGGCAGCATCGTGCAGGGCTCTGAAGGCATGGATGAGAAATTTGAACTTGAGGCAGGGGATGACAGAGAAGCCTTCTAAAAAAGACAGAAGTGATCTGAGTGAGAAGGACAGAAGATGAATATAGTGCATGGGTGATTCTGGTACAAGAGGTTCACAGGATCACAGGATGTCAGGGGTTGGAAGGCACCCAAAGAGATCACTGAGTCTGAATCAAAAGTAAGTTCCAAAGTAGGGCCATAAAACCCTGCTCAGAGAATCATAGAATCAGCCAGGCTGGAAGAGACCTCCAAGCTCATGCAGTCCAACCTAGCACCCAGCCCTGGCCAAGCAACCAGACCATGGCACTAAGTGCCCCAGCCAGGCTTGGCTTCAACACCTCCAGGCACAGCAACTCCACCACCTCCCTGGGCAGCCCATTCCAATGGCAAAGGATAGACAGAGTTTGGGCTGTGCTGGAATTAAATGTAGGGATGGGGATGGAGAGGACAGGTAGAGTTTGGGCAGTGCTGCGATTGGATGGGGAAAGTGCTTAGGAGAGAAGGCAAGGCTGATGTTTGACAAGAAGGCTTCTCCTGGTGTCATCTGGAGAACTGTTGAGAGGTGAAAGGTCTCTGTGACCCTCTGGACAGTGCAGGCCTTTGCAATTTGTGAACAAGGGACAGGCAGCAATTGAATTCTCTGGCTAAGGGCTCTCCAGCCATCAGTCAGTGCTTAATGTTGCCCTGCTTTGTGAACTTGAGCAGCTGTACACCACCCTTCCCAGCCACAGCTACTGTCTTGCTACACTTTTGTGGGTAAATAGGAGTGGGTGTAACAGCAGAGCAGCTCACCAAGCATGAGTGGTCTAGTTAAAATGAAAATGTAGGGCCTTCAAGGTTAGGATGCTTGAGGAAACAACCTGAGCACCTTTCTACCTGTCAGATGTGGAAGCTTTCCTGTTGCCCTTGTGGGACTTGCAATGCCAAGCACAAATCCAGGCTGGGCAGAGAGTGGCTGGAGAGCAGCCCTCAGGAGAGGGACTTGGGGGTGCTGCTGGAGGAGAAGCTCAACAGGAGCCAGCAGTGTGCACTTGCAGCCCAGAAAGCCAAGCAGAGCCTGGGCTGCAGCAGCAGAAGTGTGGCCAGCAGGGCCAGGGAGGGGATTCTCCTCCTCTGCTGTGCTCTGCTGAGACCCCACCTGGAGTACTGCATCCAGCTCTGGAGCCCCTGGGACAAGAGGGATGTGGAGATGCTGGAGTGTGTCCAGAGCAGGGCCAGGAGGATGCTCAGAGGCTGCAGCAGCTCTGCTGTGAGCACAGACTGAAAGAGTTGGGGCTGTGCAGTCTGGAGCAGAGGAGGCTCCCAGGTGACCTTCTTGTGGCCTTCCAGCATCTGAAGGGGGCTACAAAAAATCTGGGGAGGGACTTTTGAGGGTGTCAGGGAGGCAGGAGTGGGGGGAATGGAGCGAAGCTGGAGGTGGGGAGAGTGAGAGTGGAGGTGAGGAGGAAGTTGTTGAGCAGGAGAGTGGTGAGAGGCTGGAATGGGTTGCCCAGGGAGGTGGTTGAGGCCCCATGGCTGGAGGTGTTTGAGGCCAGGCTGTGTGAGGCTGTGTGCAGCCTGCTCTAGGGTAGGGTGTCCCTGGGCATGGCAGGGGGTTGGAATTAGATGATGCTTGTGCTCCCTTCCAACCCTGACTGTTTCTATCATTCTATGATCCTATGATTCTATGACTATGACCTGGACAGCGGTCAAGGAGATAAATTCTCCTTCACTCAGATCAGATGAACTCTGAGTTTACAACAATAAAAATAATTTCAAGAAAACCAAATTGGCAAAGTGTCCCTGTCCAAAATCTGAATGAATAGAGCCTCCAAAGGAAGCACCTGCTGCTAAAGGAAATCCAGGACAAGTTTTATTATCCTTTTTCACAGGTCTATTCAGGACTACATTAGGGGTTTCCTCTTTCCTTTTCTGGTAGTTCACACTCATTCACCACAAAAAAACATATTGTGCTTATGAATTATATTCCAGAGAATGTAGCTGGAGTTTATAAAGGTGCTGGCCAAAGAACTTTATTTTTAACCTCATTCCCTTGCCAGTTAATTTCTCAAATGAAAGCTTTGTGATTGTTCCATGTTATTTTTCTCTCTTTTGCTTGGATGGGGCACAAGGGCAAATCCTGCCTGGTTTGTGCTAGCAAAAGCTGCCTCTCAAGGAATGGAGAGCAAAGGAGGTAAAGCTCTTGATGGAGCTCAGCTACAGGGCGCAAGTGGGAATCATTCAGGTGGTTCCTCCTAAACCAGCAATGTGTTAGAAGGGCTCCTGTTAATCACAGAATCATAGAATCAAGCAGGTTGGAAGAGACCTCCAAGCTCAGCCAGTCCAACCTAGCACCCAGCCCTATCCAGTCAACCAGACCATGGCACTAAGTGTCTCATCCAGGCTTGGCTTCAACACCTCCAGGAACAGCAACCCCACCACCTCCCTGGGCAGCCCATTCCAATGCCAATCACTCTCTCTGCCAATAACTTCCTCCTAACATCCAGCCTGGACCTACCCCTAATGTTGCATTGCCCATTCTGGTGCATGCAGAAGCTGGTGGCCTGGTTTCCATTTCTAATGTGCTGTAGTTGCACAGCATAAGGAGAAGGGAAATGCCCTTCAGCTGTGCAGCAGTGTGTTAGAAGGGCTCCTGTTAATGTTGCAGTGACCATTGTGGTGCATGCAGAAGCTGGTGGCCATGCTTCCATTACTGATATGCTGTAGCTGCACAGCATAAGGAGAGAGAAATGCCATTCAGCTGTGCAGCAATGTGTTAGAAGTGCTCCTGTTAATGTTGCAGTGACCATTCTGGTGCATGCAGAAGCTGGTGGCCATGCTTCCATTGCTAATATGCTGTAGTTGCACAGCATAAAGAGAAGGGAAATGCCCTTCAGCTGTGCAGCAGTGTGCTAGAAGGGCTCCTGTTAATGTTGCAGTGCCCATTCTGGTGCATGCAGAAGCTGGTGGCCTGGTTTCCATTTCTAATGTGCTGTAGTTGCACAGCATAAGGAGAAGGGAAATGCCATTCAGCTGTGCAGCAATGTGTTAGAAGGGCTCCTGTTAATGTTGCAGTGATCATTCTGGTGCATGCAGAAGCTGGTGGCCATGCTTTCATTTCTAATGTGCTGTAGCTGCACAGCATAAGGAGAGGGAAAATGCCCTTCAGCTGTGCAAGGCTGTGTAAAAAGCAGCTTTGGGGGTTGATCCTGAGGCTGTCTGAGCCAATGGTGAGGTACCCAGGAGGCACTGAGGAGTTTGCTTATCAAACACAGCTGCTTGGCTTAACACCTTCCAGGTACAAAGTATATAGAAGCTGAAGGACTTGCAAACAACCCAAGGGGAACACATGAGCCACTTGTGGAGCAGCCTGTTTGCTTTAGTGGGTCATTTTGCACCTGTATTTGACTCAATTCCTCAGTAGCCTGGGAAGGTTTCACACCCTTCTGCATCCTTCTGCATTGAGGTGGCTATGATCTGATCCCTGAGCAGCCTGGGAAGGTTTCACACCCTTCTGCATCCTTCTGCATTGAGGTGGATGTGACCTGATCCCTGAGCAGCCTGGGAAGGTTTCACACCCTTCTGCATCCTTCTGCATTGAGGTGGATATGACCTGATCCCTGAGCAGCCTGGGAGGGTTTTACACCCTTCTGCATCCTTCTGCAGCAGGGTGGATATGACCTGATCCCTGAGCAGCCTGGGAGGGTTTTACACCCTTCTGCATCCTTCTGCAGCAGGGTGGATATGACCTGATCCCTGAGCAGCCTGGGAAGGTTTCACACCCTTCTGCATCCTTCTGCATTGAGGTGGATGTGACCTGATCCCTGAGCAGCCTGGGAAGGTTTCACACCCTTCTGCATCCTTCTGCAGCAGGGTGGCTATGACCTGATCCCTGAGCAGCCTGGGAGGGTTTCACACCCTTCTGCATCCTTCTGCAGCAGGGTGGATATGACCTGATCCCTGAGCAGCCTGGGAAGGTTTCACACCCTTCTGCATCCTTCTGCAGCAGGGTGGATATGACCTGATCCCTGAGCAGCCTGGGAAGGTTTCACACCCTTCTGCATCCTTCTGCATTGAGGTGGCTATGACCTGATCCCTGAGCAGCCTGGGAGGGTTTTACACCCTTCTGCATCCTTCTGCAGCAGGGTGGCTATGATCTGATCCCTGAGCAGCCTGGGAGGTTTTCATACCCTTCTGCATCCTTCTGCATTGAGGTGGCTATGACCTGATCCCTGAGCAGCCTGGGAGGGTTTTACACCCTTCTGCATCCTTCTGCATCCTTCTGCAGCAGGGTGGCTATGACCTGATCCCTGAGCATCCTGGGAGGGTTATACACCCTTCTGCATCCTTCTGCATCCTTCTGCAGCAGGGTGGCTATGACCTGATCCCTGAGCAGCCTGGGAGGGTTTTACACCCTTCTGCATCCTTCTGCATCCTTCTGCAGCAGGGTGGCTATGACCTGATCCCTGAGCATCCTGGGAGGGTTATACACCCTTCTGCATCCTTCTGCATCCTTCTGCAGCAGGGTGGCTATGACCTGATCCCTGAGCAGCCTGGGAGGGTTTTACACCCTTCTGCATCCTTCTGCAGCAGGGTGGATATGACCTGATCCCTGAGCAGCCTGGGAGGGTTTCACACCCTTCTACATCCTTCTGCAGCAGGGTGGCTATGACCTGATCCCTGAGCAGCCTGGGAGGGTTTTACACCCTTCTGCACCAGCATAGATGCCTACAGGGCAGCAATGAATTCTCTGTGAATCAAATCTACTGCACTCCACGAGTGCAAGGAAATTCCTGGGCCTTTTCTCTTTCTTCTTCTGATCTATCCTTAAAATTCTTCTTGGGTTTAAAGGGCCTTGTCCCTCCCCATAGCTCCACCCCAGCAGGAGGTGAGAGCTCTGAGCGTGGCTTGCCACTGCTGCCATTTCCCCCTGCCCTTCTGAGCGTCGGTTCTCCTTTTCACAGGTTATATACCAGCTGGGAGCAGTTTTGAGCAGAGGAGATGGCCTGCTCTGCTTTTGAACAGCAACCAGCACAGCTATTTCATCTGCAGCCTGAGGCTTCTTCTTGCTCCTGCAGCGGAAACAGTAAATTACAGTAATTAACAGCAGCACAAATCAGGAACCATGGCCAGATGAGGTCACCGAGGGCTCAAGGGCTGCATCGTACCAGCAAATTACCCCAGGCAGGAATTCCTCCATCTGCACTGCTGAATTGTTTGAGCACTTCTTGACATGGTTTTGGCCCTGCTAAAAAGCCTGTCCCCATGTTTCCTATAGGTGTCCTTTAAGTACTGAAAGGCTGCTCTGTGGTCTCCCTGGAGCCTTTTCCATGCTCAACAACCCCAACTCTCTCAAACTCTCCTCACAGGAGAGGTGTTCCAGCTCCCTGGTCATATTCATGTCTCTCCTCTGGATTCATTACAAGTGTTCAGTGTCCTTTGTGTGTGGGAGGCTTTAGAGATGGACATAGTATTCCAGAGCCAATGGCATCCTGGGCTGGCTCAGGAGCAGTGTGGGCAGCAGGACAAGGGAGGTTCTTCTGCCCCTGTGCTCAGCACTGCTCAGGCCACACCTTGAGTGCTGTGTCCAGTTCTGGGCTCCTCCATTGCAGAGAGATGTTGAGGTGCTAGAAGGTGTCCAGAGAAGGGCAATGAAGCTGGGGAGGGGCCTGGAGCAGAGCCCTGTGAGGAGAGGCTGAGGGAGCTGGGGGTGTGCAGCCTGCAGCAGAGAAGGCTCAGGGCAGAGCTCATTGCTGTCTGCAGCTACCTGCAGGGAGGCTGTAGCCAGATGGGGTTGGGCTCTGCTGCCAGGCAAGCAGCAACAGAAGAAGGGGTCAGAGTGTCAAGTTGTGGCAGGGTAGGTCTAGGCTGGATGTTGTTAGGAAGTTGTTGTCAGAGAGAGTGATTGGCATTGGAATGGGCTGCCCAGGGAGGTGGTGGAGTCTGTGCCTGGAGGTGTTGAAGCCAAGCCTGGCTGGGACACTTAGTGCCATGGTCTGGTTGAGTGGCCAGGGCTGGGTGCTAGGTTAGACTAGGGAGGGAAAAAAAAGTCATTTCCAGCACCCATTACCAAGTTCAAGGAAGGGGGAAGAGGTTCCCACTCTTCTCTGTTTTGCTTCTGGAATCTAATTCAGATTTAGGAGGTGAATTCGGGGGCAAGCTAGATGAGTTCAGCAGCTGTGGCACTGAAATGGAAGGATCATAAACAGCAGGAGGAAGGGAACTCCAGCAAACAGTTCTCAGATCTCAACTGAGCATTGCTCTTTCAACTATAGAGACCTACAAGAAGAGTGGTATCAAACACCCAGCACCTACGGTGACCTCTGCCTGAGGGGAAATGAATCAAGGTTGGGAAAATCTGGAAAGCAGGATGAGATTATCTCCTGTATAAAAGAAGCTGGAAGAGATGGCTTGGGATATTTGTGTAGTGAGGCTCTTTCCACGTCCTATTCCTTTATGGAGGGGGGGCTTGGGGGGAGAGGGGATGCTTATTGTACCTATTGTGGCAGATCTTTATCAGCCCTGTTTATCACGTAGGGTGAGGGGAAAGTCAGCTTGCTGAATGGCAGCTTGTTGACTGTTTTCATAACAGGAAGCTGCCTGCTGTCTTGCAGTGTTAAGGAACTCCCAGATGCACAATATTTTCCAAAACACCCCCCCCCCCAACACCCACCTGAAAGAAAAAATCCCAACACTCTGCTGTGGTTGGGCAACTCCATGGATTGGAGCTGCTCTTTTGCCTTGAAAGGCAAAATCCTGTACAGATAAATGCTTTTGCTGCCTCCACGCCTGCTCTTTCTTTTGTGTACAGATACAGGAAGCATGGCTGTTGTTTTGGCAAGATGAAATGTTTCCCAATGCTAAAACTGAATCCCAGCCCTTTCATGAGTGCCTGGGAGCCTGGAGAGCTGCCATGTGTGGGTGCAGGTGGGACGTGGGAGAGAGCAGTGCAGGAGGGGGGTTAGTCGTTGCAACACTGAGCATGGCATGACCCAGCCTTGAAGTGCCCTCATCCTTCTAGCTGCATGGAATCATAGAATCAGCCAGGTTGGAAGAGACCTCCAAGCTCATCCAGTCCAACCTAGCACCCAGCCCTGGCCACTCAACCAGACCATGGCACTAAGTGCCTCATCCAGGCTTTGCTTCAACACCTCCAGGGACGCAGTTAGGCATCTGACTCCTCCTGAATCCAGAGAAGGGCACTGAGGCTGGTGAGGGGCCTGGAGCAGAGCCCTGTGAGGAGAGGCTGAGGGAGCTGGGGGTGTGCAGCCTGCAGCAGAGGAGGCTCAGGGCAGAGCTCATTGCTGTCTACAACTCCCTGCAGGGAGGCTGTAGCCAGGTGGGGTTGGGCTCTTCTGCCAGGCAAGCAGCAACAGAAGAAGGGGACACAGTGTGAAGTTGTGGCAGGTGAGGTCTAGGCTGGATGTTGTTAGGAAGTTGTTGTCAGAGAGAGTGATTGGCATTGGAATGGGCTGCCCAGGGAGGTGGTGGGTAAAGTTTTTCAAGAGGATTAAAATATGCACAAGGAAGACAGAGGGGGCATCTAAACTTTGCATATGTGGTCTCTGCTCCCCAGGGGTTTTCTTCTCAGATATCAATTAGCAAGGTGTTGAAGTCATGCAATCATAGAATCAACCAGGCTGGAAGAGACCTCCAAGCTCATACAGTCCAACCTAGCACCCAGCCCTGGCCAAGCAACCAGACCATGGCACTAAGTGCCCCAGCCAGGCTTTGTCTGAACACCTCCAGGCACAGCAACTCCACCACCTCCCTGGGCAGCCCATTCCAATGCCAATCACTCTCTCTGACAACAACTTCCTCCTAACATCCAGCCTAGACCTCCCCTGATACAACTTGAGATTCTGTCCCCTTGTTCTGTTGCTGCTTGCCTGGCAGCAGAGCCCAACCCCACCTGGCTACAGCCTCCCTGCAGGCAGCTGCAGACAGCAATGAGCTCTGCCCTGAGCCTCCTCTGCTGCAGGCTGCACACCCCCAGCTCCCTCAGCCTCTCCTCACAGGGCTGTGCTCCAGGCCCCTCCCCAGCCTTGCTGCCCTTCTCTGGACACCTTCCAGCACCTCAACATCTCTCTTGAACTGAAGAGCCCAGAACTTGCAGTGTGCTTTTAAAGACTAGTCAGAGCACAACTTGGCTGCTCATTCTGATTCCACATCTCCAGAATTTGGTGCACTTCTTCCCACTACACCCCACAGGGCTGCCTCTCATGGACATATACTTTCTCAGATGGCTGCCTGGCCTGTGGGATCACAGCACAGAGACCAAGAGACATGGAATTAGCAAAGAGATTTCTTAAAAGTCTCTCAAAATGAAAGGATCTTGGTACCAATAGAGAAGGCAGCATGCTGTCTGTGCCTGCATGTGTCCCTTGTGATCAGCAAGCTCATACATCAGCCTGGATAAAATCCCCATCTGCTCTGTAGTATATCCAGAATTATTAACTCAGGTAATTCTGAGCCTTTGCACAAAGTACAGCACACCTTCAAAAACACATCTTCCCCTTCTCTAGGGTCAGGATAACCTGTCAGGAAAGGTGACCAAGTCACCACAAGTGGTTTCTAATATCTGTGAGCAATCAACTGGCTATTCCCCAGCAGAGCATCGCCTGATTGTCTCTCACTGCTGGTTCTGGGAGGGGAGAGAAGAAAAGATACATTCTGCCTCAGAACAAAAAGTTACAGTTCTCAAAGGAGCACACTGCCAAATCTGTGCTTGGGAAGAAAGGAAGAGTGATTTGCCATTGGAATGGGCTGCCCAGGGAGGTGGTGGAGTCTCTGTCCCTGCAGGTGTTGAAGCCAAGCCTGGCTGGGGCACTTAGTGCCATGGTCTGGTTGATTGGCCAGGGCTGGGTGCTAGGCTGGCCTGGATGATCCTGGAGGTCTCTTCCAACCTGGTTGATTGTATGACTCTATGATTGGTTCTGTGATCTGTAGGGAATTAGAGAGTTTTTGGAAGATCCAGCTTCGCAGTTCAGCTCTGATTCCTCAGCCTTAGGTGTGCTGACCAGGTATGGAGAAACTAATGTTTCGAGGAGCCAAAGCTGAGGTAGGCTTTGCAGAGCTTCAGAAACTCTGTAAGACATCAAGTGAAAGGTGGTGAGGACCTGGTAAAATCCACACAAGAAAGAAATCTGCTATGCTGAGGGTGGCAAAACACTGGTCTCTAATAGAGGCGGTAGATGGGCAGTCCCATACCTCAGATACCAGGTTTAGTTTTGGGGCTCTCACTACCAGAAGGACATTGAGGTGCTGGAGCATGACCAGAGAAGGGCAACGAAGCTGGTGAAGAGTCTGGTGAGGAGCAGCTGAGGGACCTGGAGTTGTTCAGCCTAGAGAAAAAGGAGGCTGAAGGGAGACCTTCTGGCACTCTACAACTCCATGAAAGGAGGTTGGAGCCAAGGAGCAATTTGCTCAAATAACAAGCAACAAGACAAGAGGAAACAACCCCAAGTTGTGCCAGGGGAGGTTTAGGTTGAACACTGGGAACAACTCGTTCCCCAAAAAAGGGTTTGACAAGCCCTGGAAATCACCATCCCTGGAGGGATTGAAAAGCCACGCAGACGAGGTACCGAGGGGCATGATTTAGTGGTGACTTGACATTGCTGGCTTAACAGTTGTGCCTGGTGATGCTCAAGCCAGCTCTCTTCCAGCCGCCAGGGTTCTGTGATTCACTGCGCGGCCAGCAGAGGGCGACAAACGCACAGGCGTCCGCTGGCTGCGCGGCGGCGCCGGAGCCGCGAATGCAATCCCGGCAGCTCACTGCTCCTCCCGGGCTGCCCCATCCATTGTCTGCTCCCCTCAGGTTTCCTTCCCCGTGCGCCCGGTGCCGTACCACAGACACAGACCTAATTGTTCGCCCCCTGGCCCCTGCAGACGGGATGCAAGCCCAGTGCCAGGTGTTATTTTCCTGCGTGGCACCGCAGTGCGTGGGAATTGTTGATAACACTAACAATACAGCAAAGGAAAAGTAAAGAGGAGGAAGACAATTAAGCAGCCTTTGATAGCCCTGGGTAGATGTCAGATACCCTCCTTCTATTCATGTGACATGAAGGCCATGTTCTTCAGTATAGGCATACACATGACATTACTTGGTGAATCTCTTTTGTGACCTGAAACCTCTCATAGAGACACAATCACAGAATCAAGCAGGGTGGAAGAGAGCTCCAAGCTCAGCCAGTCCAACCTAGCACCCAGCCCTGGCCAACCAACCAGACCATGGCACTAAGTGCCCCAGCCAGGCTTGGCTTCAACACCTCCAGGCACAGAGACTCCACCACCTCCCTGGGCAGCCCATTCCAATGCCAATCACTCTCTCTGACAACAACTTCCTAACAACATCCAGCCTAGACCTCCCCTGCCACAACTTGACACTCTGTCTCCTTCTTCTGTTGCTGCTTGCCTGGCAGCAGAGCCCAACCCCACCTGGCTACAGCCTCCCTTCAAGCAGCTGCACACAGCAATGAGCTCTGCCCTGAGCCTCCTCTGCTGCAGGCTGCACACCCCCAGCTCCCTCAGCCTCTCCTCACAGGGCTCTGCTCCAGGCCCCTCCCCAGCCTCAGTGCCCTTCTCTGGACACCTTCCAGCACCTCAACATCTCTCTTGAATTGAGGAACTGTAAATACAGAGCTTCATTCTAATTTCCACCTCACCTGAGTCCAGCCTGGGTGATTTCATACGAGTAGGGGTGTGAGTAACACCCAATCAGTCACAACCTCCCTTGGTGGAACTTGAGGTGATTTCCTCTTGTGCTATCACTACATGCTTGGTAGCAGAGACTGACCCTCACCTCACTGCAATCTCTTATCAAGTAGCTGCAGAGAGTGATAAGGTCTGCTCTTATGGGTCATCTTCCTACAGACTTCCTACACATTCTTGCTGTGTTCTGGTAGCACCAGGGGCTGAGCTAGGGCCCAATGCACTGCACCAAAGGGCTCTATGTGGGGTGAAGTGACTGCAACAAAGTGGTGGGGAATTGGGCGAAGAAGTTTTGTGGGGAAAGGAGACCTAGGAGGTAGGACACCTGGGGTCAGGCCTTGCTTACTGACTCACTTTATGACACTCAGAAAATCCCTAGTTCTTCTTCAGTCAGGAATGAGTGTGAAAAACCAGACTTTAAGGGATGAAGCCTAATGTGGTGCTAAGGCACTGTGTAGCACTCAGCTGTGTGTGCAGACAACTTGTCCCAGTGATAGATGCTGTTACATGGCATCATCCTGTAGCTCTTTCAGCAGGGTATTAAAGGTTGGTTTACAGAACAGTAAGAGCCTGAGGATCTTTCTCCTGGAAGCTAGGAGAGCCCTGCAGAGGCACCTGGATAGGCTGGGCGGGTGGGCAGAGGCCAGTGGGATAAGATTGAACAAGGCCAAGGGCAGGGTTCTGCACTTTGGCCACAACAACCCCAAGCAGCACTCCAGGCTGGAGACAGAGTGGCTGAGAGCAGATAGGATGAAAGGGACCTGGGGGTGGTGGTAGAGAGTAGGCTGAAGAGGAGGCAGCAGTGCCCAGGTGGGCAGCAGAGCCAATGGCATCCTGGGCTGGCTCAGGAGCAGTGTGGGCAGCAGGACAAGGGAGGTTCTTCTGCCCCTGTGCTCAGCACTGCTCAGGCCACCGCTTGAGTGCTGTGTCCAGTTCTGGGATCCTCAGTTCAAGAGAGATGTTGAGGTGCTGGAAGGTGTCCAGAGAAGGGCAGCAAGGCTGGGGAGGGGCCTGGAGCAGAGCCCTGTGAGGAGAGGCTGAGGGAGCTGGGGGTGTGCAGCCTGCAGAAGAGGAGGCTCAGGGCAGAGCTCATTGCTGTCTGCAGCTACCTGAAGGGAGGCTGTAGCCAGGTGGGGTTGGGCTCTGCTGCCAGGCAAGCAGCAACAGAAGAAGGGGACTGAGTGTCAAGCTGTGCCAGGGCAGGTCTAGGCTGGATGTTGTTAGGAAGCTGTTGTCAGAGAGAGTGATTGACATTGGAATGGGCTGCCCAGGGAGGTGCTGGAGTTGCTCTTCCTGGAGGTGTTGAAGCCAATCCTGGCTGGGGCACTTAGTGCCATGGTCTGGTTGACTGGCTAGGACTGGGTGCTAGGTTGGACTGGCTGAGCTTGGAGGTCTCTTCCAACCTGGTTGATTCTATGATTCTATGATTTTATGTCTCATAAGCTATCCAGGGCTTAGTGTGACTCTCCACCCATGATTTCAGGCCAGCACACAGACTGTTCCACCAACACTCCTCACAACACCAAGCCTTTGCATTGTCCAACAGGCCACTGTTTTCAGCAAGATGAGGCCCCTCGAGCTCCCTGATGTGATCACAGAATCATAGTATCAGCCAAGTTGGAAGAGAGCTCCAAGCTCATCCAGCCCAACCTAGCACCCAGCCCTGGCCAATCAACCAGACCATGGCACTAAGTGCCTCATCCAAGCTTTGCTTGAACACTTGCAGGGACAGCGACTCCACCACCTCCCTGGGCAGCCCATTCCAAGGGCAACTCACGATGACACTTTCCTGCTGTCCAGCATGCAGGTCCCAGAGCAAGTGGCTGGCACTTCTGATGAGAAACTCCTGCATCAGCATTTGGCACCGCCCCAGCAAAAGTGACACCAATTATTCGTGTCAGCTCCCCTCTGAAAGCAGGAGATATATGAAATCTCACCCCAGTGCAATCCATCACAGCTCACAGTGGGATTTGGGACCTGTCATCCTGATGGGCTATTGACTGGGAGTGCCTTCTTCCAGGACAGAGAGGTTATGGTGAGCATTGTATCATCTCTGCCAAGGCATCACGGATTGAAACTGAAAAATGAGCTTCAGAGTCTCTTGACTCGGGTAAAATGCTCCAACAGGAGCAGATGAAGTGGATTCAGGCAGCTCCTGGTTGGTGTTTACCAGAAGAGATTCAGCTCCTGCACAATTTGACGGCAAATATTTGTTTTACAGCAAGCTGGGAGCAAGGCTTAGTCCTTCTGTTTGTTTTAATAGCAGTGTAAGTTGACATTCAAGTCTTTCCACCAGGGGATATGGAGAGCTCTTGCTTTGCTCAAGGCCCTCTGAATTGTCCAAATAGTACATCATCATCATCATCATCATCATCATCATCATCATCATCATCATCATCATTATAATTTATTTTTCTTCATTTATTTCTTCCATTTTCTTAATTTATTTCTTCTTTTCTTTGTTGTTTCTTCTCTGTTTCATTTTTCTTCTTTTTTCCCCTCCCTTTTCTTCCATTTTCTTCCCTTTTCTCCTTTTTATCTTCTTTTTTCTTCATGTTTTCTTCATTTCTTCTTTTCCCTTCACTTTTCTTCCTTTTTATTCCTTTTTTTTCCCCTTCCATTTTCTTCTTCTTTCTCTTTTCTTCCCTTTTCTTCCTTTTTCTTCCTTTTTCTTCCCTTTTCTTCCTTTTTCTTCTCTTTATCATCTCTTTTCTTCTTTTTATCTTCTCTTTTCTTCCTTTTTCTTCCCTTTTCTTCCTTTTATCATCTCTTTTCTTCATTTTTTCTTCTTTATTTATTTTTTTCCTTCAATTTTTTTTCCTTTTTCTTCTTCTTATCTTCTATTTTCTTCTATTTTCTTCAATTTTCTTCTTTTTTCTTCCTTATTCTTCCCCTTTCTTCTTTCTTTCTTCTTTTATTCTTTTTTCTTCATTTTTCTTCTTTCTTTTTTCTTCCCTTTTCTTCCTTTTTCTTCTTTTTATCATCTCTTTTCTTCTTTTTATCTTCTCTTTCCTTCCCTTTTCTTCCTTTTCCTTTTTCTTCTTTCTTCTTCTTTTTTTTTTTTTCCCTTCTTCTTATCTTCCAAAGAGTAGCCAGTAGTGTTCTGTGTAGATATCAGGCTTTGCTCTCAGGTGAGGTGGGTGATGAAGGGTGCTCAGCTTCAAAGTCAGGAGTTGGGCTGTGCCTGGAATTGTTCTGGGAAGATCACAAGGCATTCTCAAACTGCATTTAATGAAAAGAATACTAACCATAGCATCATGGGCTCATAGAATGGTCTGAGAGGCTGCAGCCAGCTGGGGTTGGGCTCTTCTGCCAGGCAAGCAGCAACAGAAGAAGGGGACACAATGTCAAGTTGTGCCAGGGCAGGTCTAGGCTGGATGTTGTTAGGAAGTTGTTGTCAGAGAGAGTGATTGGCATTGGAATGGGCTGCCCAGGGAGGTGGTGGAGTCACTGTGCCTGGAGGTGTTGAAGCAAAGCCTGTCTGGGGCACTAAGTGCCATGGTCTGGTTGATTGGCCAGGGCTGGGTGCTAGGTTGGGCTGGATGAGCTTGGAGGTCTCTTCCAACCTGCTTGATTCTATGATTCCTGTGTCCCAGCTGGTGTGGGAGCCAGAAAACCTCTGTTTCTCAGTCAAACTCAAAAAACACCCCAGATGCCAGTGCCAGTCAGAGCTGAAGTGATACAGGCACACATCACCATAAAGCTTTGGGAGGAGCACTTCAAGGTCATCCTCTCTGCAATGGCCTTCACCAAGAGCAGCTCTTGATGGTGCTGACTCACTCCCAGATTATGCCATGGCCAGCAGAACCCGTGGGACTTTTTCCAGAGGAGATGCAGGTTGTTTGCAGTGAGAGCACAGCCTTTGCACCAGGAGACAGGAGTTCAGCAGGCAGGAGGGATTTAAGTACCTCAAAGACTGCTGTTGGCCATCTGGGGACAGCCTTTTGGCCACAGACAAGCACATCTCTTGGGATGTCAGAGGGAAGAGGAGGGGAGGGAAAGGGAGGGGAGGGCAGGGGAGAGGAGAGGAGAGGGGAAGGGGAAGGGTAAGGGGAGGGGAAGGAGAAGGGGAAAGGGGAGGGGAAGGAGAAGGGGAAAGGGAAGGGGAAGGGGAAGGGGAAGGGGAAGGGGAAGGGGAAGGGGAAGGGGAAGGGGAAGGGGAAGGGGAAGGGGAAGGGGAAGGGGAGGGGAGGGGAGGGGAGGGGAGGGGAGGGAAGGGAAGGAAGGGAAGGGAAGGGAAGGGAAGGGAAGGGAAGGGAAGGGAAGGGAAGGGAAGGGAAGGGAAGGGAAGGGAAGGGATGGGACGGGCCGGGGAGGGACGGGAGGGGGGGGGGGGGGAGGGGGGGGGGGGGGAGGGGGGGGGGGGGGGGGGGGGGGGAGGGGAGGGGAGGGGAGGGGAGGGGAGGGGAGGGAGGGGAGGGGAGGGGAGGGGAGGGGAGGGGAGGGGAGGGGAGGGGAGGGGAGGGGGGAAGGGAAAGGGGAGGGAAAGGGAAAGGGAAAGGGAAAGGGAAAGGGAAAGGGAAAGGGAAAGGGAAAGGGAAAGGGAAAGGGAAAGGGAAAGGGAAAGGGAAAGGGAAAGGGAAAGGGAAAGGGAAAGGAGAGGAGGGATCTTTTACATCTTGGAAGGGAAGGGATCTTTTACATCTCTGAAGAGAGAGGCAGGGCCAGGAAGGGATCTTTTACATCTCTGAAGAGAGAGGCAGGGCCAGGAAGGGATCTTTTACATCTCTGAAGAGAGAGGCAGGGCCAGGAAGGGATCTTTTACATCTCTGAAGAGAGAGGCAGGGCCAGGAAGGGATCTTTTACATCTCTTCAGAGATGTAAAAGCTAGGTTAGATGTGGTGCTGAGGGACATGATTTCATGGTCAGCTGGCAGTGTTTGGGTTAAGATTTGCACTCAACGATCTCAAAGATGTTTTCCAACCAAAACATTTCTATGATTCTACAAATTGAGGGTCCTGGTGATATTTGCAGTCTCCTTGATTTTCTCTTGTTTATTTGTTATTTTTAAGGGACAGTTCAGTCCTTTGACCTGTGGAAATGCTCCAGTGTCCATGCACAGAAGTGTTCACTCACTGTAGGGGGGCATACAGGGTAGCTGAAGTAAGAGGGAGAGTGGTTTTCTCCTTTGCCTTTTGCTTTACATACACTACACACTCTCTGTGTTGGGAGGGCAGAATGAAATCCCAATTAAAGGCTGTAAAAAGGCAGTGAATCTGAGAGGCCAGGAGCAGATACACATTATTGCCCCTTTCATAGATCATAGGAGCACTCTGGTGACATAATAAATAATCCTCCTAAGGTTGTTGAAGGTAAAAGCCAACAAATCATTAATAATGCCTCTGGCTCCATACATCAAACTGAAGCCTTCCTCTTACAGCTGATCCCCAGCTAGTCCCAGATGCCTGATGGCATTGCTGGGTGTGTTTTGACCTCCCTTTTGCTTTGCTCTTTCTTCCTGTCCTCCTGCCACCATGTTTCTGTGCTTTGCTCACCTGCATTTGTTTCTGCTGCTCACTGAATGCAGTGATGAATAACCCAAGAAACCACACATGACACTCTTTAAACCCACCTGCTCAGGAGGTCTAACACTTGCCCAGGCAGGAGAAGACTGGCAGAAACTCTTCTTTACAGGGTAAGGAGCTGAACTGCATGATCTTAGAGGTCTCTTCCAACCTGGTTGATTCTATGCTTTTATGATCTTATGGTCATCACATTTCTTTCTGGCTCACATGATTTATTTGCACTACTGTCTGTAATGAGGGAGTATTTCACAGGCAATTTTAGCCATCTTATAGAATCAAACAGTTTGGAAGAGACCTCCAAGCTCATCCAGTCCAACCTAGCACCCAGCCCTGGCCAATCAACCAGACCATGGCACTAAGTGCCCCAGCCAGGCTTGGCTTCAAGACCTCCAGGCACAGAGACTCCACCACCTCCCTGGGCAGCCCATTCCAATGCCAATCACTCTCTCTGACAACAACTTCCTCCTAACATCCAGCCTAGACCTGCCCTGCCACAACTTGACACTCTGTCCCCTTCTTCTCTTGCTGCTTGCCTGGCAGCAGAGCCCAACCCCACCTGGCTACAGCCTCCCTGCAGGCAGCTGCAGACAGCAATGAGCTCTGCCCTGAGCCTCCTCTGCTGCAGGCTGCACACCCCCAGCTCCCTCAGCCTCTCCTCACAGGGCTCTGCTCCAGGCCCCTCCCCAGCCTTGCTGCCCTTCTCTCAACACCTTCCAGCACCTCAACATCTCTCTTGAATGGAGGAGCCCAGAACTGGACACAGCACTCAAGGGGTGGCCTGAGCAGTGCTGAGCACAGGGGCAGAAGAACCTCCCTTGTCCTGCTGCCCACACTGCTCCTGAGCCAGCCCAGGATGCCATTGGCTCTGCTGCCCACCTGGGCACTGCTGCCTCACCTTCAGCTCCTCTCTGCCTGGCTGCTCTCAGCCACTCTGCCCCCAGCCTGTAGTGCTGCTTGGGGTTGTTGTGGCCAAAGTGCAGAACCCTGCACTTGGCCTTGTTCAATCTCATCCCATTGGCCTCTGCCCACCCATGCAGCCTGGCCAGGTCCCTCTGCAGGGTTCTGCTGCCCTCCAACAGCTCCACAGCTGCTCCTAGCTTGGTGTCACCTGCAAACTTACTGATGCTGGACTCAGTCCCCAACTTGTACCCATTACCCTTCATCTCTTCCACGTGGCTCCGTGCATAAAGGGAGTTTACATCTCTGTAGCTGACAATAAGTAACATGCCAATAAGGTCTTCCCTAAGCCTTATTTCTTCAAGACTGAATAAACCCAGTTCTCTCAGTTTTAACTCAAATGACAGCTTCCCACTCCTTGGATCATCTTTCTGACCCTTCTCTGGAGCTACTCCAGACTGCCCACATCTTTCTCTTACAGCAGGGACCAGAACACATCCAAATCTGTGCATTTCACAGCTTAATATTTGTTGGTTGGTTTGGGTGATTTTGTTTGCTTGTTCTGTGGAGGTTTTCAAAGGTATTTACTTGCAGTATGCCGTCATTTTTGTATCCAGCTTCCTGGAATGGGTTGCCCAGGATGGTGGTGGATCCCCATCCCTGGAGGTGTTCAGCATGAGAATGGTGAGAGGCTGGACTGGGTTGCCCAGGGAGGTGGTTGAGGCCCCATGGCTGGAGGTGTTTGAGGCCAGGCTGTGTGAGGCTGTGTGCAGCCTGCTCTAGGGTAGGGTGTCCCTGGGCACGGCAGGGGGGTTGGAACTGGCTGCTCCTTGTGGTGCCTTCCAACCCTGACTGATTCTATGATTCTTGGGCTTTGTTTCTCTTCAGTTAGCTTCTGAGCTTCCCTGCACTCAGTCTGCAGCCATCAGATGCTCTTTACTCCCAGCAGTCCAGTTCTCACAGCACAGAAATTTCCCTGTTTCTGGACACGTTTGGAGTTGCCCAAGTCTCAACAGTGATGATCAGTGGGGAGCTTACTCACCTCTAAACCCTGCTGGGATTCACTGCCTGAGCATGTCCTTACCTGCTTACTTTTGGGGATTGATCCAGTGGGTGTACTCAGAAGATGCCAATCTCCTCCTTGTACAAAGCAGAGCAGCAGGAGGAAGTAACCTCTTGCACGTTCAGTGGTCAGGCTCTTTCTCCTAACTTCAATCACACACAGAGAAACATCCAGGTTGGAAAGGTCCCTCAGGATCACCAAGTCCCTATAACCCTATTCCACAAGATTCATCTTAACCCATAGCCCCAAGCACCACATCCAAAACACCTTTAAACACATCCAGGGTGGGTGACTCCACCATCTCCCTGGGCAGCTCATTCCAGTCCCTGACCACTCTCTCCATGAAAAACCTTTTTCCTAATGTCCAATCTAAACCTCCCCAGCCTCATCTTGAGGCCATTTCCCCCTTGTTCTGTCTCCAATCACCTGTGAGAGTAGACTTGCAGCAGCCTCTCCACCAGCACCAGCTTCTCCTTTCAGGAGACCCTTGTTCAAATATGTGCTAGTTTGGAGCAAAAGAAATCCACATGGAGTTTGAATCCACATTTCCCATGTTGCAGGGAAGAGCATTAATCCATAGGCACTCTGACACTCCCCACTGATCCTCTTCCATGAAACCACTCATCAGTGTATCAGCTATCAGTGCCTGTCGATGGCTGAGGGGTAGCAGTCAGGAGGATGAGGTCAGACTCTCCTCTTCCACAGCACAAAGGACAATAGACACAAATTAAACCCCAGGAGGTTCCACTTGCACATGAGGAAAAACTTCCTGTCAGGATGCAGGAGCCCTGGATCAGGCTGCTCAGAGACGTTGTGGAGTCTCCTCCTCTGGAGAGATTCCAAACCCGTGAGGTGTAACACACAGGTGCGATCTGCTTTAAGTCTACCTGCTTTAGCAGAGGGGCTGGACCAGATGATCTCCAGAGGCTCCTTCCAAGCCCTGCCACTGTCCTGTTCTGTGGCTCTCTTTAGAGCAATGATTGTTTATTTCAGCAGTTAAGTGCACTGCCCTGACAAACTAGGATTTCTCTGTTGACATTTAAAAAAAATCACAAATCACAGAATCAAGAAGGTTGGAAGAGACCTCCAAGCTCAGCCAGTCCAACCTAGCACCCAGCCCTGGCCAAGCAACCAGACCATGACACTGAATGCATAGATAGAGCAAGGACTGCCCTGTCCCATCAACCAGACCATGGCACTGGATGCATAGATAAAGCAAGGACTGCCCTGTCCCATCAACCAGACCATGGCACTGAATGCATAGATAGAGCAAGGACTGCCCTGTCCCATCAGCTAGACCATGGCACTGAATACACAGATAAAGCAAGGACTGCCCTGTCCCATCAGCTAGACCATGGCACTGAATACACAGATAAAGCAAGGACTGCCCTGTCCCATCAACCAGACCATGGCACTGAATGCATAGATAGAGCAAGGACTGCCCTTTCCCATCAGCTAGACCATGGCACTGAATGCATAGATAAAGCAAGGACTATACAGAGCTGTGGTCACTGTAGGTAACATCTCTGACACAAGCAAGATATTAACTTTCCAGACCCTTTTCTTCCATGCAGCAATAGGAAAGGCATTTGTAATTTTTCTGGGCAGAGGTTTTCAGCAGGCAATGATGCAAACTCAACCTCCAGCAAATTGCATGTTCCCTTTTTCCCCTTGGAAGTGTCAAGTAGTCCACGAGAGTAAAGACAACTATTAAGTTCCCCTGCAGCTTCCTGAACTCCTGTGAACAAATGCTGCAGGTCCAGGCAATTTACAAAGTAATGGTAATTAAGGAAAGTAAGATTCCAGAGTGCTTCTCAAACCTGGGTCTGCAGAGAGCTGCAAATTGTGCAAGCACTTCCCAGGGACAGCTAAGAAAAAAACATCTCTGAAAGACTGGCTTCTCTGATCAATATTTCCTAGAACTTCCAAAGGGGACACCTTGAGATTGCTCAAGGTTTTAGTTCCCTGCTAATGCCCCAGGCTGAAAGCCACTGGTGGCATTGGGGTAAGAATTTCTCTGTCTATCTTGCCTGTATATGGCACAACCTGTTCTGAGAACACTGACCAGATCAAAGCCAAGGAGTACCAGAAGTGGAGAAATCAGAACAAGAGGACACAGCCTCAAGCTGTGCCAGGGCAGGTTTAGGCTGGATGTTAGGAAGAAGTTCTTCACAGTAAAGAGTGATTGGCATTGGAACCTAGCACCCAGCCCTGGCCAGTCAACCAGACCATGGCACTAAGTGCCCCAGCCAGGCTTGGCTTCAACACCTTCAGGCACAGAGACTCCACCACCTCCCTGGGCAGCCCATTCCAATGCCAATCGCTCTCTCTGACAAAAACTTCCTTCTGACATCCAGCCTAGACCTCCCCTGCCACAGCTTGAGACTGTGTCTCCTTTTTCTGTTGCTACTTGTTTGGCAGCAGAGCCCAACCCCACCTGGCTACAGCCTCCCTTCAGGGAGTTGTAGACAGCAATGAGCTCTGCCCTGAGCCTCCTCTTCTGCAGGCTGCACACCCCCAGCTCCCTCAGCCTCTCCTCACAGGGCTGTGATCCAGGCCCCTCACCAACTTCATTGCCCTTCTCTGGACATGTTTCAGTATCTCAACATCTCTCTTGAATTGAGGAGCCCAGAACTGGACACAGTGCTCAAGGTGTGGCCTGAGCAGTGCTGAGCACAAGGGAAGAACAGAGATTCCACAGTAGAATGATTGGAACAAAAGTGATTTTCTGTTAGTGATTTCCCCCCACACCCTGTGCTTCTGAAAAGCTGAGACTGTGTTTTATGGCAGAATTCTCCATCTCTTCCCCAGCCTCCCATCTTGCCCTAAGCCTACCTTTGGAAGCAAATGCCCATGAGTCCTAATGTCCTGTATTTTCCTTAGCTTCTGAAGTACCTGGGGATGCAGCCACAAAGCTTCCCTTAGAGGTGAGGAAAGCTTGGTGCAGACATTGTACTCCATTGCACACCTGAACATTGCACCCTAAGAAGACAAATCCTCAACAGGAGGAAAGCTTGGTGCTGACCTTGTACCATATTGCACACCTGAACATTGCACCCTAAGAAGACAAGTCCTCAGCAGGAGGGAAGCTTGGTGCAGACCTTGTACCATGTTGCACACCTGAACATTGCACCCTAAGAAGACAAGTCCTCAGCAGGAGGGAAGCTTGGTGCTGACCTTGTACCATATTGCACACCTGAACATTGCACCCTAAGAAGACAAGTCCTCAGCAGGAGGAAAGCTTGGTGCTGACCTTGTACTCTATTGCACACCTGAACATTACACCCTAAGAAGACAAGTCCTCAGCAGGAGGGAAGCTTGGTGCAGACCTTGTACCACATTGCACACCTGAACATTGCACCCTAAGAAGACAAGTCCTCAGCAGGAGGGAAGCTTGGTGCAGACCTTGTACCATATTGCACACCTGAACATTGCACCCTAAGAAGGCAAGTCCTCAGCAGGAGGAAAGCTTGGTGCTGACCTTGTACTCTATTGCACACCTGAACATTGCACCTTAAGAGGATAAGTTCACAGCAGGAGGAACATTTCAGAAGTTACTCATGGAGTAGTTCAGTATCCTGAGATGCTGCCCTAGTGATGTGCTTGCTAAATGGGAGAGGTACAAGGAGGTGACCAAGCTAGTGGAGACAGCAATTCCTGGCAGAAATGAGACCACAGCATCACTGTGTCTGTCCCAGAAGGGAAGTGGAACACGGGGAGGAAAATCCCCCTGCTCTGTGAGGTTTTTATTGCCTCCCATGGCTATGGCCTACACTGAACTGTGAGGATTTAGTTACATCAGATGTCTTCTGGAGCCGCAGCAAGGTACCTCATCTAATCTCATCAGGGTTCACCTTCCTGTGACACCCCTTGAGCAAGGAAAGAGGATTATGCATCTCTGCCCCCACCCTGAGGCTCACATCGTGTGTGGGAGTGCTACTGCTGGGAAGGAAGGACAGAAGATGGGAAAAAGCTGAGCTCCCATATCCTCACCTTTCCCTTGCCTTCCTGTTGCTCCTCCCTATCTCTTCCTGTCTGCTACTCCTGGCAGAGGTTGACATTTTTTTCCCTGCAAGATGACAACAATCCAAAGTCCTTCTTGAACTTAGGGATATTTCCTACCAAGATGGCAGGAAGGGCATGAAAGGGAGCTGGGAGATCCCATGCCACACAGCTACCAAGGAAAAGAGGAAGAACAGAACAACCATTCCCAAAGAGGGTTCCTAGAGTTCATAGAATCAAGCAGGTTGGGAGAGACCTCCAAACTCATCCAGTCCAACCTAGCACCCAGCCCTGGCCAGTCAACCACATCATGGCACTAAGTGCCTCATCCAGGCATTGCTTGAACACCTCCAGAGACACCTCCCAGGTGGTGTAGCCAGCTGGGGTTGGTCTCTTCTGCCAAACAAGCAGCAACAGAAGGAGGGGACACAGCCTCAAGTTGTGCTGGGGGAGGTCTAGGCTGGATGTTAAGAGGAAGTTGTTGTCAGAGAGAGTGATTGGCATTGGAATGGGCTGCTGAGCGAGGTGGTGGAGTCTCTGTGCCTGGAGGTGTTGAAGCCAAGCCTGGCTGGGGCACTTAGTGCCATGGTCTGGTTGCTTGTTGAGGGCTGGGTGCTAGGGTGGACTGGATGAGCTTGGAGGTCCCTTCTGACCTGGATGATTCTATGATTCTATGGTTCTGTGACTACTACAAGGATGATGAGGGAACTGGAGCACTGCCTGAGGAGGAGAGGCTGAGGGACCTGGGGCTGTTTAGTCTGGAGAAGAGAAGACTGAGAGGGGATTGAATAAATGTTTCTAAGTATCTGAGGGCTGGGGGCCAGGAGGCAGGGGACAGGCTCTGCTCACTGCTCCCTGGGATAGGACAAGGAGGAATGAGTGGAAGCTGCAGCACAGGAGGTTCCAGCTCAACACAAGGGGGGATGTCTTTACTGTAAGGGTCCCAGAGCCCTGGCACAGGCTGCCCAGAGAGGTTGTGGAGTCTCTTTCTCTGGAGCCTCTCAAGGTCTGTGCTCCTCTGTGCTAGATTGTGTGGTCCTGCTCTGGCAGGGCGGTTGGACTCAATGATCTCCTTGGTTCCCTTCTAACCTTAACATCCTGTGAATCCGTGATCCTGTCCTGAGGCAGGCTGGGCACCTGGGATCAGGGAGAAGTCCCAGCCTGGGGAGCAGTGGGGGGGAAGGGTTTCTGTTCTGTAACAGACTAATTAGGCTCCGCAGCGAAGCGTTTCCATCCGCTTAGGAAGCAGTGTCCTGACCTTGCTGCTACGCCTACTCCTTCTCTGTCACAGGGCTGAAAGAGCCTCACTCAGCTCTTTTGAAACTGGAAAAGGAGCCCAAGTGCCATCCTTTATGCAAGAGCTGAAAGGTTAATACGTGTCACTTTTGTTGGCCAGGACTCTGCAACAGCCTGAGGAGGAGCCAGCCCTTTTCACTGAGGCAAAAGAAACACAAGCCTGCTCCAGCCTGCCCTTTCAACCCTCATGGCACAGTCCCACTTCCACATCACAGGGCTGAGAAGAAATATTCCCTTCTCTGAGCAGGGCTGTGCCCTCTCTGTTGCAGCAAATGCACAATGCAGTTCATTGCAGTGGGATGCAAAGAGGGCAGGTTGCTCTTAGGTAGGGGTTTTCCTGTGGGTTGCATGCTCCTGGAATTAGAAAGGTCAGGAGGGATCCTTCCTGTGGGAGCTGCACAAACCCCGTGCTCAGCTCAGAGGGGATGGAGTTAAAATTAGAAGTGGCTGCAGGGTTGCAGGATTACTCCTCCAGCCTGACATGATGATGGGATCTGTGACTTAGGGGGCATGAGAAAATAAACATCTCCAGCCTGAATATGTTCTAGAGGATCACAGAAAGTGCCACTCCTTTTGTCTTGGGCACAAGGCTTGGGATTTCAGGAATTCCTGCCTAAATAATCCCTCTTTTCCTTGCATATAGAGGACTGTACACAGGTAGCTCTTAGCTCTGAAAAGTGTTAATTATGGGAAGATATCTATTTGAAAGACAGAAAGAGTGAATGAGTAAATGGTAGATATAAATCATCATCAATGGGATGAGATTGAACCAGGCCAAGTGCAGGGTTCTGCACTTTGGCCACAACAAGCCCAAGCAGCACTGCAGGCTGGGGACAGAGTGGCTGAGAGCAGCCAGGCAGAGAGGGGCCTGGGGGTGCTGGGAGAGAGGAGCTGAAGCTGAGGCAGCAGTGCCCAGGTGGGCAGCAGAGCCAATGGCATCCTGGGCTGGCTCAGGAGCAGTGTGGGCAGCAGGACAAGGGAGGTTCTTCTGCCCCTGTGCTCAGCACTGCTCAGGACACATCTTGAGTTCTGTGCCCAGTTTTGGGCTCCTCAATTCAAGAGAGATGTTGAGGTGCTGGAAGGTGTCCAGAGAAGGGTAGCAAGGCTGGGGAGGGTCCTGGAGCAGAGCCCTGTGAGGAGAGGCTGAGGGAGCTGGGGGTGTGCAGCCTGCAGCAGAGGAAGCACAGGGCAGAGCTTATTGCTGTCTGCAGCTCCCTGCAGGGAGGCTGTAGCCAGGTGGGGTTGGGCTCTGCTGCCAGGCAAGCAGCAAGAGAAGAAGGGGACAGAGTGTCAAGTTGTGGCAGGGGAGGTCTAGGCTGGATGTTGTTAGGAAGTTGTTGTCAGAGAGAGTGATTGGTATTGGAATGGGCTGCCCAGGCAGGTGGTGGAGTCACCATCCCTGGAGGTGTTCATGAAGAGACTGGCTGAGGCACTTAGTGCCATGGTCTGGTTGCTTGGGCAGGGCTGGGTGCTAGGTTGGACTGGATGAGCTTGGAGGTCTCTTCCAACCTGCTTGGTTCTATGATTCTATGACCTGGAATGTTTCCAGGGATGGGACATCTCTGGGCAACATGGCTCAGTGTTTCACTCTCCTCAATGCAAACAATTCCTTCCTTCCATCTAGTCTGAATGTCCCTTCTTTTAGTTTAAAACTGTTAGCTATTGTCCTCTAGGAACAGGTCCTGCTAAAGAGGTTGCCCTCATCTTTCTTACAGGTCCTTTTAAGGCTTGCAAGACATTGAACAAAATGCTGCAACTCCACTGTCAAGTTTTGAGGCTTGTTTTTGAGCTCAGATTTGAGTTTTTCTGTCCTATTCCTAACCCTTTGTTAGGAAGAACACTTATTCTTGCCACCTGCCAAGGGGCCACCAAGACCTGCATAGAATCATAGAATCAACCAGGTTGGAAGAGACCTCCAAGATCATCCAGTGAAAGTTCTCCACCTTCCAATGGGAAAAAAGAGGGAGCTTGCAGGGCATATACACAACTCTCCCAGGCCTCCCTAACAAAGTCTGCTGGAAGAGTCTGAGGTCTGGAAGCAGCAGCAAACCAACTCCTTCCTGCAGGGCCATTGGGATTTCATGGAATTACAGAGTGGTGGAGAGCGGTAGAGACCTCTGGGAACACCTACCCCAAACCTCCCACTAAAGCATTTCCAGCCATATATGGTGCTAGGCCAACAAGGACCCACCTACAGCACCTCTGTCATAGATGCATAGCATCATTCTGCTTGCAAAAGACCTTTAAGATCATTAAGTCCAAGCATGATCTAACTCTGCCAAGTCTGGTGCTAAACTGTGTCACTCAGCACTGTGTCTGTGTGGCTTTTAAGTGTTTCCAGGGATGGTGATTCAACCACCTCCTTGGGGAGCCTGTTTCAATGTTTGAGAACCCTTTCAGCCAAGAATTTTGTTCTAATGTCCAATCTAAACCTGTCCTGGTGCAACCTGGAGGCAACTGTGTCCAGTTCTGGGCTCCTCAGTTCAAGAGAGATGTTGAGATACTGAAACATGTCCACAGAAGGGCAATGAAGCTGGGGAGGGGTCTGGAGCACAGCCCTGTGAGGAGAGGCTGAGGGAGCTGGGGGTGTGCAGCCTGCAGCAGAGGAGGCTCAGGGCAGAGCTCATTGCTGTTTGCAGCTGCCTGCAGGGAGGCTGTAGCCAGGTGGGGTTGGGCTCTGCTGCCAGGCAAGCAGCAACAGAACAAGGGGACACAGTCTCATGCTGTGGCAGGGGAGGTCTAGGCTGGATGTTAGGAGGAAGTTGTTGTCAGAGAGAGTGATTGGCATTGGAATGGGCTGCCCAGGGAGGTGGTGGAGTCTCTGTGGCTGGAGGTGTTGAAGCCAAGCCTGGCTGGGGCACTTAGTGCCATGGTCTGGTTGACTGGTTGGGGCTGGGTGCTAGGTTGGGCTGGCTGAGCTTGGAGGTCTCTTCCCACCCACTTGATTCTATGTTTCTATGATTTCCTCTTGCCCCATCACTTGTTCCATGGGAGAAGAGTCTGACATGCTGCAAGAAAGGGACATTATGACTCACCACCAGTGAGAGCAGTGCCTACCTGCACACATCTGAAGACCTCAGCTGTAGGAAGCACATTTCTTCTCCTTCAGTGCTTTACTGAAAGCACTTCACTGAGTATTTCCTATTCAAAACCCAAACAAACAAACTCAACATAGGTCAAGGAGTGATTTGTCTGTCTGGTACCAACCAGCCCACCCAAAAGGTAAAGAGGGGTGCAGAGCAAGATGTGCCATAGAGCTGCACACAGCCAAGGATGCCGTCCAGCTGTGCAAGTCCTGCATTGCCTCTCCTCCCTCCTCCTCAGCTCTACTGACAGACAGCGGCTGTAATCCCTTCCAGGTGGTGACAAGCATTTATCTTCCCAGCCCCTATAAACATGACAGCTCTGGAGCTGGCTGGTAAGACATGTCCCCATGCTGCAAGAGGGAGAGGGAAGCTGCAAGACCAAACATGTGTGTGAGTCACAGCAGCCAAGGGGAAATGCAAACTTTGGAAGCGGTGCAAGCACGAGAGATGCGACTGCCAGGGCTCCTTTTCAGCTGTGTGCTTTAGCCACAGATGCTCCAAGTAGTCCTGGGAGAGAGGAGGATGGAGGAAAGAAACACCTACTTCAGCAACATCCACCTCCTGCATCAACACTGTGGCTCCTCCCCAGCCCAGCTGAAAGGGTCTTTTTGTAAGCAGCCTGCATGAATGCAGAGCCAATGCTGCCACTTGTGAGTCACTGCCCAGACACAAACCCTGAGGATCAGATGTGAAACCTGAGAGCTCTTATTGCAGTTCTTGCCAGAGAGAGTGATTGGCATTGGAATGGGCTGCCCAGGGAGGTGATGGAGTTGCCATCCCTGGAGGTGTTGAAGCAAAACCTGGATGAGGCACTTAGTGCCATGGTCTGGTTGATTGTTGAGGGCTGGGTGCTAGGTAGGACTGCATGAACTTGGAGCTCTCTTGAAACATGTTTGATTCTGTGATTGGTCAGGGCTGGGTTCTAGGTTGGACTGCATGAGCTTGGAGCTCTCTTCCAACTTGCTTCATTCTATGATTCTATGATTCTATGACTTCCAGTGCTTAAAGGAGGCCTATAAGAAAGATGAAGACAGACTTTTAGCAGGGGCTGTAGTGACAGAGCCAGGGGGGATGGTTTTAGTATAAAAGTAGATTCAGACTAGATAGGAGGAAGAAATGTTTCACCATGAAGATGGTGAAACACTAGCCCAAATTGCCCAGGGAGATGGCAGATTCCCCATCCCCGTAAACATTCCAGATCAGATTGGACAGAGCTTTGAGCAACCTGATCTGGCTGAAGATGTCCCTGCTCAGTGCAGGTGGTTGGGACTAGATTCCTGTTCAGTCTGGAGAAGAGGAGGCTCCCAGGTGACCTTCTTGTGGCCTTCCAGGATCTGAAGAGAGCTACAAAAAAGCTGAGGAGGGACTTCTGAGGCTGTCAGGGAGTGGCAGGACTGAGGGGAATGGAGCAAAGCTGGAGGTGAGGAGGAAGTTGTTGAGCATGAGAGTGGTGAGAGCCTGGAATGGGCTGCCCAGGGAGGTGGTTGAGGCTCCATGGCTGGAGGTGTTTAAGGCCAGGCTGGATGGGGCTGTGGGCAGCCTGCTCTAGGGTAGGGTGTCCCTGCCCATAGCAGGGGTCTGCATGATCCTTGTGTTCCCTTCCAACCATGGCAGTTGGAAGTGGCTAATCCTTGTGGTCCCTTGCAACCCTGACTGATTCTATGATTCCATGATTCTATGATTCTAGATGACCTTTAAAGGTCCCTTCCAACTAACTCAAAGCATTCTCTTACTCTCTGCTTCTGTGATCCTGTGAATGGGACAGGTCTGGTGGTGGGGAACTCTGACAATTTCAGTTTTCATTGCATTTTTGTGTTTTATTTTGCTTCTCTCTCCTTGGCTGTGCTGCAGCCTGGGAACTTACTGACTCAACAGGGTATGCTGTTGACTGTGCACAAGCAGCTTTAAATGAGTGCAGTCAACAGCTGGAGAACAAATCCTGGGAGATTTCACCCTTCCACTGACCTATTAATTTCCAGAAAGTGACTTTTAGCAACACCAAAGGAGGCTGATCTTGGAGCCAACCAACATCTCTAAAACTTCCACTTGATGACTGGTTTGAAGCTGTTGTTGCCTTGCAGTCTGCAGGTCACCACCTTAAACATTGTGAGATGTGTTTGGGTAGCTGTGCTGGGATGCAGCTCATCCCACATGAGACAGCTCCATCTGAGCAACTTGTCTAGACTACCTATGCACTCAGCAGAGAGGAAGAGGCCAGCAGGGACAGCAATTCATCTCCTCATGTAGCTCTCTGTAGCAGGTGAATCATGTTCTTTGCCTCTCTCCCCCTTCTAGTTACAATGTGAGCCTGGGCAGCAGGCTTAGAGGGACACATCCTCAGCAGACAGGTCTAAGGTCAATGAGTACCACTTCCAGGGTGTGTATCATGCCACGGTTAGAGTTGTGACTACCCAGGTCAGCACCTTTCTGAATCCTGCAAGAACGGATCATAGAATCATAGAACCCACCAGATTGGAAGAGACCTCCAAGCTCATCCAGCCCAACCTAGCACCCAGCCCCAACCAGTCAACCAGACCATAGAATCATAGAATCATAGAATCAACCAGGTTGGAAGAGACCTCCAAGATCATCCAGCCCAACCTAGCACCCAGCCCTGGCCAAGCAACCAGACCATGGCACTAAGTGCCTCATCCAGGCTTTTCTTGAAGACCCCCAGGGACGGTGCCTCCACCACCTCCCTGGGCAGCCCATTCCAATGCCAATCACTCTCTCTGTGAAGAACTTCTTCCTAATATCCAGCCTAGACCTACCCTGGCACAACTTGAGACTGTGTCCCCTTGTTCTATTGCTGGTTGCCTGGGAGAAGAGGCCACCTCCCACCTGGCTACAATGTCCCTTCAGGTAGTTGTAGAAAGTAATAAGATCAGCCCTGAGCCTCCTCTTCTCCAGGCTAAACAGGCCCAGCTCCCTCAACCTCTCCTCATAGGATTTGTTCTTGAACATCTCCAGGCACAGAGACTCCACCACCTCCCTGGGCAGCCCATTCCAATGCCAATCACTCTCTCTGGCAACAACTTCCTCATAACAGCCAGCCTAGACCTCCCCTGCCACAACTTGACACTCTGTCCCCTTGTTTTCTTGCTGGGTACCTGGCAGCATAGCCCAACCCCACCTGGCTACAGCCTCCCTTCAGGGAGTTGTTATTCAATCCCACAACTCAACGATTCACCTTTGGAGCTGAACCCAGTTCTTGAGTGAAATTCATCTCATACCCCAAACCCAAGTGATTGGCTGAGTTTAAGAGATTGTCTCTTCAAATGACTACAGTATTCCTTGTTTGGTTTTGAAGAGTGATTATTTCAACACATCCTCATGCACATTCAGAAGCCTGACACGATGCTACACACAGACTTTTTCACCATACATTTTAAGGCATTTTGTTTTCACCCTCTCTTTGTCTTCTGCTGGTTTGTTTTCATTTGGGGTTTTTTTGGTTGTTGGGTTTTTGTTTTGTTTGGTGTTTTGGTTTGTTTTTTGTTTTTCTTCTCCCTGTAAATTGTTGATAAAAAGGATCTGAGCTATGGTCAGAATATCCTGGAGTTAGCTGAGCATTTAGTCATAGAATAGAATCAGAGAATCAGCCAGGTTGGAAGAGACCTCCAAGCTCATCCAGTCCAACCTACTCCAAGCTCAACCATTCCACCCAGCCCTAGCCAGTCAACTCGACCATGGCACTAAGTGCCTCAGCCAGGCTTTGCTTCAACACCTCCAGGGACAAAGACTCCACCACCTCCCTGGGCAGCCCATTCCAATGCCAATCACTCTCTCTGACAACAACTTCCTCCTAACATCCAGCCTAGACCTCCCCTGCCACAACTTGAGGCTGCATCCCTTTCTTCTGTTGCTGCTTGCCTGGCAGCAGAGACTTTGGCAATGAATCCAGGTTTTGTCACGTTTCTCTGGATTGGCAATCTTCCCAGGAAAATGGCATGCAACAGGCAAAAGGCATCCTGAAGTCACTCAGAGATGATGCCCAGTAGAGCCACAGATCACTTAAGCAGCAAGCAGCATAGCTTGAAGAGTGGGAACAAGAAGGTATCAGAAACAAAACAGCCTTCCCTTTCCCCAAACCACTTTTCTATCAAACCCACTAAAATCTGAATGAGTTTGTTTAGCCCTCTAGAAACGAGGGCAGGTAAAATGCAATGTTACAGGATGAAGTTTACCACATTTAAACTCAGAAGGAAAGCCAATTGTGATGCTTCCACTCACTGGAGATATTGTAATACATCATGAAAATATACTTTAAAAAGAAGAAGAAGAAAAGAGATGAAGAAAGAAAAAAAAAAAAAGCAGTTTTTGATAATCAGTTCTAGAAGTCCAGGTCGTCCTGGTCAATCTTATCAGGGTCTTCTTTCTTTGTAGAAGCCTGGACCTCACCAGCTGGCTCAGCTTCCTTTGGGTCTGCACCTTCAGTGTCCGCCTGGTCCTCATCCTCTAAAGGATCGGTGCACGAAGATGCTTCATCCTCTTCCTCACTCTCAGGATACATCTGTGAGGGTTTGCTGCTCTCACTGCTTGGAGCCTCTCCATTGGGGTGGCTGCTTGCAGGGTTATTGTCCTCACTGCGTTCTTCTTCACCTTCATCTTCAGAGCCCTTCTGGGACTGCTGTGAGAAGTTTCCTACAGAGGAGTAACAAGAGAAGGCTTCTTTGTTCAGAGCCTCCAGCCTTCTGCTGCCTTTTCTGCCTCTGACATTCGAGGTCACCTTAGGAAGCTTGTTGCCTTTGTCTGCCTGTTTCTCACCTGCCTTGTCAGGCTCATCACTGGTAGGTTCTTCATCAAATTTGTCACCTCCTTCACTGGTGTTCTCCTCCTCGGCTGAGCATCCATCTTCTGGCTCTGCATCTTGCACAGCCTCAGCTCCGGCCTGCTCAGCAGCTTCATTGCCTTCTGCACTCTCTCCCTCAGGACTGCTGGTTTCTGAGCCACCAGCACCTTCTGTGCATGTGGATGGCTCTTCCTCAGCAGCAGCCTCTGTCTGCGCCTCCTCTGGCTCCTCTTCTTCTTTTGGCTCTTCCTCTTGCACATCCTCCTCCTCCTCCTCCTCTTTTATTTCTTCCTCTTCCTCCTTCACGTCCTCTTCTTTTGTTTCTTCTTCCTCTTTATTTTCTTCCTCTGTGCCTTCCTCCTGCTCCTTTGTTTCTTCCTCTTCCTCCTTCACTTCCTCCTCTTTTGTTTCTTCCTCTTCCTCCTCCTCTTCTTTTGTTTCTTCCTCCTCCTTTACTTCCTCCTCCTCCTCTTTATTTTCTTCCTCCTTGCCTTCCTCCTCCTTGCCTTCCTCCTCCTCTTTTCCTTCTTCCTCTTCCTCCTTCACCTCCTCCTCTTCTTTTGTTTCTTCCTCCTCCTTTACTTCCTCCTCTTCCTCTTTATTTTCTTCCTCCTTGCCTTCCTCCTCCTCACCTTCCTCCTCCTCATCTTCCTCCTCCTCTTTTGTTTCTTCCTCCTTCACTTCCTCCTCCTCTTTTGTTTCTTCCTCCTCCTTTACTTCCTCCTCACCTTCCTCCTCCTCTTTATTTTCTTCCTCCTCACCTTCCTCATCCTTTTTTGTTTCTTCCTCTTCCTCCTTCCCTTCCTCCTCTTCTTTTCTTTCTTCCTCCACTTCTTCCTTCACTTCCTCCTCCTCTTTTGTTTCTTCCTCTTCCTTCACTTCCTCCTCCTCCTCTTCCATTTCTTCTTCCTCCTTTGCTTCCTCCTCCTTTGTTTCTTCTTCATTTGCTTCCTCATCTTTTGTTTCTTCCTCCTCTACCTTCTCTTCCTCCTCCTCCTCTTTTGTTTCTTCCTCTTCCTTCACTTCCTCCTCTTCTTTTGTTCCTTCTTCCTCCTCCTTCACCTCTTCCTCTTCTTTTGTTTCTTCCTCCTCTTTTACTTCCTCCTCCTCTTTTCCTTCTTCCTCTTTCTCTTCCTCCTCTTCTTTACTTTCTTCCTCCTCTACCTTCTCTTCCTCCTCCTCCACCTTCTCTTCCTCCTCCTCCTCCTCCTCTTTTCTTTCTTCTTCTTCCTTCACTTCCTCCTCCACCTTCTCTTCCTCCTCTTTTCTTTCTTCTTCTTCCTTCACTTCCTCCTCCTCCTCTTTTGTTTCTTCTTCCTCTTCCTTCACCTCCTCCTCTTCTTTTGTTTCTTCCTCCTCTTTTACTTCCTCCTTCTCCCCCTCCTCTTTCCTTCCTTCCTCTTTCTCTTCCTCCTCTTCTTTCCTTTCTCCTTCACAGCCTTCCTCATTATCATTTTTCTTCAACCTCAGGATTTGCTGTAAATCAAAAGCTCTCACCACCGGCGCGTTGGTGGCCACCACTGGGTTTCGGGGGGGCTTGGAAGCCAGCTTTTTCTTCACACAAGCATCGCATGGGCAGTACTCCTCCTCACTTGCTTCTTTGCTGAAACTGGCCTCAAAAGCTGCACTGACTGCCACATCTTCAGCCACATGAAATGATAGGTCCACCGTGTCCTCCACTCTCGTGTGGGTCCCATTCTTGTCGTGGAAGTGTGACCTTCTGTGCATCGTTTGCAGCCTCCGCCGCCTCTGCTCCGTTTGGAGCGTCGACTCGCGCTTGAGCGGCTCAGACGGAGGTCTCGGCATCTTATTCCCTGCCCTGCTTTTGATCTTCCTCATCTCCTTCTCTATGCTTTTTTGTATCCTTTGGCTGACGTCCTCCTTCAGCTCCAGTATCATTTGATCCATCTGCTGGTTGTTCTGCAGGTTCCACCTGACTTTGAACTCGTTCATGGCGGTGACATAGTGAGCCATAAACTCCTTCTCGATTTTCTTGAGCAGTCTCAGGACCCAGACTGGGTCTGGATCCATTGAGTTTTGCTGGACAAGTGATGTTTCCACACTGGTGGCCATACTGACTTTGGCCTCAGGGTCATCTGGAGAGGCTTTTTCAAGCTGCTCTTCTGCATCAGGTTTCAGCCCTGTTCCACAGCCTGCATCACTGATGTTTGCATCATCAGTAGCAGCCAGCTGACCAGCCTCCTCTTCAAGATTTTGGGGGACTTCATCATTCACAGCTCCAGCTTCTTCTTGTTCTCCATTTTCAGTTAATGTGCTGTCTTCTTTGGTCTCATTTTCTGCCTCCTCCTCCTGACCATTTTCACAGTTAGTGCAGTCATCCTCCTTATTCTCCTCTGCCTTCTGAGCTAAGGAGTCCTCTCTAGTAGTCTGTGCTTTTTCCTCACCCTGTGACTCTGAGCAGACAGTTGACTGCTCTTCCTCTTTACTCTGCTCCTCAGCCTCAGTCAGTTCAGTGCCAGTCTCTGCATCTTCCCCTTCTCCAGCTGATTTGAGTCCAGCATATTTCTGTGACATTAAAGAGCAGTCCCTGCCTCCAGCTGTAATCTCTTCTCCTGAGCCACCAGAACCACTGCTGACATCAACTCCAGAGGAAGACATGGGAGTGAAGTCATAATCTACATACTTTGGGGCTTTAAACCCAGAGACTGTCTTTATCTGCTCCCTTGCCTCTTGACCTGAACTCGGATCACTGTTTTCAGCTGTGCATCCAAACCACAGGGCTTGAAAAATGTTCAGCAGCTCCACATACCTTGGCTTGTTCAAACCTTTGGATTTATCTGATGGAGCTTCTGACTCTTCATCAAGGAGCTGAAGACTAGCAAGACAGGTGATCAAAACATTGGCAGAGTTACTCAGTTTTCTCCCCATAGTAGGGGACACTTCAGGGAGACTGTGGGATCGATCAAATTTCGTCTCATGCTTTGAACTGAGCAAAGCCTTCATGATCTGGACGGAGGTCTGGACAGAAGCTGGCAGGTCTCTTTTGTTGTTATTTTGACTGGATGCAACTGACTGGTTACATTCTGCCTGGTCAGCTTTAGCAGTTTCAGACAATACTTCAGAGACCTCTTCCTGATTCATGCATTCTTCAGCTGCCACTTCAGCCTCTTCCTCAGCCCCTTCTTCAGCCACTACTTCAGCCCCTTCCTCAGCCACCACTTCAGCCCCTTCCTCAGCCTCTTCCTCATCCCCTTCTTCAGCCACCACTTCAGCTCCTTCTTCAGCTGCCACTTCAGCCCCTTCCTCAGCCTCTTCCTCATCCCCTTCTTCAGCCACCACTTCAGCTCCTTCTTCAGCTGCCACTTCAGCCCCTTCCTCAGCCCCTTCCTCAACCCCCACTTCAGCTCCTTCCTCATCCCCTTCCTCAGCCCCTTCTTCAACCATCACTTCAGCCCCTTCCTCAGCCCCTTCTTCAGCCCCTTCTTCAACCCCCACTTCAGCTCCTTCCTCAGCCTCTTCCTCAGCCCCTTCTTCAGCCCCTTCTTCAACCACCACTTCAGCTCCTTCCTCAGCCCCTTCTTCAGCCCCTTCCTCAGCCCCTTCTTCAACCACCACTTCAGCTCCTTCCTCATCCCCTTCCTCAGCCCCTTCTTCAACCACCACTTCAGCCCCTTCCTCAGCCCCTTCATCATCCCCTTCTTCAACCCCCACTTCAGCTTCTTCCTCAGCCCCTTCTTCAGCCCCTTCTTCAGCCACCACTTCATCTCCTTCCTCAGCCACCACTTCAGCCCCTTCTTCAGCTTCCCCTGCTGTCTCTTTTACTACCTCATCCTTTGCCTCACTCTCAGTCTCCTCTCCATCATTTTTCTCAGCTCTTTCATCCTCTAAGGTCCCCTCTGCATTTGTACTGCACGACACTTCAGTGGTAGCCTCTACAGATTCCTCTTCCGCATAATCCTCCATTTCATATTTCACAAGCAACGTTTCTGAAGGGATTTTACTTAACCATTCTTGCACAACTTCTTCTGGAGATGTATTTGGTAGAGCAGATGGTATTAAATCACTCCTTTCCTCCTGCATGCCCCTGCCCTCTAACTCTTCCTCCACTTCCCTACCAGAACCAGCAGTCTTCTTCTGACCATTCGCTTTGGGCGCAGTTGATTTAGACCCATAGGAAGTCGCCTTGGAGGAATCTGAAACTTCCTTTGGCTGTTTCCCTGTGGTCTGTGCCGACTCAGTGCCTATGCTGCTGGCAGAGGAGTTCTGCAGCATGGCTGAAGGCCTTTTTTGGCTGTTTGGCCTGGCTTTTGGTGGGGCAGGGCAATGCAAACTACGCACTGACAAAGTCTCAGACAGCGATGCTCGGCTGGAGTTTGACATCTTCACGCGAAGGTTTCTGCTTTTCATCTGCCTCGATTTGGAAGACTGAGACATGTTTGACTGTGGACACCTATCATCACTTTCCTGGGAGGTCTGTGTCAATAAGCATGGATCTTTTATTTCTGACTTTGAAGACACTCTTGAAGAGACACTCGGAGGATTTCCATTCCCAAGCCCACTCTCAGCCGCGGGGGCACATTTGGAACATACACTCTCACTCATGCTTCCTTGTCTTGAAGATGGGGTCTCTGAATTCATCTGGGAGTGTCCCTCTCCAGGTTTTCCATTAGGACACGAAGCACTTGAGCAGAAGGATGGTGGCTTGCTGGTCTCTTCTCTGTGGCTTCTCTTCTTTGAGCTTTTTGAGGATTCACTGTAGGCATTGGTGGTGCTTTTTGAGCTGTTCTCCTCAGTGAAACCTGCCATTGCCTCTGCTTCACTAGCAGATGAAATGTTCGACTGGAAGGATCCTGAGTTATGAGCTGTGGGGTCTCTGATTGCTCTTTTCTTGATTTCACATGAGCTTTTGGAGTAAGTAGACGCCCTGCTGCATGGTCTCCTATCATCTGCATGTAGGGAATTCTTCTTTCTGTTTGGAGTGGATCCAAGGGAAGACACAGACATTTCAGACCGTGCATCCAAATGGATATGGCTGTGCTTGCTCTTTTTGGATCCCCTGGAAGAGCAAGAGAAATTGCACAGAGCGTTCTCATCGCTGTCACTTTTCTTGTTGTTCCTGTCACTAGCTCTGGAGTGGGAGGTGCCTTGTGTGGAGCATCGTTCACCTTCACTGCTCTCATCTTTAACTGATTGACTGGGCCTTGTTTTTGCTGATACTGAGCTGAGTTCGTTGATTTCACTTTCTTCTTGTTCTACTTCAGCCTCTTCAGCCTCTTTCTTAGGGTTGGACTCACTGGAGAAGGAGGAGATCGCTGCGTTGTCATCAGAGCGGTCATCCTGTTCACTCTTTGCTCTTGGTGTGGAGCAGTTACTAGACCTGCTGTGCACACTGCTGGCAGGAGTGGAGCATTTTGTGTTATCTCCTTGGTTTGCCTTCTGAAGGCTTGAGGAGGACATGCTCCTACCCACGCTACTTGACTCCTCACATATATTCTTCTTGCTTTGTTTGGACTGCAGAGATGACCTTGACATGGCACTCCCAACTCTGCCACTTTCAACCTCTTCTACATCACCCTTTAAACATTTCACAGAGGAAACTTCAAAGCAGTTTTCATCTCCAACTTGTGAACTGGTTTTACCGGCCTCATGGTCTTCAGGGGCATCTTTGGTATCCAGGTTGTTTTCACAGCTTGAATGTGACATTAAACCCAAGGATGAAGGTCTCTGACTATTACCTGTGCTCGCCCGAGTGTTTTCTTGCTGGTCTTCTCCATTGGAAGCACCTGTAGACAAATCACTCCGACACATACATCGCTTAATGGATCTATATGCCACTCTGTTCTCTATGGTCTCTGAGTAGGATGAGCACTCTTGCACGATGTGCTCAGAGAATTCCCCACTGGAGGTGGTGCGGAGGCTGTCCACAGAAGCCATTTTTTTACGGACCACTCTCCTGCGGGAGGATGTGCTGGAGCACGACGAGCGCGTGTGCCAAGTGCTTCGAACAGCGGGCTCTGCCCTCTGGGCTGTGTGCATGGGGTTCTTCCAGATGTCATAGTCCTGGTGTTTCTTCCCACAGCTCTGACACTGAGCCTCCTCACATTCCGACTCCTCAAGTTTTGACATGTAAGAATCAATGTCACAAGGATACAGCGACTCGTCTGCCTCTGAGCTGGCTTCTGGGTTCATCTTCTCTATGGGGTCTACTGCACTGTCCTCCTCCACACCTGACTCCTCACAAGGCAGCTGGTTCATCAGGTTGGACTTTCTGATCTGGGTGGACCACTGCAAAGTCTCATCGTTCAGCAAGCGGAAGCGGACTTTCATCTCAACGGACAGGCTGCCGTCCTTGTTCACGTGGACCCGCTTCTCTATGTCATCATTCACCAAGGAGTGGACAAGGTCCCCAGGCTTTGGGTGGGAGAAGGTGTTTGAGAAAGGTGCACCATTATCTGGTGAGGCAGCGAGACCGTTAGGAAAGGACTTCTCTGATGATAAGGAAAATCTCATTGACCGATTGCTTGATGCCGACCGGGGATGGATCACACTTTTTTTGGCTTTCAGTCCAAAGTCCACTGGAGTTTGAGATGAGAAAAGAAAGACAGAGAGGAATGTTAACTCACATAAAAAAGATGCAAAAGACACAGGTCAAACACTCACATTAGCCACATGAAACCTTCAAGCTACTCCGTATTGATATTAGTCCATTAAAGCTTAACTGTGCCAGTTTAAATAATCAGAAAATTTGGCTTTCAAGAAGTGATGGCCAAAAATGGACAGTTTGGGTTGTCACTGTGCCTGGAGGTGTTCAAGAAAATACTGGGTGAGGCACGTTGTGCCATGGTCTAGTGCAGCAGACTGGGTTGGACTGGAAGAGCTTGGAGGTCTCTTCAACCTGGTTGATTCTATGATTCTATGAAGAAGTTTTGGTTATGAGGAGAGATTGAGGGATTTGGGGTTGTTTAGCCTGGAGAAGAGGAGGCTCAGGGGCGATCTCAATGCTGCCTGAAACTACCTGAAGGGAGACTGTAACCAGGTGGGGTTGATCTCTTCTGCCAGGCAAGCAGCAACAGAAGAAGGGGACACAGCCTCAAGTTGTGCTAGGGGAGGTCTAGGCTGGATGTGAGGAGGAAGTTGTTGGCAGAGAGAGTGATTGGCATTGGAATGGGCTGCCCAGGGAGGTGGTGGAGTCATCATTCCTAGAGGTGTTCAAGAAAAGACTGGACGGGGCCTCCTCTGCTGCAGGCTGCACACCCCCAGCTCCCTCAGCCTCTCCTCACAGGGCTCTGCTCCAGGACCCTCCCCAGCCTTGCTGCCCTTCTCTCAACACCTTCCAGCACCTCAACATCTCTCTGCAATGGAGGAGCCCAGAACTGGGCAGAGCACTCAAGGGGTGGCCTGAGCAGTGCTGAGCACAGGGCCAGAAGATCCTTCCTTGTCCTGCTGCCCACACTGCTCCTGAGCCAGCCCAGGATGCCATTGGCTCTGCTGCCCACCTGGGCACTGCTGCCTCCTCTGCAGCTCCTCTCTCCCAGCACCCCCAGCTCCCTCTCTGCCTGGCTGCTCTCAGCCACTCTGGCCCCAGCCTGGAGTGCTGCTTGGGGTTGTTGTGGCCAAAGTGTAGAACCCTGCACTTGGCCTTGTTCAGTCTCATCCCATTGGCCTCTGCCCACCCATCCAGCCTGGCCAGGTCTCTCTGCAGGGATCTGCTACCCTCCAACAGCTCCACAGCTGCTCCTAGCTTGGTGTCATCTCCAAACCTACTGATGCTGGACTCAATCCCCTGGTCCAGATCATCAATAAAGATACTGAACAGGAATGGGCTCAGCACTGATCCTTATCATCCTCTTCACACCCTAAGAAGTTTTAAGTCATTAAAGAAAATACAACTGAGTCTCCTGCTGACAAAACCAGTGTCTCTTCTGTCCCAGGGGCAGAAAAACAGCAAAGTGTAGACATTATATGACAGACAGGCAAGGGGATGGAGGACTCGTGGGAAATCACAAGGGTTTGAGGAGTCATGGAGGCAGACACAGGAAAGGAGGGAGTTCTGGAAGGAAAAGGAGATACAGAGATATAAAAGAGGAAGGGAAGTCAGCCAGACATGGGGAACATGTAAAAGAAAGACTAGAGGGTGTAGGGAGGAAATCCTAGAAGGAAACCAGAGAAAAAGAAGGGGAGCATGGAAAGGCCTGGGAGGCAGGGAGAGGGAAGTCCATTTTCCACATGAAGTCTGCAGGCAGGGGCAGCACAATAGGTGCCTGTAGTCTCCACCTTGTGGGACATGGGCCTAGAGACCACTGTGCAGCATGGCCCAGGGTGTTTTCCTTACTGTCATTGTTCGTGTGGACATTGTTGCTGTTCGAACGAGGAGCTACATCAGGCAGCTTCTCCCCGGAGTGTTTCCTCAAATTCTCCATCGGTATGGGCTTGAATGGCTCCCTGCCAGCACACACCAGCACGCTGGGGCAGTGGAGCAGAGCCTGCATGCTGTCAATCTAGAAGAGAAGAGCAAGAGGGTCATCATGAGTGAAGAACTGGGTTTGATCTTTAGGTGTTGAAGCCAAGCCTGGCTGGGGCACTTAGTGCCATGGTCTGGTTGCTTGGCCAGGGCTGGGTGCTAGGTTGGACTGGATGAGCTTGGAGATCTTTTCCAACCTGCTTGATTCTATGATTCTATGATTGGACAGGGCTGGGTGCTAGGTTGGACTGGCTGAGCTTGGAGATCTTTTCCAACCTGCTTGATTCTATGATTCTATGATTGGGAAAGCCAAACGACAATTACTGCTTCAGCAATACCCACCTGAACATGAGCCAGCAGTGTGCCCAGGTGGCCAAGAGAGCCAGTGGCATCCTGGCCTGCATCAGGAATGGTGTGGCCAGCAGGAGCAGGGAGGTCATTCTGCCCCTGTACTCTGCACTGGTTAGACCACACCTTGAGTGCTGTGTTCAGTTCTGGGCCCCCCAGTTTAGGAGGGACATTGAGATGCTTGAGCGTGTCCAGAGAAGGGCGACAAGGCTGGGGAGAGGCCTTGAGCACAGCCCTACGAGGAGAGGCTGAGGGAGCTGGGATTGGTTAGCCTGGAGAAGAGGAGGCTCAGGGGTGACCTTATTGCTGTCTACAACTGCCTGAGGGGAGGTTGTGGCCAGGAGGAGGTTGCTCTCTTCTCTCAGGAGGCCAGCACCAGAACAAGAGGACACAGCCTCAGGCTGCACCAGGGGAAATTTAGGCTTGAGGTGAAGAGAAAGTTCTTCACCCCAGGGAGGTGGTGGAGGCACCGTCCCTGGGGGTCTTCAAGAAAAGACTGGATGAGGCACTGAGTGCCATGGTCTGGTTAATTGGATAGGGCAGGGTGCCAGGTTGGACTGGATGACCTTGGAGGTCTCTTCCAACCTGCTTGATTCTATGATTCTATGACTGGCCAGGGCTGGGTGCTAGGTTGGACTGGATGAGCTTGGAAGTCTCCTCCAACCTGCTTGATTCTATGATTCTCAGGTGCAGAGAGATGGTACCTGGAAAAAATAACCCAACCCACCATAGTGCTGGAGAAATTCAGGGTCTAGCAAAATCCTGTTCTCAGGCTCTTTTAATCAGGTGTCCTAAGATGGATGTGCTGCAAGGTGCCCAGAGAAGAGCCACGAGGATGATCAGAGGGCTGAAGCACCTCTCCTATGAAGAGAGACTGAAAGAGTTGGGGCTGTTCAGTCTGGAGAGGATAAGACTCCCAGGTGACCTTCTTGTGGCCTTCCAGGATCTGAAGGGGGCTACAAAAAAGCTGGGGAAGGACTTCTGAGGCTGTCAGGGAGTGACAGGACTGGGGGGAATGGAGCAAAGCTGGAGGTGGGGAGAGTCAGAGTGGAGGTGAGGAGGAAGTTGTTGAGCAGGAGAGTGGTGAGAGGCTGGACTGGGTTGCCCAGGGAGGTGGTTGAGGCCCCATGGCTGGAGGTGTTTGAGGCCAGGCTGTGTGAGGCTGTGTGCAGCCTGCTCTAGGGTAGGGTGTCCCTGGGCATGGCAGGGGGCTTGGAACTGGCTGCTCCTTGTGGTGCCTTCCAACCCTGACTGATTCTATGATTCTATGATTCCATTATTCTATGGTTCTATGGTTCTATGATTGGGAATGGGTGGGGAACGTTTCCTGAAGGAGAGGATACCTCATTTATTCCAGGGGTTTCCATCTTCTGGGAAGGATTCAGGCATAATTAATGTGGTAGTGAGGAAAGGAGTGGAGTGGGAGGCTTGTCACTTTCCCTCATGGAGAATTCTCTTTAATGATTCTAATTCCTCTATGGAACAGGAAAATGGAACTTTGTAAATGCTACATTCCAGGTTGACCATTAGTTGTTTTTCTTCTCTGCTCAGGAAGGGCCAAGAACTGTGACTGACACATCCAGTACTGCCTCCAGTGTTACCTGCAGTATTGCCTCAAGGCTGGACCATGTGGGACATCATCCCTTAGCATGGGAAGTGCCTGTTGAGGCACTTCATCCACAGGAACCCAGGCTTACACACTACCTCTTCACCTTCACCTCATGAACTCTGTCTGGATTACACAAGAAGTCTTTCACACAGAAACACAAAGAATCAATCACTTGGAAAAGACCTTTGAGATCATCAAGTCCAATCTATCACCTGACATCATCTAATCAACTAAACCATGGCACTAAGTGGCACATACAGTCTTTTTTGAAACACTTCCAACCTGGTTGATTCTATGATTCTATGGTGACTCCACCACCTCCCTGGGCAGCCCATTCCAATGCCAATCACTCTTTCTGACAACAACTTCCTAACAACATCCAGCCTAAATCTGCCCAGGCATGCTTGAGGCTGTGTCCTCCTGTTCTGTTGCTGACTGCCTGAGAGAAGAGCCCAACCCCACCTGGCTACAGCCTCCCTGCAGGCAGCTGCAGACAGCAATGAGCTCTGCCCTGAGCCTCCTCTGCTGCAGGCTGCACACCCCCAGCTCCCTCAGCCTCTCCTCACAGGGCTCTGCTCCAGGCCCCTCCCCAGCCTTGCTGCCCTTCTCTGGCCACATTCAAGCACCTCAACATGTTTCTTAATCTGAGGTTCCCAGACTGGACACAGCACTCAAGGTGTTGCCTAACCAGTGCTGAGTACAGAGGCAGAATTACTTCCCTTCTCCTGATGGCCACACTGCTCCTACTACAGGCCAGGATGCCAATGGCCTTCTTGGCCACATGGGCACACTGCTGGCTCAAAGACAGAACCTATGGATCACAGTATCACAGTATCACCAAGGTTGGAAGAGACCTCACAGATCATCAAGTCCAACCCTTTACCACAGAGCTCAAGGCCAGACCATGGCACCAAGTGCCACGTCCAATCCTGCCTTGAACAGCTCCAGGGACGGCGACTCCACCACCTCCCCAGGCAGCCCATTCCAGTGTCCAATGACTCTCTCAGTGAAGAACTTTCTCCTCACCTCCAGCCTAAATCTCCCCTGGTGTAGCTTTACACACTTCAGAAGCTGAATATAGATATCAGTTTGTGATTGAAGTAGGAGATACCTTTTGCTTTTCATCTGCTGGCTATGAGCCACCCAAAGGCACCTGAGACTTAGAGAGAGAATGGGGAAATAAAGCAAGACATGGCTCAGTCCTTAAGCCAATCCACCTTGCAGAGATGTGCAGAGGTGCAAGAGAGAAACAGGAAAAACTTGTAACAGGGATGTTGAAGGCAAAGTGAAGGGGCTGAGTTCATTGCCTATCAAGCTGACTCATTGCCTCCCTGCCTTCTGCTCGTTCAGCTGCTCCCTTCTGCCTACTGTTCCAATGTACAACTCGTTGGAGTGCCCTTCTCTTTTGTAGTTGTACTACACGTAATCCAGGAGGATCCAAGCCCCAGACTGGAGAATCTTGGAGTAACAGTGACAAATTTTGTCTTTTATTCTTGCAAAGAGGCTATTTGCCCTTCCTTCTCTCAGGCTCTGTGCTAGGGGAATTAGAGAGCAGCTCTTTTGGGGAGCGGTTTCATAAAGCTATGCTCATCTGTGGGTCAGAAGGTGAATCATGGGGTGTTGGCACTCCATGCCCACATGCATATTAGCTAATTAGAGGGAGAAAAGAGGAGGATGGCAGAAGAAAGTGCGCTGCTACACCTCACTTTCTCTAATTCAGAGCAAAGCTGGAGGTGGGTCGGTTCAGACTGGATGCAAGGAGGAAGTTCTTCCCCACAAGGATGGTGAGAGCCTGGACTGGGTTGCCCAGGGAGGTGGTTGAGGCCCCATGGCTGGAGGTGTTTAAGGCCAGGCTGGATGAGGCTGTGGCCAGCCTGCTTTAGGGTAGGGTGTCCCTGTCCATGGCAGAGGGATTGGAACTAGATGATGCTTGTGATCCCTTCCAACCCTGACTGATTCTATGATTCTAATATCATCATGGGCAACATCCTCCACACCCTAGCACAGTGGAACAGCCCTTTTCACATCTGTGGAGGAGCTGGTGGATGTTACATGGGTGTGTATTTGATGAGCAGCCAGAGGGCTCTCCCCATCACACCAGAAGGAAGGCAGAACAAGAGCTAATATTGAACTAAAGTAGGGAACCAGTGCATAGAATTGGATCTAATCCTCAGCATACTTGCAGCATCCAAATTATTTGTCCAGCAGGAGAGTATGCAGCATTTCTTCCATGTCTCATGGCAAATCTAAGCTCACATGGTCTCTTACACACCAAATCAAATATAAGGTTCCAAGACCCAAATGCAGGAAGCAGAACAGATAGCTGTGGGAGCTGTGATCTGGCAATCTGGCCACAAAGCACTCAGAGATGATGGCTGTGGGAGCTGTGATCTGGCAATCTGGCCACAAAGCACTCAGAGATGATAGCCTTGGGAGCTGTGATCTGGCAATCTGGCCATGAAGCACTCAGAGATGATGGCTGTGGGAGCTGTGATCTGGCAATCTGGCCACAAAGCACTCAGAGATGATAGCCTTGGGAGCTGTGATCTGGCAATCTGGCCACAAAGCACTCAGAGATGATGGCTGTGGGAGCTGTGATCTGGCAATCTGGCCACAAAGCACTCAGAGATGATAGCCTTGGGAGCTGTGATCTGGCAATCTGGCCACAAAGCACTCAGAGATGATAGCTGTGGGAGCTGTGATCTGGCAATCTGGCCACAAAGCACTCAGAGATGATAGCTGTGGGAGCTGTGATCTGGCAATTTGGCCACAAAGCACTCAGAGATGATGGCTGTGGGAGCTGTGATCTGGCAATCTGGCCACAAAGCACTCAGAGATGACAGCTGTGGGAGCTGTGATCTGGCAATCTGGCCACAAAGCACTCAGAGATGATAGCTGTGGGAGCTGTGATCTGGCAATCTGGCCAAGGAGCACTCAAACAGCCAAGTCAAACATGTGAAAGATAAAGGAATGATGCACTGCACTGCTCCCTCAGCCAGCCCCAGACAAAGATCATGTTGAGCTGGTGCACTGCTGGCAGTTTCAGAAATGCCTTCTCCCTGTGTGTGAGACTTCACACATGCATGCAAAAATGTTCTGGGTTTGCTTCTGGAAATAGTCTGCAGGAAGACATCTTGCAATAGTCCAGAAGAAATATTAGAATCCAAAGCTGGACATTGGAAATCATTTGGGTAGCACAAGGAGAGAAATGCCACATGGGAAAAGGGGAGGAGAGGGGAAAGACTGCAGACCAAAATGCATGAAGAAGACAGAAGAGGTTTTGAGGAACAGGTGAAAACAGCAAAAGGGGGAAGGAAACTGATGTACATCTTGGTTTAGTATGGAAGGCAGCCTGCTAGGATCATATGAAGGGTGCTAGGGTTACTGTCTCCATGGAGGATGAAATGGCTTCTGGTGAAGACTATGGAAGGCTTCCTAAGGACTTTACTGAGTGCTGCCTTCAGGTTTGGGCTCCCCAGTTGAAGAGGGACAGGGGTCTGCTGAAGAAGGTCCAGTGGAGGGCTACAGGGATGATTAGGAGACTGGAACACTGCCTGATGAGGCAGGCTGAGGGACCTGGGGCTTTTTGGTCTGGAAAAGAGAAGACTGAGAAGGGATTTAATCAAGGTTCATAAACATCTGAGGGCTGGGGGGCAGGATGGGGGGGACAGGCTCTGCTCACTGCTCCCTGGGATAGGACAAGCAGCAATGGATGGAAGCTGCAGCACAGGAGGTTCCAGCTCAACACAAGGGGGAACTTCTTTACTGTAAGGGTCCCAGAGCCCTGGCACAGGCTGCCCAGAGAGGTTGTGGAGTCTCCTCCTCTGGAGCCTTTCAAGGCCTGTCTGGATGTGTTCCTGTGTGACCTGAGCTAGATTATGTGGTCCTGCTCTGGCAGGGGGATTGGACTGGATGATCTCATTGGGTCCCTTCCAACCCCTGACATCCTGTGAGCCTGTGTGAATTCAGCTGGGCAGTTTCACACATTGCACCAAATTCATATGCAAGGTTTTGATGGCCTTTTGCCTTCCTAATCACTATGGCAGCTCAAAATGAAGTCTGAGGCTGTTCTAGCTGTGAATCAGCCAGAGAAGCAAAAAATTGCTGCTAAGGGTGAAAACCTCAACATAGCTGAGAGGAAGGCATTAGGAAGACATTCGTTAGACAGCTTTTGCTGCTGCTACTCCCCACCTCCTGACACACTGCAATTCCTCACTGAAATCAGAGCCCATCACCTGGCTCCTCTGGCACTAAGTTCATTAAATCTGGTCCATCCAACATCAGCATTTGAAAACTGTGAGTCAGAAGAACATTCACTCCACACTAAGCATCTGTCCTTATCCTCTCTTATGGTTAGGATTAACTCAAAAATGGACAAGTCATGAAAAATGCTAAGCATTTTGCTCTTATGATTAGCCTTCTGGTGGCTGAGTCAGTGGGAAGGATATGGTTCATGAGTTCAAGCTATTCCCCTTGACCAGAAGCTCTCAAAACTGACTGATTTTATATGGAGATTATCCACATCATGGATGAAAAATGACTCCAGCTGGAAGCTGTGAGTGTGCCAAGGGTTAAGCCTGGGCTGGCCACTAGGTGAATGGCAGAAGCTCTCTATTAGCCCAAATCTGTTCCCAAAGGGGAGGAGAAAGGCAATAATTGAGAGAGATGTAGATTCATAGAATCACAGAATCAGTCAGGGTTGGAAGGGACCACAAGGAGCAGCCAGTTCCAACCCCCCTGCCATGCCCAGGGACACCCTACCCTAGAGCAGGCTGCACACAGCCTCAGCCAGCCTGGCCTCAAACACCTCCAGCCATGGGGCCTCAACCACCTCCCTGGGCAACCCATTCCAGCCTCTCACCACTCTCCTGCTCAACAACTTCCTCCTCACCTCCAGCCTGACTCTGCCCACCTCCAGCTGTGCTCCATTCCCCCCACTCCTGCCACTCCCTCAAAGCCTCAAAAGTCCCTCCCCATTTTTTTTGTAGCCCCCTTCTGATCCTGGAAGGACACAAGAAGGTCACCTGGGAGCCTCCTCTGCTCCAGCCTGCACAGCCCCAACTCTTTCAGGCTGTGCTCACAGCAGAGCTGCTGCAGCCCTCTCAGCATCCTCCTGGCCCTGCTCTGGACACACTCCAGCATCTCCACATCCCTCTTGTCCCAGGGGCTCCAGAGCTGGATGCAGGACTCCAGGTGGGGTCTCAGCAGAGCAGAGCAGAGCAGAGGAGGAGAATCCCCTCCCTGGCCCTGCTGGCCACACTTCTGCTGCTGCAGCCTAGGCTCTGCTTGGCTTTCTGGGCTGCAAGTCAACCTCTGGCAGCCTCAAAAGTCCCTTCCCAGCTTTTTTGTAGGCCCCCTTCAGATCCTGGAAGGCCACAAGAAGGTCACCTCCTCTTCTCCAGGCTGAACAACCTTTTATGCACTGTTATGTACAACTGGAAAATGAAACCAAAGGAGCTTTAATGAAAATCATAATGAGAATAAAATGAAATAGATTCAAGCAAATACAAGCCCAACATGGAACCCAAACCCTTGATGGCAATGAGGTCACCTTCATCACTGATGGTGCTGTAAACAGGTGGTGAGGAAGTCCTAGACTGGACGAAGAAGTATGTGGGAACTGGATCCAGAAAGACACAGACAGAGATCAAAGGCAGAACAGCAGAGGTGTCTTAGGATGCTGATTAATTAAGAGAAGAGCTTAGCCCTCATAATCCCTCAGCTTTATAATGAATATGACATACATGGAATGGAATCCCTTGCTAGACAGTTAAGGGTTATGTGTCGTGTCCACTCCTCTCATGCAGATGTCACCTTTAACTTTGCAACGTGGCACAAAAGGTTTAGCAGTGACCTTGGTCTCTGTAGGAGCAAATACAAGCAGGAGTCTTTGTGCACCCCAGCCCTCACCAGTAACTAAATGTCAACATTAAAGGAGCAGACACTGCCTGCAAAACTATGCCTTTAGCTTCAGAAAGTGCCACCACTGAGAAGATCATAGAATCATAGCATCAATCAAGTTGGAAGACAGCTCCAAGGTCATCCAGTCTGACCTATCACCCAGCCCTAGCTCTCACCTAGGTTCCTAGCCAGGAATCCATTCCAGGCTCTCACCACTCCCATGCTGAAGAACCTCCTCCTCACTTCCAGTCTGAATCTATCTCTGACTAACCTAGCAGTTTGAACAACCTCATCTTTGTCAGCCCATCTTCACAACAAAGGTATTCCAGCCCTCTGATCATTTTTGGGCCCCCCCTGGACCCACTCCTGTGTTGAGCATCCCAGAGCTGGATACAGCACTGCAGGTTGGGTCTCCTCTAGAGCAGAGCAGAGGGACAGAATCCCTTCCCTCGACCACTGCATTGGATGCAGCCCAGGATACAGTTGGCTCCTGGGCTGCAAGGGCACATTGCTGGCTCAAGTGCAGCTTTCCACCCACTACTATCCCAAAGTTCTTCTCCACAGGGCTTCTCTCAATCTCTTCATCCTTATGCCTGTATTGATACTGACAATAGCCACTGGAATGGGCTGCCCAGAGAGGTGGTGGAGTCTCTGTGCTTGGAGGTGTTCAGTCAAAGCCTGGCTGGGGCACTTAGTGCCATGGTCTGGTTGATTGGCCAGGGCTGGGTGATAGGTTGGGCTGGATGGGCTTGGAGGTCTCTTCCAACCTGCTTGATTCTATTCTATTCCATTCTATTCTATTCCATTCCATTCCATTCCATTCCATTCCATTCTATTCTATTCTATTCTATTCTATTCTATTCTATTCTATTCTATTCTATTCTATTCTATTCTATTCTAACTGCCCTGACTACCATTCTGCTTCCTTTCCCATTATTGGTGGAAACACTAAAGCCTGCATTTGGAAAATGAGGTTTTGCTGTGCAAATCCACCATTCTGTGAACATCCTTGCAGAAACAGTGAGTTCTAGCTAAAGTACTTCAGGCAAATTCACCATTTTTCCAGGAGAGGGTGGAATTCTGCTATTCTTTGCACTCCAGCTGAAGGAATGCATAGAAGCATCACATTGACAAATACTACTGCACATGGTCAGTACAATGATTGGAATTATCATAGAATCAGTCAGGGTGGGAAGGAAGCACAAGGAGCAGCCAGTTCCAAACCCCCTGCCATGCCCAGGGACACCCTACCCTAGAGCAGGCTGCACACAGCCTCACACAGCCTGGCCTCAAACACCTCCAGCCATGGGGCCTCAACCACCTCCCTGGGCAACCCAGTCCAGCCTCTCACCACTCTCATAGGGAAGAACTTCTTCCTAACGTCCAGTCTGAATCTACCCATTTCTAGCTTTGTTCCATCCCCCCCCCCCCCAAGTCCTATCACTACCTGACAGACTGAAAAATCCCTCCCCAGCTTTCTTGTAGTCGCCTTCAGATACTGAAAGGTCACAATAAGGTCACCTGAGAGCCTCCTTTTCTGCAGCCTGCACAGCCCCAACTCCCTCAGTCTCTCTTCATTGGAGAGTTGCTTCAGCCCTGTGGTCATCCTCATGGCCCTTCTCTGGACACCTTCCAGCACATCCACATCCCTCTTGTACTGGGGGCTCCAGAACTGGATGCAGTACTCCAGGTGGGATCTCAGTGCAGAGTGAAGGGGCTCTTCTGGCCACACTTCTCTTAATGCAGCCCAGGCTCTGCTTGGCTTTCTGGGTTGCAAGAGCACACTGATAGCTCATTTTGAGCTTCTTGTCCACCAACACTCCCAAGTCCCTCTCCTCAGGGCTGCTCTCAAGCCAGTCACTGCTCAGCCTATCTTGGTGCTTGGGATTGCCTCGACCCAGATGCAGGACCTTGCACTTGTTCTTGTTGATGCTCTGCATTAAACTCAAATTCAAAAGTGACTACATTTTGCTACACTAATATTGGAACACCAAAATGCCCTCAGGCCAAGGGAATCCTTTTCATTCAGCATATGTTAGATAAGAAAGTATTAGATTAGGTATGGGTTAGATAAGAAAGTGGCTAGCACATGGGGTCCATTTAACTGCATCTTGCCAGGCACTGGGCCAAATGATTTCAGGGCTTCTCAAAGGTTCATAAAACACACCTGGATCTGAGTCTTCTCATGGATCAGGTTCATGGAAAGTTTTGCTGAGGTTTACAGATCACTTGTGTAAACCTCCTTGGAGTCATTGTGGGTTTGGCATGGGATCAGAGCATACCGAGCTTGAAACCTGTGGTTTGTTTTTAGGCTGTGAGTCACAGGCATGGTGGGTGGAAAGTGGTAGAAGTGGTAGGGCTCATTTGGTGACAATGGCTTGCTCCAGGTGAGGGGCTGAGATTGGTTCATTCCATTATTCATACCTGAACACAGTGTCTGACCAAGTAGTCACAGAATGGTCAGGGTTGGAAGGGACCTCAAAGGTCATCCAGTTCCAACCTCCCTGCCATGGCAGGGACACTTCACACTAGATCAGGTCACTCAGAGCCAATCCAGCCTGGCTTAAAGACCTACAGGGATGGAGCCTCCACCAAGATCTTTCTCCATGGAGCTGCTTTCCAGTAGGGCAGCCCCTAACCTGTACTGGTGCCTGTTGTTATTCCTCCCCAGATGCAGGAGCCTGCACTTGTCCTTATTGAACTCCATAAGGTTTGCCTTTCACCCAGCCCTCAGCCTGTGCAGGTCTCACAGAATCACAGAATCTCTTAGATTGGCAAAGCCCTTCAAGCTCCTCGAGTCCAATCATCAGTTTCACACTGACAAGTCCTTGACCAAACCAAATCCCTCAGCACAACATCTCATCACTATGAGTCACTGTGGTTGTAAAGGACAACCAGGATCATCCAGCCCAACCTTCATCCCAGCATCTTTCATCACTGGACCATAGCCTCAAGCACCACATCCACTCTCCTCTTAAACGCCTCCAGAGATGGTGACTCCCTCACTTCCCTGGGCAGCCTGTTCCAGTGCCTGACCACCTGCTCAGGAAAAAGCTTCCTCCCAACAGCCAACCTTAACCTCTCGTGATGCAACTTGAGGCCATTTCCTCTTGTCCTAGCATTAGTAATTTGGGAGAAGAGACCAGCTCCAGCCTCACTACAACCTCCTTTTAGGTAGCTGTACTCAATACTCAACCTCACTGGATGGCAGCACAGCCTGACAGGCTGCCAGCACCCCCTCTCCTACCCCCCAGTTTTGTATCATCAGCAAACTTGCTGAGTGGGCAACATGCAACCAATAACTATCTCAAGAAGATAAATTCTCCCCTTTCTTCTCATGTTGTTTACATACACACTGTGGGTTAAACCAGCTTGTTTGCCTCCATGTCCCCCATTTCCCTCTTACAGTTACACCAGGGTCCTGATGCCACCTGTCATTAAGACAGATGAGTTTGGTAGACAGCCCAAACATGAGTGGCTTGGAGGATGCCTGTGGGCTGCCTACAGATATCCTAGAAACTGGGACAGATGTGTAAATCTGAGGCAGGAAATGTGTCAGACAAGCCTGTTTCCTGGCCTTGCACCCTAAGGTCACTAGAGCCAGGAATATCAGGAATGGTTGAATAATGATAGTGAGGCCAATAGCTTTACTATGGAGAACAAGGCAAAATGCTAATCCATCTTTATGGCTAAATGAAGCAATTCTGGAGCCAGGGAACTGGACTACAGCTGCCTGTGATGTTAAATTGCTAGAATGGTCTTCAGAGCATTAAAGCTTGTATCAGCTGGCACTGTTTCAAGCAATTCCTGGGCAGATCTGGGAGTTAACATAAGCCCCAGGGTCTTTCCTAAGTAGTAGCTTAAATGTGGCCACTCAGTTTTAGCAGCTGTGGGAATTAGACTCTATTTTGGAAGCTTCACAATGTAAGTGAGCATTAATAGAGCCATTTGGTGTCAGGGCCAGACATGCACTCAACACTGTACTTGTACTCAGCACTGCTCAGGCCACAGCTTGAGTGCTGTGTCCAGTTCTGGGCTCCTCAATGCAAGAGAGATGTTGAGATACTGGAAGGTGTCCAGAGAAGGGCAGCAAAGCTGGGGAGGGGCCTGGAGCACAGCCCTGTGAGGAGAGGCTGAGGGAGCTGGGGGTGTGCAGCCTGCAGCAGAGGAGGCTCAGGGCACAGCTCATTGCTGTCTACAACTACTTGAAGGGAGGCTGTAGCCAGGTGGGGTTGGGCTCTGCTGCCAGGCACCCAGCAACAGAAGAAGGGGACAGAGTCTCAAGCTGTGCCAGGGGAGGTCTAGGCTGGATGTTGTTAGGAAGTTGTTGTCAGAGAGAGTGATTGGCATTGGAATGGGCTGCCCAGGGAGGTGGTGGAGTGGCTGTCCCTGGAGGTGTTGAAGCCAAGCCTGGCTGGGGCACTTAGTGCCATGGTCTGGTTGACTGGATAGGGCTGGGTGCTAGGTTGGGCTGGCTGAGCTTGGAGGTCTCTTCCAACCTGCTTGATTCTATGGTTCCCTGGGCCACGAGTGTTGCATGACATTGATGTTGCCCAAGTGTAGGACCCTGTGCTAGTTTGAAGCTAGCCAGAATGTTTTGGTGAGAAGAATTAGATCACAGGCTGTGAAAGGGAAACAATGGTGATGTCTACTGCACTCATAGGTTTGCTGAGATGGATAAGGACAAGAACAAAAACATAGATAAGGGAGTTGCTGTCTGGGCTTTGGGTTGAACTTCTCTCTCTAACCTAACCTGCCATCTGTGTGACTAATCTAGCTGCTTCCTAACCCCCCTGGCCAACCCTCCAATCTTCTTTGGGCATAAAGCAAGATCTGGGGTAAGGGAGAGAGCTGGGAGAAGGTGGAAGGGTGGTTGGGAGCCTCTGCTGGGGACTCAGGTTTCTGGCAGGGCTGCTGTGTTTCTGTATTACCTTCTAACTTGTCTATTTCTGTCTATAGCTGCATAGATTGTCACTATCTGCTTGTATCTTGTGCGAAGCTGTAAATGTAAAGAATTATTCCATTTCCAGAGCTGCTGAGTCTAGTCTGGGTGATTCCCAGAGTGTGGGGGGGCACAGATCATCACAGCCCCATCACTTGGCCTTGTGGAATTTCATAAAATCATAGACTCATAGAATCAAGCAGGTTGGAAGAGACCTCCAAGCTCATCCAGTCCAACCTAGCACCCAGCCCTATCCAATCAACCAGACCATGGCACTAAGTGCCTCATCCAGGCTTTGCTTGAAGACCCCCAGGGACGGTGCCTCCACCACCTCCCTGGGCAGCCCATTCCAATGCCAATCACTCTCTCTGTGAAGAACTTCTTCCTAACATCCAGCCTAGACCTACCCTGGCACAACTTGAGACTGTGTCCCCTTGTTCTATTGCTGGTTACCTGGGAGAAGAGGCCACCCCCACCTGGCTACAATGTCCCTTCAGGTAGTTGTAGACAGTAATAAGATCAGCCCTGAGCCTCCTCTTCTCCAGGCTAAACAGGCCCAGCTCCCTCAACCTCTCCTCATAGGATTTGTGCTCCAGGCCCCTCACCAGCTTTGTTGCCCTTCTCTGGACATGTTCCAGCACCTCAACATCTTTCTTGAATTGAGGGGCCCAGAACTGGACACAGCACTCAAGGTGTGGCCTGAGCAGTGCTGAGTACAGGGGAAGAATAACCTCCCTTGTCCTACTGGCCACACTGTTCCTGATGCAGGCCAGGATGCCATTGGCTCTCTTGGCCACCTGGGCACACTGCTGGCTCATGCCATTGGCCTCAGTCCTTGGATCCATTCATACACCAGAATTTCTGTGGTCCATGGTGCTGCTTCTGGCTGAGAGAGCTCTGAGACTACCATTTGCTGGAAACTGGGCTGATACACTGAGGAAAGTATCACCTCACTATTGCACTTCTGCCTTTCTCCCAGGATGCTGCAACAGGTCCCTGCCAAAGAGGGCTTCGATTGACTCAGAGCAGTTAGCCTTGGCAGAGCCTTCAGTGTGCCTCACTCCAAACTCACACACAGCTATAGAAGGAAAAAGAGGACTCTTAGCCCAAGGGGTTTCTAATAGCTAATCCTTTACAGTCTCCAATTAGTGGTGCCTGAGGAAAATTCCTTGGCTTATGATTGCCCCACTGATTAACTCACACAGCAATTCTCTGATCCCTCAAGGAAAGTTGGTGGTGTGCAAGCTGTGCACAAGAGAAGGGCAACAAAGCTGGTGCAAGGCCTGGAACACAAACCCTATGAGGAGAGGCTGAGGGAGCTGGGGGTGTGCAGCCTGCAGAAGAGGAGGATGGTGACTCCACCATCTCCCTGGGCAGCCCATTCCAATGGCAAATCACTCTCTCTGTGAAGAACATCTTCCTTTTTAACAAGGCCAAGTGCAAGGTTCTGCACTTTGGCCACAACAAACCCAAGCAATGCTATAGGCTGGGGACAGAGTGGCTGAGAGCAGCCAGGAGGAAAGGGACCTGGGGGTACTGATAGATAGTAGCTGAAGATGAGGCAGCAGTGCCCAGGTGGCCAAGAGAGCCAATGGCATCCTGGGCTGCATCAGGAGCAGTGTGGCCAGTAGGACAAGGGAGGTTCTTCTGCCCCTGTACTCAGCACTGCTCAGGCCACACCTTGAGTGCTGTGTCCAGTTCTGGGCCCCTCAATTCAAGAAGGATGTTGAGGTGCTGGAACATGTCCAGAGAAGGGCAGCAAAGCTGGTGAGGGGCCTGGAGCACAAACCCTATGAGGAGAGGTTGAGGGAGCTGGGCCTGTTTAGCCTGGAGAAGAGGAGGCTCAGGGGTGATCTTATTACTGTCTACAACTACCTGAAGGGAGGCTGTAGCCAGGTGGGGGGTGGCCTCTTCTCCCAGGTAACCAGCAATAGAACAAGGGGACACAGTCTCAAGTAGTGCCAGGGTAGGTCTAGGCTGGATGTTAGGAAGAAGTTCTTCACAGAGAGAGTGATTGGCATTGGAATGGGCTGCCCAGGGAGGTGGTGGAGGCACCGTCCCTGGGGGTCTTCAAGCAAAGCCTGGATGAGGCACTTAGTGCCATGGTCTGGTTGATTGGCCAGGGCTGGGTGCTAGGTTGGACTGGATGATCTTGGAGGTCTCTTCCAACCTGGCTGATTCTATGATCCTTATCATCAGTAAAGATGTTAAAAAGAAGTGGTCCCAACACAGATCCCTGAGGAACACCACTAGTGCCTGGCTGCCAACTGGATTTAACTCCATTGCCCACCACTCTCTGAGCCCTCCTGTCCAGGCAGTGCTTTATCCAGGAGACAGTGTGCTCAGCCAAGCCATGAGTAGCCAATTTGTCTACAAGAATTTTGTGGGGAACAGTATCAAAGGCATTTTGAAAGTCTAGGAATACAACATGGTCAGCCTGGAGTGTGTTTAAGCAAACTAAAGAATAATATCAGCTTTGGCCTGACTTGACAAACATAAAACCAGCCACAGCCCTTGGGAAACTCCACTGACTGTTGATAAGTCCCAGTTGAGAAGCTCGTGGCTATTGCCACCAGTAGCCATAAACTATGCAGACTATTGCAGGCACAGTGTGGTTTCCAAGGGCTTACAAGAATGGCCACTGGATTTTAAGGAAGAATTTGGGGTTGTTTTCCTTTTAAGAAAGACAGCTAAAGGAAGGCCTGGTGAGCCAAGAGTAAGTGCAGAAGTTGTGAGTAGACCTGGAGTGGTGTGCCTGGGTTCATAGAATCATAGAATCACAGAATCAGTCAGGGTGGGAAGGGAGCACAAGGAGCAGCCAGTTCCAACTCCCCTGCCATGCCCAGGGACACCCTACCCTAGAGCAGGCTGCACACAGCCTCACACAGCCTGGCCTCAAACACCTCCAGCCATGGGGCCTCAACCACCTCCCTGGGCAACCCAGTCCAGCCTCTCACCACTCTCCTGCTCAACAACTTCCTCCTCACCTCCTCTCTGGCTCTCCCCACCTCCAGCTTTGCTCCATTCCCCCCAGTCCTGGCACTCCCTTAGAGCCTCAAAAGTCCCTCCCCAGCTTTTTTGTAGCCCCCTTCAGATCCTGGAAGGCCACAAGAAGGTCACCTGGGAGCCTCCTCTGCTCCAGCCTGCACAGCCCCAACTCTTTCAGTCTGTGCTCACAGCAGAGCTGCTGCAGCCTCTGAGCATCCTCCTGGCCCTGCTCTGGACACTCTCCAGCATCTCCACATCCCTCTTGGAATAGGGATGCAGTTCCTGTGGCTGAAGTGTTAATGACACTTCTGCTGGGGGACCCTGGATAATTGCCATTTGTAAGGGAAATCCTCCAGTGCTGTGCAGTTGCTCTCACATAATCCCACAAGTACTTTCCAAAGGCAGGCAGTTGGGGATCATCACAAAGCTAAAGTCTCCTATGGTTTAGAGCATGGAGAAGGAAAATCCTCTAGGTTGTGTAAGAACTTCTCAGAACAAATCTGGAAGTTTGTCTGATGAAGAAGTTAACCTGCAAACTTTACCTTTTTAATTGAGATATCTGCTGTTAGCAGCACACTTGGTGCTATTTTAGTTAGAATTACTAGCCAGTAAAGAGTAGGAAAGCTGCAAGTTTCAATTGTCTCATCAGTCAAGTGACCTTCAGATGGAGAGTTCTGTGTCTTTATGTTCACTAATATTCTTCTCCTGTGCTCAGCACTGCTCAGGCCACACCTTGAGTGCTGTGTCCAGTTCTGGGCTCCTCAATTCAAGAGAGATGTTGAGATACTGGAAGGTGTCCAGAGAAGGGCAGCAAGGCTGGGGAGGGGCCTGGAGCACAGCCCTGTGAGGAGAGGCTGAGGGAGCTGGGGGTGTGCAGCCTGCAGCAGAGGAGGCTCAGGGCACAGCTCATTGCTGTCTACAACTACTTGAAGGGAGGCTGTAGCCAGGTGGGGTTGGGCTCTTCTGCCAGGCAAGCAGCAACAGAACAAGGGGACAGAGTGTCAAGTTGTGGCAGGGGAGGTCTAGGCTGGATGTTAGGAGGAAGTTGTTGTCAGAGAGAGTGATTGGCATTGGAATGGGCTGCCCAGGGAGGTGGTGGAGTCTGTGTGCCTGGAGGTGTTGAAGCCAAGCCTGGCTGAGGCACTTAGTGCCATGGTCTGGTTGATTGGATGGGGCTGGGTGCTAGGTTGGACTGGATGATCCTCGAGGTCTCTTCCAACCAGCTTGATTCTATGATCTTTCAAGGTCCCTTCCAGCCCCTAACCTTCCATACTCCTGTGTGAACACATATGAGGACTCACAGATTTCCTAGCTGTGTGTAAACTGATAGCACTGATCAGCTGTAACCACCTATCACTGTGGTATCCTACACAGGAATAAAACAAATGCAGACTAAACAAATTCAATACAGATATGAACTGCTTAATGACAAGGTGATGATGAAAATGTTCATATCCAAAAGAAGATTCCCAAAGGACTGCAGAGAGATGAAGTGATGTCGTTTGGTCCACATCCACATTCCTGCAGATGGAAAACATGGAGGGAAAAAAAGCAGGGGTGGAAAGGTTCTATAGCACCCCTGGGATTTACTGTGGACTATATCATTATCACTACACAGAGGATAATCTTAGACTCTGTGCCAGATAATCTAACTGCAACAAAGAGCATCAGTCTCTTCTCAAGTCACGTTTATGTGCAGCTCCAAGCTGAAGCATTTCCAGCAACAGAGGCAGAACTAGCAGTGGGGATGCCTAAAAGCCATCTTGTTCTGCTGAATTCCCTCTTGCAAGCTACAGAAAAGTTAAACCTCTGTTGCAGTGTGTCTCTCAGGAGATGATAGAATCATAGAATCAAGCAGGTTGGAAGAGACCTCCAAGCTCACCCAGCCCAACCTAGCACTCAGCCCTATCCAGTCATCTAGACCATGGCACTAAGTGCCTCAGCCAGGCTTTTACCACAGCCACTTGCAAAACACTGAGCTTAGAACTTTTTATATCATCATAGAATCAAGCAGGTTTGAGGAGACCTCCAAAATCATCCAGTCCAACCAAGAACCCAGCCCTGGCCAATCAACCAGACCATGGCATTAAGTGCCCCAGCCAGTCTCCAGGCACAGAGACTCCACCACCTCCCTGGGCAGCCCATTCCAATGCCAATCACTCTCTCTGTGAAGTTTCCTCCCATTAACTCAAGACAATATCTGATGTGTGAAGCTCTTGAGTGCCTGAATGAGATTACTCTACACAACCATTTTGTGTAATTAACAGGGAAGCAACTAACATCCTAGCCTGGATGAAGAACAGTGTGCCCACCAGGACAAGGGAGGTTACTCTTCCCTTGCATTTAACACTGCTCAGGCCACACCTTGAGTGATGTGTCCAGTTCTGGGCTCCTCAATTCAAGAGAGATGTTGAGGTGCTGGAAGGTGTCCAGAGAAGGGCAATGAAGTTGGAGAGGGGCCTGGAGCAGAGCCCTGTGAGGAGAGGCTGAGGGAGCTGGGGGTGTGCAGCCTGCAGCAGAGGAGGCTCAGGGCAGAGCTCATTGCTGTCTACAGCTGCCTGCAGGGAGGCTGTAGCCAGGTGGGGTTGGGCTCTGCTGCCAGGCAGCCAGCAACAGAAGAAGGGGACAGAGTGTCAAGCTGTGCCAGGGGAGGTCTAGGCTGGATGTTGTTAGGAAGTTGTTGTCAGAGAGAGTGATTGGCATTGGAATGGGCTGCCCAGGGAGCTGGTGGAGTCTCAGTGCCTGGAGGTGTTGAAGCCAAGCCTGGATGTGGCACTTAGTGCCATGGTCTGGCTGGGTGCTAGGTTGGACTGACTGAGCTTGGAGGTCTCTTCCAACCTGCTTGAGTCTTCTATGATTCTATGACACCAACTACCCAAGCCCAAGGGTTAAGGTAAGGTAGGCAAACCATTGACCTTACAACTAAAGGATTTGCCTCGCAGCGAGCGCAAACGCCAGTGTGCTAACACCTGTGAGAATAGCTGAGCAGCAGCAGGTAGCAGAGATACTTGCCTTCTTCCCATCCACAGCGTAGAGCTTTTTCACTGGGAACTGCAAGATCTCTGAGATCTCATCCAGGAGGGTTTTGAAGCTCCTGGCGTTCCTGCGGTTCAGGATGATGGAGCGCCGGACACCGCTTTCTCCGTTCTTGACTAGAGTGATTTTCTTGGGTATTCTGGGGCCATGGTGAGTGAAGGTTGTGGAATAATCTTCCAACTTGCCCTCCTGAGCTGCTCTTCTCAGGGTAGTGGAGGGCCGGCCGTTCCGTGGAGGGCCTGGCTTGTGTCCCCCAGCAGTGATGGTAATAGGCTTGACGTACTTCTTGTCAGAGCAGAGGTACCAGCAGCCGTCCTCCAGCTGATCCAGCTCGCTGATGCAGTGGATGCCTCGCGGGGTGGTGATGGTCCGGACCCCAAAGGGCAGTGGGACCCGATGAGAGAGGTCATCCATGAGTGCATTGAAGCTCTTGAAGCTTCTCTGGTTGATGGCCATCTTGACTCCTGCAAACTGAGGGTCTCCGCTCTTGAAGAAGGTTATTTTTTTGGCTGGAGGTACCTTGGTGACAGTGCTTGTCCGGCCCACGGTGGGAAGGGGCTGCTCATAGTTGTAGGAGCTGGTGGTTGACACGTAGTCAGCAGGCACCTGAGTCATCCCTCTTGCTTAAAGGTATCTGCAAGAGAAGCAAAGCCAGGGTTTGGTTGAATCATGTAGAATCATAGAATCAAGCAGGCTGGAAGAGACTTCCAAGCTCATTCAGTCCAACCTAGCACCCAGCCCTGGCCAATCAACCAGACCATGGCTCATGAACTAGTTTAGAAGACAGTCAAGGGGAAATAAAGGTGATTATCATTAACTGCTGCTGTGCTGCATCAGGTGTTCATAGAATCAGAGAATCAACCAGGTTGAAAGAGTTACTTTCATGTTACTTTCTTCTCAGTGTTATATTTATTCTGGTCTATTCTTTGTGGGTTAGGATCTATAGGTAGAGAAACTGCATCACTGCAGTGGAAGACTGGCAGCAAACACCCAACTATGTATTGAATATTCACATTGATATATAATGCCTCTAACAAGTGTCCAGTTAACTGCATGGTTTCATTACATGTCATAGAAACATAGGATCAAGCAAGTTGGAAGAGACCTCCAAGATCATCCAGTCCAACCTAGCACCCAGCCCTGGCCAACCAACCAGACCATGGCACTAAGTGCCCCAGCCAGGCTTGGCTTCAACACCTCCAGGCACAGAGACTCCACCACCTCCCTGGGCAGCCCATTCCAATGCCAATCACTCTCTCTGCCAGGAACTTCCCCCTAACATCTAGCCTAGACCTGCCCTGGCACAGCTTGAGACTGTGTCTCCTTCTTCTGTTGCTGCTTGTCTGAGAGAAGAGCCCAACCTCACCTGGCTACAGCCTCCCGTCAGATAGTTGCAGACAGCAATGAGCTCTGCCCTGAGCCTCCTCTGCTGCAGGCTGCACACCCCCAGCTCCCTCAGCCTCGTCTCACAGGGCTGTGCTCCAGGCTCCTCACCAACTTCATTTTCCTTCTCTGGACACCTTCCAGTATCTCAACATCTCTCTTGAATTGTGTGCCCTTGTTCTGTTGCTGGTTGTCTGGCAGAAGAGACCAGACCCCACGAATCGGTGCCTGACTGGCACACAAGCAAAGTTTGCTTTCCTCACAACAGTTTGACCACAGAACCATAGAATGGTTTAGAAGGGACCTTTAAAAATCATCTGGTCCCATCTCCTTGCAGTAAGCAGGGACATGTGTAACTAGATCAGATGTAAATGAATGCATAGAAGACAAAAAAAAGTACTTCTTTAAGCACACTTTGAGGCATCTCTTCTTGTTCAAGAGCAGTTCTGCAGCCCCCATCACAAGAAGGACATGGAACTGTTAGGGTGAGTCCAGAGGAGGGCCACAAAGATGCTCAGAGGGCTGCAGCAGCTCTGTAATGAGGACAGGATGACAGAGTTGGGGCTCTGCAGCCTGAAGAAGAGAAGGCTTTGAGGAGACCTTATAGTGTCCTTCCAGTATCTGAAGGGGACCTACAGGAGGGTTGGAGAGGGACTATTGGCAAGGTCTTGTAATGACAGGACAAAGAGTAATGGGTTTAAACTGGCAGAGGGGAGATTGAAACTGGATGTTAGGAAGTTCTTTCCAGTGAGGGTGGTGAGACACTGGCACAGGTTGCCCAAAGAGGTTGTGGCTGCTCCCTCCCTGAAGGTGTTTAAGGCCAGGTTGGATGAGGTCTTGAATGACCTGTTCTAATGGGAGGTGTCCCTGCCTATGGTGAGGGGTTGGAACTGGATGATCCTTGAGGTCCCTTCCAACCTAAACCATTCTATGATTCTATACCAACATGGAGTTATCAACTCCCTGGCTCAGGTAGGTAGGAGGAAACACAGCAAGAATAATACCCATAACCCTGCTCCTCAGAGTTGAGCCATCTTTGCCCTGCAGATGCCAATGAGAATGCAACCAGTGTTAGTCACTCTCAAGGCCAAAACTCATGAGTCAGACCCCAAGCAAAACCCACAGAAGCTGATGTTTGTGTATTGTTGCCCTTTTGAGTTTTGGGTCTTCCTTGCTTGTACTTTTGAGGTTTTTTTCTCTCAGGCTGTCAGAACCAGTGATTATTTCAGTTGTATTTTTCCAAGCAGAGCACTGAGATTCTCAAATAACCCTTTGGGGGAACACAACAGAATCCAAAGCAAATTGGATCTGTTCGTGTAGTGATGGCACACTGTGGATGACAAACAGTCCTCAGGGTACCAAGGGGCAGAGCAGGCTGTTTTCAGAACAGCTACACAGTCCTGCCACAGTGTCCTAAGGTGAGGTCTAGATGAAAAGACAAAGCAGTTATGCAGGCAAGAAACAGGAAGAAACCTCAAGCAGAATCCTTAATAATTTCAGTTGAAATCAGAGGATCACAGAATCAGTCAGGGTTGGAAGGCACCACAAGGAGCAGCCAGTTCCAACCCCCTTGCCATGCCCAGGGACACTCTACCCTAGAGCAGGCTGCACACAGCCTCACACAGCCTGGCCTGAAACATCTCCAGCCATGGTGACTCCACCACCTCCCTGGGCAACCCAGTCCAGCCTCTCACCACTCTCATGCTGAACAGCTTCAGATACAGACTCAGATTTTGCCAAGAGTGGTCTAGGCTGGATGTCAGGAGGAAGTTGTTGTCAGAGAGAGTGATTGGCATTGGAATGGGCTGCCCAGGGAGGTGGTGGAGTCACCATCCCTGGAGGTGTTGAAGCCAAGCCTGGCTGGAGCACTTAGTGCCATGGTCTGGTTGACTGGCTAGGGCTGGGTGCTAGGTTGGACTGGCTGAGCTTGGAGGTCTCTTCCAGCCTGCTTGATCCTATGATTCTATGCTTCACCCTTGAAGTAAATGGAAGTTTCACCTCAGCTATATGAGCAAAGACATTAGGCACCATTTGAAAGATGATTATTTAGACAACTTTCTGCCTTTTAAATATATATATCTCCATACACACTGACAAAAAGTTAACTATGATTTTTTTCTTTCCAGGTATTTATTTCACCAAGCAATTATTCACTTTTTGAGTGCCCAGTTAAAGGTCAATCCATCACTCCTATCTTCCAGGAATACAAAAATTAGATTCAAATCTCATTTCTTTCATTTTCAACAGCTTTCAGGAAGGTAGCTTTAACATTTTGCCCCCTATGAGTCCCACCTTAGAGCTTTCAGACACTGGCAGCATAATTTCCAAGCAAACCTATTGTCCAGATGGTAGTCCCTGGACCAATGGTGGTCCACAGCATGCTGGCAGTGCTCCCAGCAATCATTCTGCTCTCTAAGGATTTATTCTACTTTTTCTCTTTCCCAAGTACTGAAACAAGGAGAAACAAATTAAAATGAGAGACAAACCACAACAGACTTTGTCAGGAGTCCTTTTCATCAGGGAGTAATTTCACAAGGCTCCTGAGGGATGACAGATGCAAGGCAACATTGTCCCTTCGGTTTTAGGTGATAGAGTTGGCTACTCATACAAGCCAGATCTGCTCTTGTGAAGCAGTATGAGAAAGAAAGAAAGAAAGGAAGGAAGGAAGGAAGGAAGGAAGGAAGGAAGGAAGGAAGGAAGGAAGGAAGGAAGGAAGGAAGGAAGGAAGGAAGGAAGAAAGAAAGAAAGAAAGAAAGAAAGAAAGAAAGAAAGAAAGAAAGAAAGAAAGAAAGAAAGAAAGAAAGAAAGAAAGAAAGAAAGAAAGAAAGAAAGAAAGAAAGAGAGGAAGGAAGAGAGGAAGGAAGAGAGGAAGGAAGAGAGGAAGGAAGAGAGGAAGGAAGAGAGGAAGGAAGAGAGGAAGGAAGAGAGGAAGGAAGAGAGGAAGGAAGAGAGGAAGGAAGAGAGGAAGGAAGAGAGGAAGGAAGAGAGGAAGGAAGAGAGGAAGGAAGAGAGGAAGGAAGGAAGAGAGGAAGGAAGAGAGGAAGGAAGGAAGAGAGGAAGGAAGGAAGAGAGGAAGGAAGGAAGGAAGGAAGGAAGGAAGGAAGGAAGGAAGGAAGGAAGGAAGGAAGGAAGGAAGGAAGGAAGGAAGGAAGGAAGGAAGGAAGGAAGGAAGGAAGGAAGGAAGGAAGGAAGGAGAGGGAGAAGGAGAGGGAGAAGGAGAGGGAGAAAGAGAGGGAGAAAGAGAGGGAGAAAGAGAGGAAAGAGAAAGAGAGAGAGAGAGAAAGAGAGAGAGAGAAAGAGAGAGAGAAAGAGAGAGAGAGAAAGAGAGAGAGAGAAAGAGAGAGAGAGAAAGAGAGAGAGAGAAAGAGAAAGAGAGAAAGAGAAAGAGAGAAAGAGAAAGAGAGAAGGAGAAAGAGAGAAGGAGAAAGAGAGAGAAAGAGAGAAAGAGAGAGAGGCAGAAAGAAAGGCAGAAAGAAAGGCAGAAAGAAAGGCAGAAAGAAAGGGAGGGATAAAGAGAGAAAGAGAGAAAAGAAAGAGAGAAAGAGAGAGAGAAAGAAAGAGAGTAAAGAAAGAAAGAGAGAGAAAGAGGCACCTACAAAAAACTACCATGAAATGTAACCAGTGCCCACAGGGGGAAGGTTTGTGTTGTCCATTTGGAGTTTCAGAACGGGAAGAGGATTCTACTGTATCAAGGTTCCTCCCTGTGGGAAGAGGTTTCTACTGTCTCAGGGTCTCTACCTAGCAAGGCTATCTTGCCCAAACTCACCTCTTTTACAGCTAGATGAGAGAGGAGTCTCAATGCATAGTTTTTGTACTTACACTGAACCACTTCATGCCTCTTGCTCAGGATGACTTCTGTCTGACAGAATATCCCACAGCTTAAAAAGCAAATCAAGAAAGTAACCATCCAAACTATCCAAGCATCCACCTTCAGGGTCTAATGCACTGGGCAACCTAGGGAAAAACCTTAGCAGGTGACTTGCTGTCAATCAAACTGTCCTCAAAATGACTGAGCACAGCCTGGGGGGGGTGGGTTAATCAGGGCTGTGTTGCTAAGGATAGAAAGAAAAGCTACCTAAGCTGCTGGAGAAGGCTCTCAAATCCACTGGGGCTTTAGATGCAGTCGGTCCAATCTTTCTCCCGCTTGTGCCTATGTAACATGGGCATAAATCTGACTCAGTGACACTCCCCTCAGATCAGCCCAACAGCAATGAGAAGGCAGAGATGTTTGCCTCTTGAATAAAGGTCTGCAGACATCTGGAAACCCTTCCTGAAGAGCCTCATTCATCAGCCCTCCCACTCATCAGCAGTGCTTTGGGATCAGATTTATCATAGCTCCAGGGAAATCAGTGGAGCCAGAGTGAAGATGCTGGTAGCTCCTCAGGGTTTCTGTGGATGCTGCTTCTCAGCTAGTTGAGAGTCTCTCACTCAGGATGTAGATGGTTGAGAGTCTTAACAATTTGTTTCAGTGAAATATTATCTTAACAGGAAGGTCTGGAGAGTCCTAACCCAAATGCTTTCAAATGGCCAATGACAGAGGCTCAGATGAGTGCTCAGCAGCTGGATTGCTGAGATTTGGGCATGAATTGAGGACAGACAAGCAACTTGCAGTGATAAATCCACATCATTCATTTACAGAGTCTTCCTACTTGCTCTTTCACATCCCTTTTGCAAAGAACAGACACCTCCCATCCCAATAAAAACCAAGCAGGGTTCAGGGCTGGGTCCAGCCCTGTTCAACATCATCATCAATGACATTGACAGACAGACAGAGTCTGCTCTGCAGGTTTGCTGATGACACCAATCTGGGAGGCTTGGCTGATACAGGAATGGAATCAAACTGGAACACAGGGAGTTCCATCAAAACAGAAGGCAAAACTTCTTTCCTTTGAGGGTAAAAGAGCACTGGAACAGGCTGCTCAGAGAGGTTGTGGAGTCTTCTTCTCTGGAGAGATTCCAAACCCACTTGGACAAGATCCTGGGCAGCCTGCTCTGAGTGACCTTGCTTTAGCAGGAGAATTGGATTAGATGTCCCAAGAGGTCTCTTGCAACCCCTACCCTTTGGTGATTCTGTGACAGTGTAGGCTTCTTTCAAGTCTACTCTTGAACTACAACCTTTACCCAAGCTTCTGTTTGTGTCTGTGTCACTGATACAGCTGTTTTTTTGCTCAAAACCCAGTGTAACAGGCAAGTTGCTTTTTGGTGAGCTCTAGGACTGAAATGGCAGTGACAGGGCAGCACTTGAGATGCTCAGAAATCCTTGTTAGTGACCTGGCTGTTGACAGAACACCCTCAGCAAGTATTTTCTTGACATCATACTGCTGAGAACACCTGGTCTAAAGGATGGCAGGACTGCTGTGGGAAAGACATTGAAAATCTGGATAAATGAGCTGATGTGACCCCAAGGAGAAGAAAACAGCAGCCATGAGTGAGGAACAGTAAAGCCCCATGCAGCACCACCAGCTCAGGCCACTTCCAGCTTGGCAGAAATGGCTGTGGGGGTTCCAGCAGACAAGAATTTGAACAGCAGTCAACAATCATAGAATCAGGCAGGTTGGAAGAGAGCTCCAAGCTCATCCAGTCCAACCTAGCAGTCAGCCCTGGCCAGGCAACCAGACCATGGCACTAAGTGCCCCAGCCAGGCTTGGCTTCAACACCTCCAGCCACAGAGACTCCACCACCTCCCTGGGCAGCCCATTCCAATGCCAATCACTCTCTCTGACAACAACTTCCTAACAACATCCAGACTAGACCTCCCCTGACACAACTTGACACTCTGTCCCCTTCTTCTGTTGCTGCTTGCCTGGCAGCAGAGCCCAACCCCACCTGGTTACAGCCTCCCTTCAGGCAGCTGCAGACAGCAATGAGCTCTGCCCTGAGCCTCCTCTTCTGCAGGCTGCACACCCCCAGCTCCCTCAGCCTCTCCTCACAGGGCTGTGCTCCAGGCCCCTCCCCAGCCTTGCTGCCCTTCTCCAAACACCTTCCAGCATCTCAACATCTCTCTTGAATTGAGTGGCCCAGAACTGGACACAGCACTCCAGAAGTGGCCTGAGCAGTGCTGAGCACAGGGGCACAAGAACCTCCCTTGTCCTGCTGCCCACACTGCTCCTGAGCCAGCCCAGGATGCCATTGGCTCTCTTGGCTCAATGAGCCCTCATGGCAAAGTATGGGCAGAAGTGTCTTAAGCAGGCCAAGGAAAGTCACAACTGCCTTCTGCTTGGCTCTTTGGAGAGCACATAAGGATGCTGTGTCCAGGTTTGCACTCTGCAGTGAAACCAAGCAACCTGCAGTGCACCTGTCTCACATTTCTGGCAATACTTGGAGAGATGACTTTTAAACTCCATTTAAGTTAGGCTTGCAGTTGATGCCCAAGCTTATCTGTCTGTTTGGGCCAGGAAACTCATGAACAGATATGCTGTTTATCATGTCAGATGAAGGAGGCAGCCTGGCAACACTGGAGCAAGTTGCCAAATCCAAACCTAGAACAGTTTGCATGGAAGGAACAAGATCAGAAGAAGATACAGGAATTGTAAGGAGTAAGCATCGTTTCAGCAAGCTGTTAGCAGCCCATTTGTCTTCTCCTGAAGACTGTCTGGTATGCACCTCCCTTGGTTATGTGATCACAGCCACACAAGGTAGCTCCTCTGCCTTCCATCTCTCATTCGAGGGTTGTTTCCACGTCCAAGGGGGATATAAAAGCTCAGGCACAGAGGAAGCTTTATAGACAAGCAATTGAGATACAGTTATCTTAATGGCACACACTCCCCTTGGCAAGAAAAGCTTTGATTCCTCCTCTGCCTGCTACAGGATCACAGGATGTCAGGGGTTGGAAGGGAGAGACCATCGAGTTCAACTCCCCTGCCAGAGCAGGACCACACAGCCTAGCACAGATCACAGAGGAACACATCATAGAATCATAGAATCAGCCAGGTTGGAAGAGACCTCCAAGCTCATCCAGTCCAACCTAGCACCCAGCCCTGGCCAGTCAACCAGACTATGGCACTAGGCTGTGTGCAGCCTGCTCTAGGGTAGGGTGTCCCTGGGCATGGCAGGGGGGTAGGAACTGGCTGATCCTTGTGCTCCCTTCCAACCCTGACTGATTTTATGACTCTATGACAGATGAGAACATTAAGATGCAAGCAAGTCTTTTGCATGTGTGGACAGCCCCACACTGAGCCCACGAGGTGTGTGCAGTGAAGTGCTCCATGTTTGCAAAGCTGGGTACTGCCCTGAGGAAGAAGGTCTGGAGTGGAAGTGGAAACTGGGTGGGGGCGTGGGGGGAAACACCAAACTTCAAGCACCTGCAGTTGCTGAAACTTACAATGAGATGAGTTTCTTCTAGTTAGATACAGCTTTTATCTGCCAGGTCCCAATCCAGATGTAAACAGATACCTCATGGTGACTTTCCTGGTTCATCTTTCAGTTGTTGGGTGTAACTTTTTAGGCATGCCTTGCCTCAGGTCTTGGCTTTTGTATATACTCTTTGCTCTTCAGCTGCTTGGTCTAGCCAGCTGGTTTGCTTTCCTGGATATTTACTTAATCAGCTTTGCTCAGCCTCTTTCTTCATTCCCCTTCACAGATGTATACTACAGCGCAGGAGGTTCTGCTTCAGCATGAGGAAGAACTTCTTTACTCTAAGGGTCACAGAGCATTGGAACAGGCTCCTCAGAGAGGTTGTGGAATCTCCTTCTCTGGAGACTTTCAAGCTGCCCAGGGAGGTGGTGGAGTCTCTGTGGCTGGAGGTGTTGAAGCCAAGCCTGGCTGGGGCACTTAGTGCCATGGTCTGGTTGCTTGGCCAGGGCTGGGTGCTAGGTTGGACTGGATGATCTTGGAGGTCTCTTCCAACCTGTTTGATTCTATGGTTCCCTGGGCCACGAGTGTTGCATGACATTGATGTTGCCCAAGTGTAGGACCCCTGTGCTAGGTCTCTTCCAGCCTGCTTGATTCTATGACTTATTGCTTCTATGAAAAGAGTAAATCAAAGATACTCTCTCCCAGCCCTCTCTCTCTTAGTCCTTCCAGTCAGTCCCAGTTGCTGTTGGGAGTTCCCTCTCTGCTCTCCAACATGCCAGCACAGGCAGCAAAGCTGATCTCTGCACTTTCCAATTTTTACAAGGATTCCACTCCTTGTTCTTTATGAATTATATATATATATATATATATTTTATAGCCACTTCCTTCCTCACTTAAGCCCCTGTCCAAACTGCTCTCCTATAGTTTTCTTCTTTAGTAGAGAGGTTCCTTTGTATAGGTGTTGAGTAACCCAACCAGCTCTGACCCATTGCCCTCCTTTTTCATTTATTAATGCTCCTGCTCTGCTCTTTCCGCTGCTTTTGCTCTGCCCCCAAGATTTACATCCTTCCAGTTTTCCTTCTCCTTGATTTTGCTTCGTGTCAGCAGAACTTTGACCTCTCATCAAGGGTAGGGTTGCTAATGCTGGTACCCTGGCCAAAGTCTAAATTGGGTGATTTCTGTGATTTTTGTTTGCTTGCTCTTTAACACAATGAGCTGTCCTCTCCTTTCCCCATGCATTGAGTCTCAGTGCCAGATTCTCAGCTCAGATGGGCCAGAAGGACTCACTGGAGCTCAAGGGATGTCTTGGGATTACTGCTTGCTGAACACCTGCTCCTTTCCCCAGCTGCATGACAATGGTGAGTGTTTCCTACACAGACACTCTTTCCCAGATGTGTTGGGCCCTTTCTGGAAGAACAAAGTGTTGTGGTGGGGTAGTACAGTCAGAGATCTCCACAACTGCTCAATCCAAACCAGGGTCAGAGAGATCACATGCAACCATGGAGCGGGGACAAGGATCAGCCAACACCTGGGCACCATGGGACAAACACATCCTAGAGGAACAGGATACTTGTGCCTTCACGTGGATGTCTGTAATGCCTCTACTGCAGACAATCACTCTGCCCTTCCTTCTGAGTCACCAGAAAGATTCAGTGTCTTTTAGGATGTGTTCATCTCATCCTGAACTGGATGGCCCAGATGAACTTTATCTTCAACCTATTGTTTCTTTCTACTGGCTGGAAAAGAAGCTCAGGAAGAAAGGGACCTGGGGGTGCTGGTAGGTAGTGGGCTGAAGATGTACACTTTCCTAGTGTACCAATATGACCCACAGCACAAAAGACCTTCTTTTGTAGAAAGCAAATACTGTCAGAGAGACCAGAACCATAAAGGGCTTGTATTGGAAGGCCAGAGGCTTACAAGAATACATTCAACTAGTTTTACACCTCAGATCTCATTAGAGTGGCTGAGAGCAGCCAGGCAGAGAGGGAGCTGGGGGTGCTGGCAGAGAGGAGCTGAAGATGAGGCAGCAGTGCCCAGGTGGGCAGCAGAGCCAATGGCATCCTGGGCTGGCTCAGGAGCAGTGTGGGCAGCAGGACAAGGGAGGTTCTTCTGCCCCTGTGCTCAGCACTGCTCAGGCTACAACTTGAGTGCTGTGTCCAGTTCTGGGCTCCTCCATTGCAGAGAGATGTTGAGGTGCTGGAAGGTGTTTGGAGAAGGGCAGCAAGGCTGGGGAGGGGCCTGGAGCACAGCCCTGTGAGGAGAGGCTGAGGGAGCTGGGGGTGTGCAGCCTGCAGCAGAGGAGGCTCAGGGCAGAGCTCATTGCTGTCTGCAGCTGCCTGAAGGGAGGCTGTAGCCAGGTGGGGTTGGGCTCTGCTGCCAAACAGGCAGCAACACAACAGGGGGACACAGTCACAAGTTGTGGCAGGGCAGGTCTAGGCTGGATGTTGTTAGGAAGTTGTTGCCAGAGAGAGTGACTGGCATTGGAATGGGCTGCCCAGGGAGGTGGTGGAGTCTCTGTCTCTGGAGCCTTTCAAGGCCTGTCTGGATGTGTTCCTGTGTGACCTGAGCTAGATTGTGTGGTCCTGCTCTGGCAGAGGGTTGGGCTTGATGATCTACTTGGGTCCCTTCCAGCCCCTGACATCCTGTGAGCCTGTGAGTAGGGAGGGATGCAGTTCTTGCTGCTGTGTACCTCCCTTCCCTGGTCTCATACCCATCCTAAAAGCACAGATCTTCTACACCATGTAGGAGTTACTGTGGAGCTTACACAGCTCTGCAGCCATCACTCAGCTCTTCATTACCACCATTTCCCAGCCTACATCTGATCCTGACCTGGATTCAGGTGTGAATGCCATCCCATTTGTCCTGTCTCTTGCTCAAAAGCAGATGTGATAAGAAACAGTAAGATTATGTATTAAGAGGCTTTGCATGCCTTTGAGGAAGCTTAAAGTGACTGCTTGTTGAAATGGGTAAATGAATCCCCAGCAAGAAGGGAAGAGGTCTGGAAAAGTACTGCAAATTTTACCTGGGATCATTTCTGCTGGGTTTTTTTTTCCCTGTGGATGGGCCAAGTGCCACATTTTTCCCACTTCAGTGTTCACTTTGCCTGAACTTTCAGGGCAAAGGCATCTGCCAAACGTGCTTGTGGGCTTGCTGAGGTGTTCATGGAGGGCAAGTCAGAACTACCTCCCTGCAAGACACCGTGGACAGATGTCAGTGACACAAGGCAGGCTTATGCAGTCAAGAAATAGGGATGGCACCAGGTGACTAAGCCTGGGAGGCTAATACAGAAAGAATGCAAATATGAAGAAACCAAGCCACTGAGCTGAAGAAACCTGAGAGCAGGCTGGAGGGGATAATTCCAGAGAAACTTGGACACAGCAGTTCCCTCAGGTAGCAGAGAAACTTGTAGTTTAGTGAACCAACAGCTGTGAATTGCCTCTCAGGTTTGGGATGTATCTCATTATTCTCATGCCTGTTGTCAGTACTAAGAGTTATTGCAAATGTGCTTCTTCCTAGTGACTGCAGATCAAATATTCTAGACTTAGAATAGTAGAACAGAATCACAGAATCAGGGTTGGAAGGAATCACAAGGAGCAGCCAGTTCCAACCCCCCTGCCATGCCCAGGGACACCCTACCCTAGAGCAGGCTGCACACAGCCTCACACAGCCTGGCCTCAAACACCTCCAGCCATGGGGCCTCAACCACCTCCCTGGGCAACCCATTCCAGCCTCTCACCACTCTCATCACCAACAACTTCCTCCTCACCTCCAGCCTCGCTCTCCCCACCTCCAGCTTTGCTCCATTCCCCCCTAATCCTGCCACTCCCTCACAGCCTCAAAAGTCCCTCCCCAGATTTTTTGTAGCCCCCTTCAGATGCTGGCAGGCCACAAGAAGGTCACCTGGGAGCCTCCTCTGCTCCAGACTGCACAGCTCCAACTCTTTCAGTCTGTGCTCACAGCAGAGCTGCTGCAGCCCTCACAGCATCCTCCTGGCCCTGCTCTGGACACTCTCCAGCATCTCCACATCCCTCTTGTCCCAGGGGCTCCAGAACTGGATGCAGTACTCCAGGTGGGGTCTCAGCAGAGCAGAGCAGAGGAGGAGAATCCCCTCCCTGGCCCTGCTGGCCACACTTATGCTGCTGCAGCCCAGGCTCTGCTTGGCTTTCTGGGCTGCAAGTGCACACTGCTGGCTCCTGCTGAGCTTCTCCTCCACCAGCAGCACCAAGTCCCTCTCCTGAGGGCTGCTCTTCAGCCACCCACTGCCCAGCCTGCATTTGTGCTTGGCATTGCCTCAACTTACAACTCTGCAGGCTATTTTATTATGAGCCAGAGTCTCATTGTATCACAGTATTATCAGGGTTGGAAGAGACCTCACAGATCATCAAGTCCAACCCTTTATCACAGAGCTCAAGGCCAGACCATGGCACCAAGTGCCACGTCCAGTCCTGCCTTGAACAGCTCCAGGGACGGCGACTCCACCACCTCCCCGGGCAGCCCATTCCAGTGTCCAATGACTCTCTCAGGGAAGAACTTTCTCCTCACCTTGGGCTCTGCTCTTATGTCACTCCCAGTGCTAACCAGCACAGCACAGCAGCTGGGGGTTAACTGGTACCTTTACATAAGTCTCCACAAGGCAGCCATAGAATCCATTTCTCACTCTCACAACTATACAGAATGTACAAGGCTGGAAAAGCTAAAAAACATGTCCAAGAAGCAGAACTGGCACACTGTGGTTCTGGGAGGTGCATCAGGGCTGCTGAGCAAGCAGATATTTGTACAGATTTATGGCTCCCTTAGATTCCAGCAGCGCTCCAAGGCTGCTGCTGCTGCTGCTGAGGTGGCTGATGGTAAATGCATGTGTTGGGACATCCCACACCACCACCAAGCAGAGGCCCAGGGTTGCTGTCATGAGGAGACTTGCCCACTACCACCTCACTGTGATCAGGCATATGTCGCTGCTGCCTGCAGCTGCCTGCAGGGAGGCTGCAGCCAGGTGGGTTTGGGCTCTGCTGCCAGGCAAGCAGCAACAGAAGAAGGGGACAGAGTCTTGAGTTGTGGCAGGGGAGGTCTAGGCTGGATGTTAGGAGGAAGTTGTTGTCAGAGAGAGTGATTGGCATTGGAATGGGCTGCCCAGGGAGGTGGTGGAGTCTCTGTGCCTGGAGGTGTTGAAGCCAAGCCTGGCTGGGGCACATAGTGCCATGGTCTGGTTGATTGGCCAGGGCTGGGTGCTAGGTTGGAGTGGGTGAGCTTGGAGCTCTCTTCCAACTTGCTTGATTCTATGATTCTATGAGCATCAGTAGAGACACATAATAGCAAGGCAACCCACTCAGCTTCCATGCCCTGCTGGAGGGTACCACTGAAAAGCCACAAGCCTGCAGGATGCTGATGGCTTTGAGATGTTTTACAGAACAGGAGCAAAATGATTGAGGGGTTGGTTAGATGAAAGAGGGAGGAAAAGAACAACATTGAAAGCACTAAGTATACATTGCTTGGCCAACAAATGCCCAAGGGAAATAAAAGAGCTGGCAGGCAGGAGGCAGCTGAGAGCCAAGGAAGAAGAGGGATCTCCATTGTTAAGAGCTCTCAGCACCTCTAAGCAAACAATGAGGCAGGAGCGTGTGCTGCACGCCAGCAGATAAGATAGGCTGAGGGGAAGCTGATGAACACAGGCACTGTGAGTCCTTTCTGGGAGTTTTTGGCACTAGCCTCATCTCAGTCTTGATTTTTCTCCTGAGTTTTTCTTCCTCTCTCTGGTCAAAACGTGAAGGTGTTAATTCTGCCCAGCCAGGCAGAGGAAATGCTTAGGGTAGAGCAAGAGGGTATAAACAGATATGATGGAATAAAACTGAGAGATGGGCAAGAGAGAACATTTGGACTGAAATAATCTTCAAATGGTGTGGTGGGAGTCTCTTCTCACAGGTTAAAATTAGGCTTAGGGTGGGGGGAAGGTAGTTTACTTTTTTTAAGGAAGAGTAGATTTTAAGAGTAGATTTTACCCTGTGAGCAGAAGAAGTCCCATGCTTGTCCCTCCAAACTGATCACAGAATCAAGCAGGTTGGAAGAGACCTCCAAACTCATCCAGGCCAACCTAGCAGCCAGCCCTGGCCAATCAACCAGACTATGGCACTAAGTGCCCCAGCCAGGCTTGGCTTCAACACCTCCAGGCACAGAGACTCCACCACCTCCCTGGGCAGCCCATTCCAATGCCAATCACTCTCTCTGACAACAACTTCCTAACAACATCCAGCCTAGACCTCCCCTGCCACAACTTGACACTCTGTTCCCTTCTGTTGCTGCTTGCCTGGCAGAAGAGACCAACCCCACCTGGCTACAGCCTCCCTGCAGGCAGCTGCAGGCAGCAATGAGCTCTGCCCTGAGCCTCCTCTGCTGCAGGCTGCACACCCCCAGCTCCCTCAGCCTCTTCTCACAGGGCTGTGCTCCAGGCCCCTCCCCAGCTTCATTGCCCTTCTCTGGACACCTTCCAGCACCTCAACATCTCTTTGAAACTGAGGAGCCCAGAACTGGACACAGCACTCCAGGGGTGGCCTGAGCAGTGCTGAGCACAGGGGCACAAGAACCTCCCTTGTCCTGCTGCCCACACTGCTCCTGAGCCAGCCCAGGATGCCATTGGCTCTGCTGCCCACCTGGGCACTGCTGCCTCCTCTGCAGCTCCTCTCTCCCAGCACCCCCAGCTCCCTCTCTACCTGGCTGCTCTCAGCCACTCTGCCCCCAGCCTGCAGTGCTGCTTGGGGTTGTTGTGGCCAAAGTGCAGAACCCTGCACTTGGCCTTGTTCAATCTCATCCCATTGGCCTCTGCCCACCCATGCAGCCTGGCCAGGTCCCTCTGCAGGGCTCTCCTGCCCTCCAACAGCTCCACACCTGCTCCTAGCTTGGTGTCATCTGCAAACTTACAGAAGAAAGAGAGGAAGAGAGGAAGAGAGGAAGAGAGGAAGAGAGGAAGAGAGGAAGAGAGGAAGAGAGGAAGAGAGGAAGAGAGGAAGAGAGGAAGAGAGGAAGAGAGGAAGAGAGGAAGAGAGGAAGAGAGGAAGAGAGGAAGAGAGGAAGAGAGGAAGAGAGGAAGAGAGGAAGAGAGGAAGAGAGGAAGAGAGGAAGAGAGGAAGAGAGGAAGAGAGGAAGAGAGGAAGAGAGGAAGAGAGGAAGAGAGGAAGAGAGGAAGAGAGGAAGAGAGGAAGAGAGGAAGGAGAAACTTTTAAAAATAATAATACTAATCAAACTGCAGAGCAAAGAGGGAAAAGGCCTTGTGGCTATTCAGATCTTGCAGAGAAAACCAAAGCTGCATTTCTGGTCAAGATTCCAGCCGGGGCTGTGGTGACAGTCACCATCTGTCCCAACAGGGAGCAGCGTTGGAACGAGCCTGTGACCAGCTTGGCTCCCTGCCTGTGCAGAGAGCTTAAACTGGCCAGGAGTCTTCTTTCTGTGCACGGGAGCCTCTATCTTCTTAGGAGCTTGATCCACTCAGTCTCCTGCTCTCCCTAAATAGCAGCACAAGCTTTAAGTGGCTGCAGTGAGTTATATCAGGAAAAGTGGAATCCAGGTCTGGGCAAAAAGGAAACCTCTGTGTTTGGGAAATGCCTCAGCATGGATGGATTCAGAGCCTGCTTCAAAGCTTCCCAGGAAAACACAACAGCAGCCTTTGGTAATCTTCCAGAGATAACATCTGCATTGCTCAATAGAGCAAAATGCAGCCACCAGCTATGCCTTGATCACATCAGCAACCTTGCCCCGTAAGTATAACCCTTATGTATCATGGGCACTGACTTCTCCCATGTGAACATCAACTACATCTCCCTCTCATAGAATCATAGACTCAAGCAGGTTGGAAGAGACCTCCAAGCTCAGCCAGTCCAACCTAGCACTCAGCCCTCAACAATCAACCAGACCATGGCACTGAGTGCCCCAGCCAGGCTTTGACTGAACACCTCCAGGCACAGCCACTCCACCACCTCCCTGGGCAGCCCATTCCAATGCCAATCACTCTCTCTGCCAACAACTTCCTCCCAACATCCAGCCTAGACCTCCCCTGGCACAGCTTGAGACTGAACCCCCCTGTTCTATTGGTGGTTGCCTGGGAGAAGAGACCAACCCCCACCTGGCTACAACCTCCCTTCAGGTAGTTGTAGGCTCCTAGTAAGAAAGTGCAGAGAAGGCTTGGGTGGTATGGATGAGTGAAAAGCTGGATATGAGCTGATGTGCACCCAGAGTCTAGAAGCCAGACATATCCTGGGCTCCACCTGGAGCAGCATGTCCTGCTCCTCTGCTCTGCCTTGGTGAGATCCCACATTCAGTACTGTGTCCAGCTCTGGGATCCTGTGGTGGTTTGGGTGATACCTGCCCCCCACACATCTAGGAAAATCACCCAGACTAGACACAGCTGAACCTGGAAAATGACTGAAGCTTTGTATTTACAGCTTAGCACAGGATACAAGCAGATAGTGACAATCTATGCACAGATAGACAGAAATAGACAAGTTAAAAAGTAATACAGAAACACAGCAGCCCTGCCAGAAACCTGAGTCCCCAGGAGGGGCTCCCAACCACCCTTCCACCTTCTCCCCACCCTTCTACCTTACCCCAGACTTTGCCTTATGCTTCAAGGAGAGTTTGGAGGGTCGGCCAGGGGGGGTTAAGAAGCAGATGGATTAGTCACACAGACAGCAGGTTAGGTTAGAGAGAGAAGTTCATGCAGCCCTAGAGCCCAGAGAGCAACTCCCTTATCTATGTTTATGTTCTTGTTCTTATCCATCTCAGCAAGCCTATGAGTGAAGCAGACATCACCACTGTTTCCTTTTCATGGCCTAGCACCTAATTCCTCTCACCAAAATATCCCAGCTAGGCTCAAACTAGCACAGATCCTCAACACCTGAAAACAAGGACTTGTTTGAACTGGTCAGGAAGAGGCTGCCAATATGATCACCACTACTGTGAGGGCAGGCTGAGAGAGCTGGAGTTGTTCAGCCTGAAGAAAGGCTCTGAGGAGATCTTATTGTGGCTTTCAGTACTTAAAAGGCATAGATGAGAAACACGAGAGAAATCCTCTGCGAAGGGCCTGTTGCAGGAGGACAAAGGGGTGATGATTTAGAACTAAAGGAGGTGAGATTCCAACTAGGGAGAGAGGAAATTGTTTATGCTGGATGATGCTGGAGCACTGTCACAGGGTGCCCAGAGATGTGGTAGATTCCCCACCCCTGGAAACACTGCAATAGATTCCCCACCCCTGGAAACATTGCAATAGATTCCTCATCCCTGGAAACACTGTAGCAGATGTCCCATCCCTGGAAACACTGTAGCAGATGTCCCATCTCTGGAAACATTGCAACTGATTCCTCATCCCTGGAAACATTACAATAGATTCCCCATCCCTGGAAACATTGCAATAGATTCCCCACCCCTGGAAACATTGCAGCAGATTCCCCATCCCTGGAAACATTGCAATAGACTCCCAACTCCTGGAAACACTGCAGTAGATTCCCCATCCCTGGAAACATTGCAATAGACTCCCAACTCCTGGAAACACTGCAGTAGATTCCCCATCCCTGGAAACATTGCAATAGACTCCCAACTCCTGGAAACACTGCAGTAGATTCCCCATCCCTGGAAACATTGCAATAGACTCCCAACTCCTGGAAACACTGCAGTAGATTCCCCATCCCTGGAAACATTGCAATAGACTCCCAACTCCTGGAAACACTGCAGTAGATTCCCCATTCCTGGAAACATTGCAGCAGATGCTCCATCCCTGGAAACATTGCAACTGATTCCTCATCCCTGGAAACACTGCAATAGATTCCCCACTCCTGAAAACACTGCAATAGATTCCCCATCCCTGGAAACATTGCAGCAGATGCTCCATCCCTGGAAACATTGTAACTGATTCCTCATCCCTGGAAACACTGCAATAGATTCCCCATCCCTGGAAACATTGTAACTGATTCTTCATCCCTGGAAACACTGCAATAGATTCCCCACCCCAGGAAACACTGCAATAGATTCCCCATCCCTGGAAACATTGTAACTGATTCCCCATCCCTGGAAACATTGCAGCAGATGTCCCATCCCTGGAAACACTGCAATAGATTCCCCATCCCTGGAAACATTGCAGCAGATGCCCCATCCCTGGAAACATTGCAGCAGATGCCCCATCCCTGGAAACATTGCAGAAGATGTCCCATCCCTGGAAACATTGCAATAGACTCCCAACTCCTGGAAACATTGCAGTAGATTCCCCATCCCTGGAAACATTGCAGCAGATGCTCCATCCCTGGAAACATTGCAATAGATTCCCCATTCCTGGAAACATTGCAAAAGATTCCCCATCCCTGGAAACATTGTAACTGATTCTCCATCCCTGGAAACATTGCAACTGATTCTCCATCCCTGGAAACATTGCAATAGATTCCCCATCCCTGGAAACATTGCAGCAGATTTCCCATCCCTGGAAACATTGCAATAGATTCCCCATTCCTGGAAACATTGCAGCAGATGTCTCACTCCTGGAAACACTGCAATAGATTCCCCATTCCTGGAAACATTGCAGCAGATGTCCCACTCCTGGAAACATTGTAACTGATTCCCCATCCCTGGAAACATTGCAGCAGATTCCCCATCCCAGGGAACATTGCAGCAGATGTCCCATCCCTGGAAACACTGCAATAGATTCCCCACCCCTGGAAACACTGCAGCAGATTCCCTATCCCTGGAAACATTACAATATGTTCCCCATCTTTGGAATCACTGCAGCTCAGGTTGAATGAGGTTCTGAGCAACCTGATGAAGCTGAGGATGTCCCTCCTCCCTGCAAGGAGGTGGGACTAGATGACCTTTAAAGGCCACTTCCAACCCAAAGAATTCTACCATTCTACAAAACAAAGATGTAGCAACAAAGGACACCAAACCAGCTGACAGAAGGCAAAGATCAGGCCTCCTGCTGCTGCCTGATTTCCATTCCTCCAGTGCCTCCCCTTCTGCTTCTTTCCCTGTATCACTTGCCAGGTTTATGGGGGGACAGAGAGTGTTAGCTCCAACTCACCACGTCGAGAGTAATCCAGGTACATAGCTTTGCTCAGCTCAACAATCCATGCCAGGCCAGGTCCTCCTTGAGTGCTCACAGAGAAGATCTAAAGCCAGGCAGAGGAATCTCCCTCGTTTGTGGTTTTCAGCCCTGCAGATGAAAGGTGGAGTTCTTCTTCTGCCTACACAGGGGGATGTGCCCCCACCTTGCTTCCCAGAGCTTTACATCTCTCCCCTTGTGGCAGCTTTCCCTGCCACTGTCTGCTCCTGCATTCCACTGCTTCTCCCGAGAGGAAAACAAATGAGATCCTCTGCCCAGAGTGGCCACTTGCAGTAGGATTAAGATGAGCAGAAAGGAGCTTACAGCTGGGCACCATCTGTGGTGATGATAATTAACTAATGAGGACTTGAAAGATGTTTTCTTCT